>NC_088884.1:72851947-73476947 GCF_037157495.1 Lathamus discolor | reverse complement strand
ACAGGATGCGGATATAGGCATGATTCAACCCCTCCCTCAACCTGGCAGGATTATGGGAGATGACAGTGTGATAGCGGAAAGAGGACAGCAATAGTTTATCCTTAAAGAAAGGTGCTGGCATTTGTAATGTTTCTTGGTAGCTTTCTGGGAGGCTCAGGAGATGCCAGCACAGCCTTGGCTCAGAACAAAAGCAGACAAAACAGTGGGGTTTATTACTATTTTAGTGGGGTTTAAATGCAAAAGTTTATAACCTTCTTGCAAGCGGAAAGTATCCTTTGATGGCTTAGGGGAATGCCTCCTTTGAAAACACACGTAACTTCTCACTTTTATTAAGAAAATACTCACTGCTCAAGCATTTCAAGCTGACTTCTGGGATAGCAACCCCTTTAAAACATGGCTGGAACTCTGCTGTGAGCCATGCTGTATAGCTGAACATGAAAATAAGAAACCCTGTGTCTGTGAGCTTGCAGTTAAAACGTGCCCTACAGAATGGGCTGGACTCAAGGGAAGTTGAGTGCCCAACATGCCAACTGTAGGGAGGGATTTTCACGCACACCACCAAGAAGGAAATAGCTGCTGCAGGAAGAGATGCACAAATGACTCATCCGTTGCCTTTGCTCCATTCCTCCTTCCCCTTTCAGGAGAAGCCCCTTTGGCATGAGAATTACCATTTGTATTTGTAAAACCACCCTATGCTACAAGCCCATTAATCACATTAATAAACTAAACCCTCATGAGAGATAGCTTCACCAGCACAAGGCTTACTTGTATCATTCATCAGCATGCCAGAAGCTCTTCTCGATCACTTTGATCTGACATGTGAGTTGAAGGCATTCTTCTTAAGAAAATTCTCCTTTCTTCAGAAGCTGCCAAGGGGAGGATCTGAGCCCATTAACACAAATCTTGCTCCTGCCCTTCAAAGCTGGTTGAAGATGTGTAGCTTCTCTTCTTCCCTGGAGGGCCTGAGCAAACCTTTGGTTCCCCCAGCTGCAGTGAAGCTCAGGGGGGTGTCATGGTGCCTTTCCACACATGCTCCAGGCAGCCAAGCACCCACCAGTCCAGCACACCATGCTGGAACCAGGCACCCTGGCAGGGCAGGGCAGGGCTGAGGCAGAAGGACATGGGTCGACTCCTACATCACTCTGCAGTGCCGCCACTGCTGAGCCCCTTTGTCCCTGGGCACAGAAAGTGTCCATGTGCTCCAGCAGCAGGGTACCACCATGAAGGTACTACCTCATGCCAGGGGCAAGAGCGGGTTCTGCTCACTGGGGAGAAACCATTTTGCAAGGATCCAGTTTTAAAGCAGAGTTTGCAATGGTGCAGGTGCCCATGAGCCCACCCTCCTGAAACACAGACACTGGAGAGACCTAAGACCAGCTCAAAGCAGAGTGTAGAGAAGTATTGGGGCAGCAATGACTGACCCCATTCCTCTCCCTTCCTGATAAGCTACAAAATGGGACCACCTTCCAGTAACTGCAGTGGGGAAATAGTCTCAAGGTTTATTTCAGCTCCAAAGGGAGGAGGGTCAAAGCTCAGCTCTCACTGCTTCTTTTTCCTGGCAGGGTGAGATCAGATATGTGGACAGGAGCGCTATTGTTGAGTGGGATATACTCGCTTCCAATGGGATAATCCACATCATTTCAGAGCCTTTAAAGGCTCCACCAGCACTAGTAAGTAGTGATACTTTTTAGTGGGCTGATGAGAGGTGCTGTAGCTTAGATCATCCAAAATTCATTGCTGACATTCACATATTCCCACTTTTCCTCCTATATATGCAGTTTGTGCTTAAAAGATTACTTCAAAAGTAAATTGGAAGTTCAGAACAAGGTGCCAGTGAAACTTTTTCAAAATGTTTCTGTCTGAACAAGTTCTTCCCATATTTATTTCATATAAATAAAATTAAAACTCCATTTTACAATGGAGCTCCTTTTTGCAATGGAGGTTTCATAAAGTTGCATTTCAGTTCTTCCGAACAGCTTACAAAGAAAAGCTTTTTACTGTTGCCTTTGTGTTCATTCTTATCCAAAACAAGGTGTTCTGAAAACAGGTATTTTTTGCCTGCAGGCTCCGTAACTTCAAAACCACAAATAAGATGAAGCTGTAGTAGAGGCGATGGCCAGCACCCCCAAAAAGTCTAGCTTGCAACTACTATCAAAAGACCACATTTACTTATCTAGGTGTACCTGTACCAGGGAAGTTGAGCACAAGAGCAGTGAAGGACTGGGGCATATCTCAAGGGACACTGCACGTGTTTGGGTGCTGAAAGGTGATCAGTGCCCACCCATAGCTCACTTACCCTCTCTCTGGTTTCCAGGCTCCTCTCCACGCCGCAGCCGGGACAGGGATATTCTTTGGCATCTGCGTAGTTACTGGGATTGTAGCTTTTATTGGGTATTTTTACCTTAGGTTCAGGAAGAGAAACAGAGTTTTCCAGCACTTCAAGGTAAGTTGCAGACCAGAATGCGAAGCAAGGGGAAGCACTTCCCATGACCACCCACACCTCCCATACTCAGCCTCCAGTTTCTCTTTGCAGTTTATTACGCTAGAAACATTCCTGATCACTTCCCACTTGAACTGTTCAGACCAAGACCCAGAGAAAGTGGGGAAGCCTCATCCCAGGCATGTGCTTACATTTGCCTACTGCTCCCTGAGATCCGTCCCTTCCAGGGTGCCCACAGGGCTCCTGCTTTCACAGACACTTCCAACACCAAGGACTGGGCAAAAGCTGATTTAACTACACAGCATAGGCACAGAAGCCTTTGCCTTACCAGAAAGCCTACCCTTTGGGAAGCAGGGAATTACAACCACTGAAAAGGGTACCTCTTCTCTTTCCCCTCCTCTATGGCATTGCTAATCATTTTATTGCTCTGGAGATTGAAATGTTTGATAGGAAAAAGGCCAGATGCAAAAGACAAGCAAGTTTAAACAACTGCAGGACTGAAAAGTGCAAATTCTTATACTGATGCACTCCCATGCGTGCTTTCTATTAACTAATTTTGCTAGCCTCACATAGAGTTGTGATGACGCAAAACCAGCCAGCAAAAGCCAAGCTACTCAGAGATAAGGGATGACCATAAAGACCCAAGTGTTACAAAATGCACAAGAATCAATCCCAAAGAAAGTCTAGAGGTAACCAGACATCCGTTCCTATTCTAGTCAGCCTCTGCGTGCAATGTGGATCATCAAGGAACAAAAGCCAGGAGCCAGGGGAAGCACCTGTGTTTTTATACAGTTGCAATGAAAGCCCTGAAGTACGTTTTACCCCAGGCACAATGTCAGGGCAGCCCTTCCTCTCCCAGTCTTTGCTGAGGCTTAAAAACAACCACGAAGAGGAAAAAAGATCCCAGTATTAAGTGACCTGAGGTAATACTACAACCCAGCGCAGAGTTCGTGCCCCAGAGACACTGATTTAGGTGATAAAACCAATTCAGTCACAGCATTGCACCAGTTGGTAGTAAAGCTTAAGTGCCCCACTTAATGCACTGGAAAAGGATGGATTTTAAGCAGGTTTGTGTGATTTTGTGTAGTCAAAAGATGACACTGACATAACACCACTGGACAAGTCACAGCCTTCAAATATCACCAACCCCTCATACGAAAGTTCTTCTGCACCGACTCTACCAGAGCCTACTTACGACCTTTTCTCAGTAAGTGTTCATTTTGATTTGAGATTGAGACACAGCTAAAATAATGGTAAGAGGGAATGACTTTATGAAAGGGAAATGTCTAGTTGGAAAACACAGGAAAATTAACTTGGGAAAACAACTTTCCTGGCTTTTCTGCCTCACCACTGCTAGAAATCCTCACTTACGGCAAAAAGGAGGCTATGTTCTACAGCTGTATCTCAAGTCTACCTGTAAAGAGAATTGGACTTCAGATGCCACAGGATGGTAGTGACGTGTCTATAGAAACTTAAAAAGAAGCAAGAAGTCTTCCCTTCTTGCTGCAAAGGCAGCTGAGTGCCATGCTAGCACTCCAAAGTATTTGAAACACAATGGGAAGGGGACTGGGAAGCAAGGGAAAGAAAGATTGAGTAAAACCACAGTATCTGCATAGGTTCAATGGCCTAATTTAGCAGGACTCTCATGTACATGCAGAGTCTAAATCAAAATAAACCTTTTTGCACCCACTACAAGCACCTGTTTGGTGCAAAAATGTCAGGTGCAAAGTCTGCCATCTGTATGTTCGAACTTGCCAAAAAAGTGACTTTTGTAACACAAGGTTCAAGCCTGATTTTCCTTTTCTTCTGTTTTATAGGATTTGGATGACCAGCAGCTTGTGATGAGTGGCCCTCATGATCAGAATTAAAGACTGAATTTGGGATTAGTCAGTTATAAAATACATTTCTATTTACACTCACTGGGATAAACAGCACCTACTTGTTTCAGGGAATAAAATCTCATTACAAATTAAAACCCAAAAGAGCACAGCTTTGTTTAAGATGCATTCCGTAGAGTTCACATTTTACCAATGTACAAGTGTTGGCTGTGTCTGAGCAATACCAGCTGGGAGAGCCAAATGCAAAACCTGAACCTCAACTAACCCACCCAGAAGAAGACGCCTCCCTGTGAAAAGTAGATGATTTTCACCAGTCTATTTAACTGCTCTTATTCTTCTTCACAGACTTTAAAATGGCCTCAAACACAGAGAGCTGTTAAATAGGCAACTATCCTAGATCTGGTAGTTCTCCGGCTCTATGCTTTCATTTGGCTCAGTTACAACTGGCAAGTGTGAAACAGAACACATCCGAAACCTGTATTTTTAAGCAGAGGGGATTTTTTGCCAGTATACTTTCCTGTAAGACTTGCAGCAGCAGGAAATGCAACCACCCTGTCTGCCCCGCTTGCCTCCTCTAGTTTTTCTGTCCTTCCTCAGACTTGAACTGAGTTTTGTTTACATCTCACCTCGCTCTATAAAAGGAATAAAAAGTAATCATAGCAGCTTTAGCAAGAAATGCAGGTGATATGAGAGCATTCAAATAGCAATTGATTTATAATTGAGCCGTTTGTTTGGAAAGCGGGCAATGAAGATGAACATACCCCTGCCATGTTCTGCCCACATGAAGTTTGTTCTGTCCCAGAGGAGCAGAAGCTACCTGCTTGCTCACGTACTGTACTTTTCCCAAGCACACTAACACTGCCTTTCAACCGGCGCACAGCACTAATAGCTGCAACTTTCACTGTACTATTAGAAGTGAATCAAACTCATTTGATGTGCTGTCATTTTCTTTCCTCAAAACATTAATACCATAGCAAATTGTGAGAACACTACAGAAGCCACAGATCAGCAAGGAAAGGAAGGTTTTCCTTGCTGGCAGCAGTAGCACTCCCCTGTGATATGCTACCTGGTGTCTGCTGTGCACGGGGGGCAGGAGGGAAGGTGCCACTCCAGGAGAGCGTAAGTTACCTCCAAAAGCAGCCCCATCAGAACAAGGCCTTCAGGCAAACCCAGGATTGTTGGCAACAGCTATCTAGCACAGCCAAGGGAATCTAATGTGTATATATGCCTGAATGAAAGAGACAGACTCAGGTGATGCTCCCAAGTCCTTCCCTTGCCCATCATACATATGCCTGCTTGGTTTTACCTGTAAGATATTAAAAGATTCACAACACAAACACACATATATATATACTTAGAGTAGTTTTCCCCATAGAGTTTTGTCATGTTCTTTCCTTCTCCCCAGTCACCCAAAACATTAAGGCAAGGCTCGTAAGGATCATAAGATAAAGTCCAAGCATTTATTTTTTGTAATAATCATTAAATATTTTTATCGCAAAAAAAAGTTCCACAGTTCATTAAACTCTTCTTTTACTGACAGACTATTCTCCTCCATGTTTTCGACAGACTAGAATGAAAATTTCTTCTTGCTTTGGTGTTCAAATGAACTATTCCCCCAAAACAAAGATAAACATGTTCAAAAACATCTTTGAAGTCAGTAACGTAACAAGATTAAAGTAAGTAATGCAGAAAGTGACAAAGTGAAATCATTACAAAAATGAAAGACATTTTTAAAAGTTAAAGAGCGTTCTAGCACTGAAAAATAAATAATACACTTTAAAATTCTCACTTAAATTCATATTATCTATAGTTGGGTTGCTTTAAAGGAACGTAACCCTCCCACAATCTTTTTTCTTTTCATGCACTGTTGTTTATTTCAAGAAGTCATGCAATATAAACAAGATTTTACTTCAGCTGGCTGTTGTAACATAGCTTTGTACAGAAGGTTGATTTGTAAGCTAAGAGAAAGGAAGAAGGAGAGCAGAAAATCATCTTATAGAATCATAGAATAGTTAGGTTTGGAAAGGACCTTAAGAACATCTAGTTCCAACCCCCCTGCCATGTGTTACGTGGATAACCTCATCCAACCCAATTAAACTGTTCCTGCTTAACACAGGAAAATCAGGCAAACTGACTCCTAGCCAGCTTTAAAAGAATAATCACAGAGCTATAACCAACAAAACATTATCAAATGCAGCAATGCAGAACTGAGTAACAGAAGATTATTATTTGCTGGTAGTAAGATGGAGAATGTACAGTGGTTTGGGGTTGTGACTGGGGGTTTTTTAAACAGTGCACTGAAATCTCTGGAGCCTGAGAGGTGCTACACACATGTAACACCAAGTTCAGTTCTAGCTGAGCGTCAGGATAAAGAACTGAAGGCAAATGGGGGGTGTTTCCATCCCCGCATTTCATTATGAAGTTATGCTAAATATTTCTTGCACAGCCCCACCAACAAGTGGCCTGATAAAGCCAAACTGATTTCCTGAAAAACTTTATCTTTTTCTTCCAGCAAAACAGCAGGACCGTCAGATGAACTTACTCATTTTGAGTATATTCATCTGTTCAAATACACATGCTTCAGGGGTGTTGCACATCAAGTTTGAAGCAGGAACACAAGAAAACCAGGAACATGAAATCTATAACAACCTCTGAGGACTTCAGACTGATTTCAAGAATACAGGAAAACTACTTATGAAGTTGTGCAGGCTAGATTAGAATACATTCATTACTTTGCAAATATGCTTTCAAAAATATGGGAGGTACTGCATAAGAAATTCCACACAGGTACTTGCACATGATACAGAGAGGTTAAAAAGAAAATAAAACAAACAAGAAAACTTTTGGTCACCAAAAGTTTGTTTACCTGACAATCACGGTAGGAAGCAAATGATATCCCAAAATGAAGTGAAGAATACCAAATGCTATATATTTTAAGTATATGTTTTTAAAAACAGAGCCTTTAATACCTACAGTTTGAAAAAATATTAATTATATTCTGCCTTCTAAAATGGCTGGGGTGGAAAGCACCAGTTAAAGAAAAAGAACAAAAAATCCTTTGGATGCAGAGAAAGTAAAGCATCCTCATTTAAAAACAACTAGGTAGCAGTTCCATAAAGTGCCTGTTTGAGGAAACACATCAACAGACGTTTTCCTTGTGCAAAATAAGACATTTTTCAGCTCAAATCTTTGGAACATATACTGTACCCAGAGTTTGTGCTCACATGTTACCTGCAATTTCAGTAATTCAATAAAAACTGCACCATCAAAATTATTTTGCTTGATGCAAACTGTCCACCACCCCCAATTCAGCTTTCAGGGCTTGAGCTAAAAAAAGGGCATCAGAAAGCTCTGGGTTTCATTCTCTCATTTCGTATTTTGTCTTTTAACTCATTTGCTCATTGTGCGTGCTTACTTTTGACTGTGAAAGTCCCTTAATGAAGGCTATATGAAATACATTCTCTCCTAGGGAACAGCAAAACCACATTGCATACCGTTGTAAGACACTTAAAATTTTAAAAAGCAGCAGTTAAATCTTAAGCCTGACAGAGATCTGTCTCCGCTTCAAAATGCAAAACGCCAGACCTCTTGAAATGGCTTTAGTATTAGAGAGTGAATATTTAAAGTCTTTTCAAATTAAAAAAAAAATAAAATTATATTTAACAAAAGGAAAGAAAAGTTAATAAAAGGAAGCTGAAACAGCCCAAGTTACTGTCACTTTCAGTTTTAGGCTGAGGTCCACCTACAGCCAAGCACAGCCATTACAAGAACAGAAACTGCACAGACGGGAGAAAAAGCCCCTCCGCCTGAGCCACCAGTACTGTAATCACTGCAATGCAGCAGAGCCACACCAACACCACAGCAGTTAGTTCAGTTACGGGTAAGGCTCTAGCTATGGCAGCAAGGAAAGTTAAAATGCATACATCATCCCTTCTCAGTCTCACTGTAAACTGGCTATTAACTGTGCATCACTGAATTACTAATACTGCATTTAAGCTTTTCAATGCCAAGATCCATTACAGGCTGCAGCTGGAGTGCTGAATAGGGCCAGAACAGAGTACAGGTATTCGTTTGTAAACCACAAGGCTGCAGATCTAAATTTCCAATGAACAAACAAGATTAACCACCCCAGATCGCCACCAGTCCTTCCCCTCAAACGTGCCCTCCCTCCCAGCCCACTACAGTTTTGGCAGTCCATCATTTCTTCTGTATGTAAGATGAGTTTATAGATCTCCAAGCAAAAGAGGAGAAAACAGGTACTACACTTATGAGAACAAGCATGAATTACCTCTAGATCAAGATAATGCATATAAGTGACTTAAATAAAATACATGTACATTAAAAAAAAAATTGTATGTATTTGCCCATTTTAATTTAAAGAGAAGCTGCTGAACGTTTATTTGATCTGAACTGTCTCTGGTAGGAAAGGTATTCTGAATGTACCAGTGTACAGCTGGTCTGACCAGCCAGGAAGTTCATGCTGCAATGGAGTCCTTCTTGGATAAAACGTGTAATCAGGCTCATAGTTCAAGAGACAACTCAGCGATGCCATGTAGATATCTGCAAATCTAGAGAGACGTCTTAGGAAATAAGTTGGATTCTCATCAGTTCTGAATAAGCTTCCAAACTGTGCATTGAAGAAATTCCTGTTCATCTCCCTGTCACAAAAAAAAACAACACCCAAAAAGAATGAAGATACCTGCACACATCTCCTTACCAGCTAGCATCCAGAACCCGAAGCAAGCAGTTCCTATAATCTGTTCTCTGCATTATTGTCTTGCCATTGCACTCCAACACACTCTAATGCAACATAATTTTTGCACCTCTTGCATATATGTAGCCTAGATCTAGCAGTCACAACAGTGAACAGAAGAGCTTCACACTTTGCCCACTAAAACCAGTGATAAGTTGCTTCTGACTTCAGAAACATGGTGTCTCAAGTTGTCTTTATCCCAGAGATAGTGAAAGACAGCTTTTGCCTTCATCTAAATCCTAATGGCATCCATTTGTCCCAAAGATAAGACTTTAAAAAAAAAGAAAAAAAAATTTGCAAAGATTTGGCTTAATGTACACAAAAAGCTTAAGCACGTCTTGGAATTAACTTCTGTTATTAGTCACTGCTAAGTGTAATTCCCATTTCATTTACTTCCACATTTCTGGAGAAAGCTGCTGGTAGTGCAGCTGCTGGCCTTGCCAGCTATTCACTTCACACACTCTGCATTTAGGGATTACTCCTTCACAACAGTAGACTTTTAGGAGTTTCAGCCCTATCACCTTAGACTTCTAGGAGTTTTAGCCCTATTACCTATGTTTGTGATGAGTCCACTGATATATCCAATCTAGTGCAGAGCCCAGTTTCTGCATACTCTAATATGTATTGTATGTAATCTAACAAAATCATCTAAAAGAACTGAAGTGCCACAAGTCTTGATACAGAAATGCATATTTATATCATGCAGAAGTAAAGCTGAGTAATCAGTAGCAACAGGGGCAGATTAACACAGGACAGGAGAAAGAAAAGTATTTGACACGATGTTACCCTTTCATTCAGAAAACTAATGCCTGTTCCAAAGAAGGGGAACATGGAGAAGTGGTTCGTATGCACAAAGGGTCAGAAGGGAGAAGAGCTGCACAGGAGACAGGCAGAATAGTGGTTTACACAGATTATTTTAGAAGGTTCATAACTACCAGGTAATATAAAATCAGTGATGAAGAAAAACTATGAAGAGACGTTTGGAGGACATCACATAGAACACCTGGCTACTGCAAAGCATATTACAAATTCTTCATCTCTAGCATCTTACCTCATTTCCTTTCTTTCCTTTTTCCATTCTTCTAAAATCATTTGTGAATCAGGATCACGGTGAACCTGGAATGTAAAGTATGGGTAACAAGTAACTAAGGATGCCCTCATAAATGAGGCTTTCCATTACTAAACCTTTATTGGCTAACAGAATAAGAGCAATGCTTCAGAGATCAGTATACAGAAGTTATCCACATGCATTTTAAACAATGAAAGCAGGAATAAATCAAGGCTGACTAGTATAGGAAGGAGACAAGATTTTGACAAAATTCTTATTAAACCAGCCACACAAATAATTGCATTTATTTATCTACAGTCAAACTGGTGAACTTTAATGAGACAGAAAGCGCTTGGCAACGTCAATGTCTAGCATTTAGAAACCTGGCTGTATCTCTTCTGCTACACAGAGCCGATTATACACACAGAGAACAAACCTGCATGTGTTCCAGTAATCCTGTCAAGGTTTGAAGCCAGGTCATGGTTTGAATGTACTTCTCTGTGTTCATGATTTTAATCTCTGATCGTAACTCTGGAATAATCGCACCAGTGCGCCAGCCATGCTTCAGGGTCAAATCCTATTTATCAAGAATTACAAAATATAAGTATTAGTCTTAAAAAGAAATATATAATAATAAAAAAAATAATAATAATTTGACCATTGTTTATCCCAAAGGGGCACTAATTTAATTGCTTCTTATCTATAAGCAGAAATATTAAACAGTGGGACTTAACTGTGCCAACAGAAAACAGAACTTAATTTCAGAGTAAGCTTCAAAAGCCACAGTTTTAAAGAGAGGCAGAAAACATATGAGCACCTGTGAACAAACACTAATTCATTAGGTTTGGAACAAACAGTAGGAAATTCGTCTTTCTTGTAGACAAAAACTCTACTGCTGTCAGAATCATCTGGAGGAAATCGTGTCTTGGGTTTGTGGTATTTACACATATACTTGTCTGACAGAAGGGTCTTATCGGGACCTATCAGGTATTCAAGCTCCACCTGACAAATATAGGACAAGGCAGCTGCCACCTGTGCTCTTTCCTCCATTGTACCAGAGAAGGACAGAGCCGCATCCTCCTTCATTTGGCTCACAGCCTTCTGAAGCACCTGAAACTACTCTTCTTTTTAAAAGCAGACCGGAGCAAAAATATTAACATCTGCTGCTGCTGAAATTTGTTACTGCAGCTTGGCAGTGCTAAGCCACATCCAGGCATTCATATACCATCAATTACAAAAGAGTTAAGTGGTGGTTGCTTATTCTAAAGTAACAGTTAACAATATACTCGCTCGTTAGATAGTAAGAAAATGCCTGCATAGTGGGGCTACAAATCACAAGATCCCAGGAAGAAAGCTTATGATTAGTGACAGGAAGATTGCCTCCTGCATTGAGAACAGAAGTTCATTCAGCTCATATTACACTTGGTAGCAAATGTCATCCAACTTAGCCATATCCTGTACGTTTGGATATCTGTGTTTACTCTCTGTTACATCTGACACAATCAATATCTGGAACAGGAATATAAACTCCCACATTCCTAAGTGCAGTTTGGAAACAAGTTAAATGCTACGAGTCAGGTGGAAAATATGGTCAGCACCAATTTTCTTCGCTGCAAGAAAAGCAATACGGCTTAACTACCAACACAAATGTTGGTGTATTTAGAAATCTCAAATTAAAGTGTGTTATATTGAATAACTGGGAGGAAAAGGGGAAAACTAACAAAAAACCTTGTCTTTTATCCTATTTTGTGAAAGTAAACTACTTACTGCCAAGTCACTGTAAATGTGATCACCAAAGTAGAGAACCTTAGAGCCCCTCCAGCCAGTAAGCTTCAGAAATTCATACAAGTTACCCTGCAGAAACAATGACACGAACATTGCAGCAGCATGCCACTTGCACCTTCACAGGCTAAAAAAAGAATTTAGTACACCCCTAAAAATATTTTCATATAAAGAATCTTATCCTCCTTTACCTATTATGAATTCCAAATTTTACAAGCAGTTTCAGTAATACCTCAAGAGGCAAGGCAACTGCAGATATACAATACCAATGATAAATTTGTACCGCTTCAATTATTAAAATAACTCTGTTAAAAAGCGTATCTACTTTTTAGAAGCATTTTTAGCTAAAGAAGCTTGGGATTCTAGGAAATAGGTATTAAATTTGAATTGAAAAGACTTTATTGAAAGCATACCTGTTTGTAAATCTGACCTTTCTGCAGCTTGTGAATTCTGTCCCAGAGCAATACTCCCCTTTCATTCACCTTCCGGAACGGTCTAGAATAGAGTTATACACAATCGTTACATTGCTGTAGAAATTCTGCCACTTTTTAAAGGGGATTAGAAGCATCAGAATTTCCACTTTACCCAGTGAAATGTAGTGTATCTATCCAGTCTACCTATGACTTTCATAATGGAGTTTGAGAACAGCTGTTGAAAACTAAGGCAGGTATCCCAGACAGATGAGAATAAACAGTGTGAACTGTCTGCCATTAAGAAGAGAACACCAAAAAAAGTGAAGATGTGTAAAAATTTTACCCAATGCCTCATTCTGTGCAGCCAAAAAAGGGGGCAGAAGACTGGGGGCAAGGTGTACAGCAAAATTCTTTTCAATATTAAATGAAAAGGAAAAGAAAAATGGGGGGGGGGGGGGGCAGAAGATTCCACCTCCCTCTGTCTTGCTTTCAAATCTGAAGTACACATACAGGAATGGGTTTTTTTCAAGTGTAAGAGCATTGCATATGCATTACAAATGTGTTTACCTAGTTAAGCAACTAGTCCAAGTACTCCAGTCTGTCAGCTAGTCTGCCCTTTAAATATTATGTGTGACTGAAAAAAAACCAGAAGCAATGAAAGACATTTCCAGATAAGGGCCAATTCTGAAAGGCACCAAAAATTCTCAAGTTTATTAAGACAGGAACATGCTTCACCAGCTTACAAGCTAAGATGCTAGAAATTGCTTCTGTGACCCTAATTCAGTCCAGAAGGCCTTTAATAGCTGCTGGAACTTTCTCAGGCAAATATTTGGACTTCAGAATTAGGTGTTGCTACATTCTGTAATGACCTTAAACAGGACTTCATCAAATATGATTTCATTTTACGTTGTGCCCAAATTGAAGTATTTTGTAACATCCTCCACAGCCTTATATGGAATAAACTACTTGAATAATTTTTACTGACTAAATACCAACCTTCGCTTATCATTGAAAAAGTTCGGCTTATCAGCTTGTACAATGACCACATCAAAGAGATCCCTCCAGTCCTTGCCAACTATGAACTTCATGCCTTTGTCCCTAAAAAGTACAAAGCCATATTAACAGTGAAGCATAACAGAAGTGCAATTATCTGTGCACTATGAGTTACAATCAAGAACTTCATCCTCCCCAGCCCTCAGAAATGTATACAGCAAGTAACTGTTCACTTACACAAAGCTGCTGGGACTGTTTGTGATGAGAAACATTTTCTTGCCATGATCAGCCAGCTTTGCTAACACCGCACGAGTTTGTTCAGCATAGCAGATGTATTTCTCTGTGAAGATTGAGGAAAATATGGTATTAATTGAAAAACTTTTCAAGAAGAATTTTCTCTGCATTCAACCAAAGTTTCAGAATAATGAGGTTACACTTAACAAAGGCACTTTAAACAAGTCAAATAACTCTTTCAAGCTTTAAAATTTAGAACTTGTAATCTTAAATAAGGAAGCCAGAAATACGATTTTACTACCAGTGAAAAAAGGTTTGATAGATGATCTCACTAGTACTTACCAATATCTGCTTCAATTGCTCTGTACATTATTCCTTTGATGTGGACATCCCTGATTGAATCCTGTCAGGAAAGCAACAGAGCACCACAGAGCTGAAAAATTTTTTCAAGTATAAAAACCAGTGCTCACTGCATAGCAGTAGTAATTTGTTCGTAAAACAATTGATTTCTCTGAATTACTCTTTCAACTTCACAGAAATGCCATATGATTTTCAAGATACACACGCCACCACCAGACAAAGAGTAAGCCTGCCCTCCAAGAAACTAACCTCATAATTTTGGAAAGTATGAAACTGTATAGTATAGGGGCTGGTTTACACAACAACTATGAAAGGGTGCTCATACGGGTGAAGTGGGGTGAAAGCCCTTTACAGAAGCAAAGTCGTCACAGTTTCCAATGACCTTTGGAGCAGAACACATTCCTTTCCTCTTGCAAAAATCCCAAAAGCTTTAGGTCAGATTTTAGATTATGATCACTCACAAATGCCCTGGTTATTTGAAAAATAAATTTATGAACAGATGAAAGAAGCTAAATGCTTAAGCAAAGTACTCATAAGGCACTCTGAAGGCATTTGGCAGCTCTCCTGAATCAGCTCCGTACCAGCTTTGTTTAGGACAGTGCTACTGCCATTTTGGTACTTATGGGGCATGTCCTAAAAATCCTCAAAAAAATGCCATTACAGGGCTTACAAAATGTTGGTAATGCTGAGCAGTACAGAAGTTTCTATCAACAGCTCAGCAGAAACCACAAGAACTAGCCTTCTGACTCTATGTAACCATAGCCAGAAGGGAAGATTACTCTGGAGGTCAGAAGTTTCCTGTATGGAAACCCTGTGCAGGCAAATACCATCAACTTGGGCATAACCTCCTGTTCTCAAACAACTACGACACAAAATTATCTCCTCTGCGGGATATATCCTGAGAAATCAAGGGGGTCAAATTACTCTAGTCATTCTTACTACATTTTTTAGGAGGAGGAAAACACACAAAATAGATATGCCAAAAGCAAGAGACGGCAGATGATCGTATACTAGTGAAGATACAGAAGCAGTACAACTGAAAGCTCTGAACTGGAATTCCCTACAGCCTCTTACAATTCCTCCTAGTGAGAAAAGTATGCATTTAATAACAATCAAAAGAAGACCCCCATCCACCCCTCAAACCTATAAAAAGAGCAACATCGGATTTAAAACAAATTTCAAATTATTCTGTTTCTTTTCCAAGGTCTACCTTCATTTTACTCATGTTTTCATGGTTCTATAGCAATAATTACTCTATACAACACATAAAGTTGAGGTATTTCACTGGAGCAGGCACAACACTTTGAAGCTTCCTGAAGAGCTCAGGGAGAAGACGCACAAATGCAGAGGTTTAACTAAATCTTCAAAGCTAGTACCTTGACATCTTTGTACAGATGAACGGGCTCGTAGTCTATGTTGTTTTTCAGAAAGTATTCATTCACACAAGAAAGGAGTGTCATCTCTGGCAAGGAAAATATATCCATGAATTGCTTCATTGTATTTCCTTGTGAGCTCTATAGGGGTGGGAGGAAAACAGAAGAAAATACAGGTGTTTCTCAGATTAGAAGACTTCCATTCATTCAGCAGAACCACTTGAGCTTAGTTGCAGATACTCAGCTTTTGCTGTAACTGTTCTCATTGCTTTAGATGCTTTTTGAACTAACAGATTTTTCTTTATAAAATAACTGCAACAAAAGTGTTGGCTTAATTTTAAGCATTAATCACGATGCATTACTCTTAAGAGCAGTATTTTAATTCATAAACCTATAAAAGACAGTGCTTAGCTAAAAGTCAAGAGAAGGACTTTGAGACCTTCACTGCAAGTCTGCACTTCTAAAAATAAGAGGCACTGGGTATTGTGATGGGGTGGAGGGTTTGCTATCTTCTTTTTTCTTTTTAATGAGGGGAATACTGATTAGGACTACAAAACACTTTACATCCTTGAAAAGAGGTGATAAAAACTTGTAAGAATCTACAATAATGAGGCAACAAAAGAAAACATTTCTAGTCTGCAAAAGATGTAAGTATAGTTGTTCCACAAAAGCAGAGAATATCATACAAGAGCAAATACAACCAAATACTTCTCAAGAACAGGGGAGGTAAAGCAACCTGCCCAAGACAGCACACAGGTCAAGATAACAGAAACATAACAGCTGAGGTTGCAAGAGACCTCTGGAGGCCATCTTTTTCAACCTCCCTTCTCAAACAGGACCACCTAGAGCCAATTGCTCAGGACTTTGCCCAGATGGCTTCTGAATCTCCAAGGATGGAGACTCCACAACCTTCCTGGGCAACCTATGCCAGCGCTCAGTCACTCTCACAGTAAAGGAAGTGTTTCCTGATGTTCAGAGGAAAACTCCTGTGTTTCAGTTTGTGCCCATGGCCTCTTGTCCTGTCACTATCAAAGAAAGCAGACCTGCAGAGACCGAGGCACTCCACAGGGAATGCCAAGGTAATATTCAGAACTGCTGCAGAGACCACATTTGGGAATTCTAAGTTCAGCTCCTTAAAATAAGAACAAGTGCGAGAACAAAATGCTCCATGGCACAAAGAGCCTTTTGCGTCAGCATGGAATTAACATCTATAAGTAAAAGGCATAAAATAAACTTATTTTTTATTGAAAAGACAGCACCATTCTTCATTTGGGAAAGAGAAAGGAACCTACCAGCAAAATGTTCAACTTTCCCCATAGAGCCAAATCCTAAAACTTTTATCATTCATCTTTAGTGAAATACTCTTAATGTCAACTCTGCCAGCTTGTATGCAAGGGATGCCTCCACACATTTACTTGCTGCTACATCAACTAAGTCATTAGACCACTGGGAAGAAGTACATAACCAGGGTAAGGTACCAGATATGGTTCATTTCCCAGCCTTTATCAGATTTGCGGCGCAAGTCACTTGATTTTGTTATGTTCCACTTCACTGTCTGTATGACTGGGCAAGAGAACAGTGAAAGAAGAAACTACAGCAAGCAGGAGAAAGAAAATGCATTTGTCATTTTAGAGGGCAAACTTCACATCTAGCACTATAAGTCAATCACGTATTGAGAAAACATAACTGCTAGTAAGAACAAGAACAAAAGGCAACCACCACTATCCCTCCCCTCCCAAAAGAAAATAATTTTTAAAGAGCAGTTTGTGGTTTTACCTTTCCATAAAAGTCACTCATTTGTTCTAAAGGGACATGGGAACCATCATACATTGCAATGACTTCTTCATCTGGGACAACACTGAGGCCTCTGGAAAACAACACTTAGTTTAGCTTAAAAGTCAGATTAAAACCTTGAATTAATTACAGAATGAAAGTCTGACAGCTTAACAGATCTGGAGCTTATTAAAATACTAATAACATCATAGGAACACTTTAGTCTGTATGTTAAAACAGCATCTTTCCTTACAGAGCAAGTAACTTTTTAAGAGGCTGATGCACATAGAATGCATTCCAATTTTAAGTCTTTTTTCTTACAGGAAAAGAGCTAATTAGTCTCCATTGAAACTATGCCTTAAGGGTTTGTAAGTACTAGCTAAAGCTTCCAGCTTCTTAACACAGTAATTCCTCACTCTGCCTTTGTTTCATACAGCACTGATAATGTTTAAACCAGACTACTCTGCAGCATGACCTTGAAGACTCAAGGGAAAGAAAAACATACACAACCTTTAACAAAATAAGACTTTCTTCTGAAGTGTATCAACAGTTCAGTTTCCCAAAATTTAAGATTACTCAAAGAATTGTTCACAATCACAGCCTGTTCAGAGTCAGTACACTTCATCTGTACAACTACAAAGTTCGACTGATAGCATCAACAGATGTACTAGAAGCTGTTCACCTACAGCAGCACCCCCACTACTGCTCTTGGAGATGTGCATTGTCAGAGGCATACCAGAACTGCTTACACCTCTCAGTGCAAATGAAGCTGTATGCTTGAGCAAGTTCTACTACCTTCTGCTATACAAGTGACCTACGCATTTACAGAACACACAGTTAAAACTAAGAACTACAAATGTACAGCAACTGACAGCAAAGCTCCATGTTGGCATAGAAGAGAAAGGTAAGATTATTTTAAACAAAAGCAAGCACTGAGTGAGCTGTAGCTTTCATTCTTGCCCCTACACACACTCACAGGTACCATGATGTGTGGCTTAGCAGTCCATCCAGAATTACTTTGGGTGATATGGAGAACCAGGGACACCAGCTCTTCAACAGATCTCAACACCTTTCTTGACTGGTCATCATGTTCTGGCTTTAGATGTGCATTCCGTACTAGGAGCTGACAACAACTGTGATCATCTACTACTTCATTCTGTCCCACTCTGAGTCATAAGGCAAGACTGCTGACGAACTCACCACCCATTCATCTTCTCCTCCAGGTCACTATATACGGTTCCAGTCATACCAATATCCTTCCCAACATCTCTCAAAGCCTTCAGCCCTTTTTTTTCTCCCCCCCCACCTCCATACAGGTGGTTGGAGAAGCAGCATGTAAATATCATGAGAACTTGATGACCAATAGATCCAGGCCCCATCAACACATGCCATCCTTTTGTCCCTTCTATGAACAGTTCTTCTGTTACTCTCATAGAATCAACTAGGTTGGAAAAGACCTTTAAGATCATGAAGACCAACCATTACCCCTGGGCATTAACCCCACATTTAATGATGACTGCCAGGACACCACTAAACCGTGTCACTAAGGGTCTCATCTACTAGGTTTTTGCACACTTCCAGGCATGGCAATTCCACCACTTCCCAAATTTAATTCCCCCACAGGGACAGAGAAGAAGAAAGGTGGTAAGTGCCCTGGCAGCCCCTCCACCAAAGATACATACATACACGTTCCCATTCATTACAATCTTAATATTTCTGCTAGATACCTCTACAGATAAATGTAGCTCTGATTACTTCACCTAGCCTTTAACCTAGAAAACTAGCATTGTTCACAGTGAAAAATATAATAATGTGACAGCCTTTTTAAATGAATCTTACAATCAGTGACCTTCACACTGAGTTCTCTGGTTCCCTCCTAGGCCTGAATAAATCATTCCTTTGAAAACCACAGGAACAGGTTCTGTCAGTTGAAACATACAGTAATTACTCTACCCCAGCACATATAAATGGTATAAAGTTTCACTCAGACTCTGATAATACATACAGAACACATTCCTTTGGCAGCCTTAGCTAGCTACTACGTTGACAATATGAGCCCAGTGCTGGACCATGGCATCTTTTTTCCTCTTTCATTTTCCTTACCTGCCTCTCCTCTCTCCCAAAGCACATCTCAGACTAACCCATGAAGAACAGATCAATGACTACGGCTGAATCGTCTACTTACCTGCCTCACTAGCAGATGAAAAGGGGTAATGAGCATGTTATCATCATTTCATATTACCATATACAGTCCCCATAGTAAATCACTGTGAGGTTGCATTATCTTTTGGCCCTAGAAGAAAACTTTTTGTGCAATGATATCAAGAAAGATGCTTAGGCTTCTTGTTTACTTGAAAATCTGGTACCAAATGTAGCATTTACAAACGTGTACTGCTTCATTGCAGCAAACTGAGCCATACTAAAAACTCTCCTGTCAAAGATCACATACAGTATGTCTGTATTATGTAACAAAGCACAGCACAGAGATTTCCTATTTAACTTCAGTTCAGTAAACTCAAAAATATCAGGCTGTGCGAACACAAAGCAGTTGTGCTCCATTCTGCAAGTATGATGTGGTTGATGTGTCCAAACTTAAAAGCTCTGTGCAAACACAGAAAAGACCTCTCAAGTATCAATACAACCACACCAAAGTCATGCTAACAGCCAGTCTGCGACCATTATTTACATAGAAAGCAACAGCAGAGAAGTCATCAGTGTATTTTTAGATGTCTTTCAGCACAATTTAACAGCCGGAAACAAAGTGAGTCAGCACTATGTGACCAACCAGCTTGCCAACTTCCCCAGCTTTGAACTGGGGCGTCAGCTGTACTGTATCAGTCGGTAACCTTGTGCATATATCTGCATGTAGCCCCAAGGTGCAAAGAAACCCCCTTACTACTAATGCTGTTAATTCATGTCTGTGCTTGTCAGGGCACTGTTCCCAATGCGAATCTAAGATGTACATTAATAAATGCAACTAAGGGATTAAAAAAATAAACAGATATGTCTTATAAATAGGAAGTAATTTTACTCACCTATAAACTGTTCCCAGCTGAATATAATGAAAAGCATCAATCTTCATTAGTAACGCCTTGCAGGGAAGAAAAACAAAAATCAGTTTTAATCACATCAACTGATCGCCATGAAATTATAAAGATCAAAGCAATTTTATCTATAACCTGTCTCAGTAATGCCTGAACACATTTGCTTCAACTTCCTTTACAGCTTCCAAAATAGTGTCATCGATGGCTTTTACCCAGGGCTTGCAAAATCATCAAGGAAACATTGTCCAGTGACCTGAGCTAAGTCATGAAGAAATACATTTGCTACTAACAGATGCCTGCTTAGGTTTATTGTGTTACCTTCTGCCACCAAAAAAAGCACCCAAAACTTTTTCTACTTAAGAGAAAAATATGAAACAAAACCCTTGCATGTCAATGCAGAGTGAAAAGTCAGAAGACTTAAAAGCCCTATTTATTTTCTTTGGTTAGGTTCTCAGCACTAGATAACTCGTCACAAAATTATTTATACATACCCGGTGCACATCATAATGAAGTCCTCTGATTGCAAAATTGGGATCATAATCATATTTTCTTATTTCTGCAGGGTACTAAGAAAAGAGAGCAATGATTTTATTTTAAATGCGTAACACCAACAACTAAAAATCTTTTTCTACAGAATTTTAAAGCCTCCCTTTTCTATGTTTCGCATTTTCACTAGTCATTAAGGGACTTTTTGATGGGTTGGGGAGATTCGGAGAAATCTATGTTCAGTGTTAGACAAGTCAAACTTTTTTTTCAAAATGCAAGGTCATCGTTTTAAATCCAAGTCAAGCACTGCACCTAAAGTTGGGTATCCACATACTCTGTAGAGATCACTTTTGAGCATTAGCCTTTGTTCAAAAGGTTAATATATACACCTTTGAAAGCAAACTTCACTTTCTTAAATTCCTAAAATTTAATGCAGAGTTATCTTGCATTGTGAAGTCTCCCCAAGAAACAGACTATATGAACACAGTTTCCAACTCAACCTTCTAGCTAGAAACCCAAGAACATGCCTTAATTTACAGAGATAACTGAACTTTACCACTCACTTCTATTGAAAGAAAAAGCAATACATCGTCAATATTAACAGGAGGAAAGAAAAAACCCACCATTTTTGTCATTGTCAAGAAATAAAAGCAGCACAACGTGAGGCAGCAGGGTGGTGAGGCACTGGAATGGATTGCCCAAGGAAGTCCCTCGCCCACAGCTCTTCTTCCCCCACAGGCATTGCCACTCTTCCAGACCCAGGAGCGGCCCCACGGCGACGACTCTACCGCTTCAGGAGAGTGCTGAGGGCTCTGCGCAAGGCTTTCCGTTTCTCCTGCCTCACCCCACGTGTGGAGGAGTAGCGCCCTGCTGCCAGCGCCAGGCCCAAGGGAGCTGTGCTGAGGATGTCATGCTGCAGCCTGCACTGGTTGTGGGTGCTTTCTTGGGCCAATAAATAAGGACTCTACCACCCCCTCCCCCCCGCCCAGTGCTCGTCTCTGCCTGTATGTTGGTTAGAACATATTTGTGTAATTCACGGACCCCTACACTTAATTAACATGAAACAACTGACTTCAATCTAAGTGGCTATGTATCTGTTGCAGTTAGTTCTTGTTTGATAATTAATTGCCCACGGATGATGAAAGACTCATTTACTGAGGTTTAACAGCAATCAAGATATGTATCCCGTACTCGGGGGATTTACTATGCAGTAACTCACTATAGACCATACTCCCGATCTTAGATTGTCGAGTTTGAAATTTAGCCCCTACAGGTGCTTATAAAGATACAAAGCACCACAAATAAACACAGATGGGGAGGAAGGAAGAAGAGAATTCACAACAGCTGATGTCACCTGGAGAAGCCATGCTTCCCCACAGGGACCTTCCCAAGGTATAGTGTGTCACTAAGATCAGATCCTGAAAGCAAGTCAGGCATCAAACACCATCAGGGTGAGTCACATCAGGAGACCACCACAGTGACCCAACTATATTTACCCTGAACAGCATTTGTAAGATTGCTTAATGATGCATGGGAATTGAATGACTGCATAGAAAGCTCATACCACCTATTAGAGAGTTTTCTAACATTCTTCAGTACAAGCCCATTGTAATTTTGTCCTGCTCTAAGCACAGGTTAGTCATGAAAAAAATATGTTAGGTGTGTGCCTTGGGCTAAGGGGTTTGTTCATTTGTTTCTAAAAGGTAAAATGCTTCAGTCATTTCTGACAAGGCTTGAGAAACCTATCATTTCTTTGATTAACCAAATGAAAGGTAATTCTTGATTTCCCTCCCACAGGCACAACCATCTTAGAACTTGACGAATCTCAGGCACATTCTCCACCTTGTCTACAACTGTCTCCATACATACAGGGCTAATTTACAAGCCTTTGGTGAAAAAAGTAGATTCTACAGCTTCAATAGAGGCTCTAGCTACTTTTATAAAAAAAAAACTTTATAAATCTCATTTTCTCCACAAAGTTTTTATTTGTGCTGAAGAGGACCTGCTCTGTAACTGCTGTAGATTGTGCTCATACCAAACACGAGCATCTGGAGTAAAGAAAATACTCCTGAACTATCATCCCCACTACAACTTCCAGAAAACTTGGGGAAGGCTACTGACTGAACGAAGAACAGCAGCAAAAGCTTACAGACAGGTTGTGAAGATTTGTAGATTTGGCCAGGGAACATGAAGCAGAAGAGACAAGGGAAAACATCAGAGGAGGATACATAATGTGATCAATCACAAAGAAGGAAATCTATTTCTGACTCTGCATACTTGACTTTCCTGCTTTACTCGAGGGCTGTCTTTTTGCGTGCATGCCAGCACACATGAGAAAAAGATTGAGTCTACCTTGGCATGCAAATCAAAGCTTCCTTATAATCCAAACACAAAAAAATGATAAAAATATTGCTCTGTTTGCTTGCCTTACTCTTGATAGGGTTACTTGTATCTGGACTGAAATAGCAGTCCAGATAAGGTGACACAAGGCCTATACATTAAAACAGAAATAAGCCCAAGAGCAAAAGTTTACATTCAACACCTGCTGCCACTTCTGAGATTAGCATTAAATTGATGTTTATTCTCTTGGACACACTTCAAAATTCCTTGCTTCCTACACTGCATTTTGCAATTTCTGATGAATTACCTCATACTGCCATGACCAAAATTGGCCACCTTTAAGGCTGACTGTGACAGTCATAATGGGCAATACTATCTAGAAGTTTTTCTAATGTTAAAGGCAAGGAAAACATTACCAGTGTAAGAAGCTACAGAGACAGCACTAACAAAAACTGTTGTCCCTCAACAAATTCCAACAAGAGATGATATATTTCAATAAGCTGTCTCAAAAAGTAATTACAGCTTCATTTCCTATAACTCAAGAGAATTTAATTGAGACAAACTGGAAAGTTATTACTACCTGAATGCAATCAAATAATAAAGACAGAGCACAGTTTGAAATTCTGTCTACAAGAATTAATCTTGACTCCTACAGTAACGTTTTTTTTTTGCAAGAACCACACAGCTTTAATAAAATCTATTTACACATCCTACAGCAATTGCTGCCGAGACATGCCAAGATCTCAGAGGGATCAAGTTGTGTACGCTTGTAGCACCCATGAAGTTTTGTTTGCTCTTCCAGGGATATTTATAGATGTTTATATATAGCTCCTAACCTTTAGATTCAAATCCAAAAGTAGAATAACACCACCCATTCAGATTTAGGTTATATGAAATACACAAGCAGTTTATTAGTTAAGTTACTCTGTGGAATACTTTTGCAGGAGAATTTTCCTGCGAATCCTACAGTCCAATAACCTTTACCTCTTTCAGTCCACATTTTCTTCCATCTTTTTCCCTGCAATACCTTCAGCTTCCAAGTCACCCACCTCCTCCCCACCTTCATGACAGACAGTAACTTCTCCCATCCCCAGACTACCCACCAACCAACTCCAAGCTGCTTGGATGTCAACAAGTCACCAATGTAACACACTGCTTGGTGAGGTGACAGGGCAGTGCTCCCTCTTAGAGGACTACAGAGCTGAACACCTACTTACGTCTTTCTTGTATTCAACCTGATTACAGCATTACTGCATACGCTGCCCCTTCAGCTAACTCAGCTGAAACACCAGGGACATAACAGAGCACCTCACAAGCACACAGTGCAATCAAAGACCTCCTAAGAAGTCAGGCTAAAAGTATTTCATATGGAAATTAATCACTGCACTCACAGCAATGCATAAAACAGAGCAATGGTCATTTGTAAGCTTCTTATTTATTAGGGTGACTCCAATTAATGACAATCAGAAAAAAAACCCTCAAAAACAAACCCACCACCAAATTAAAAATTAGAACAAATAAAACTCTATTCCTTAACAGTTGACAGATTGAACTCTGCTCAAAACTGCAGCTGAGATTAAACCAGGACTTGTGTGGTTCATATGCAGCTGTTGTATAAAATGTGCTATAAGGGAGCCAAGCTAGGACTAAGGCATGAAAAGAGCTATGTCCCTCTCAGTCAGAAATTATTTCTATACTCTTTATTCAGCAGTTTATTGTTATTTCACTAATTTTTCTTACCCGATGCTCATTAATAAGAAGATCTCGAGCAGCATTGAAGATCAGCGTGTGCAGATGTTTGGAATAAAAGACCAACGTGTAGTCGTAATCAAATCCATAAATTTCAATGTCTGACAGGCTCATTTCATTGTTTGAAAAGATAGCATCTGGATTCAGCATGTTACTCATGATTGAAGGAACCAACTCTGGTGAAGGAAAAAACAAAGAAGTCAGACTAGCCCTGTAGTTTTTAATAATGCACAGAAATCCATTAGCGATTTCTAAATATAGATAAATGATGATGGAAACTATCAAACTAATTTACACTAACCAGCTAATCCTTAACAACATGATGCCATTGAAAGTGCTGTCCCTAACTTTTCTTGGTGACCCACAGCTTTTAGTTGAAGCACACTTTCCTCTCTACAGTTCAAGTAGGAGAGGTGTATTTTGACATGTCTCATCAGAGAACCCCAGACTCAATACATGTAATCTTTGGCTAACTCCATTAACCTATTTATTACTGCTTTTGAAAATGAACTTTGGAGTTGGATGATGATGATGATGATTATTATCATCATTATTATTATAGAAGCCTTGTCTTCTCCTCCCACTATCTGGTCTGGCTTCTGCCCCAGAAGCCAAACTGGCATTGTTTTAATTTGACACTTTTAATTCTTTTGCTTCATCATTTCAAGGTTACCACAGAACCCACTGTCAACTCCAATAAAAAAACTTTGTGCTTTGTGTGATTGCAATAGTTTCCACACAACAGTTACATACACATTGCTATGCTTATTAACCTTCTAGCATATTAGGAAGCTAAAAATATTCTTCTGTTCTCTACACACAACTACCTGGTGTGTGCAAACCTCTTATTTTTAAGGGTATGTTTCCCTTGATATTTGTTTGAAAAGTACACTGAGAAGCCAAGACCACTTACTTAGAGCCATAACATATTAAGTAACTTTAGGACCAATACCAACGTCAGTATGAAGGATGTTTGTCCTTGTTTCAAAAACTTGAAAAAGCAACATTAGGAGGCTAAATGCTACCCTTGTGAAACCATAAAACATGAACATATTTTCCTTCCTTCCCTTCCCATATACTATCTTTATAAACCAGCTTTCCCTATTGTGGAAAAAAGGGAGTTTACATCTGTGCTTGGAAGGGTGAGTTTAAACGGAACATGCTTTGTTTGGTTACTTTCTACATATAAGTTTAGAAGAAATTGGTCAACACCTTCAGCTATGAGGAATGATACACAACATGCTCCACCTTGGGAGGGAGGAAACTACCTGTGCACAAGGCAGGTAGACACGGAGACTCCAGATCTGTTAAAAATTTGATAGCATTTCATTTTGAAAACTCTGGCCAAACACATAGAAAGGGAAATGACATTTATTTTATACAGCAATGCCTTAGTCTGCCACACAGTGAATGGACAGAAACAATAAGAAGCTTTTACAGATGCCCAATAACAGATTGCAACGTGAAACCATTCCACTTTATCTGATGCAGACACCCAAGTCTTCTAATTTGAGAGAAAGAACAGCAATTTGACAAAGTTTAATTCCAAGTTTCTGTCACCAAAAAAAGATCCCAGGAGTTTCCCATGCTTAAGCGGTCATAGTAAGCTCTATCTTTCAGGGGATTTAACAAAATAAGCCTCAATCAAAACATTAGCTCCTGCTATCTCTACTCACTGCTTATAGTAATACATGAGATAAATGCTATGTTCAGCTGAGGTAACAACATAACCAAATGCAATCTGACACGATACTATTAAGGCAAATACTCTTACTCTATAAAAAGTGCCATGAATCACCTAATTAACTTGAAGCCATAACCATAGTTTTAAGCTAACTTCCAAAATAACTTTACAACACCCATGTCTGTATTATAAATTATTTTTTCAGTTGTACAGCCTGGTGAGTTAACATTTATTTTAAAAATATAGCTATATATAGAGATACACGTTTCAGATTAAAAAACCTTGACCAGCACCTGACTGAAAACAGTAAAAATACTTCATAGCTATTAAGACATTCTGGCTGGCAGACAGCATCCCAAGTGCTATAAACCTTGCATCAAAAATCAGCACAGCTTTGTCATCTTAAGACTGTAACTAAGTGAAATGCCACATACTTGAAGCCATGGGGTGACTTTGGCTGTAATAAAGTATTCCGAATTATTCCAGAAGCACTTGCCGCGTCTTCTGCCAACCCACACCCACTGACTGACTTATTTTCCTCTTAACATTACCCTACTCTCTAGCCTCAGCTCTGAAGTATTATTTGGGTGTGGCTTAGAACAAGAAAAAGTTAATTTCAAGAACAGGAAAAGAAATTCAAAATAAAACGTGTTTACTCTCCCTATCCCTTATCCCACCCTCCAAATACCACAGCATTCTCCCGAGATCTCCAATGCTTGTGTTAGATCTTCTGAAATCTCTTACTTCACTTGTGAAATGCTGCCTCTATTTTATGTTTGCAAACACTACATTTGCCCCCAGCACAGTGAAGCCCCAGTTCATACTCAAGACTCTTAAGTGCAGGATAATACAGTAATTTCTCTTTTTAAGGACAAAACATGCAAGACTGTAACATAATCTACTGCCACTATAGGACAAGCTTTCTCACTTGACGCTGCAGAACAGTGTCTTTTGGATCTTTAAATTAAAGATCACATATTCAAGCTCCTTGGTAATACTCTTTCCATCAGACCAAGGGCTGAAGCAAGCAACCTTCAAGCAATGCCTAACTGGGCTGAACAACAGTGCTTCCCAGAGTAATGTGTGTGTCAGCAGCGTTTCACCCTGGCTTCAATGCTTCATGGAGGTATTATAATGGAATCATAGCTAAAACAAAAAGTAATAGAGTCACAGACTGGTGTGGGTTGGAAGGGATCCTTAAAGCTCATCCAGGTCCTGGCCTTGAACACTGCCAGGGATGGGGCAGCCACAGCTTCTCTGGGCAACCTGTGCCAGGGCCTCAGCACCCTCGCAGGGAACAATTCCTTCCTAATATTAAAATCGAAATTTATGCAAAACTTCTCCGCACTTTTTGGAAGCGCAGCCTATTGCGGGGCTCCCCTCTAACAGACAACCAACTTCCCAACTTTCTATTTTCACTTGCCTTTCTCCAAACACCACGCCTCGAACAACCCACCGCTCTGCCTAGCCCAAGCTACGCTGGAGGAGAGGCTTCTCCTCCGAGGCCCTTCTGAACAGGTACAGCCCGGTGGAATTAAAAGGGGCAGCCGCTTCCAGCGGTACGTCTCCGGGGATACGGAGACCTGCGAGGCAACGATCCTTCCGTCCGACCTGGGGCAGCAGGAGCGAGAGCACCTGGCCACCAGACCCGCGACGGCTCCCAGAGCAGACGGCGGCTCCTCGGAGCCCTGCGGGACAGACCCACAGACGCTCACGCCGGGCACGAACCCCTTAGGGGCAGAGACGGGGCGGCTTCATCGCCGCCCCACACACACACACCCCTCGCTCCTTGAACCCTTCCCGCTGCCGAACGGAGCCCACGGGGCTCGCCGTTCCTCAGCTCCGCACCGCCAACATGTATCTACTCGCTTTAGGACCGGCGGCACTCCGACCTGCAGCGGGAGAGGGACCGGCGCCCGCGGGCCCCGCGTCCCGGCTCACCCTTGGTGGCTCTCTTGGCCTCCTTGTAGCGCGACCACAGGTAGTTCTTCATGTCAGGCGGCGGCTGCGGCTGCTGCTGCGGGGCCACAGTGCACAAGGCAGCGGCCCCCGCGGCGGGCAGGGCCCTGCACCGCTGCCTGCCCGGCGCCGCCCGCCCGGCCGCCAGCACGGACCGCACCGCCGCTGCCGCTGCCATGCTCCGCTCAGCCCCGCGCCGCTGCCGCCGCCGGCTGAAGTCACTTCCTCGGGCTCCGCCCCGGGGCCGCGCGGAGGCGGGGCCCTGCCCGGCGGCGGCAGGTAGCGCCGGCCCACCGGCCCGAGGAGGGCCGCGACCGCCCCGCTCCGGCGGGGTCAGCTGCCCGGGGGCGGTGGCCGCTCTGTAGCTGTCGCCGCTTGCTGCCCCACTTCCATGGGGGCCTGAGGCGACCGGCCGGCTCCAGCGGGTAAGCGGCTGTCTGAAGCCCTGACCCCCGGTGGAGCTAACAGGGTCCTGGCGTCTGCCGTGGCGGCGATGGAAAGCAGCTTGCCCCACCCGTAACCGCCGGCTGCAGTTCGTTAGCGACTGCCGAGGGGTCACACGCAGGTCAAGGTCAAGGAGCGGCTGGGGAAAGGCACCCCAGCCGCACAGCAGCCTGCTCCTCGGATGTCTGGCTGTGCGAGGAGCTGCCTGCTGTTCGTACCACACCAACAGCAAAGGTCTGCTTTTCCAGCCATGGCGCACTCGAGCTACGCGCACCTGCTTACATCCATGAACAAAATAAGCTCAAAACAAGCTGGATATAAAATACATAGCACAAACAACACCATGAAATTCACAGAAGCCGTACTGCTGTTTTGAGGCCCCCATCTCCCTATGAAACACTTGCCACTGGTATCTGTAGACCCTATCCGTCTGAGAGCTTCAATCAGCTCTATCAATATTTGTTTAAAAAAATAATAAGTTAGATGATGCATGGGTGAAGAACCACCAAGTCCAGGCCATTTCTGCAGCAGAAAGGTGATGGCTCCACATGCAGAACTCCTGATGTGCTCAGAAACTTTCTTTACAACAAAAAGAACATACTTTTTTTTTTCCAGTACAGTAAACATAAGACAGCTTGTTCTTATACCAAGGAGATCCACAGAACTTACTGTCACTTAAGTCTGGAAGTTATGAAGTTAGTCAGCCATTCCTCCCCATACATCTCTAAAGCCGCAAGCCTCACAAATCTGAAGGATTTCAGACTCTTGGCAATATTTTTTTTTTTTTTTTTTTTTTTTTTACAAATAATGACACCCATTGTATTTTTACAGGCAAACCCACAATAAACTGAAAGAAAAACAATCAACCTTGTATTTCAAAGTGCCTGTCAGTGGGTAGCTGCATGTTCTGTACTCCTTACTGAGGCTGAGTTCTTGATTGACATTAGAACTGTGGTTGCCAAAAGTCTGATACCTGCGGATTACCCAGACTTGGTTACTTTGTGGAGACCAGATACAGCTTTCATCAAAGTTCCTACGTTATCACTTATATTACATTGTCATTTTGTTATTGCAGTGTGTGATTCTGGTATACATTACTAGGAATCTATCATGATGAATTCTGGGAACAAGGGCAGAACAAGACAGTATTTAGGAAACAGACAAGGCAAAAGACAACTCCATAGAGAATTTCTAACCTGGTACATGCTTCCTCTGATCTTTCTAGTCAGAGATTTTTACAGAACATTTTTGTTACAACACCCTGGGGCAGAGGAAATTTAAACTTCCATGTACATTTCAGCATCAGACTTCCCATGTACAACTAGAAAAAACCAAAACAAGTCATCTATGAAATTAGGAGACTCAGTGAAAAGTCATTCTGAATTCATAGCACAGTTCTAGGGCATTGTAGATTTTCTCATCATCCAAACCCCTAATTAATCAATCACATTCAACAAAGCAAAAATGCATTAGAACTGGACAGCTTCTCCACTCCAGCCTATGGGCTAATTAATCTCATGTGCAATTCAACTGAAATTAATGGTAAAAGGCACATTGTTCCTCTCCTGAACACAGCCTAGCCTGGTCTCCAAGTCCCAAGGCTATAAATATTGTGAACAATAACCACATCAGTAGGTGAGGCATTCTCAAGGAAGAGTTACAAGAACTGCTCTGAGTAATACAAGAAGGAGCAGTAGCAGAAAAGCCATTTCCAACAGTCAGTGGAGGTGTTGCTGTTGTGGCATAAGCAGAAAGAATACTGTAGGGCCAGGGATTTATGTTCCTCTACCATGACACCAGCATTAAGGTTAGAAAACTTGCCTCTAAAAAGGCAATAAAGTGCTTATAGTACTGTTACTCACTCTTTGAAACCCAAAGACTTTGAACTTTCACATTCATTTATTTTTTATACTATTAAACTAGAATTACAGTATTTCTATTTCTTCTGCAAGCATGTGCAAGACAGGGCCTTGAATGTAGAAACCACTGTTGTGGTTAAGAAACTCCCCTTTTTGCTGCAATCTGCAGTTAGCTCCGCAGGTAGCCAGGACTAACTTAGAAAGAGAGATGTATGCTTGAGTATCTAGTCCCAGCGCTTTCAAGAGATCATCCTCCCCACATGTCAGGCAATATGCTTTTGTAGTGCTAGCATATTCTTGAGGTATGTGATACAAATTAAAAAATGTTGTTTTCTATATGCTGTTCTGTTAACCATAGCAGCTTTTGGGAGGGAATGGGGGGATTACTTTTTACTTACCTGTTAGGCCAGTGGGTTGTTCACACAAATCAAAGTAATCCCTAAGTGTTAGAAGCAAGACTGGAGACAGAACTAAAACATGAGGTGGCAGTGTTTAAAAACAAGTTGTTAAACAACGCAGCTTCAGACAACTCTGTCCTTTGCCTTGCCTGTTGGTCTCTGAGTAATGACTCAAATACTGGAAAATATGTGGTAATGTAAACTGGCATGAAGAAGCTCACATGGAAATTCATTTGTCTTTATTTGGGGTCTATAGAAGATAGATGAATATACATTCTTTCTTCCAGAAGTTATATCAGTTCTTATATAAACAGAATTGGGTATACAGAAGTAGAAGTCAACCTACAACTGCACTTAACTTGAAATATAATCCTACAGGCTAATGTAACTTTAAGTGTCCTTTCTTAATCAGATTGGTGCAAGTGATTCCAACTGCAAAATGATTAAAAAGTATCCAATACTTTACACAATGCACAAAAGAACCCAGACTTTCCCTCATGTTATTGTCAGAATTGACCACAACTATGACACTTTCCTGGTACAAACTGAAAGGTGTTCAGGTATGGCTGGCAATTAGAAAAGTTCACACCCAACATAAAGAGCTTCACAGAAGAATTATCCTTCAAAGAAGAATCTCAGAGGGCCATCTAACTTCACAAGTAGAGCAAGAAATAGCATGGACCTAAAACCAAAAATGCATGCAGTTGTGTTAAGTACATACCATGTACCCCGGTTTATATCTGGCATCCTACTACTTACTGTTCAGGACTTGTGGGATTAACTAGGGTCTGAGTAGGGATCATATACACAATTTCTTTCAAGATAAACAGAATGCTTATGAACTAGATGTTTTAGTTTCGGCTGAATTTTGTGACCAGGAGTAATTCAGAGAGAGGCTGCATACTATCCCCAGTTCACAAACACCTGTTGAAGGTTCAAGACATAGATGCCACGTAATCTCCATACATACATACATAAAACACCTTTGAGTACCTGTTAAGTGTTTCACATATGCCATGTATGACAAATGAGACCTGTAATTACACCACTCTCTAATTTCTTTGCTTTTCATAGTTTTGTTCACACAGGGAAACATGCAAATCTCCCTGCAGCCTGCTCAGCCCTCCCAGCTCCTTCTCACATCTGTGATTATTGAGAGCACTCATCACCTCAGAAACCACTTGGCTAATAAAGACACTCCTGCACTTAAGTGATCGTGGGGTGGATTTCTAATCAGCTAGTATAGTCTTCAAGTAAAGCCTAAGACTGGGCTAACAGATACTACAATTCGTTAAAGTCCCATTGAATGAAATTAAAATGCAACGCTAGGAAAGCTGATGATGTCTTAATGGAGCTTCTGTGGTACACTGTTCCAAACAGAATAGCTTCGTAAGCAATAAAACCATTTAACAGATTGTATCAGACAGCTGTTTATTACAGAGGTGAATGACCTTGGACTAACAGAGAATGGGCAAAAGCAACACAGAAGCAGTCCATTCTGAAAGGATATGAAGTCTTTCTTACTGCCTTAAAAGATTCTGAGGAATGTTACATTCTTCATCTTTAATACATTGCCTGCTTACAGAAATTTTCCTAAGTGTGTTTGTCAAAATTATTTTGCTTTAAAGGCCACAGAACCATCAGATGCTGGTGACAGTTTTTACGTGTTATTAACCAGAGTCCTCTTTGAAACAGTACCCTGTTACAGTCCCTTTACCCAGCCAGTACCTCTCTCTCCAACCAATGTTTCCATATGGAAAATTGTTCCACACATTAAAATCTTATGTAGTTTTTCTGGGGGGAAGTGGTGTTTAAAAACATGGAGAACTGTGTTTACATGCAACCATTTGGGAAAAGCATCTTTAACTTTGGAGAAAAATCTTTTCCCCAAGTTACTTTTTTGCTTCCTTTGCTTTGTTGTGGTAGTGCTAGCACCATTTGAAGTGGATTTGCCGCATTCAGTTGGAAAAGCAAGAATGTAAGCACACACTACCAATGCATGCAAATACATGGTTAAAACAAGAGTAAAAAAACAAAGCAACTGAAATAGGAAACATTAGGCTCTGTAATATTCCTCACAAACTCCAATATAAACCAGAGCTGAATATTTTAAATGTTACACTTCCATAGTGGAGCTGAGTAGAGAAGATACTGACTATCTGGTTCTGCCTGGTGAGCCTTTGTCAGCCATCCCTCCTCCCAGAAGAAAATGTTTAATCCAAACAAGTTACAAGATTTTCTGGTAACCCAAATGGCACAGTTTAGCATCCATGCACCTTACCATGTGAATTCTGGTATGTTTTTCCAGCCATTACATCAGACATACTAAAAACTTACCAAAACTCTAAAAAAAACCCCTCTTCAATATAACAAATCCAGTATTATCAAGCAAACCTAAACAGGGATGCAAGTTTTGTAACTGCTTTTGCCCAACTTCCTAGCTTTACAGCCTAATCTTGTACTGAAGAGATTAAATAACAAAAAAGAACCTTGATTTTTATATTAAATACATTTTTAACTATATATTCACTTTAGAGCAAATTAACCAGAGGAGTTAGAAGCCCATCATTTTTCTCTGTTAATGCTATCCAGTGTAGTACATGCTAGCTGTTATGTGACAGGTGAGCACTTAGCCAGCATCTGGTCCAAAGCGAAGTCTGAGTCTGCAAGGTAAAAAATAAGAAACCTTGAATTATTTTATACCAGATTTCAAAATAATAATGCTGGCAAAGCAGACAAAGCCAGGTCTATCTGTACCTAAATTCACAGTGGACAGGAAATGCCAAGAACAGTACAGAGACAGCCAAACGGTCTGGAAGAAAGATGGGTCACATCCTGGACACGTCTGCCTGGCATGGCACTCAGCTACTCCCAGTAGCTCTTGCACAAGGTTGTTTAACCCTCAGAAATTATCCAGAGCTAAGACAAATCCACTGGGGCCTGTTCTACCCCATGAAACTACATCTAATTCTATTTTGCATTGTAAACAAACACCTGGCCAAAAAAAGTGTAGATATACTTTTGATTTGGCCAGGGCAGTCCCAAAATGCATATATCACTCCTATTAGAATCAAGATGTTACTTCATCACACCTTACGCTAGGAGAGAGGATTTTCTATCCCCACTTTCAGTGTGTTCCTGACAATTCATCCCTAACATGACAGAAGGGGGGGGGGGGGGGTGAACCCTACTGAATTCAGCACTTGCAACAGGTCACAATGCAGGCATTTTTCCCTCCTTCAGCAGGAGTTGTTGGAGGGCCATCTTTCTAGCTTTGTCACATAATAATGCCAGGGAGCAAGCTCTGGTCAAATGACATATCACAAGGAGCAGGGCCCACATATATCTAGACCAAAAAAAATGGTTACCCTGGTTCTCTAGTGCATGGATTGCTTCCAGGTCATCTGAAAACTAATCCAGCTGCAGCAGCCCAGAGTTCCCATGCACTAATTTATCCTGCTCCTAGCTAATAATTCAAAATATCTGCCTCTGGGCAAAGTAAATTAACCTAGAAGCCTGTACACAACCTAGTGCTGTCCCACTAAACAGCTTCTGGTCCCGGCGGAAGTACTGGAAAGGTAGCTCTATATTATACTAATCTCAACCAGAATAGTTCAAAGCGCAAAGAATATTTCTGGACTGCATAGACAAGCAGTCATGGGACAGAGTGCCCTTCAAGTTACACCAGTTGACACTGCCCTTCCAATCTCAAAAAGTGGCCACCAAGGAGTTCCAAGCAAAGGAGCTAGGAAATTTATTCCCTAAGGCATGCCTCACCTTAGGGCTGCAGAAAGAGAAGGTATCATAGCTCTTGCTATTTTGGCTCTCCATCACTAGAACCCCTCCACATGACTGACTTGATTACCAGCATGACATGTCACATCATGTCATGAGACTAAGCAGGACTGTTTTTTTTTTTTCCCTACTATATCCAACCAGAGCCCAGTAAACACTTATCCAATAATCTTATTTTCAGCATGTTTATGAGCAGGCAAGAAACAATTGGGGAATTGGGTTGTTTTCACTTACTCAGCTAGGCAAAGATAATGTTGGCAATAAATTTGAAGAGCCGGGGGGAAATGGAGAAGAGCTGTCAATCTTTAAAGAGACTAATGAAACTTGAATAAGGTTTCAAATTCTTAACATGCCACAAAATGTTATTTCCTTTACAGACAAATTTAGGTAAGATGATCATATAATTATATGTCACTTATTGCTCAGCACTTTATATATAGCCCTGACTTTTTACTATTCTTCGGATGACTTGAAAACTCTGCCAACTGCCTTTGACCTCCAACTAAAAGGTTAATCTTGCCATGGAAAGTGTAATTTGCATAGGAGCAAAAAGGGAACTATCTTTCACCTAATAAAAAATTCTCAAGTCAGAAGAACTACACACACAACAATTACTGAATTACTGAAACCATTTCTTTTCCTGAACACAAGCAAGCAAAGAGAAATTTTGGCTCTAAATAAAAAAGGATTATTTTTGATGAACAGTTTTGTTTGCCTGAATAAAGTTAACTGAGCAAATAAAGTTACATTGAAACATTACATGAGTACCAGCTTTGTATATCATACCATAGCCCACTGGGTTGGCGGGGGCTTTGACCAGTGGTACCCTCAGGGAGGTTTAGCTAAGTCCCTGTCGAGCAGATGCAAACTCTGCAGAGACTTGCAGCGTAGCCACAGTCAAGCAGATTTTCAGAGGGACATTTGTAGTACATAAGACACAGCCTCTCATTTCCAGCCCCTCTTTAACTTACACCCTCTCAGAGAAATGTACAGGTGTTCTCCGGCCTTATTTTACTTGGGAAAAATTGCACTGGTTTAACTTCATCCAGTTTATTCAGATGCTGTGATTAAAGTCATATAAAATTATTATGTTGGTTTAAGAATGTTTCATTGCATTTACCCTATATCAAGATACCTTTTCTATTCTAAAGCTAAATATGAACCCCTATCAAATTAAGTGCCCACACAGCTTAATTACACTTATGTAACCTTTTCATAGCCTTAGCACAAATGCAAAGGAGAATGCACTCATCATACTGCTGACTCTTCTCTGATCCTTATAATACACACCTCATTTGATTACAGTAACTAGATTTTGTTCTACCCAAGTCAAATTAACTGTCTGTAATATCTTCTGCATAGAAAACTTTTGCCTTAATTTTATTCTAATTTGACTGAAACAACTAACCTTCACATAGTTAGGGAAAAGAGGCACTTCAAAGCAACAACAACAAAACCTCAGTGCTTCAAACTTGATAGTGTGGTATGGCTCTCTTTTTATAGGTGGCATTATTTTCATAGGTGATTTAAATTCAGCTTAGTAACATGGCAGTCAGCTGTTTTATTTTTTAAACATGGTCTCCTACTTTGGCCCAAAATCAAATCATTAACAAATAATGACAGCTGTGTGTCTACATATATTACTTTAAAAATGCACCCTAAGATAGAACTCTCAATTTTAATTAAATTAGTTTAAAACCCCATGCTTTTTGGCATTAAAAAAAATCTTATCTTGCTACGAATGAAAAACAGGCATATATCAATTTTAGGAAGAAAAAAACCCAAACAAACTAAACTTATTCCTCAATACTCAGAAGGCTGTATTACAATTATGACCCCACCATTAAAATATTAAAGTCTTGGGATACATATTTAGCTGTGCAGATACTACTTTAGCTGTAGTATGATGCACACTCACTAAAGACAACAGAAGTCAAGGGCAGCCATGTCTGGTCTGCATCCTGTGAAAATCTTTGAAGAATTTAATCAAATAGATCTGACCCTCCACATCTTAGCTACATGAGACTTGATCCTAAGAGTCAGAAAATCGTAGAATCATGGGTTTTCTTCTTAAGTGTAGCTCATAAATCTTTCATTTAGCCCATATTTTCTAGAGAGCAATCAGGTGTATGTGAATATTTTAATTCATCTTCCTCTTAAAAATCACTTCAGCCCACTACTTTATTTTCTTTTTGGAGATTCTACCCATCTCCTGTAGTTTTTCAAGGATTCCCTCCACACAACATTTTACAGCAGTAAGACCTGGCAAAAGCAGGATTGATTTATTCACTGGTTGAAAGACCATTTCCTCTTTTGAGCCTACATTTGACAGTACATGTATGGAATTAAACTTTTCAGTTAATTTCTATTACAACTTTGTTGATAAACAGGTACTTTTGATAATGTTACCACCTATAATCATGAGAATACGCAAGCATAAATATTAAGTTAGGTGAAGATGGATGCATCATATTGTTATGTTCCTTAAAGGTGATTAGTATCTGTTATCTATCCCCCTGCATGGCTCCCCTTCAATAGGGAAGCCTGTGCATCCTCTCCACAAAATCCAGTAAGTTACAAAGCATCACAGTTATACTGCACTTGTAACTAACTTTAGCATAAATAGACTGTGTCTGGAACCTGTGAAGATTTATGGATATGCTTGACATAGCCTTAACTACTCCTCACACTAAGTTGTTCACTGAGGTAAGGCTTCACAGGCACAGGTTCAATGAACACAGGATGCAGGAACTGTGTCTTGCCAGGGCATAATGCTAAAATAGTAATATGCAAGTAGCAAATGACATTCAAATAGAGAAGTCGGTGAAAGTAAGTATATGTTTAAAAGTACGACTCCTTCCTCATAGCTCTGTCCACAACGTTACTAAGCAACATGAATTTGTAGTCACTCTATTGCTGCAATTACAGGGATCTCTCAGATAAAATTGGTACAGCTTCAATCTGCAATCTGAGCCATTTCTGGACCCTATCATCAGCTTTATTGGAAGAAGGCTCAGACTATTTCACTTCACAAAGAGTAAGTAGACAGTCAATTTATAGTGGTTTTCATCCTCTTTGTATTTTCTAACATGAAATTAAATACATATTTGCCTTTTTCCTCTGTTTTCTGCAGCAGATGCCCTGATGAGGAATCTCAATATCCTAAAGAACTGAACCGTATGTTGTAGAGCTTACTGCACAATTGCTGGGTTGATGACAACAGTTTCACAGAAGCGCACTAGAAATACCATCAGTGATGGCAATCACTGGCAAGTCATTCTCTAGTCAGGGAGGACATGGCCTTGGCAAACAGTATGATGTCCATATCCATCTGCTGACCAAACATGGCAAGTGAATTATATATTGTAATCAGCACAGAGCAAGAGCACTATAAAGCCAAACAGACAGTTTATTCTGGGATCTTCTTATTGATAGGAATTGTACACAGAAGAAATACGGCATTACAGACATCCAGAGTGTCACCATGCATCTGGAAAGCTCATGGTGCACATATTGCATGAATTAAACACTAAAACCTTTTCTTATGAGCCTGTCAGGAAACACCATCACTCTTTAAACCAGTGATAATTCACCCCACCTGTTTTTGAAAGATCTTACTTTCTAGTCTACTGTTAGTTTCTAGTGTGTACAATTCAAGCATGTCTCATGGAAATCTATTTTTGGCAAATAACTGAAGTTATCTTCATGTCTCTTCTAGATCAACCTTCTAGATCAACCTTACAAAAAATGCAAGAGATACAAAACTACTTGTGCATTTCAGAATTCAGGAAAATTCAGTATCAACATGGTAATACTTATAGAATAGTATATTAAACTGTAAGAGATCTCTATCACTGTAGTGTAACATAGAATCATAGAATAGTCAGGGTTGGAAAGGACCTTAAGATCATCAAGTTCCACCCCTCACCTTAGACCATGTCACCTCACACTAGACCATGTCACCGAAGGCTCTGTCCAACCTGGCCTTGAACACCACCAGGGATGGAGCATTCACAACTTCCTTGGGCAACCCATTCCAGTGCCTCACCATCCTCACAGTGAAGAACTTCTTCCTTGCATCCAACCTGACATATATTGTTGAGTGACATAATGATGAAATAAGACCTTAGAGGCTTGATCATGCTCATCTGAAATCCATAGTTTTGCCTAAATATCAGTGGGAATGGGCAAGTTGACCACTACAGACAACTCTTCCAGAACTGTCAAATGCTTAGCAGCTCTCACTTAATAACAATAAGGAATTGCTAGATACAGACTGAAGTCTGGCTTAAGATTTGCCTCACATGTCCTGTTGAGCACTGACATATTTTGAAAATCTGGGTGCCTATTGATAGATCTAAATTCAGATAATAGGTCCCTTTAAAATTCTACTCCAATATATACACCAAAGTCTATTAACACACCATTCAGCCTATTAACACACCATTCTTAAATATGAGTTACTCAGAAAAATCTAAAGCCATAGACAGACACGTTCAATCTTAAAAATCTACTGCCAATCCTTACAAAGAGTTCATTAGTTTCATAAGGCTGATAATTTCAGCACATGATCCACTGCATTCTGCTGCTTCTTTAAACCAATGGCATATTTAGCATTGCTATTAATAAAAACTCACAGCAAGAAGCATTCACTTATACAAAAGCATCTAGGTCTTGTAGCTGGAGAACTGAATCATCTGGTACAAAACTATTACAACAGATTTTGGGATGTCTCTTTTGACTGCTCCTGTCTTTTGGGAAAATGCAGAAGATTCATTCTCCCCTCTCCCCCACAGCTGTTTTTGTCCCATAATGATGCCTACAGGTGTTATCACAACCTGTTACCTGTTAGATACAAGCAGAATGAGGGGGGGGGGGGAAGGGGAGAAGTATTATCATGTAAAATTCTCAAAACTACTACTTATTCAACCCACAAAATCCATATCATAGCCCTGGATAATAGCACAGAGGTATTTATTGTAGCATCTATGAGTATCAGATTGCTGACAATTACCTGTGACTGAAAAACTGTGCAGTTCTTTGAACCTGTCATAGTAGCTCTCATACACTATAAAAATCTTTTTGCTTTCAGAGTACTGAGAGTTCTAACTGCATGCTAAATTGCTTCCTTTCAGGTAGAAATGAATAAAAGATAGCTGACAAAAACAACCGCTTTGTAAATGTTTTTTACAACTTTTATCAGCACATAGCTACAGTCTAAGCAAAGTTGCATCCTACAGCTAGGCTTGAACACTGCCAGGGATGGGGCAGCCACAACTTCCCTGGGCACCCTGTGCCAGTGTCTCTGCATCCTCATAGCAAATAATTTCTTCCTAATACCTGGTCTGAGCCTACTTTCTTTCAGTTTAAAGTGTCCTGTCACTACACACCCTTGTAAAAAGTACCTTTATCTTAGGAGATGCACCCTTTCTCCTATTAAGTATTCCATCCAACTTCACGTGGAATGTTCAAGAGAAAGACAATCCTGGAATCTGTAGAAGGAGTCACGCTGGCAAGGAAACAATTTTCAACAGCCTTGCCACCAAATGAAATACACACTTCTCACAAAGGCTGAAAAAAAAAAAAAATGCGCTTAATACATAAGGATAGCGAGGCAGCTACGGATGGAACATTCATACATCAAGAGATGGAGCAGAGCACCAAATAAATTAACACTTATAATGACTGAGAAATGCCAGGCTAAAAGTACATCAGAAAAGTAGCTGAGAGTGTAATCCTCAATATTCAAATAACAAATATTCTTACCCTTGTTAAGGCTGTTCCACTTTGCATGCAATAATTAAATCATTTGGCTCAGAAATAAGAAGGATGGTCTAATATCATAGAAAAGAGCTGAAAATAAGTTTTGTGTCTAGTGTAATATGGGACCAAGAAACCAAAACCAAATAACACACCCTAGAGAAAAAAACCTTTGTCATGATCAATACTTCATTTCTTTTTCATTATGTTATCTTGTAGCTCAGTTACCAAGCTGCTCATGCTATGCAGCTCTTGACAGTAATGAAAGTACAAGGGGTTATTGAAGTTTCCTGAATTCATGCTATAGTAGCAGTAAGAAGAGAGAGATTTCATACCTGTCTGCATAGGTAGAACATTTAAAAGCCAGAATGCCTCATTACCCCTAACTCAAAATAGTAAATATAATTTCAGGGTCAAAACCTTAAGAAAACAAAGAGGTTGTAAATACCTTAAGCAGCCTGCAACCTTCCTCTCCTACAAAATCTTTATCACTATCACCCACCCCCTAGACTTCAGCTGCCAGCATTCAAGCTATGCTCTGATATGGCTCAGCTGTGTAACCAGGACAAGGGCTTTGTAAGAACAGCTGTGAGAAGCCTTGTCTTCTCCCTCCACCCACAAACCTCCCGCCCTTTGGCTCTTGAGCTGCATTTAAGCTCAGGCCTGTGCCCTAGTCCTCATATGGTCTGAGTTCTAGGTATACCTGGCCTGGCCAAGGTGACTTCCTGGATAGGCTGAGCTCCAACTGGTCAATATCGACTATCCCCATTCAAAGTCTAGTAAGAAAAAAAAAAATGTGGTCTCATCCTTAAAATATACTTCACAGTCCCAATATAAGGATCTTCTTTCTTTTTAAATATATTTGGACATACAATTGGTATGCAGGTTTTACATTGATATAAACCTGGATTTCACAACATTAATTACAAAAGAAAGTATTTTGCCTTACCCTGAAAAAGCTCAAAGATTTTTTTCTAATATTTTATATATCTATTTTCCAGGCACATTGGGTTTGACCTAATGTATAAGAAACAAAAGCCAAAGATAAATAAATTATACCCCCAGCTCTTCACTGAGATCCTGGCACTTGTTTCTGTACAGTGAACAGGTCTAGAGTTCACAGGGTACTGCAGTTTACTTATGATGACTCTGAATGGAGGAATAAGCACTGTTTTTCCTAGCACAAATGAATGTTTGCAATAGGACAAGAGGTAATGGTTTTAAACTAAAAGAGAGGTGATTCAGGTTGAAAGAAATTCTTTACAAAGAGGGTGGTAAAACACTGGCACAGGTTGCCCAGAGAGGTAGTGGATAAGCCATCCCTGGAGACATTTAAGGCCAGGCTAGATGTGGTTCTGAGCAACATAATCTAGTTGAAGATGTCCCTGGTCATGGCATAGGGGTTGGACCAGATGAGCTTTGAAGGTCCCTTCCACCCCAAACCATTCAATGATTCTATGAATGTTGCCGAGAGCTTGTCTACTAACCTTCTCCAGCAGTACTGCAGAGCCTCTTTCCGGGACACAAGAAGTCATGACACATTTTCAAAGGGGTGGCAATCTGTAGAACCACAAAAAAAAATATTTTCCCTATTAAAAAGTTAGAGGAAAAACTTAAATACATTCATACACACATATGTATGTGCAAAGAATAGTTGAACCATTTTAGAAACGTCTCTTTCCAGTCTTAATGTCTCATTATGAGGATTAACATGAGGTCAATGCAAAAATGAGAATACCATGATGAAATATTTCTTGAAAGTAGCAGGAACAAATGTAACTCAGGCGCTTGCACGTAAAGACCTGGCAGGGGTGATCTCTTGAAAGGACAAGCTACCCACAGGCCGCCAGGGTGAGCTCTCGCCCAGCAAATCCCGTGCTTTCTCGAAGGAAGCGGGGGGGGGGGGGGGGAACCACCTTATTTAAAGCTTAATGCCTTGTCTTCAAAGCTTTTTGCATCCTGCTGCCTCGGTTCTTGAGCATTACATGAGTGCCAGTATGCAGAAATTATGCTTCCCAATGATATGTTCAGATTTAGGCAGTCAGGTTTGTGGACACAGGCTCTGCTCTGAGAACTTTCAACATACACTTGAGCGATAAGCAAGCTTGCAGAGCTCGCAGGAACAAGCTGGAAGCTACACCAACACGCCTGGGTGACACTATGCAAACACTCTATGCTGCTGTGGCTGCTCTGTGCTCCCCAGGTCCAACTTATACCTGCTGAGCTGCACCAGCTGAAGGCCAACACCACCTTATCAACAGTGCTTCTGCTGCCAGAGATACTCAGTCCGTCCTCGGGGCAGGGGAGAGCAGAAGGGATATTCTTTACAGCACGGGTTTGCTGTGCCCATTTTGCTGCAGATGTCAACACGTCCTCTTCAGTTAACAGATGTGCCGTCTACATGCAGTTACACATCATAGGCAGAAGCTGCTGTGAAACCAAAGGTTTCTCATAGCGAATGCCACCATTTGTGCACTCATGGTGGCCAGCTGTTTCAAGCTAAGACTTTATTCGGCCATGGAGAATAGTAATTACAGATTAGAATAAGGCTTAACTATTTTGAGAAGACTAATATTCCCTGTGATATGTTTTTTATTCTTGGCTACAGAAATATGTTGCTGCAGGTGCAGATTTCCAGTGATACTGAAACTTACAGAAGTTTTAGCATTTGAAGAGTCAGGGAGGGTTTTATAATGATCAAAACATAATTATCCATACAAAGATTCTTCTAGTTACAATTCTTCATCTTAACAGATTTTGCCCTTTATGCTAGGCTCCTTAAAACCCATTCCCATCTGTCAATTCCTCTATTATGAGAATACAGAGCATTAAACTTCAAGGGACACCACCTTGCAGCCTTCAAAAATTGCAAGGGGAAAACCCCCCAGTTTACTGACATTTCTATAACAGTGCCAGCTGCAGTGCAATCATCAGCCTCAGGAGGAACAAGATAAAGCTGACTAAAGACCCAATATTACTTGAAGAACAAATGCTTTCCTCAAAACCTAGAGCAGAGAAGAAATAAAAAAGAAACATACTGGAAGTATGAGACTGATGTGGCAAAAGATACAGATAAGGGGTTTTCCTAATGCGATTTTGACGGTGCTGTGAACAACAGTCTTGCTGTTGAAAGAAATATTTATACCAAAAGTGCTTGCTGAAGGAACAATTTAGACCCCAATCCTGTAGATGTTTAGACACCAGCTCTGATCACGTGTGTAGTGTGCCTAACATCAATGAATCTTTCATCAGTCTCCTAGGATTTGCATATCAGCATAAGAATTAAGTCTCCTGCAAGTGTAGTGTCTGAAAAGTTAGGCATTTCAGACCAAGTTCCTACAAGATGCTTTGGACCTCCTGGATATTCCTGAATGTTAAATTCACAGAAAGCTGTAACTCACCTTTAGATCTCTCTTCAGACACATGGGTCCAAAACTGCTGTCCCCAAAATGCTTCTGTAGCAGTTACCTAGCCTTGAAACTACCTAAGCTCAGTCAGCATCTCAGTTTTCATTCTGAAGTTTCCCAAGCACTGAAAGCCTCTTTTCTGGTACTGCAAATGCTTATTGTGCCAAGTAGTAACAAACCCAGCTCATTCCTGACCTTCACAAAACAAATTTCCCTCCATTTTTCATACTGGAGTAATTTTGGTCCAGAAACAAAGCCCAGAGCATAGTTAACAGATCAAGTTTGCTTTGTTTGGGTTTGTTTGGGTTTTTTTTTTTTTGAGTGGAGACTGCTGCCCTTCTTCAGCTGGTATTCATAGCATTTCTATGCAGTGACACAGTGATTAAAATATTTATCCAAGCTCAGAGAAACTTCCACTCAATTTGTTCTCTTCTTTAGGGTATTTATTCACCCTCGTATCTCTCTCGACCCTGAATAGTGATCAGAAAATGGTGAGGAAAAGAAAAAGTTGAAAACATACAGGTAACGTACAACATCTTTCATGGCAGTTGCTCCACTTTTTGTGATGAAGGATTGATTTGACTAAATATGATAGTGCCCATGGCTCCCTGTAGATCTGGTTCTGACTGTGTTCCATATCCACTGCGTTCAGGCCCCGAGGCATTCAATCACTCAAGCTGATGAAGCATGTATGAAACATATGGGGTTCCTAAGAATGGCCACCTCACATCAGCCCATTACCTTGTCGCCAGCAGCAGCCAACGGTGGATGCTCTGGCAAGAACAGAGAACAAGAGAACAAATCAATAAAAGCCCATACTGTTCCTGCCAGTGTTACTCAGCTCACTATTAATCTACTGGCTTAACTGGCTCTAGTCTGTGGGAGTGCCAGTGCTGTTTCATGGGCTTTGCAGGTTTTTATTCCCTACTGTTTCTAAGGAAATTATAAGTAAAATAGGTAAAGTGAGAGCATTGATATTATTGTAACAACTAAAAAGCAACATTCCAATTCTCATTGTTAAGAGTAACATGTGCATAGGTAAGTAAGTTCTGATAGTTGCAGAATGCTCATGAGAGGTTATCATGCTCAGAGGCTACCAAAGGATGGTGGGTGGGTGTGTATTTAGAAATACATATTTATGAATGACACCTAATACCATGTTATTTTAGACACTGTATTATGTTTGTTACACTTGCACCAAAGCACCTTGCTTCTGCCTAAAGGATTTCACCCAGCTAGTGATCAGAGGTGAATTCACACTACCATAACCTCCAGATAACAACAGGATAAACTTGTCTGTTGCTCCAATCTTGGATAAAAAAAACAATGCACTAAGCAATCCATCTCAGCAGGAAGTACCTGTTTCTGTTCACATGGATATTTTCATAGTCCCTCTTATCTTGTTGTCAGTCCTGTTGGACCTCATAAACTCTTTCCTTCTGCTCCACATCTGTCTTATCTATTGCCTGTTTTAGTTGAGGTCAAAAAGTCCAGGAGGGATTCAGAGGAGAGGGAGCTGGAAAGTAGGCTCATGCCTAACCAGATCCAGGACTCCTACACCCCACTGCAGCCCATCAGGCAGCTCTTTAGACAGCAGCCCACCATCACTGTCCATTGCCAGAGTTCAACGAAGATGCTGTTTCTCTCAAAACTGTTCCTGTTGCAGATGAAGCTCAAATTACAGAATGCAGAGAAGTAAGTCTTCATATTTCCAATGCATTATTATGTAAGAAAGACGGTACTCAATGTGGTGGTACAAACTTCAGACTGCATTAATTATTCTCAAAATCTCTTACACTTCTTTATCAAAAACAGCATGACAGCAACTGGCAATTTAGCAGTAACACAATTTACAGCATTTTTGTTATCCCTGAACAAAAATGGAACTTGCATTAGTTACAAATTTCAACTTATGTATTACAAGAGGCAATAGTCTGACAATGCAAACTGATTGTCTAGTTTTATGGCTTCCTTACATTGCACCTATGCACAGTGTCTTTATCTTATATAATGGACACCCCAGGCTGAGCCCACCACCATCAAACCAGGATATCACCTTCTCCTAGCCATAAACTGTTCTTTAGCATGCTCTAGTCTGGTGCATCCCTGATCTGATATAAGCTGATTTAACTACAGAGCATTTTGCTGGGCTAGAGAGTTAAATCAGCTCTGGAAAGCGTCTGTCATATGCCAAAGCTAGTACAGTGAAAGGAGGACTGTCTCTCTATTACAGATGGAGCCTAGGCAGATTAGCTGGCTGATTTAGCTGGTTAAGTCAAATACCCACAGTCGGGTCATATAAACTGCTCTCAGTTTCTCTCTACAGCTATTTCTGGCAAAGTATTGCTTCTTGCTGGTTACAACTTACAGCTGGAATCATGCGGCGTGCTTCAGTGAGCTGACTTCCCCACAGGACACTTGGACGAGCTGATAAGATTGCATTCAGATGAATGGAGAGGGGCTTGCTTTAGTGTTTGCACGGCAGAAGACGCTACCTGTATTCTGTTTCTCTTATCACCACATGCCCCTGAATTTTCAGCTAAGAGAACAAGTACAGCACTTAAATACACTATTTCAACCATTATGCACACAATCATCAAAGTATATCTCGTTGCTTTACAGAACCCTTTAATGCAGTTAAATCGCTGAAGAATGATTACCTCTTAAGAGTTACACTTTTCCTTTGGTATTAAATCTTGAGAGGTGATACTCAGATTTCTTTTGAATGGTAGTAGTAATCAATGCAACTAAGGTATTAAAAACTCCCCTCTTTAAGCAGAACTTAAGCTGAAATTAATCATTTTTCAGTGGAAATTCTACTCAGATTTGCTTATAACAACAACAGTATTTAACAGTATGTTCATCGTTTTAAAGTATTTTTAAAAGCTTCATATTCAAAGAAGATATTTTCTTCAATTTCCAACCTCCTTGTAAAGAGATCAAATTTTCTTTGTGAGACTGTAAGTACTCAGCTGCTTCATTCTTGCCTATCACTTTTGTCCAGGGTAACCTAACTGGGCTTTCATGAAAGCAAACAGTGTAATTAAATAAAGCAAGCACTAACCACATTACACTTCTTACCAGTCTGACTATTAAATTCAAAGCACAAACACTGTTTTATCAAGTTTTGTATCTCCTTCAAAAGCAACATTCTACTTCATATAACCATTAAGAGTAAAGTAACCAATAAAATTTGGATTCCACCAAACTTTATCTAAAATCTCTGTTGGTTTAGCATAGTCAATAACAGAATTGGTTTGCGTTCCTACTACTCCAGAACTATGGTTCAACAAGATTGTCACAAAGAATTACATTTTCCCATTGCCAGCAAAATGACTGCTGAGCCGGAACTGCCATAAAAACCTCTCAATGCAACAATTCTACAAGAGATAAATTTACTCTGAATCCCTGTGTCTCTCAAATGCTTATTCATAGTCACAGAGCAACATATCACCCTGGGAATCATGTAGAATAGACGTAATTAAGAAATCAAATCCTGAAACCACTTGTAGGTGAGTTTCGGAAAAAGCCAAGCTTTCTCTGCTTAGAATAATGAATAACTGAATTTATTAATTATATTAATATATTATAATATATATATTAAAATATATTAATATATATTAATAACTGAATTGTATTTTCAATTAAGGCTACTCTTCAGGAAATCATTCTGAGAGTTCACACAGGTGTCTGCAAAAACCTGACATGGGTTTTTTACTTACAACCCTGACCTTTCATATATGTTTTTCACAGTCATTCTCACATACATTTTGAGAGAGTAACTTACCTTCCTGTTTCTCTGAGAATTTGTGATCAGTGAAGCAACAGCTTCTGAAGAACAGCTATTGAAACTGCAAAGCATCCAGAAAAGCTTAATGATTAAATAGGTCACAAGCAAATCTTGGTTATATCTGCTGGTTTTGGCTGAGATGGTTAATTTTCTTCACAGTAGCTGGTAGGGGACTATGGTTTGGATTTGTGCTGGAAACAGTGTTGATAATACAGAAATGTTTTAGTAACCATTGAGCAATGCTTACACAGGTCAAGACCTTTTCTGCTCCTCGCACCCGCCACGCCAGTGAGCATGCTGGGGGTGCACAAGAAGTTGGGAGGAGACAGAACCATGCCCCCAGTTGCCCATATGACATTGTGCTCAGTATATAAAGCTGGCGGAAGAAGAAGGAAGTGGGCTGATGGTTGAAGTTATGGTATTTATCTTCCCAAGCAATGATTACACAGGATGTAGCCCTGCTTTCCTGGGGATGGCTGAACACCTGCCTGCCCATGGGGAGTGGTGAATGAATTCCTTGTTTTGCTTGTGTGCAAAGTAGGCATATAGGTAAAACTTGTGCTTTACCTGTTAAACTGTTTTTAGCCTAGCCCACAGGTTTGCTTACTTTTACTCTCCAATTCCCTCCTCTATTCCACTGGGGGAGTGAGCAAGGTGAAGTGAAGGGCCGCTGATAGATAAACAATGGCCCCAAGGGTAGGCTGAGGAGTGCTAATAAGCGCACTGGAGGATGATCGCCCAGATGAGCACTGGAAAACAGGAAAACACAAAAGACCTGCTGAGCACCCAGCTTGCCTTCTCCTTCATCGACACCGACAGCTCGCCAGACGAGGCCGCGGGGAGGCTGGTCTGAAGCCAGTCAGCCTCCCTCTTGGCCGTGTGAGACACCAGACACCAGACGGGAGCGGATAACCAAAGCCGGGCAGACAGGACAAGGAACAGTGCAGAGAGCGCGGTCCCGGTTAACGGCGCCCGAGCCCCACATCCCTCGAGCCGCGCAGCAGGGGGAGCCATGGACACCGCCGGTGCGGACTACAACTCCCGGCATGCAACGCGGCGCACGCGCACTTGCCGTAGGGACGGATCCCCTCCGCCGGGGCTGACGGCAGGGGCCGGCCGGCGCCGCACCTTCTCTGCCGGCAGGGCAAGCCTGCCGCTACTCCGCTGCTTTGCTCTTCTTTACTGCTCCGGTGGTTTGGCGGGACCGCCATAACCGGAAGCGCCTGTTGCCGTAGCAACTCTCCCCGCTGTAAACATCCCGGGTGCCCCCGGAAGTGGTCAGAGCCGGCCTCCCATGTGGATACTCCCGTTACCGCTCCCGGGCTTGGCCGCAGCGGCTGCGGCCCTCGCAGCCTCGCCGTTAAACGTTAGTGATTTACTCACTAAAACCTAACGGTAGGCCGTGCCGGTTAAACCCCTCAGCGGAAACGATTGGCCTATTGCCCCTCCGCCTGGCCAATCGGCGCCGGCCACGCTCCGTCCGCAGGAAACCGCACATGGAAAGCCGCGATTGGCGGCGATAGCTGCAGGCCCTTCCCTTCCAGACTTCCCATTGGCTGTATCTTTAGCGTGGTACGCTCCGATTTGTCAGCGGCGGAGCGGCGGCCCCCACCCTCCAGCGCCCCGCGTTCATAAGGCGGAGGGGGAGGGCTGCGGCCGCTCCAGCGGGCTCAGCGGCGGCCGGTTGGCGTTGGGGTCGGAGCGCGGGGTGGGGGCGCTGGGGGCCGTTATCGTGTGCGACCGCAGCCCACGTCGCTATGAAGCCGGTGTGGGGGCTCGCTCTGGCGTGTACGCTGTTCCTGGCCGGTGAGTGCCCCCGGGCTTCTAGAAGCTTCTGTCGAGTGGTGCTGGGGGCGGGGAGGGGCTGAGGGTTGGCCAACAGTTGCCCCCACACCTCTCCACGCACTCCCCCACCTTTTCCCTAGGGTAAGGGACATGGGGGGCCGACGAGAAGCGCGGTGGGGCCCTTGATGTCTGAGAGGCGGGGAGTCCCCTCCTTGCCGTCCCCGCTGCTCTCCGTGCGGCGGGGGAGAGCGGCGCCCCGTCTCCTGCTATGCTCTCCCCAGGCCGTTGCCAGCACCTTAGTCCGGTGACTGGGGTGGCAGGGAGAGGGGGCCGGCCTCTGTAATGCTGCTCATGCGCGGCCACGGGTGGGGAGTGGGGGGGAAGGGTTTGTCTTCTTACACCATTGGGCTGTCTCCGGTTGGACTGAACTTTCTTCAGGGAGTAGAATAAAGGGGCAAGACTGAGGCTAAAACTATGGGGATGGTAAGTGGCTAAGTTAAGTAGTGTGTAGTAGCGATCAGGTTCTTAAGGTTGGATTGCATGTTTTCCCAGTATCTGTTAGAGCTGAAGAGGTGGATGTAGAGGGGACCGTGGAAGATGACTTGGGTAAAAGCAGAGAAGGGTCCCGAACAGATGATGAAGTTGTTCAGAGGTTAGTACTTGAAATGCTGGGTAAGTTACTTCTGAAACGCTAAGGCTTTTCTTTGCTTTTGAAGGGTCAATTCGAGCATCAGTAATGCTTAAAGCCTCAGAAATGAGGGGCAAAGGGAGAAATGCCATGCAAAAGAGAGACCTAGTCACTTAAATGACTGAATCCTTCTAAATAAAAGTGAGCCTGAGAACTTCGGATTCAGAAATATTCAAGTTGGTTTTGACTAATATCAATAGCTAACATAAACCACAGTATGTTCATAAGGATTTTCTCCTGCATGTGGTAAATGGAGTCAGTTCAGTGCCTGCTGATGAAATAGCTCTATGCCCATGGACCACCTCATCTCCTGTGAGATCCACATGCTGAGGATTACAGTGGTTTTAACATAGCTGGGTTTTTTCCCGAATTTCTTCTTTGGAGAAAACACTCTTTCTTGGAAGCGTGGATTTTCACTTAAGTTTTAAATTAAGGTGATGCAGTTGAGGATAGCTATTCCTGCGCTTATTTGATAGTACTACTTTTGGGCTATGGCAGTGATTAAGAGTCTTAGTATTGTTGTAATTACACTATTATTGCTGTTGCTGGATGATAAAATTAGCAATGCTCTTTATAGGCAAGACTACTTGACAGGTTTTCCTTGTCCTAACAGAGAGGAAGAAGCTATCCAACTAGACGGTCTAAATGCATCCCAGATCAAAGAAATCCGAGAAAAATCTGAAAAGTTTGCATTTCAAGCAGAAGTCAACAGAATGATGAAACTTATTATCAATTCCTTGTATAAAAATAAAGAGGTTAGTGCCTTTGAATAGAACATGCTAGAAATCTTTGTGTGTGTTCTAGAAATCTGAGCGCTGATTTCTGTTTCAGATTTTCCTCAGGGAACTTATTTCAAATGCTTCGGATGCTTTAGATAAGATACGGTTAATATCCTTAACTGATGAAAATGCTCTGGCTGGTAATGAGGAACTTACTGTCAAAATCAAGGTAAGAAGCACTAGGAACAATCATCTCTTATACAGGAGTAGTGGGAGGAATGTAAAAAGATAGTGGATCATAAAACGTAAATTTCTGGCTTAATACTGATGCAAATAGAAACTAGGACCACATCAGGACCTTTGCAATTGACTTTGTCAAATGCTGTTCTTCTTTACTGGTGAAAATACATTTCTGTTTCTATGAGGAATAACTGAGGTATTGAAATACTGCAAAGTAGATTTACTTCACTGCTGTAGTTTGATTTTATTGTAGCCAGGCATGAATGTGAATAGCTGCTATTCTACTTAATATTTTTCTGTGGCACCTTACTAGCTATTAAAATTCAAAATTAAGTTAATGCTGCATATTTTATTTTTTTTTCAGTGTGATAAAGAGAAGAACATGCTTCATGTTACAGATACGGGTATTGGCATGACAAAAGAGGAGTTGGTTAAAAACCTGGGTACCATTGCAAAGTCTGGTACAAGTGAATTCTTAAACAAGATGAATGAAATGCAGGATGATAGCCAGTCAACATCTGAGTTAATTGGCCAGTTTGGTGTTGGCTTTTATTCTGCTTTCTTAGTAGCAGACAGAGTTATTGTCACATCAAAACACAACAATGATACTCAACATATTTGGGAATCTGATTCAAATGAATTCTCTGTGATTGATGACCCAAGAGGAAACACTTTAGGACGTGGCACAACCATAACGTAAGTAGTAAATTTCTTTGGAGTTAAAAAGTGTTATGTTTTGCTTATTGGAATATGTGGATTATTTTAGAATTGTGACCCTAATACATTGTTCGCTTCTTCTATTACAGCTTTTTTCAGTGTAATAGAACATCCAAAATAAACGTAGTTCACATTCCGTTAGATAAACCAAGAGAACCATGAGCATCTTGACAACTGTCAGCAAGTAATTCCAGGCAGTTCAGCTGCCTGCAGACTCATTTGGTTCCTCACACCATTGTGACCCTTCAAAACCTATATAAGGCTGTAGAGCTCCCTCTGGGAAACTGGCTGCTGCTTATGTACCAGTGGAACTGGTCTGATGCAAATCTTAAACTGGAGATAGTTTAACAGGCCTGTTTTCATGGCTTTCATGAGCAGATTGGTTTATTTGGTCAGCGTTCAGATGACTTCTTCCTGAAGAAGGCACTTAGCATGAAGAAGTTCATCTTGGTGCTCTAGTTCCAAGTAGTAAGAATTCATTAAACTCCTGCTAAGTATCAGTGTTTTGAGGTTTTCATTTAAACTCCTGATTACTGTCTGTCCCAGTTGTTGAAAACAGCCTTTCCTTCTTGGAGCAGTTCAGTAGCGATTCTGGTTTTTAAGGATCACTTTGAGCTTAAGTAATAAAGGCTCACTTGAATAAATTTGAATCTCTACAGCTGCAAAGGAAGGAAGATGCATCTCTTCCTGTAAAACTACTTTAAAATACTTGTCCAGCACTTTAATTGAACCTTTTTTCATTTTCTTTAGCCTTGTTTTGAAGGAGGAAGCATCTGATTATCTTGAGCTGGATACTGTTAAAAATCTAGTAAAGAAATACTCACAGTTCATAAACTTCCCCATATATGTGTGGAGCAGCAAGGTAAGTATATTTAACAGATCACTGTAGAGTATGACCTTTGGTTGTGAAAACTCTGGCCAGATCTTTCAGGAAGGATGGGGGAATACTATAGAGTTTGTTGGGTTTAGTTTCCAAAAGCCTTCTGTTCCTGACTCCTGGCTAGTATAACTAGTTGAAAGTTAAGTGTGTTGCTAAAATGACTAATCTTCAATGAACTTGCTTTTATTCTGACTCGAATAACTTTACCAAAGGAAAAAGACTGCATGAATTACTAAAAAAGATCATTCTTCCACTGGCTTTGATAGCTGGACGCTCTGGTAAGCTCTCAAGCAGGGCCATGGATAGGTATCCTAAAAGAAGGGCAGCATCTTAACTTTCAGGCCTGCTTTTCTGATGTTTTCTCAGTGAAGCACTAAGTTATATCCCGAAAGCCTCTGAGCATTATGGGTAAAGCTAAATGTAAAGTTACAAGAAACTTAAGTTTGAGTACAGTGACTGCCCAGTGTATTGAAGGAGAGCATGTATTAATGAAAAAACGCAGCAAAAAAACATAGCTGCCTATAGAGAAATGCTTGCAACAGGCAAACAGCACAAGTTAAACTAGCACTCTGAGAGATTAAGCTATCTGAGAGGATCCTAGAGCATACCTTGTAGGAAGCCAAGCAGTCCAAGTCCTCACTCTCAGTTGTCTCTTCAGACAGAGACTGTTGAAGAACCCATTGAAGAGGAGGAAGCAAAGGAGAAAGAAGAAACAGATGATGATGAAGCTGCAGTTGAAGAAGAGGAAGAAGAAAAGAAACCAAAGACTAAGAAGGTGAGCATTGTCAGACTTTGTTTTGCAACTCATGTCAGATAGTTCAGTAACTTTCACAGGTAGTCTTCCAGATGCATTTCAGTAGCACATGTATGCTTTCAAACAGCAGTTCCTATTTTAAGTGTAGTTAGATACCGTGTCTGTAAAGAACATCATAAGCAAAACAGACTTGGTTGAAATCAGGCAAATGACTGGCACTTGGCAGTGTTGTTTGCCTTGTGAGGCAGTGGTCCCTGGTCTTAACTATAAATACATGAACAGCAGTGGACTCCAGTAATCTGACACTGTTGACTAATTTAAATTGAGCGCACTCTGCTGGAAAGCTTATTTTGGAATGGCAGTAGAATAGAAATACTGATACTCAGTGAATGTGTTCAGTGTACATAGGACACACTCTAGTGAAGTTGAGTTTTGTTTTCATGTGTTACACTGATGTGTGTATTTGAATGAGAATGTCCACTTATTTTGTAAAATAGAGCATGTACTTTTGGCATGCTATTGTATTACATTGCCTTGGTGACATTGTAGCCTCAGTGGAGTGCCTTTGACTTAACCAGAAGCAAAGACTGAGTCTTTACGAACTACTGTGTTCGCATACCTAGGTTGAAAAGACTGTCTGGGATTGGGAGCTCATGAATGACATAAAACCAATCTGGCAGAGACCATCTAAAGAAGTTGAAGAAGATGAATACAAAGCTTTTTACAAAACCTTTTCCAAGGTAAGCTCTGAGCCTTAAGATTGTTCCGAAGTATAAACAAAACTGAAGGTTTACAGGATGGGCTATTCCTGAAGAAGTAATTGCTGTCAGTAGGTAGACTGAATTGTGGAGTGCCTAGGAGGAATAGCATTTGAGTCAGGAGTTAATACTCTTTCCAGAGACATGGTACTACCCACCCAAGTGTTGAGTGGCTTAGGTTTAAGAAGTAGTATGTTCTAGCTCATATGGAGCTTAACCAATCTTTTCAAATGATGACAGTGAAATTTTTATTCCATCTGAGAGTAGTGGTAGTGTTTATGTTGTACATGACAGAAGAAAGAGATACAGCTTTATAGAAATGATGTCTATGTGTAAATATGGTGTAATGCTGCCTTGGGAGTCTCTTAACTGTTGTGATAATGCTGTATTGGTTACTGTGCTGTTGGTGGTCGGCTTGTTAAAACTTAACAAACTAACAAAAAGCAAGAAGAAAAAACTACTTCTTGTGGAAGGTTAGTGCTATGTGAGTAACTCCACTAATCTGGAACTTTTTGTGTCCATAATAACCATACTATTGTTAGATAGGTTAATTGTAAAATAACTGCACTTACTTGGCAAACTTGTGTTTTTACTGGAAATGTATTAACTCTGATTTTTTCCCGTATCAACTATAAGAATTCTGTCTTCACAGGAACATGATGACCCAATGGCTTACATACATTTCACTGCTGAAGGGGAAGTAACTTTCAAGTCTATCTTGTTTGTTCCTAATTCTGCTCCACGAGGCCTGTTTGATGAATATGGATCCAAAAAAAGTGATTTCATTAAGGTAGGATAAGCAAGTGTGAAGGGTATGTTTTCATGTCTTAAAAACCACAAACCTTTAACCTGGCTGCTGTTTCCTCCTGTAATTCAGCTGTATGTTCGAAGAGTGTTTATCACTGATGACTTCCATGACATGATGCCCAAGTATCTTAACTTCGTTAAGGGTGTTGTAAGTATCACAAGTCTTACTTACATTTTACTCTTTTTTTTCCATCTTTGGCTACTGTTAGCTATACTTACAAAGCTTTTTCCTCAATCAGGTGGATTCTGATGATCTCCCTTTGAATGTATCTCGTGAAACCCTTCAGCAGCATAAATTGTTAAAGGTAAGCTAATTGATCTTACATTCCTTCATTGTAACATGACAAAGATTTAGAAGAATGATGGCTTGATTAATTTGACGTTATAATGCATATAAAGTATAGGAAACACAGAAATTGCTGTTTTCAAACTATTTCTGTTTGTTTCGAATCAGGGACACCGAGTGTCTTGAATCTATTTGTTGCAGTAGGGTGAATTGACGGTTCTTCCAAGTGCTTATTGTTACAACTTGGTATTGCTGCTTTTTTAGGTGATCAGAAAGAAACTTGTTCGCAAAACTCTTGACATGATCAAGAAAATTGCTGAAGAAAAATACAATGACACGTTCTGGAAAGAGTTTGGTACTAATGTAAAGCTTGGAGTTATTGAGGATCACTCCAATCGTACACGACTGGCTAAACTTCTTCGCTTTCAGTCTTCTCATCATGAAAGTAACCTCACTAGCCTTGACCAGTATGTGGAAAGAATGAAAGAGAAGCAAGACAAAATTTACTTCATGGCAGGTGCCAGCAGAAAGGAGGTATGTGAATGTGGAAGAAAGAGGGAAAGGAAAAAAAATACTACAGTTCCTAGCTACAGTAGTACCATAAACATTGTGACATTCTCTGTAAATGCGAGCACTCCATGCATGTGTTACTACTGCAGTTCAGTTTTCCTTGTACCAACTTCTGTCAAATAGTTTTACATACGTCACTAGCTGTTGGTACCAGTGCAGTTAAACTGGCATCTGATCTATTTTTTTTTGTCTTAGGCTGAGTCTTCACCATTTGTTGAACGCCTTCTGAAAAAGGGTTATGAAGTGATTTATCTTACTGAGCCAGTAGATGAATACTGTATTCAGGCTCTGCCAGAATTTGATGGCAAGAGGTTTCAAAATGTAGCAAAAGAAGGAGTTAAGTTTGAAGAAAGTGAGAAGTCTAAGGAGAGTCGGGAAGCCTTGGAAAAGGAATTTGAACCACTCTTAAACTGGATGAAGGACAAAGCTCTAAAAGACAAGGTAAAATGTTACGTTGTATGTAATGCTTATTTGTAAATGCTGCTGTACTTGCTGCAACACACCTTGCAGATTATTTAAGCATAGACTTGAGGGTAGCCTTTCTTTGATACTGTTAATTTCAGGAAAATAAGGAGTTAGAATGTCATCTTTGAAATGTCAGAATTTCCTGAAGGCTTTGAGTTACCTGCTTCAGTCCCTGTATAAGCTGCTAGTTCTGTGAACTAACATCAAGGCTTTTTTTTTTTTTCTACAGATTGAAAAAGCTGTGCTATCTCAACGTTTAACCCAGTCTCCATGTGCTCTTGTGGCTAGTCAGTATGGATGGTCTGGTAACATGGAAAGAATCATGAAGGCTCAAGCTTACCAAACTGGGAAGGATATATCTACAAAGTAAGCTTTTAGTTTCATAGCAGTAGACATGAACCGTAGTTGACCTGCCCTGCTTAGTGTGGGCACAACAAGCTTCCATCTAGTTTAGATGATCCTTCATATTTTTAAGGTCACTTACAACAGTTGCAGTCTCCCTCATAGTCTTGTTATTTTGAAGCCAAATATGTAAAACTGCTTTGTGAGCAAGACCTCATCACTGGCATTCGTTATATCTGTGATTTCATGACAAGAGAAGATGAAGTTTCTTAGTAATCTGAATGCTTTTTAGAGTTGCGCTAGTATTAAAGTGGGGCAGGGGGAGGAATATGCTTACTGTGGCTATAATTGGTATTCAAGGGTTTAAAGATGTAGCTGGGTCCTGTACTTGAAGACTCACTAGTGTACTTCTCTTCAGTTACTATGCTAGCCAAAAGAAGACATTTGAAATTAATCCCAGGCATCCACTGATCAAGGACATGCTGAGGCGAGTCAAGGTAAAAAAAAAAATAACAGTAGTGGAATATTGACTACTTGGCTGCATACAGCCTGGCTAACAGTTCTGCTTTTTTTTTTGTTTTAAATGTTCTTCCGCATTAGGAAAATGAAGATGACAAAACAGTTTCAGATCTTGCAGTGGTATTGTTTGAAACTGCAACTTTGAGATCAGGATATATGTTACCAGACACCAAAGAATATGGAGACAGAATAGAAAGGATGCTTCGTTTAAGTTTAAACATTGACCTGGATGCAAAGGTTAGTTTGCCTTCAACTTGGGGCTTGATAATTGACTAATTGATAGACTTGCATAAAATGAAATTTGTCTGGCTTCCTACACTTAGGAGGGCCACCAGGACCCTAGTGCAAGTATGTGGATGGGAAACTAGAGTCTGTACTCAATGCTCCTGTCCTCCTTTCCACCCTTCTCTATTTCTTTGGGATTCTACTTTCTTATGATGCTTCTCAAGTATTGTCCTTAACTAAGTGGTTTTTCTATGGGAGTAAATTAGGGGCCAGAGGCATGTGTGCCTGTCTCTTAATGGGTAAACTAGTAAGTGGGTATAAGTAAAATGGGTTCTCATAATGCTGTGCAAGAACTTACGCTGGGTGTCTTGCCAGAGGAGGCATAATTAATGTGTCAGTGCTAAAAAGATTTTGCTTTCTCCTTCAGGTAGCTTAGGACAAGTGTTAGGAACTGATAGTGAGTACTTCCATAGCCTGTATTTAGCTAGTGAACCAACTAGTAAGTGTCCTAAGCAAATAAAGCAAATTGCTTGTGACCTTCCTACAGGTGGAGGAGGAACCTGAAGAGCCTGAAGATGCAGCTGAGGAGACAGAGCAAGATGAAGAGGAGGTTGATGCTGATGCTGAAGCTGAAGACAGTGAAACACAGAAGGTACAGTCTAAAGTTTGACTTCTTACCTGTATTTGTGTGGTTTTGTCTGTGGTGCTGCCTGGAAAATGGTGTTCATTTTACCTTTCCATGACACGAGTTCTTAGTGTGAAGTTTTCCAAGCTTTTGTTGGAGGGGGGGGAAAAAACCTGCAGCACAAATGACTAGGTCTACTGCTAGGTCTACATTTGAGCAAGCTGAGAAAGTATTTTTCTTTTAATAGCAAAGTCTTAACATGCCATCATTTGAACAGAAATTTGACTTTAATACTTCAGAAAGTTGTATGAGTGCCTTGCAAAAGCATCAGCAACGGTTAGGTTCAGTTCTTGTGGGACAGCTTTTGTAACCTTTTCCACCTTCAAAAAGTGAGATTCTTACTCTCTTGTCTTCACAGGAATCCACAGATGTGAAAGATGAACTGTAAGCTCCACTCAACTACTGTCCTGCATTGGGGGGTTAAGAGGGAATGTGAATTAGATTGTTGTGGTTTTTTCCACTGTAAAATGTTTGAAGGATGGTAATAGGGTTTAAGGGTGAAGGAGGATTTTTTTTTTAAGTTCACTTTTCTAAAAACATTCCTCATGAATGTAAATTTGTATTATTTAACTGACTTGGTGTAAAATCTTGTCATGTACAAAATAAAATGCTCCCAAACACCACTAACTCTAAATTTATACGTAATAAGCTCATCTTGGGTGCTAGCACAAAGAAACAAAGGGATTGCCTTGAGTGTTCAGCTCCTTTGTACAACAGGCAGTTTGCAGTCCTTGTTCCTGTCCGCACTAGCACAGCCACACTTAACTGTCATAGCATGTAACTGTGGTTAGGTTTTGGTTTAACAAACCTGCTATGCTGTTTAACCAAAATGTAACTGGTATCTTGAGAGCTGTACTTAAATTCATAGTTGAAGTAAGTATTCAAGAAGCTATGTCTGCTGACATCTTAAGAAAGATGATAGGGCATTTATAAATGGCATTGGAACTGATGTCCTGCCAGCTTGCACTGGACTCTAGGTATGACTTGACTCCACTTATAGAATAGGCAAGGGTAACTTCTAAAAACATTTCCTTCCACTAAATACGTGAACAGTCTGCAGTGGTTTACTGCCTGTGAGCATACACTGTCCTCCATGGTATTTGGTAGCCCTGCCTTTGACTTGTACATGCAGCAGGGCTGCTTTCCCCATTATTTTTTTTTTTTTTTAAGTTAGAAACTCATCTCTTACAGTTGTTGCTCCTTTAATGCTGTTGTTCCTGAACCTTCACTCCTGTTCTGTGTTTCTTGGCAGAATTCTGTAGGTACTTAACTGTCACTCAGACTGGATCTGTTGATGCCAAATTGTAATGTAGACAGGTTAAACTCGGAGGCACTGCTTTCTCTTCTGTTCATTATGTTAGCTTTATGTGGTGTTTGGGTGAAGCACTACATTTTGTTACTTGTGCCTCTACTTTGAAACACTTTCATGTGGTTAGTAGGAAGTGTTTATGCTCAAGTGTGTTGGTATTTTGCCTTGCTCTGGAAGAAGTACGTAGGAGTAGTAGTTCTGAACCGTGACTTCACTGAAGAAACACTCTTGTTAATGTAAGTTTTATAAAGTTGGCAGTTCTGCAATCTGAAGCAAAATACACTGTTCCAAATTAGGTGAGGGTACTGAACACTGACATGAAGGAGTTGCTTTCCATTTACTTTACTAGGGTTCTCCTGTAATCACCCCAATACTGTTTCCATGCAATAAACACAAATGCCATGTATCAGTGTGGTTATTGTGTTAGGATTTATACAGAGATGTTAACCTTTAATGAAGTATGCTGCCTGAGAGTTCAAGGAAAAGGGAGCCTAGTTTTGGGGTTTGGGTTTTTTTGGTTTTTCTGTGGATTTTTTTTTTTTTAGTGAGTCTAGGTTTGTTTCGGGGTTTGCTTGCTGTGGTAGTATCTTAGAAGCCTTTTTGTAGGGGCATGCAGGCCGTATTCTACCCCTAGAGTGCAGTTCAGTAGCTAGCAACACTGACTTCAATAGCAGTCCTTTGCTAGTTATTGGGCAGGTGCACAATTTCTTCTTAAAGCATGGTCCTCTTACTATGGCAGTCCAACTTTTGTGCTCTGTAGTAATCGACTGCTGCTGAGGTTTTGATTTCATACTTCCTATAGTATCAGTTTAGTAATGCACTTCTCAATATTAGCAATGCGTACCCTTCCTTACCTGTTTGACCAGCCTGAGTAGCAAGTATGGCATGTGCCTGCTGCATGGTTAGGGGAGTTTTCACAGCTAACACTTGCAGACTTGAGCAGCTGAAGTTCTTGCTGCCTTGACTGGTTTTAGGATAACGCCCAATTTCAGAAATAATAAAGAGCACACATGAGTGTCATGCTTTGCGCTTTGTCTTCCTCAGCTGATTCTGTAATGTACAACATGCAGTGGTCCAGCTGCCTCCTCTGCCCTGGAGTGACAAGTGTTTGCTATTAATAAGCAAAAACTGCAGTTGTAAGCTTGCTTTTTGGGTCAGCTCTGTGAAGCAAAGCGGTGTCAATGCCAGAAGAAGTGTTTCCCAGTCAGCCTCAGGCTCTCTCAGTGCTGCAGTCACCAATTCTGGGGTTGTCACCTCACTTGTTAAAAGCCAGTGCCTGCTCAGCTTTGTTCCAAATGGGCACCAGTTCCCTTAGTGCTAGAGAAGGCTGGGGTAAAACATGCTTCCCGTTGCTTACTTGCCATCAGCAGCAGGATACACTTGAAATCCCAGCCATATCACAATTAGTAACCTCCCTCTGCAGCCTTTAGAAAAGCAGGTCAGAAATCAACAACACAGTGACAGATACCCTGCAAAATACTTGAGTACCAGGATAATGGTTGGTGAAACCTGGCTTTTTAAAGGGATATCTGAAAAACTGCTGTTGCTGATGTAGTTAAAACAGGAACAAAACACTGCTGAACTACTCAATTTTGTCTCAATAAACTTATGCTGAGGACATAGCAAAACAACCTAGTTTTGCTTAGGAACAGTGAAGGAAAAAGTGATTTCACCAGAAATGAACCTGGACTGGTAAGATGTTCTCACTGCTTGGTTTCTTTGGGCTTAGCAGCTGAGGTTTACTTGGGGCCTTTCTATTAGTGACTGCAGTCACTTGATAAGGGTGAGAGAGCAAACCTGTCATACAGTAATGCAGGCATGGGCAGATAAGAACAGGAAAGGATCTCATTCTGTTCAGTTCCTTCTGTAGGTTAGCCAATAGTTGCAGAAGTCTGTGGGAGCAAACGTTTCTTCTTAGGAAAGCCACTCCAACTTTAAACATAAATAAACTAACAGCTGTAACAGATGTGCAAGTAGCGCTGTCAGCGATGCTGTATCCCTCTGCTATTAAAAGAGCTTCTAGGTATTTTGCCACTAGGAATCTGGAGCTTTTTTGTTTCCTTAATGGGTAATTTGTCAGATGATTGTGGTTTTCTTTCCCGAGTTAAACTTGAGCATGTGCCTTGCTCAAGGAAAGCAATCCCCATCCTTCACCAGCTCTAACGCATACCATTCAAACACAGGTGGTTGTACCGTCCTGGTATAACTCTATCCTTGTATCTATGACCTTGTGTGTCTTCTCAAGGTCCTGTTGTGGGAGTTTTGTGGCAATCCTATTTCAGGACTGAAAAGTAAACCTGCACTGTATTTACAGCTGTCAGTCGTAAGTGGAGGAAGATGTCCCAGTGGAGTACAACCGTACACAATTTCAGTGTAATCTGTGTGTATTCACCCCATTTTAACACAACCATGTTGTAAGATCCTCCCCAGCCTTACAGCAGACCAAAGCATATTTCCTGTCAGTGATACAGACAGAACACCAATGTTAACTTTGTTAAGGGAGTTAGCCAGCACGAAGAGGAGGGTAGTGCAAAAAATGCTGCCATAAGGAATCTGATCTGTACCTGCTGTCGTTTACTGCATTACATTCTGGGTTATATCCAGTACTACTCAGCTTCACAGGGGGGGAAATGCCAACAGGTAAGCAGGGTTCCACTGCAGATGAACAGCAGAGCTTTTTGAGGCTAATGAGAGGCCATAAAAACTTGAGGTTTCAATATACTAAACATCCTGCGCTTGTTAAGCAGCTGAAAAGTTTCAAATTCCCTCGGACTTGCCACCGTGAGTTTACATCTTTTATTCTGAAGGATACTTACACTGCAATCAAGATGAAATCATAAGCATTTCAGCACACAACTGATCGGACTTGTAACAACAAGATTTGCTGTACATTTATTTTTACCACTGTCTGTAACTGTTTAAAGGAAACAAAAAGTTGCAGAGTACGGTATTTCACATAGATTTCTGCAGCTGAGGCAGCTGAACAAATGTTTTATCAGTTCTGGTTTTCATAGTGTAAGTAAAGTCTGCTCACTGTTGCGAAGTCTGAACGTCGCTTGATCTTGTTTTTAGACCCAACAGTTCTGTCTGCAGTTCTCCAGGCTTAGGAGGTACTTCAGGGATGCTCTGTTCAAAACAGGAAGACATCAGCACAGTGGCAGAAACAAAACTAAACTCACAAAATGGTAAATCAGCACACTCTGTAGGAAATGGCACTACAGCTGTGATTACACTGCCCTCTTTTTTGAGCACAGTACTAATTCTTACATGCAAAACATCTTAAAAATCAACCTATGCCCCTTTTTATAATTTGACTTTTAAAGTAGCAAAATATGATTTGAAAGAAAGATACAAAAAGAAGTAACGGACAGTTTGTTTTGAAAGAACAAAGCTTTCTGCCATTTAAGAAAGTAAGTTTGGTTGGGATGTCTACTACAGCTGCAGCTTCCACACAGGTTCTTGGTGACAGAAGAAAAGGTTTTACTGCTTCTATTGTTCTGGTTTAGAAATTAAGCACCAAAACTGGAGATGAAATTTAAAAGAAGGAAAAGACACCAGACGCTGTTTCAAGACCTGTACCTCCTTCAAAATGTGTGCTAGTTGAAATGATCATTAGATCATTATGAATAAATACACCTATGAAGGCCACAGTGGATAGCATTAAAATACCTAAACACTTTCACGTCAATGACTTGAACCTCACTGCATAAATTTTCATGTGGCAGCTCAAGCAGGGTCATTTTTAACCCTTCTCTGATTTGAATACAGCACAGTGCTTTTAAAAAGCAAAGTATACAAGCACAGGAGGGTGACACCAGGCTTACGAGCTGAAAGATCTCCAAGGGACCAAACTACCCACTGATACCCCAGTGGCTGGTCTCAGTTGGAGCCGAGCTCTCTGTGACTGTAACGCTGATAGTCTTGACTGTCATTGCTTCTAATGCAAAGTTTCGGTCATCATTTCCCTTACTGGAGGAATAACAAGTCTGTTTTAAGCCTGGTATGGCCCCGTCTCGCCACTTCTGCGCGCTGCTCCCAAACCCCGGCTCCCCACAGCAGCCAGCACCGCTCCCCTGTTAATGGCACCACGTCCCTCGCTGGAAGGCAGCTGCGCAGGGACGCCCTGACCGCTGCTCCGCTTTGCGCCCTGGGGCCAAACCCTCTCCCCCAGGAGCCCCTCCACCCCACCGGCAGGCTCGGTAAGGCGAGCGGCCCCGCGGGCACTTACAAGGTCGGGCCGGTAGTACCTGTGCACCACCTCGGCGCCCGCGAACATGGCCAGCAGGCTGGCCGTCAGCGTCTTCAAATAGGTGCGCCACGGCACGCCGGCGGGCATGGCGGCGCGGGGCACCCACCGGCACCGGACGGACACCCCGCCCCACGCACGGCACGCGCCGGATGCGCGTCACCCCACCTACTGCGGCTCACAGCGGCAGAGGAGGACCCAAAGCCCACGCTGCATGTGACGCGCCGAGCGTCGTGACGTTGTCGTACACACCCTCAGGCCCCGCCCCCTCGCCGGGCCGGCTGCGCTCTCCCATTGGGCGGTGCTGCTCACGTGACGCGGGTCTGGCCGGCAGGTCGGTTGCGGCGCTGAGGGGCAGGGGGCGGGGGCGGCCCGGGGCGTGCGGTGACAATAGCCCCACCGGGTGCCGAGGTCTGCGTCGGGCATGGAGGCCCAGGAGCTGGGCAGGTACCGGCGGGGCCGCAGCGCCGCTGTCGTTTTGCTCCTTGCCCCGGGAGGAGCCAGGCCCGGCGTGCCGCGGTTCCGCTCTCCCCCTGAGGCGGCGGAGAGGGAGCGCGGCGGGGTGGGCCTAGCGCCGTGCGCGGCCCTACGGGGAGCGGGGTGGGGGGGCCCGGGGCGTTGGGCTGTGGGGAGCGTGGGGCGCGCTGCCGGGTGTGTGCGTCCTGGGTGAGGAGCGCCCGGGGCAGGAGCTCTGTCTGCGGGATCGGCGCCGGTGTGGGTGCAGTGGGACCGACGTGCGGTGGGGCCCCGCAGGCGGGGGTGCGGGTGGGAACAAGGGCGGAAAGTTGGTGGGTGCTCCCGGCCGGGAGGTCTGCGGTGGCGTGGAGCGCTGTGAGCCCCGCCTGTGTGCGGGGCGGTGGTGCTGAGGCAGCCCCAGGAGGGGCGAAAGTAGTTATTTAAGTGTTCCGTAACGTATACACCAATAACAAAAAATCGTGCTTCTCACGCCGTGCAAGAATAATGACATAAAACCATGTATGTGAAGCTTGGAGGTCGGGGTAAAAAGTTCTCTTTCATGGCATTATTGTGTGTCGAGAGGACTTGTCCATGACAGGGTGCAAACTGTCCTCTATTTAAAGGGAAATTCCTCTTGCAAGGAGACTTTATGTATACATTAAATAAGAAGGCACGTGAAGATCAGTGGTGTTTGGTTCAGTAAGTGCACAAGTCTTTGATGTTAAAGGAGCTCCTCCAGCGGGGGGGGGGGGGGGGGGGTGATGTATTTACTGTGCTCTGAAAACCTCCCCTGACTTTGTTAGGCAGCTTCCCCGGGAATCTGACAGACCTACATGCAGACTTACTCTCCTTGACTGAGGGCAGGTATTTGGTTCAAAATCAGTGGCCTGGTCAGAAGACTGTGGGCTACTCTAGCGTAAACCTGATTTACAGTGGGATTCTTAAGTATTCATAGAATCACAGAATGGTTTGGGCTGGAGCAGACCTTAAAAATCACCTGGTTCCAACGCCCCTGCCATGGGCAGGGACACCTTCCACTATACCAGGTTACACTGCATAATAGAGAATGGTCCCTTCTTTTGAGATACATAGGATCATTTAGGTTGGAAAAGACTTTGAGATCATCAAGTTCAATCATAAACCTCACACTGCCCAGTCCACCATTAAACCATGTCCCTGTGTGTCACATTTACACATTTTTTAAATACCCCCAGGCATGGTGAGGCCACCACTGCCCTGGGCAGCCTGTGCCAGTGCCTGACAACCCAATTTCCCAGTGTCCAGTCTAAACATCCCCTGGTGCAATACGAAGCTGTTTCCTCTCGTCCTGTCACTTGTTACTTGGGAGAAGAGACCAGTCCCCACCTCACTATAACCTCCTTTCAGGCAGTTGTAGAGAGCGGTAAGGTCCCCCCGAGCCTTCTCTTCTCCAGACTAAACAACCCCAGGTCTCGCAACTCCTCCTCACACTTGTGCTCCAGGCCCTTCACCAGCTTCATTGCCCTTTTCTGGACCCGCTCCAACACCTCAATGTCTCTCTTGTAGTGAGGGGCCCAGAACTGAACACAGGATTTAGGGTGCAGCCTCACCAGTGCCTAGTACAGGGGGATGATCACTGCCCTGGCCCTGCTGGCCACGCTATTGCTGATACAGGCCAGGATGTTACTGGCATTCTTAGTCAGATAATCAATCTTGGCCAAATTTCTGTGTATCCAAAAGTTATTTGGTGGCTTTATAATAGCTTAGAGATGACAAAATTATTTCCTGAAAATCTGCTGTTCATGAAATCTTTTCTATGTATTTTTATGGCGTGGAATCTGTGGACAAGAAGGAGGCTGTGTAGGTAGAAGGGAATGACAGTATGAAGCAGAAGTTTGTGTTGGGGTGTGAGGGCTGTATGTGACTAATAAATGTGTGGAGCAGAAGATCTGTAAATGGAAAAGTGTCTTTGTTCATGGAAGGAGACTGAATGTGTGTGTGAGCACTTCTGTGTAGAATAAGTGTTGGGATTCAATATGTGATAACTGGACAACATCTGCCACATGATTTGTTAAAGCTCTCTAATAATCTGCATGGTAACTAATGCTGTATGTACTCGTAGTGCTTTGTAGCCCAGAATGATTCATCCATTTCGTGCTGTATCAGATAAAGTAACTGACATAACATTAAGAAAATCTAAAACTTGTGAAACTTGAAGTCCAAAGAGTTTTAATTCACTTGTGTTGTATATTGTTGGCATCTTTGATAGACAATTTGCCTTCATAATGTGTGTTATGGAGTTGTTTGGTTTTTGGGGGAAAAAAAAAAGGAAAGCTCTACAGTGTGCTTACAAAAGTTGTGTTTTTTCTACATGACAGTAATCCCTAAAGAACTGTTTAACATCACCTGATACCAGCTAAGCAGTCAGACTGTCTAGTGCATTTGCATAGTTTACTGCCATGTTAATAGAGTTGGAGAATGTAAGTGCAGTACATGCCAGCCTTGGTAATGATTGGTATTTACACTCTATTTGGTGTATCACTACATTCCTACGTTGTTTATAAATTGTGTCTTTTTTCCCCTCCCTCTCTAAGATACTACGCGTATCTTCAGCAAGCTCAAGCGTTTTACACATTCCCGTTCCATCAGATGATGACTGCGGTGCCCAACATGGAAATGATTGCTGAGCAGCCGACTCTAGAGGGCGTCCCAGAGCCAAACATTGCTCAGGAGCCTCCAAAAGGTACTTTGGCTGAGCTGTGCTGAGATAGTGATCAGTTGGTCTTAAACTGCTTCTTTGGGCCTATTGGATTTCTTTTTCTTGATGCTGTCTGAGGAAGTACTGATGAACTGTGTCTTTAAGTAACATTCTCTTATCAGACAGTTAAAAAGAACAGAAGTAAACCCAAGTGATAGTATTTACATTGTTCAGCTTCACAAAATTCTCTTGTAGAAGAAGCAGATCTTGTATCAGTAGATAAATTTATAATTTTTAGCTCATTTCATGGGGTTTAATGTTATGTTAGTGGCGTTTTCTTTTTAAAGGCTGAGTTCAAAATATTTTTCTTTTTCATTTCTGCAAGAGAAATACAGTATAATACTGTCTATTTGAAATATTTTTTGTTTAAGTGGTGGTTTAGTGTGTTGTAGAAATCAGTGAATTGTTTATGTACTGTAAAGATTGTTTGGGTTTAGTGAGGTTTATTTAAACAAATACCAACAGTGCTGGAAAGTGTCCTGTAGGTGACACAAGTTTTGTACTTTATGCAGTTCTGTGTTGCCTTTCTTTTCCCTCACTAGGATTTCATAGTAGTTTAGGCTTTACAGTAACTGTGCCAAGAAAAGACCCTTTGTTGTGTTACTTTGCTTGCCCTTTACCATGTAACAAAGCAGTGATCTCTGCCAGGCTGAAATTCTGATTCTACAGACAATATTCACACACTGAGTTTTGTCTTGCTTTTAATACTCACATACAGGTCAGAGCTCTCAGTATGAGGTATCATATCAGTCAGTTCATGCAATTAAATTGCTGTTTAAGTGCATCCTTTGAGAAGTTTGTGTTGTTTTAGTTGTAATATATGGCCAGATGAAATCATAGGAAGAAACCCTCCAGTTTACAGTAGTTGTGACTGCTCAATTCATTCAGGATGTTATTCGCTACAGTTAGGATGTACCTCAGCCCTATGCAGACAGGCTTCTTTTGCAGTTCTATTACTAGATAACACAATGTCACCATGGGTATGCTGTTTGACTGCACTTTCAAACATGGAACCTAAGCCTTAATGTTCTGGCATATCCTCCAAAAGAAATGAAACTATTTAGAAAGGATTGTTGTGTACACCATGTAAACAACATAACTTTGTCACGAGATTAGCCTTGGTTTGTATCCTAAGTCAGCATAGTTGCCTGTGAATTGTGTGTGTGCCTGTGGCACAGAGACACCCAAGCTAGCTTTGTGTTGAGCCTGCAAAACAGAGATTCATCTGAGAATTGTTTGAGTGAATGAATTTTGAAGGTAAATTTAGCTGTCTGATTTCTTTTGGTACCCATACATTTAGCTCAGTCTTTCCAAATATCCACATTCAACATTAGAAATGTACAAAAAGGATGTTTGTTGTGTGTTTCAGAAGTTAAAAAAGGAGGAAGGAAAAGAAAAGCCAAAGCAACTGAGCCAAAGCAACCTAAAAAGCCTGCTGCTAAAAAAGAAAAATCAGCCAAGTCAAAAGGCAAACAGGAAAAGATCACAGATACGTTTAAAGTCAAAAGAAAAGTGGACCGTTTTAATGGGGTATCTGAAGCTGAACTTTTGACCAAGACTTTACCTGATATCCTGACCTTTGATCTGGACATTGTAATAGTAAGTAGCTCACAGTTACAAGATTAGGTAGAGAAGTGAATAGTCTGTACTCACTGGTTATGATTTACGTTCCTCATGCCTACTTACCTATATTGCTTATATGGCAAGATTTTGCAAGATAAAGTATATGAACTGTTTCCTGTGTGTAGAGCCACTTTGCATTTTCTGTTTAAAATCATAGTAACATAGTTCTCATTTCTGAGAAATCTGAGGCTTACACATAATACAGAGTCATGAGAGACTGTTACTTGACACTTTATTTACTGGAAGCACTCACCAGTGGCCGTAAAACACACTGTGAGCAGTTGTTTTGATATTGCACATCTAAATGAGACTCTGCTATAGAATTGTCAATTTTCACATTTTTTTAAATAATGCTGGAAGGGACCATTAACAGTTTTGTTTATTGGCAGCAACTTAAAGAGAATTGAATAAGCACCCTTACTGTAACTTGCTTGAATTCCTGACTGGTATCTTTGTAGATTGGCATAAACCCTGGCTTAATGGCAGCTTACAAAGGACATCATTACCCTGGACCTGGAAACCATTTTTGTACGTTTTTATTTTCCTTTCTTCTTAGAGAATGTGAAGAACTTTGTTAGAACTTGTGGCATTTTAATTAAACTGCGTTCAGGTTTGCTTGTTTGCCCTTTGGGGATTTATTTTTTTTTTTGTTTATGCAGAAAGGGATTTTGCTTTTAACCAATCAAGAGTGATTTAATTCACCCAAACAATAGCTTTAAATACTAATGTAAGATGTCAGTAGGGTCTGTCAGAGAGGCCTAGTGCAAGGAGAAACAATGGCAAGGGTATAAAAGCTGGCACATGATATTTGCCGCGTTCTTTCCCACAAAATCCATATTGATCACATTCAGTGCCTGCTTAAGGGAACTGCAAAATCTCAAGCTGTCTACTGAACTTAACTTAGAAATAAAAGCCTGGTTTACATAAACAGGATCATAGTGAGGAATTCCTGTTGTTCACTTGGGATTTTCTATCCTCTTGGCAGTAAATAAAATAATTTTGGCTATTTAAAACTTTTCCGGTAGGGCAGTAGTCGTCCCAAATTAACTGATGTTCTGTTAACAGATTCTTCTTTAAGCATTCCGGTACTGTGATGGTTAATGCTTATCTTCCTGCTTTGCAGGGAAGTGTCTGTTCATGTCTGGTCTAAGTAATGAACAGCTGAACCATATGGATGACCACACCTTGCCACATAAATATGGGATTGGATTTACAAACATGGTTGAAAGGACAACACCTGGAAGCAAAGACCTCTCCAGGTTGGATAACAAGGAGGAGTATCATGCTTTTTAATGGATGAATAGTTGTGATTTTAATGTTGAGTGCTTTCTCTTTTAGCAAAGAGTTTCGGGAAGGAGGGCGGATTCTGATGCAGAAGTTACAAAAGTATAAACCTCGTATAGCAGTTTTCAATGGAAAATGTGAGAACCTTGGCTTTCCAATGAAATTGTTTTGTCAGTAGTTCTTTCCTCCCCTCCCCCCCCCCCATTTTATCCTATGTTCTCTTCATTTCAGGTATTTATGAAATTTTTAGTAAAGAAGTTTTTGGAATAAAAGTTAAGAACTTGGAATTTGGACTGCAGCCACACAAGGTGCCAGATACAGAAACTGTAAGTATTGATGCTGAGGAACAAAATCAGGGTTTCCATTTTGGTTATCTCAAAACCAGCAGAGTCTCAGGACTTGCACACACTTAGGATACCATCAAAGTTTGCCCAAAGTACAAGGGATGGGAAAGACTTAAACAGAGAAAGAGGAATAGTGCAGATTTCAGACACAGCTCTAATGCAGCTTCTTTAGAGTTACAGGCTTTATTTGGGAAGTAGTGTATGAGGATTAGTAGGACAGTGCATTCTGTGAGGCCTGTCTAAAATATGAACAAAACATACTTGCTTTTATCATAACTGTCATCTACTTTCATCTGATCATCTGTGACCAATGCCCTGTTATGTTTGCATTATTGAATTTTGATACCAAATATGACCATGGTGCTATTGCATACTACAGCTCCAGCCTTACTGGATCCGGGTGTGCCCAAGCACTTCCATCAGACTCAACCTTCTTCCACTGATTTGCAGCTTGAAATTAAACACTTAAGATAAAATGAGCAGTTTGGTGAAGAGTGTATTAGTCACAGACATCTACTGCTGGAAAGTATCTCAAGAGATCAGCTATGTCTCATCACAGATACATTTGTTTAACTTCTTCTTGTAAACCAGTTAAGGCAAAGGCAATTACACGACCTGCCAACATAGCTTGTGCCAAAGCTTCATTACCTTGTCTGTTCAAAAGTTTGGGTTGGTTTTATTTCTGTCCCAAATTACTGGTGCTGCAAGTTTAAGAGCTCAGTTTAAGCTATGTGGCTTTAAAGGTGAAGTGTTGCTATCGGAGCCTGAAGAACCATTGCTGATTAAGTGCTTGCTTCTTAAGTAGCTCTTAAAGACTTCTGTAGTAGATATATTTGTAAGAAAGATGAATAATCCTTTTTACTAGTACATGCTCATAAATACTGCATAATAATAAAAATATTGGCTACAGTTCCTTTTTCCTGAACTAACTGTATGCCATTAGTTTAGGGCAGTTGGCAGAGACAGGGACACTTAAGTTGGCTTCAGCCACTCTTAACTAGAGTTTCAAACCCTGGCAAGTGTGATGCAGAGGTGCTTGGCCAAGAAGCCAGGCTGATGAACCTGTGATGCCTCCCTTGCTACTATGGGGTGTTTGCATGCTGTACTCCTCTGCAGGCTTGCTGTCTCAGAGCTCTGCAGTGTGCTCCACTCTCTGGCAGTTAAAAATTGCACTTCTCGTAACACATACTGCTACTACATCTCCTGCAGCACAGAAACAACTGGTGAGAATTGTCCTGCTTCAGCAGCTGGTCATCAGCCCTCCAGGGAGAGACTTCTGGCTGGCCAAGAAAAATGAAAGACTCCTTTTATCCTCTTCCACAGCTACCAGTGTATTAGTTGAAGTTAGTGCAAAGGGTTAAAGCAGCAAGTTAACTGTTAAGTTATTCTAGATGTACTAAATACCAACTCAGGGTATTTAGCTCAGGGACCATTAATACTATTTCTCTTGCTTTTTGTCTCAAGCTGTGCTACGTTATGCCATCATCCAGTGCGAGATGTGCTCAGTTTCCCCGTGCACAAGATAAAGTTCATTATTACATAAAGCTGAAAGACTTGAGGGATCAACTGAAAGGCATTGCACCAAACACAGAGGTGCAGGAGGTGCGGTACACCTTTGACTTGCAACTTGCACAAGGTATAGTGCTTATTTCGTTAATCCTTTATTAAAACATGGTGTACCATACACCACAACTAGCAGTTTCCCAAGCAAAAAGAAATTAAGAACTTAAGGAGAGGGGGAAGATGTGCTATGTTCTCTAAAGCATGCAGTGTAGAATTACAGATTCCACTGTCTTTTTAGTACTGCCTTAATTGTCTGGGGGGGAGCAGGGATTATCATGTAGAATGTGTGGCTGTTTTGTCAAGTGTTCTCTGCTAAAAATGCTCTTTGATCATTTTTACTCTGCATATTAATACTTGAGGTCTTCTCTTTCGGTAGAGGATGCTAAAAAGATGGCTGTCAAAGAAGAGAAATACGATCCAGGTTATGAAGCAGCATATGGAGGAGCATACTGCGACCGTGCGCCCTATGAAAGTGAACAGTGCACTTTCTCTTCAAATGGAACTGGTAAAGTGAAGACCTTGGCGCATTCAGTCTCTAAACCCTTTCGCATGAATAAATACTTCGTGCCATCAGCTGCATTTTACAAACTGTGTTTTCCTGTTTGTGTTTGGTTTGGCTGCAGGTAATCCACAGTACTGTGAGGGGCCATCCTTTGGTGAAGTTCCTAATGGACAATGGATGACACAGTCCTTTGCAGACCAGATTCCAGGGTTCAGTGCTGGTGTGACACAGGAAGAAGAGGGAAACAACATGTAAGAGCTGTGTCTTCTCAGCTATGCATACCTGCTGCAGTTTTAATGCAGTGCTCAAGATTGGTACCTCGGTTCTCCAACTGAAGCATTTGAATAGGATTTTATCTCCCCTAGTTATTTTATTCTAGTCCCAAGTATGTGTGTGGTAGCTCCAATCAATGAACTAGAGAATTTTAAGGAACTGTCCAAGCTTTTTAAAAAGTTAGCCCTTTTTTGTATATGAGTTTTATATTTAATGTATCCCATTTATTGCAGGGTTTCTCATTTGTGAAGATTTCTTTGGGGCGTTAATTTCATTCCATGAATCATAACGTAGTAGTAACAGCAGCAGTACACTGACGCCTCAATATTGGGATCTCTCATAATCCTTTTCTATCCTGAGGGGAAAATGGAAAGTGTACTCTTATCTTACATGAAATGGTGTTTTTAATAATGCACAGTTAAGCAAACTGTGCTTTTTAAGTCTGACTTTTACCTTCTTAGTGCAGAAAGTTGTATTCTGCAGTGTATTTTCTAGGTGGGAAGAGAGCGCTCTGTCTATTCAGGATTAACGTGAGTGGAGACATCATCTCAAGTCACAGCACTTTGGAGGGGAATTTGTGTTGCACAGAACAGGGCCTAAATATTGTAGCTAAGCTGTCTTTAGGGTAAGGTTTCCCTAGCACTCCATCTCTTCCCCCATTAAATTCCAATGTAAGGAACTGGAATTCCTTTAAAAAAAACGAACAACAGTGGTTCTTGAATTCTGTGGCATTTAACTCTCAGTGATATCTGTGGGATTAGTCTCTTCAGCTGACCTTTAGCAGGAGACAACCCCTTTGCACAGATTCCATTGCAGGGAAGTGAAAAGTCAAGCTCCCTGTAAAAATCACATAGAGCTGCATCATTTACATCAGATACAGTTAGCACAGGGTGAAAGAGGTTTGCACTTCAGTGGGTTTTAACATCCGGTTCTCTTCAGTCTGTAAGACCTTAGGAAGAAGGGTGTTGTCATTATTCCTTGAATTAAATCTAAGGGCACGTGTTCCATGAACGAGAAGCCATCTGTAGAAACTCCAGCTCTCTTCTCAGGAACTTGCTTAAACACTACACCTTTTTGGCCAATATTAATGACTGAAAGAGAAATGAAACTCCATGCTTGTGCCTAACCATCATATTCTTTCCCTCTTTCACCATGTGAGGAAGAAATGAAGTGAAAGCAATAAGCTGATCAAGACACTGAAGTTTTGATGATCTTATGACAATAGGTGCTTCACATACTTGAAAAACAGATACAGACAGTATCTGCACAATCCACACTGGTCAGAGATTCCTGAACTGGTGTCTTCTGTCCTTTCCTCACAGCCAGTGACAGTTGTCATGCGTCAAGCATAATGAGTTAGCATAGATTCTAAACCTGCTGTAACAGCTCTCACTGAGATCACACACCGTCAGCCTGTTGTGAGGCAGGCACAATGTTTACAGTTTCTTCCCAAATGATGTGGCTTAATTCTGAGTGTCTTAAATCAAGCGAGTGTGCATTATGATTCTGATTGTGTTTATTAACCTCAGCAGAAAGCCGTCCAGTATATTGTCGAAAAGGTATGGGGCTTGTCTTGTCTGTTATTTAAAGTGTACTGTATCACGTATTGCTGTTTACATGGACATTTTCCTACAGGTGCTCAAAGTATCTTGCATCAGGGATTTGTTACAATTCAGTTTTATTTTTCAACAAAATTAGAAGCATGTAATTAGCACTTCTGAGTATGTAGCACAGTAGGGTAACACTACTGTAAGGCTATCCTGTTTGATTGGAAGGGAAAGGCCTCCTCTTTAATGGAGTCAGCTACTAGGTTATCTAGGTATAGAATTCAGTGTTCAATGACCATTCCACTAAGTACTGCAATTCTGTGTGTACTCGTCAGAACTGGTGCTCTTTTCCTTACAGTAATACAGAAGTTCTTAAACCTGTCTTAAAACTATCAAAAGTTTCACAATAAAATCAGGAATTGTATTGCAGTGTCTCAGAACATGCTTTTACATCTTGCTAGCAGGGGTCTGCATGGGCTGCAGGGTGCATAACACATGGAAACCCTGAAAAACAGAGTCACCACGCAACAGAACTCTGCTCACTAAACTGGTGCGTGCATTTTCATTTTGGGCTGTTTAATGTGGGCCAGACAACTAAAAATACCTTGTATGGCTCTGGTGAGGCCACACCTCCAATACTGTATTCATTTGTGGGCCCCTCACTACAAGACAGACATTGAGGTGCTGGAGCAGGTCCAGAGAAGGGCAGTGAAGCTGCTGAAGTGTCTGGAGCTCCGGTCTGATGAGGAGCTGCTGAGGGAACTGGGGGGGTTTAGTCTGGAGAAGGCTCAGGAGGGACCTAATTGCTCTCTACAACCATCTGAAGGAGGTTGTAATGTGGTGGGGTCGGTCTCTTCTCCCAAGTAAGAAGTGATAGGACAAGAGGAAACAGCCTCATATTGCACCAGGGGAGGTTTAGACTGGGTATTAGGAACAATTTCTTCACAGAGAGGGTGGTCAGGCATTGGCACAGGCTGCCCATGGCAGTGGTGGAGTCACCCTCCCTGGAAGTGTTCAAAAACTGTGTAGATGAGGCCCTCAGTGACATAGGTTAGTGGTGGCCTTGGCAGTCTTGGGATAACATTTGGGGCTGATAATCTTAAAGGTCTTTTTTGTGTTTCTACCATCAGACATTGGAGTCTTACTTGTAAAGACTTTACATTAAACCACACTGCTTGGCACTGAATTTCACCTCTGTAAACATTTAATTAAAAAATACATCATTGTGGAGTAAATTTGTTTCCTCACCTTACATGAAAGTCTGTCACTCCAGCCATAAGTACACAAAACCGATGGTCACTCACCTAGATCCTTAGCTTTCTAAAAAATCAGTGAATTACACAACATCTTGCATCTCAAACTATTACATCCTGCAAACCATGGCGTCTGGGTGCAGTGCAGAGGTTTCCATATCAGCTGTCAGGCCGAATTAATTTGAACTTCCCTGATGGGTCAGGAATAAACCAGTTTTCCCAGAGATCAGTGTGAACACTGGGATAGTCCCAAGGTTTGTATCTCCCATTCCAATGAAGCAATTTCGCTTCTTGAAGAAAATGCTCTGAGTAATGGGCATCAGGGCTCCACCCTGCATGAGTAGATTAAAAAAAAAGAAAGGAAGTTAAAATTTCCCAGTTTTCATACTGAAGGCCCTATATAGTGACATATACTCAGTGGGGGTTTTAAGAAGTCTTATTAGGGTGGTTCCACCTGTTAATAGACAACTGGTTGTAAGACAGTAGCTTTTTTTCAGCTTCATGCTTCTAATGCTTCAGCAGCAAAAATCTCAGCAGGTTTCCTCCCTCTTAACATTTTAAGATGTTGGCATAGCTGGGGTTAAACAAAAAAACCCTTTCACTATTCATTTTACTATAGCAGCTGAGCCATTGTCTTATGACAGGATAACTCACCATTGCCAGGCAAAAGGTAAATACATTCTCAAAACGTTGAGGAGACAAACACTGCTAGGCATCCCACCATCTCCCACCACACCTTCTAAGAGAGTGCCTGATTGTTTTTCAGTCTCTCACTTTATTCACCTCTCACACACTCTTCCCATACTTTATGACAATACAAGTTAGCTGGTCTTCAAACATGTAACTTTGTCCTTGGTATTTGTTTCTTTTTTTTCCAATCCAACTCAATGACTATTAGGGATCTGAGGTATGAAGTGATGCACTGAGCTAAAGTAACATAAGGTCCTGTGCTGGAAGCCTACAGACCACTCACTTTATTTAGTTCCAACTGCAAACAGTGGGAAGTTAAACTTACCAAGATGCCTTATGTGCCACATAGGATTAATAGTGGAATACTTTCCATGAAACACAATCAGCATTGGAGAGGTTGCCACACCTCCCCCAAGGGTGCTGCTGTAAAGGTTTTCCCTGCAAAAGGGGGAGAAGGGAGGGAGGAAAGAAAATATTCAAAATTTCAAACACAGTTACAAAAGGCAGAAGATTGAAACTAAGCACCCTGTCAAAATTCACACTCATTTTGAACAGACTGATTTTCAGCATACTCCTTCCTACTGCTCTCAATTGCTTGTCTTTGCAACTCCAAGTCCTGTTGAGTAACTCATTACTTCCAGGCAAAATAGGAGCCAGACCCAGCTGAAGCCAATCACTTCTACACACTGCTGACAGTCTACGCAGCTGACAAAGCTTACAGTAGAAAAAAAAGCTGTTAACATAAAGGAATTAAACATAATTTAGACTTGTTTCTTAATGTACATGTTTCCATGTGTTTCATTCCCTCTCTTCCCCTCTCTTAAGCTTTTAGACCCATAAATCAACTTCCGATTTTGCCAAAGTCCAATTACATTTTTCAGCCTGGAGAAGAGAAAGCTCTGGGCAGACCTTGGAGCAGCATTCCAATATCTGAAGGGGTCTACGAGAACTCTGGAGAGGGACTTTTTACAAGGGCATGTAGTGATAGGGCAAGGTGGGGGTGGCTTTAAACTGAAAGAGGGCAGAGATTAGATGTAAGAAAGAAATTCTTCCCTGTGAGGGTGGTGAGGCACTGGCACAGGTTGCCCACAGAAGCTGTGGCTGCCCCATCTCTGGCAGTGTTCAAGGCCAGGTTGGATGGGGCTTGGAGCAACCTGGTCTAGTGGAAGGTGTCCCTGCCCGTGGCAGGTGGTTGGAAGTGGATGAGCTTTAAGGTTCCTTCCAACCCAAACCATTCTATGATTCTACAAACAAACAGCTGAAGGTCATCCATTCCCTATGAATCCTGTGATATATCCAGGGCTAGGTTAAGCACAGTCACTGTAAGGTGAGGCAACAGTGTGCTGAAGGCCTGGCCGGCACATGACTGAAGCCACTCACCTCTGGGGCTCCATGCCCGCCACCCAGCCCCATGAGGTGGAAATGTGGGAAGCACCGAGAGATGTGTACAGAGAAGAAAAAAAAAAGATGTGAACCTCCCCTTCAAAACTGGGGTTTGACTGCCAAGTCATTTATTGCACTGTCATTTCGAAATCCAGCTAAAAATAACATGAATATGTTACTAAGGTATAAAATCAACTTCATAATCTGCAGCAATATTCAGGGAGGTTTTTTTCTCTTAAACACTCTTTAAAAGCACCACAAGAGCTTGTCAAAATATGTTACACAAGCAGAGTAAGAGAAAGAAATTTGGCTTTTCATTCCTGCACACACACTTACCATTTATGTGTCTCCCCTACTCATTTCTGAAACAAGTAACAGTCCAAGGGCACAAGCTATTTAGTTTCAGTTCAGCCTTACTACATTTAAACTTAACCCTTTGTGAAGAAAATAATTGTCACGTTTGCAGGTACAGGTCACCAGTGAACTAACATAAGAAATAAAAAGTAACTGTTTCATTGTGTCATGACCTACTCATGGTCAATTTTTGTTCATGTATAGAAAAAAAATGTGGTTTCTATTAGTATTTAAGAAATGCAGTGACCAGTCACAGTCTGGCTGATGTTGCAATACAGGAGACCCCACACAAACAGGGAAACATTCCTCCTTCTTTAAACAAGCCTCAGAAAGAGAAGATTCTAAGTGGTTTCATCCCCAGTGCGGTTGGTCACCCAAAACAAGAACCACGTGTTCTCAATGTCCCTAGAGATTAAGCATGGTTTGTGATTAAAGACTAAAATTCCAGGTGGCCATTTCCTGTTACACAACTGGTCAGACTGAAGCAGCCAAATTCTGGAATGCGAGTTACTTCGCTTGATGAGATCTCAAAGAAAGACTGCTATAAAACTTTAAAGAGCTTTTAAACAGAAAATTAAACTGCAAACTGAGTATTAAAAGTGCAAAGCTAGATTTCTACACATACTCTACATTTCTTTGCATCCACTTTTCCAATTGCTTTGTAATCCGTTGATGTTTCCATTCGGTCATGTTAGCAACAATTACTCCAGGATTAAAGGAGCAGGTGCTGGGACTGATGCCAAGATCTCTAATCGCTTGCTTTCTGTAGTCCAGGAATCCCATGTACGTGTTCTAAGAAATAAAAAAAGTATGTTTATCCCATATGAATCTCCATAAAGATAAGCTTAAATGCATCTCTAGCGCTCACATGGAAACTAAATACGCCCTCCCAGAGCTGAGTTTCTAGAAGGTGGTTACTTGTCTTCATTTCCACATCACACAAGGCTGAAAGGCAGGATACTTCCAGCTACTGAATTAGTTTCTCCATAGCATTATTCCATGGGAGTTCTTCTCTCACCATACATTTGTCTTTTTGCAGCTTATTCTGAATGATGTAATATCACACTTGTACTGCTGTAATGCCAGGGACACTCTGACAATTCTAGGGAACTCAGCTCAGGAACTAGCCTGTAAACTCGTCTTCCCAAGTCTCATTCCCAATTTGACTAATAGATATACCATCTATTCTGCCTTAATTAGTTGTTCCATAAGTGCTCATGATCTACTGACAGCAAAATAGAGAACATAATTTAGTAGAATCTAAAGAACAATAGATATTGGAATTATTCCAGGAAACAACTGCAGAGCATTACAGAATTACCGCAATTATTGTAAAATACAAAACTACAAAAAAATATATATATATATATATAACTTTCACGTTGTGGAAAATATATCAAATCACCTTACATTTGTAGGCCAATACATTCACCCCTAGAATTCCAAATTGGCACCTTACCTGCATCCCTACACTTCTAACCATTTCATGTGTGGAAGGCAGATCACAGTCATCTGAAAAAGCTGCAGCATGTCCAGGAGCCAGCTTAGTATCGTAGAGTTCCTGGATGTCACCTGATTGCAGAAACGTCAAAAGCATAACAAGAAACCTGCTTCACTGATGCAGAGTGTGTAGGATAACTTCTGTTCTCATGCATGTTACTTAGGAACATTCCAATTTTAGGATTCCCAGATACTCATGAAGATTGAGTTTTGTAATATGGGACAATTTTCCATTATTTTCCTGTACCTGGATGTCTGAGGCCTATCTTTAGATCTCATCAGTATTCAACACACCATATTCTGAATGTCCAAAATTGGCTACAGCAGAAGCTGATTACACTGTTAAGACGCCTGGTGACAAAGCTCTGCATTCACAGAGCTTGCCTTTGGAGAGGGAGGGACAGACAGCTTCTCTGAACCTCTTCAAGTCCCACAAAAGCACCACTTCAATCTCTGGCACAGATCCGGCTTTTCCTGATTTTATCGTGTTTATACCTCCTGCTAAGATACATGGATTCCCAGCACTGGCCAATCGAAATGTGCCTGATATACTTTACCATTCCCCCTGGCTTCCTGACCACCCAACTGCTTCCTGGTGGAGGGAAACAACACAATGCATGGCACCTCACCCATCTCCTGACTAGCAGGTACCCTGATGTGCCTGAACAGTTTCAAGGCAGATAGGAAGCACAGTGCTGCAACAGCAATGGAATGAGTCTATATCCAAACTCCCAACAGCCACCAGCTTTCCTGCTAGACATGGGCTGGTCACGGATAAGAATTATCTTGGAAGGCCACATATGGCCCAGCAGCCTGAGGTGAGCTCATTCAAAGACTAGTAACCAAAAACATTCTCCATACTATAAACACTGAAACTATTCCTTCTGAAATAAGCAGAATTTATTTACTTATTTGTCTGAGCTCATCAGCTGGGTGGAAAACTTGGTTTAGGATTCATGTCCCACCAAGAAATAGAATTTGAACTAATGGGACATTTAATTGTTGAAGATCAACATGCCTTGCCAAGAATTTTCTCCTGGTTCTAAATAGCTTCTGCTTTTCAAAACAAAAAGCTACAGAGAAAGCAACAAAAAAGGAAGAGAAAACAGCTTTTCAAGAGAAAAGCAGGAAAAAAATAAATAACCAAACAATTCTGGGCTGAGCCCCAAGTTCAGCATGTTTCACTCTTACTGCTTTGCAGAAAGTAACGACCAACAAGTGATCACAGAGTTAAACCCCCAGAACCCCATTCACTTCCACTACAGAGACATCTGATGGAGAGCAGTGTTTCACATTAGAGCTAAGACATGGGGAAAAGCTGCCAGAACAGGCTCCCTCCCTCCACCTTGCTCCCAGATGTCTTTCTTCATTCCTTTCTTCTGGGCCCTGTGATTGCGTGACCCAAGGGTGAGCAAGACAGCCTGGCTGAAGCCAAGGGAAAGAAAATAGAAGAAGAAAATAAAGGGTTGGAGTTTCTTTCTTTTTGTACCGCTAGTCTTCTGCCAGGTCAAGCAGCTGAATCAGCTTATCCTGCATCTGCACAACTGTAGATAGGACAAGAGTAACAGGAGCTGCAGGGGACAGGAGATGCAGCAGCTTGCCATGAGCTGTAAGATGAAACTAGGTGCAGGTTTATCCTGTGGCTCCAGAAATGCTATCAGCTGACAGAAGTTGACACCCCTCAAGAAAGGAAAAGCCCTACCACCCCTCTTCCAGCCACACTGCCTTGACTTCTGCCAGGGAACAAATTCAGGTTGAAAGCAATCACAATTCTGGTGAACGCCTGTGTAGGTGCAAGGAGAGATACAGAAGTGGGGCTCAGCCTGCAGTGCTCATGAAATTGGAACATAAATGAAGACTTCAGAACCTTTCAGAGAGTCAAATATTGCTTGCCCATTTGTGAAAGAGAGAACAACAAAACCAAAAAGCAGAGATAGCCACTGGAAACATGCATGTTGAAGAATTGTCATTTGAAGTCTACTGCAAATTAAAATGAGATGGGCAGAGGAGATAGTTTTTATAAAGTGACCAGTATCAGCCCCTTTAAATGCAGATGTTATGAAATCTGCTACTAAAGAGAAAAAACTGTAAGAAGGTGTAAGAGAAGCTGTGGAGAATAAAAATTCACTGATCTTAATGTTCTTAGCGTTTGTGTGAATTCAAATACTAGCAGGATATGCATGTCACATACTTCATAAATATGGCAGCATCTAAGTGAAATCTGTATCTTTCAGCAATTGACCAGATTCACTTAAAATGAAACCCATGCATACAACTTTGATCAGAATCAACAATTCAAAAGATATATAGCGGGACATTCTACAGACTTTCCTTTAAAACCAAGCCGATTTGTAGTTTCCCTGAGCACAACACTCCTAGCAGCTGCCTCTGTTTCCATTACATGTCATATTTCCAAATGACTGTAAAAGCTGCAATAACTTTGACTGTAATTCTACTAGAAACTGTCTTTTGGATGACAGCTTACCTTGAACAATGATATCATCATCCAAATATATGACTTTCTCATGCTTCTGGATAAGCAAAGGAAGATAAAATCGAACAAAATTGAGCTATTAAACAGAAAAAAAGGTAAACACTAAGTGGTAAAGCTGTTTAATGAAGTAGTCTCACATTTCTGTCTCTATTAACAATTAAATTGTTATTTAACTATGTAATTAAACTAATTAAGCTAAATTAAATTTCTCTCTTCATTGAGGACTAGCCACCAATAACTTGCTTTCTCCTCCCCAGCTTTAGCAGTATCTTTAGTAGTATCTTGAATCCATTATTATTTACCCCCATTTATTTACTATGGCTCTAACAAAGCAGCCCAAAATAGTTGCTTCTTCACAGAATCACTTAGATTGGAAGGGGCCTTTTAAGTTCATATTATCTAAGCCCTCTTCTCAAGCAGGGTCCACCTGAGCAGGCTGCCCAGGACCATCCCCAATTAGGTTTTGAATATGCCCAAAGACGGAGACTCAACAGCTTCCCAACAGCAGGGCAACCTGTTCCAGTGTTTGACCACCCTTACTATTAAAGAAAAAAGAAAGAAAATGTTTTTTCTTGTGCCCAGAGGAAATGTCATGTGTTTTAATTTGTGCCCATTGCCTTTTGTACCCCCCTCAGATACACACTGATAAGATCCTCCTGAGTCTTCTCTTCCCCAGGCTAAACAGCCTCAGTTCTCTCAGCCTCTCCTCATACAAAAGATGCTCCAGTCCCTGAGACATCTTTGCAGCCCTGTTTTGGACTTGCCCCAGTAAGTCTGTAACTTTCTTGTACATAGGAACTCATAAGTGGACACACTGCATGAAAATCATGCAACATTTCTTGTTTGTTCTGACTGTAACTCTCACTAAGTTAATCCAATGACTGTTAGCTCTTGCACTGGAAGAGATAGTGAGCAACCATCCCCCATCCAGTCCTCCATGTCACTCAGTTCTGCAGACCTCTACTTTCACACTAGAGGTCACATTTCCAGGCTAAACAGTTTTAACTCACTGATTCCTTGGATGAAGGAAGAAATTCTATAATTAAACGTGTCAAAGGCTCAGAGAAGGGCAGCAAGAATAAACATTCCAAACAGACCTGAACATTTTCCAGTGGTGCTACATCTTTTCCAGATGAGGGGACATAGACTGCACATAGTATTTAGGATGAAGGAAAACGATATCTTTGTATTGTGGCATAATAATATTCTCTATTTTAATCCATATTCCTTTCCTAATAATTTCTAGCATCTGATTTGCCTTTTTCTGCCAGTTAGTAATATTTAGATTAGTCATTAGCTTCTGAATTACCTGTGGACACAAGCAGAGTGCAGCTAACTCAGCATCATGGAAGCATGAAGAACACTATTAGGTCCTCTCTCTAATAAACCGTAAATATATTCTTAAAGATACGACACATTCCAATCACCTAGTTTATGCCACCAAATACTGAGGTCCCAGCAAGACAGCTAAGTTGCAAGGAGCTTGTTATAGTGCACTTTTCCTTCTTGAGTGAGAGCATAATGTTTGGACCTGATGTAGCTTCTCTGACTTACATTCCACCCCTCATGTAATGGAACAGAATTTCTAGTACATTGTAAAGCCTTTAGTAAGCATTAAAAACACTGAAAGTTTGTTATGTGGTATTAATTTACTCACAGGCTGCAGTAGCTCTGGACGTGATGCATCTTGTCTGATTTTTCCTTTTAGTACCATAGGGTTGAATTCCACAACCTTAAACTTTATTTCTTTCAGTTTAGAATTTTCAATCCATCTTCTGTGATAAAAAAGAAGCGGTAAAAGAAATACTGAGTATGTAGCAAGTACTTCCAGTATTAAATGTGCAGACTTATAGGAGAAGAGAACTTGAAAGCTCACTTGATCTATTCTGTCCAAAGACAGAATCACTTGCGTCAACAGCTATTGCACACATACGTAAAAAAACAAAACACCCCCCAAAACATCCTACCCCACTACCAAAACCAGACTACACCTGTTGCCCAAACAACTCTTCCACTGTCACTAGCATCAAATGCTATTTTTCTAGGCTTTCCTCCTATAAAGACCATTTTTCCTATCCTATCTGTCTTTAAAGCAGAGGTTAATTTTCTCCCTTTCACAGTTTTACATCTGTCAAGATGCCTGTCCCATTAGCTCCTAACAACATTGTCTTTAGACTTATTTTTCCATTGTTGTGTCAGCTTTCTTGACACCATTGCTTATTTTCTCCTTTGACTTCTCTTCTAAATCCTTCCTGAAAGCACCTAGAACTAACCACCACATTTCTTCTGATGCATTAATAATGTCTGCAAGATCAGAAAAAGTTTCTTCACGTCTCCTGTGGTCACATATATCAACATGTATATACACTATGAAGCATGCCTTATATAATTCTGTAGTTTTTCAAATGAGTGCTACCCAATTCCTGCTTCACCCCAGCCAATACAATCAGCTATTCCCAACTTGTCATTACCTCTGCTGAATTTGATCACATTGTACAGTTCATTTTTCCAATTCATCACGATTACTTTGTTTTCAGCTCTTGTTCTCAATGTATCTGCTGTCTCTTTTCCAGCTTCATGCCAAGTGCAGATTCATAGAGAACATCTTCCACTATTATATAGGTTACTGATGAACTAAAATGCAAAAGCTCCCTGCGGAACTCCACTCATTACAGCTTTTCACTTTTACACAAAATGTGGGTACACAGGCTACAGAAGTGGAGTAGCCAGAGGTGAGCACTGGTAAGAAACTGCTTTAATTTTGAGTCACACCTTCCTTCTCTTTTAGAAAATATTTTCGAATTTCAATACCCAATGCTTTCATTACAAGCTTTTTGGTGTCTCTATTTATAACTTTTAATACACCCTCTCAGCTGAAATTAGCCTTAAACATCAAGTTTTTCTACACTTAAGCTTAAGACAGTGCCAGATGATAGTGCAGTGTTACAAAGTGGGACTGGCACAAGCATGTATATACTTATATACTCCAGACTATCTGCAGCTGATCTACAGCAGGCAGAGAGGCAGTTACAGACATGGGCTGGCTATTTCACACCCTTCTACACCAGGCAGTGCCTTGTGGAGGGCAAAATGGTCCCATTTCCTAAACATAGAGAATCCTGGGTATTGCTACTACTGGGTATAACACTACTTAGTATAGCACTAATTAAAGGGAAAAACATTTACCTGGAAAGTCCTCCAAACTCTACATGCATTTTGAGGAACACAGCAACCTGGTTCTAACCACAGCATGAAACAAAATAAGGCTGGTACATACCGAATATGTGGGATGGTAGTCTTCAGCCCTACTATGTAGAACAAAACATTAGCCTCTGTGTTGCTGTAGATGCTACTGATTGCTGCTACAGCTGCCCCCATTCGGCCTGCAGCAGCACAGATTACAACTGGGATTTCTTCTTCCATTTCCTCTGGACTCTCCAAATCAACTACAAGAAACAAAACTATGCATTATAACAGAAAATTAAGAATGTTTTTATATCAGATCTGGATATCGGGAACAAGTACGTAGTTCCAGAAGAAGCTGAATCATATCACATTCACCCCGTTTCCTTACCACATCCTATACATATCCGCATCTGGCAACACATGCAGCATGAGCTTTCACTGCTGGATGCCTCCAAACAGAATATATAACAGAGTTCTTGGCATCTTCTACTCAGCAGAGGCACAGCAGAGGCACAGGTCAGCCTGTCATCCATGCAGCTGCTTATTCACATGAAACCTGAAGAAGTTCAAATACCTTTGAGATTTCTACTTTTCAGTTACATCTAGTATAAGGCGAACAATAGGTTCCAAATTTATCAAAGGAAAGAGGTAAGTCAAAGAGATGGTGCAATTGCATGAGCTCCACTTCTTTGGTAAGCAGGCTAGAAAGAAATAGTGCAGAATTTTATACCAGCAGAAAGTTGCTAATGATAAAAAAGGAAAAAAAGCCTAAACAAAATTGAATCATAGAACAAACTAGATTGGAAAAGACCTTTAAGATCATCAAATCCAACCGTTACCCCAGGACTGCCAAGACCACCACTAAACCATGTCACTGAGGGCCCCATCTACATGGTTTTTGAATCAGTTCACATTACTGCTAAGAAAGGTTTTTACCCCTAGCATGGATTAACTTACAGAACTTATATGGATATATTTATACTGGTTAAAACATACCATTAAACTCTTAACAGTTGATATACAACAGAAATATACTAAAAAAAAAAATAGTTTATAGCAAGACAGAGTTTGTTTATATGGGGAACAGTGAATAAGCTATTAGTATAAAGATTTACCACCAGACCAACCACATCAACCCTAGTGGGTTTATGTCACTATAAAAATTCCAGCAAAATCTGATGATCTATCTGAAATGAATAGCTAGGCTAAGAGCACTCCCACAGGGACAAGTTGTGATCAAAGTTTATTACCACTCAACAACTGCAATGCTGTTCAGAACAAATAAGGATATACTCCAGCTTCCATCTACATGGAATAAAAATCTGGCTAAAACAATCTGGATAAAAAATTAAAAAATCTGGATAAAAAATAAAAATCTGGATAAAAATCTGAATCAGAATGACAATTATTAGTCATCACTATCAGTCTCCTACTATTTTATTCAAGTAATTCAGAAGAAAAAATTCTGCATCCCAGACCATATGCAACAGTGTGAGTAGTTCATCTACTGCAGGGAAAATAGGATTCGGTAAGACAAAAAGCACTGTTCAAATGAGGAAATAAGGAATATAAAACAAGAGCATAAATGAAACAGAAGTACAAGTCATTTACCTGTTTCATTCTTTAATGCAGATGGCACTTGGTGAACTTTATTATACAGGATGGCGCATACAGTTAAGACAAGAAGTAACAGTAAGATCTGGTTAACTGAAAGAAAAGGGAGAATTTGTTGACCGTCAGTATTATAGCTAATTCCAAGCACCTTTTTAAAACCAAAATCCAATTTGTAACCAGCACATAACATAACCTGTATTTGCTGTGTTTATCAACTTCTGCTTCCCCATTATTCAAGCTAAAAAAAAATTATGGTAAAAATATAATAGTATCTCTCCCCCATTGCAATAATTTCCAATTATCTGATTTCCATGGATAACTTGCTCACTAAAATCATCAAGCTCCTAATATAGATGGGTTATCCATACTAGGAAATTCACACTTTTCTGAGTTTTACCACAGCCAAACTCTCTTTTCTTGACTAGCTCACTGTTTCTCATCACAGGACTTCAGGAGTTCATTATTTTTACCTAGCCCTTTCCCTCTCTCAGGCTTCCCTCATAAAGCTTCAAACACAGGAGAATTTTTTTTTTCCAGTTTCAACATTCAGATCTTCAAGGTGTATTTGAGAAAAAAACTCTAAAAATCTAGGAAAAGAAACCCAGCATGCTACTAAAGCCAGAAATGATCCAAAATTTTTGAAAACACAAATATTTTTATGTGATTAATTAGTAAAATCAAAACAAAGCATGCAACAGCAAAGACCTTGCTGTATACTGTGATCTGCAGTTCCTACCACACTGTCTTGTACAAGTTTAAGTCATTCAACATAAACCAACAATAAGCTCATACCAGGACAGTTCATTGACTACAACAGGGAAGGAAAACATTGCTATCGTCAGCAGTTACCTTGATAATGGGAGGTTTGTTGGGTTTTAGTTTTTTTTGCATCAGACACTTTGTTACTTTTGCACGACTATAAAAAAGATTTAAGGTGTACAAAAAAGCAAAGGGAACAGAGTTTTGAACTACTCCAATCAAAACGGCCACCTGGCCAGAACTGGGCTTGAGAATAAACTGAAACTGGTAAACATATGTCACCAAACTTGCACCCATTTAAGCCAGCTGAGGAAATAGCCCATTGCCTTTGGAGAAATTTGGGTGCATAACTGCAGGCACACACTGGTCCAGTTTCAGTCACTGATCCTGACAGTTGATGAAAGCACCAAATTTCTCGGGGCCACACCTCATTTGCAAGTACGAGCAGTGTTAAAGTGCAGAGTTCTGTAAAAAAACACAGCTTCAGCGCTATGGGCACAACCCACATGAAACCAGCAGCTACCTGCACTCTTAGTGGGAAACTGCAGACCCCTGTTGTCATGCAGTAAAGCAAGAAGTAATTTTAAATTAATGGGATTTATGGCTGTAATGATCTGACTTAGTTAACAAGAAAAGTCTTATCTGTATACTGAAAGTTAAGCACAATATAGCAAAACTAGAACTATAAATTTGCATGCAACTGTAACAACAGTTGCATGAGAAATTGCCTTTAACATTTCTGTCCTCTTTTAAAAACAGATATTTCAAATGTTTTTAATCTGTCTTACTTTTCTTTAAAAGAGCCATGTGTCCTGTTGGATGAGAACTGTGATCTGTGGTAAAATAAAAATAAACAATTTTTAAAGGAGAGAGAAAAAATCATTAACATCAGATGTGAATACTAGCAGTTATATCAGGGACAAGGGTTTGCACCATCAAATTTTACTACTGACCTGGTAAACCTGAACTCTATCTTTGTAAATAACTCTTTGAAACAAATAACTAACATTCTGGGTTAGAACTATTATGTATGCTAATTTAAGATACTAACAGGCTGAAAAGAACATCATTTTAATAAATTCCATCCAATCACCTACAAAGAAGTATTAAAACACTCCACTGGTGCAGTTTGTAAATACATTTGCCTCTGATTTCACTTAAAACATAGTGACAAATTATCTGGAGTATCTTTCCAAACATATGGGAATCTTATACCGGAGCAGCATCTTCCAGATTCTCATAAAATTTCAGAGCAATAGTGAAAATACTTTCTAACAGCAAAATACACTTCCACTAACAGTAGGGGAGGGGTGAGGGGTGGAAGAGCTTATGCAATGTGACTTGTATTTTAAGCACATTGTGATGCTGAAGAAAATGAGGTAGTCTTCTCCAAAACTGTACTTCTAAACTAGGCCCAAGGATGGCCATGACTTTCTGCCTGAGATGTCAAGACAGAATCTCTAAAACACAGGGTTAAGAGAAATTACATTCACTGGAATTCTGAACCCAAACCTACTGTTAATGAAAAAAAAACAAAAAACCCCAAACAAAAACAACCAAACAAACCACAAAAAAAAAAAAGCAACAAAAAAAAAAATACAAAACCAACAAAGCAAACAAACAGAAAAACAACCCACCACCAAAAAAAAAAACCCCAAAAAACCCCAAATACCAGACAAAAAAAACCCCAAACAACTCAACAGTAAGAAACAGCACCCGAAGTTGGTGCAGGGGGTGTGGGGAGGGGGAAATACACCCATGTGATCTAACCTTTATGCAGTGGTAGCTGTATATAAGAGAGAACCCAATTTTCCCTGTTTCCATGCATCCAGACATAGACACATTACAGCATACATAAGGATATACAGCGGTTTCTATGCATACATAAAAATTATTCCGACTCCCTGAGAAAGCAGACGAACAGCAAGAATTCTTGAAATCTGAGTCACAAAACTGACTGCTTCTCATTGGTTAATGCTCAAGATCAGGCAGCATCCTAAATTAGTCTCTACTTCGACTAAAAAGTTAAATGACAATAATACATTAAAAAGCTAAGATAAAAAGCACTTGTATTTGCACGTATTTAGGTCCCAACAAATAACTAAAATCATACTGAGAGGAGTATTTCTAAAGCTCTTTCGAATCTGCAGTACTTATCTACATTCTAGCAGCCCATTCGTTTCATGTGGCATTAATTTACACAGACAGGAAATCAAGCTTATCGGTCAAAAAAAAATCAAACAAAAACCCATTGCCAAGAAAGCCCTTCTCTCATGCATTACACATAAGCATTGTCTTCTTATCCATTTTATATGTTTACTCATTTAGGCAAGCAGAGAGACAGCAGAACTCCCTACACTCTTGGAGGAACTTTCTAACACCACTTTAGCAAATCACAATCTTCCACTGATTTCCATAGAGCTGAGTACTATCTTTTAATTAACACTTGTAATGATAGTCACAAACAGTACTGACGATCATGGCAAGATGCAAGTTGGGTAGCCACAGCTTCATGATACCTTCAGAAATTATTAAATCAATATAAACTGAATCATGTTTTAAACTTTAAGATCCAGACTCAGACAGACTCTCATACAAGTTTGAGTTCTAAAACTACAGCATTCCTAAGTCTCAGAAACTCAAGATTGATTACCCACTGATTTTTAAGGAAAGAAAGGAATATTTGTTCCCCTGCAAATACTTACTCATTTTTCCCTGACTGTAGACATTAGTTCCTGGAACCTGGCAGCCCCTAACTCAGTTGCCAAGTCCTGTAACAAAATGAGGGGCTGCAGAAGGGAAAGCTCAGAAACAGTGACATTACTGCTTAGATATTTCCTGCTTAATTAGTCTTTTTACCTCTTCAAAGCAGCACAGTATTCGGGACTCCTCTCTCCTGAAGAGCTGTAGAGCTATTTACTGGGATCCTAAATAGCCCACAGATGTAAGCACTCTTGCCAAAGCTTTCTTGACCATCAACCTCCTTTGAAGTCCCCCGCACAAGGGCCTTACAGGGCACAGTAACAGTTTTAAGCTTCAATTCCTTTTTCAGACTCTTCAAAGTTTACTTTGGAGTTGTGCTGGTTTTCTCTCTCTGCTGCTGAGGAATAGCACAGGGTCCAGACGCTGCACTGCAGGAATGAGAGCCCATAAACCACTTCCAGATGTGTAGAATGATGATGCAGCCCCAGATCTGGCAAACTTGCCTCAGAGCTTCAGCTAGCAGATTGCAAACAAATCCCTTAAGACATTTTGTCTTAAGGGGTGGGGGAAAGAGAAGGAAACAAAACCTTCCAGAAGTTACTTCAACAGCTTAAGTTGCAGGTTAGGCTTCTAGTCATTATTTTATGGTCAATGTGAACAGATCACTAGTGTGCAAGAGCCAAACAGCATGCCAAAGTTTTTACAGTATCTGTTTGCAGAGTTCCTGCAAGCCAAAAGCCAGTGAAAACTTGGAAAATTCAACTCTGCACACGCATTTTTACTCAAACCATATAATTTCCAAATCCTTGAGCACTCAGGGGAACCTGAATCCACAGATCTGGTTTAGATTCAGAGGGATCTTAGATAAAGGTGACCAGCACATGTTGATACGTTGCCTCCTAAGCTCTCCTGAATGCTATTGCGGTTTTATTTCTACACCACTTATTTCATTCAGATTTTCTCCTTCCCTTCTAGGAGCCTCCCTTCTATACAATAATGCAGTTCTTTTACAAGACTTTCATGAACACAGAAAGGAGTAATAGTCATCTTCAATTCTAAACTATTTTTAGCATGAGGCAGTGCAAAACTTAAAAAGCATTCAGCCAAAGTTTTAAAAATCTGAAAGTATTTTAAATGAAATTTGTTGTTCCATTTGTAGGAACTGAAAAAGTGAGTTTTCAACTGAAAATGTCTCAAACATGCCGAACCGTATTACTTGTGACTGATTTCGTACAGAAATACAGGTTTTGCAGAGCTGCCTTAAGGAAAATTAAATGAAGAGCTATACATACAGCTATGGGCTTCATGTAGATGGTCACAATGATTCGTAATTTGTTTGCACTACGTTATTTTGTTTAAACTCTATTAAGCTTGTGTTCTCCGAAAATCCACCCTTGCTGGTTTTTTCTCCCATCCGTGTCTCTCTGCATCTGAATCAACCCAAGAAACACACGGGCGTATGAGCCTGCAGCATTGGGACCACCTAGCAGCAATGCTTACATTACTGGCACCTCAGTAGCACCTTTAGACCTCCTTCAGCCTCAGCCGTTTTTATTCTCATTTAACACCCCCCTCACACAGGAAAGACAGCAGCTTCCACCCTGCAAAATGAGATCTTCAGGTTTACTCAGATTACCCGCCGTTAACTGTAGAACTGAAACCTTCGTTTCTATTCTCAGCCCTCAGCGCTTGAGCAGCAACTCATTTCTCTCTCATACACGTATCTCGCTGGCAGCACACCTCGCCTGCCACTAGCGAGGTAGAACAGACAAATAACGCTACACGCTCCTGAGGGTTTGAAGGCACAGCTGGGTGTCCTAAGCTAAATAGCCGTGGTGACCGCGCACCTCAGCACTTCTGAGGCGGGTGCCCTGCAGGCAGGCTCGCCTCTGCCATGTGCACTTCACAGGACACCAACGAAGCCAGGCCGAGTCTCCTGAGGGGCGGAGAGAGCGCTGTGGCAGACGCGGCTGCGGCACAGCCCGAGGGTGAGCTCAGGGCGGCCTCCGAGTCTCTGCCTCGGCCGGGAACAAGAGGCAACTCCTCCTCTGCGGCCCCCGCCACCGAGGGGCACAGGCCAGCAGCCAGCAGGCACCCACTGCCTGGAGCAGACCCACGACAACACCTCCATTGCAGGGACGAGGACAACCGGTTAACGGTCACCCGCCCCGCCACGGCCGTCACGTGACCCACGGCGGCACCCCGCCGCTCCCCCTTCCCACCGCCTGCCTACCCCGGCCGCGCAGTGCATTGTGGGAGTGGCGGTAAGATGGCGGCGGCCGCCGCTGGGCTGAACTGGAGGCGGGTGTCTTCCTTCACGGGGCCGGTGCCGCGCTCCCGCCACGGGCACCGCGCGGTCGCCATCCGCGAGCTGGTCATTATCTTCGGGGGCGGCAACGAGGGCATCGCCGATGAGCTGCACGTCTACAACACGGGTGCGCGGGGCGGGGCGGCGGGCATGGAGAGCGCCGGGCGGAGCCGGCGCTCTGAGGCGGCAGGGGAGCGCTAGCGGCGGGGCTGTCATGTTCGCAGCCGCCGCCGCTGGCACCGGCCTCCTCGCAGTAGGGCGATCGCTCTCCGAGCTTCTTGCCGTCCTCCCGGGCTGCCGTGGACGGTTGAGCTGCTGATGCTGAGGGGACTGCGGGCGGGATGCTGAAGGGCTGCCTGGAGCCGAAATGGGAGGGGAAAGCGGGGAAGTACGCCTGGGCGAGGGTTCTCCCGGGGTTGTGCAGCGCCTTGGTTGATGCTGTGGGGATGATGCCCCTTTCTCGGAGGACAGGAACCTGGAAAATCGTTCTGTGTGCCTTGCGTCTGTTCTGCTTTCCTAGTTCCTAGTCCCTCGTCCTGGGGTGCAGAGCCTCCCCTGGCAGGTCTCGGCTAAATGACTGCAGGCTGGATTAGTTCCCCATGGGTGTCCAGAGCCCCCTTCTTCTTCCCTCTGGTGGCAGTTTACGAGAGCTGAACACGCTGAAACAAATCTGGGTTAGAAAAGCGAACATGTTGGCACTGGGAGCCTTTCCAAACAGGAAGCTGCCCAAGACCGATTTTATTCGTGAAAGATTAGATGCCTGAGTACGTACTGTACGGGATACTGGATGAAGCTGGAAAACTTCTGTGTGATTTCAGATTTTGGGCTGCTGGGCTTCTCAGTCAGCCGCTGTTAGCCGCTTGTGCAGCGTACCAAAAGCATGAAAGTGAGACCATGTTAACTAGCCTTTTAATTTGCCAGCTTATAAGAACATTAAACAAATATTCTTATCATGCTATGTCCCTCCTTCCCCCAGTCTATCCCCTCCACCACCCCCCCCCCCCCCAAAAAAAAAAAAGTGATGGTATTTTGGCTGAGTGTTTTTGAGGTAAAATCTGGCAGCACAGACATGTTTTGAGGGTAGTTTATTAGTGGAAAATGCTTACTGATAGAGTTCTTCCAAGCAGGTATTTCCATATAGCTTAAAGATCTGCTGTACTCAGTTACATTTTGGGGGCAGAAAAGAAAAATCTCTTAGTCTTTCTGTTTTGATGAGTAATCTAAAGAAAGCTTTTAGATAGCACAGTTATACTGTCTAACGGAACAGAGGTTCTGATGGGTGCCTTCTGAGTGAATCTTAACATCACTTTATTTTTCTGCCCAGGAAAAATAAGAAAGTGTTTCCTATTTGCAGCAGTGACGAAAAGCATCACAACTTGGTTGTTCCAGTTCCCAGAGGAGTGTTTGGCCCAAACTGACCTTTTTTTTTTTTTTTTTCTCTGGTGGCTAAGATGCAGGGTTATGACCTGAGCTGCTTGAATTTGGGATGTCATCATTGGTTTTGCTATGAGCGTGATGACTTCTGGGGAGCTGGCACCCAGTAAAGGCGTCTTAATCCCTTGAAGCAATGTTCATTCGTAGCTTCTAATTTCACACTTTTCCTCTTTGTGCTCATGTAAAAAGCTTAGGAAAAAGGAGGCAGCGTCTCCTGTAATTCTTTAATTCCAGAACAGTTTAAACACCAACATGCTGGATCAGGCAGTCTCCGTTGCTCTTTCTTGCTTCTTTGCCTCTCCTCTCCCATGTATCAGCGCAGTGCTCTGGAGATACTAACACGGGTCCCAGAACACTGTAATTAACATTCAATAGCACTATTAAGTCCAGGCACATTGCTATACTCCTGTAGCTCTAATAATTCTGTTTCTAGGGCTTGCTCCCTCTGAGTTAATGTAGTTATCTCTCTTGTGTGGAACTGCACTTACGTTCCTCATTAGCCTTTTTTTTTTTTTTTTTGGCAAGTCTATTGAAATTGCTGGGTGACCCTTGGTAACTGACTTATTACAGAGACCTCATGTGCTCATTTACCGATTGAGTAAGATAGGCTTGATAGAGGTATTTGCTTTCCTTTTAATAGAATTATTACTTTTTTTTTTGTTAAAAAGTTAGTGTTAAACAGCCCATTCACAGTTATCTACAGGTAAAAGGTAATTCTTTAGAAAGCAGAGGTGTTTAAAAATACTTTTTTTCTTTTTTTTTTTTTTTCCCTCTCTACTATAGTTACAAATCAGTGGTTCCTTCCTGCTGTAAGGGGAGATATTCCTCCAGGCTGTGCAGCACATGGATTTGTTTGTGATGGCACGAGAATACTAGTTTTTGGAGGAATGGTTGAATATGGAAGATACAGTAATGATTTATATGAATTGCAGGTATGAAATGTATGAAGATGTTTCAGTTCTGAGGACTAATTTATATATTTATGAGCAAACACATTTTATATTGCCAGCTGCAGAGGAGAGTTAGATGAGCTTTGCTGTGCTCCAGGAAGAATAAACTCTTTGAATAGATTCTGAAGATGGAGAAAATATAAATAACTTTGAAAAAGAGACTTCCATCTAGTCTGAATAAAGTATAAAGTATTTGATGTTTTATAAAGGCTAGCTTCTGTCTGTCCCTTTTAATATCTATATTCTAAGAAAAGCCCAGCATTCCCTTAAAAATAATTCAGAAAGTATACGAGTCTTAATATTATCTGTATTCTGTTGACTATGAACAACTATAAATGAAGGTATTTCTGAATATGTTTTTCTTATCTTTAAGGCAAGTCGATGGCTTTGGAAAAAAGTAAAACCTCAAGCTCCTTCCACTGGATCACCGCCTTGTCCTCGACTTGGCCACAGCTTTTCTTTATATGGTAACAAGTGCTATTTGTTTGGTGGCCTGGCAAATGAAAGTGAGGATTCAAATAATAATGTTCCCAGGTATGCTGCTTTGGTTTGAATTCAATGTCTTTAAAAAAAAAAAAAAAATAATTACTAGATAGGCAACTTCAAAGAGGAACGTTCTAGGGAGGCTGGCCTACATATCAAGTACTCACGTTTGGATTATATGTGCAATGGAGGGGTTACGTGCTAAGAAGCTTACATATTTCTTCTGCTAATCCCACAACACTGACTGACAGCCCTGCCGCTTTCGGAGGGAAACCTGAGTAGACTTTGGCCTTTTTCTTAGTACTTTGGGTGATGTTTTTAAGAATGGCTTGTTTGTTAGAATTACTTAAATCAGCAGTCTTACAAATCACCAGGGAATTCACAACAGAAGTTTACTCTATAATGCTGTAGAAAACAGTCATGAATTCATCTCGAATTTTTTAAAAGTAAAAGCTGAAGTTGCCTTTATTTGGCAAACAGCACTATAATAACGGTACACCCTCAGCAGGTTTGCCAACAACACCAAGCTGTGTGGTGTGGCCGACATGCTGTGGGAAAGGAATGCTGTCCAGAGGGACCTGGACACTCTTGAGAGGTGGGCCTGTGCAAAACCCATGAAGTTCAACAAGGCCAAATGTGGGTCCTGCATGTGGGTCGGGGCAGTCCCAAACACATGTGGGTCAGCGTGGAGACTGGATTGAGAACAGCCCTGCGGAGAAGAACTTAGGGTGTTGTTCAATGAGAAACTGAACATGAGCTGGCTTCAGTGACCAGCAGGTCGAGGGAGGTGATTCTGCCCCTCTACTCTGCTTTGGTGAGACACACCCCCGTCAGAGTATTGCATTCAGCTCTGGGGCCCTAACATAAGATGGACATGGACTTCCTGGAGTGAGTCCAGAGGAGGCCACGAAGATGCTCAGAGGGCTGGAGCACCTCTCCTACGAAGACAGGCTGAGAGAGCTGTGCGTGTTCAGCCTGGAGAAGAGAAGGCTCTGGGGAGACCTTAGAGTAGCCTTCCAGTCTGGAGAGGAACTTTTTTACAAGGGCATGTAGTGACAGGACAACGGGGAATGGCTTTAAACTGAGAGAGGGCAAATTCTTCCATGTGAGAGTAGTGAGGCACTGGAACAAGTTGCCCAGAGAAGTTGCGGTTTCCCCATCCCTGGAAGTGTTTAAGGCCAGGCTAGATGGGGCTTTGAGGTGTCCCTGCCCATGGCAGGGGGTTGGACCTACATGACCTTTAAGGTCCCTTCCAACCTATTCTGTGATAATGCTAAAGTTTTATATCCACATTCACCTGCAGTTCAGAGAGCTTATGTACACTGAGCTATGAACTGGTAATTTTAAGCTCAGTAAGCAAGAGGTATCTGGTGTGAATGCCAAAATTCAGTGACCATTATCTAAAAGTAACTTGCCGATAGATTCATCAACAAATGGCTAATTGTCTGTTGGCCAGCCTGAAGATATCAGAAACAGCTTCTTTCTACCTTTGTTGCCTTAGAGTTGCAGAAATTAATCTCTAAATGTGAGAAGTAAATGATGATGTGGGACAACTTTGCAGATTATTCCAGGTTTGTCCATATGTAGCCATTTCTGCTACAAACGTTTTTTTTGCCAATGTTTAATGTTTCTTTCATGTAATACAGTGTATCAAGTATGATACAAAAGCATGTTTTCTTAGAGGCCATAAGTTATGGTAGTTCACTTTTTGTTATAAATCCGTTTAGTTTTGGTAGTGTCCACAGCGCCATCAGATGTTTTGAGATTTTTTAAATTCTACACTCTCCCAAGACTGAAGTCTGTGATACTTGTAAGGGGTCAGGGTTTAAAGCTCACTTGTAATCTTGCTTATAAGTGAATTCTTTATACTTTGACAATAATACCCTAGATATTTAAATGATTTCTATGAACTGGAGCTGCAACACGGTTCTGGCGTTGTCGGCTGGAGTATTCCTGTGACCAAAGGGATCTTGCCATCTCCACGAGAATCTCACACAGCCATCATATACTGCAGAAAAGATTTGGGAAGTCCAAAGATGTATATTTTTGGAGGGATGTGTGGTTGTCGGCTTAATGATCTCTGGGAACTTGACATAGGTAAGTTGATGAGCCACTAGTAGTCAGTGCAGAGGCCTTACAGGCTAAGAGAAAAAATTATAGTATATAATGATTAATGGCATGACGTGGTGCAGATATTTTTGGGACTTACACCATAGTGTTAGCCTTTTGGAATTAAATACATATAGCATTGTTTGCACATATTATCTTTACTGGTTTTGGTTACACTGTGAGATTATTTCCATAGAGTGCTTTAAAGACTGTCAGTATGATAACCAAGCTGAACAACCATAAGGAAACCATAACGTATCTTTCTGATAAACTGATTAGCAATTAGTTTTCCTGTGATTTTTAAAAGAAGCTTTAAGTGCTTATTATTGCACCTTCTTTCTTAAAATCGCCATTTAAAGAAGGTGGAATTCTGTTTTGTTGAATGTTAAACGTATGTTCCATCCTGAAATTCAGGTAGTGAACTACACAGCAGCACTTTTTTGAATAGCTTTATTCTTTTTCTTTTAGAAACCATGACCTGGTCAAGACCAGAAACTAAAGGAACAGTACCACTTCCTCGCAGTCTCCATACAGCCAATGTAATAGGAAACAAGTATGTCTGTTGTTAAAAGCTCAGCTCTAGAAAGGTACACCTAGTAGGAGAATGATGATGTTTATCCACTACTGCTCAGTATAAACCATCAGCCCTGTAGAGTACTCTTCTGCTTCTATTACACTATCTCAGAGGAAATGTGAAAATACCATTGTTAACTTAAGGGTATCAAGCTGTCAGTGTCCATTTAGCAGGGTAATCTGCCTAGCCCACAAGTAGCTTTCCTGGCTTCTTCATGCATTCTGGAGCAGTCTCAGCTGGACCTGAGCTGGCTCTGTCAGGAGACAACTTGAGTCCCTCTGTGTCTGTGACACAGTGAACTAGCTAAACAAAGAAAATGCTAAAGGGCGGAACTACTTCTCAGTAAAACCTTTGCACATTTTTATGGGCCAGTTTTTCTGTACTCTTTCTCATTACTTCTTGCCGTTATGGTTTGGTGGATAGCATTGATAAAATGGGCTTTTAAACATGGGTTTCAGTCCATTTTATATTAGTTTACAAGCTGGTATGAGGAGTCAGAGACAAGGGAGGAAGTAAGCATGAAAGCTTTCCATCTTATGATCCAACAGCTTCTTTTTATTATTTACTAAGATGTTAATAGTTTGTAGCCTGCATTATGTTTTTAAATTTTGATATCTGACTTAGATACTGGTCCTCTAATTTTAGAAGGGTTTATTTAGAAGTCTGCAGTAAAGGGTTGTAGAAATCCTGTGTGTACATGTGTGATTTTTGGAGAGTATTGTCAGTTTTGTGGTTTGTAAAAAGACACAGTATTAACTTCTGTTTCTGAGAAATTGTTGGAGTAGTTTTGGGTTTATTTGTTTGGTTGGGGTTTTTTAATCAGTTAACTTACTCAAAAGTTTCAGAAGGTGAATGTCTGCAACAATACTTTCTAAAGAGAGTAGACACAATAAAATCTGCTGTAAACCAGAACTGTGAAGCACTGGATATTTTCTGTTTTGTCCTAGTTTGAGAGAGCACATGCAGCAGATCTAGATATTAATTGGCTTTTCTTGTCTTTTTCCCCTCTTCCTTCTTTTCCTGTATTTCAGAATGTATGTTTTTGGTGGATGGGTTCCACAGTCAGCAGGAGGTGAAATTTCTGCTCATGATGGTGAATGGAAATGTACCGGTTCATTTTCTTATCTTAATTTGGGTTAGTGTTTCTGCCTTTCTGGGAGTGGGCATTTGGAATTAATACTTTCATAATGGAATGGAGTAAATATTTTGAATATCCTGAGAAAACGTTTAGGATACACAGTTGTAATCCTGGCTGACTAAAGAAGATGCCATTTTATTTTATTTTATTTTTTTTTTTACATCTTCCTTAAGAAATTGTTATTTTAATTAGTAATACTTTTCTTCAAACATTCAGCAGGTTTTCTTCTGCAAATCTTTGTTAATATGACTTTAATACTCAGTGATATAAATACTCCTCCTTCATTTATAGAAGAACACAAAAGACAGATCCTGAAATGAATTTTTTCTAAATGCACTGTCCCTGAATCCTCAACTTCTGATCTTGTATTTGCCTGAGACAGACAACCAGAGGTCAGAAATTCATCCTGTATTAACTGATTGTATCTTGCAAACTAATTGGAAAGTGACTCTCTCATTGTAACATTGCAAATTTAAATGCAATTGTGTAGAAAACCAGAGGTGATTTATTTTCTTTTCTCTGAGCAGTTAAGTGTATTAACCTTAACAGAGTGTATTAACATCTGCTTTGCTTGTTTTGGAAGACATCTAGAAACTAAATCTTTTGAGTTTCATTCACTAGATACCACAGAATGGATAGGTCTGATCTCAGATTGCCAGGAGGACAAAAGTAACTTGTTACCAGGGCCAAGAGCAGGACACTGTGCTGTAGCAGTTGGCACTCGTCTGTATATCTGGAGTGGTAGAGATGGTTACAGAAAAGCTTGGAACAATCAAGTCTGCTGCAAAGATCTTTGGTACCTTGATACCGGTGAGTCAGAAATAAGTGACTTGTACTATGTTCCAAATTTTATTATTATGTGGGAAGCTGGCATCATTGATGAACACAACATCTAAAGCTGTAGCAAACTCAAAGATTGTTTAGATCTTAAACCTGATTTAAATAAACCATGCTTCAGTGTTGTTTGAAGGCTCCAGCTCAAACTGAAAAGTAGGAAGGCTTGCTTAAAGCCTCTGAAAGAACTTTGTGGCTAGATTCTTCATTGTATGTCATAGTAGATACAAGGTGCTAAAGGGTTTTTAATCTAAACTCAGGGTTCCTGGCCTCTCTTCTTAGTGATCTTTTCTGCTGCTACTTACTCTTTTTTACCAAACCCCTGCTTCTCTTGGGATCATTGCTGCTGCTGCTGCTGCTACCTCATCTCTTGGACTATAAAAAGATACTGCCAAATCTGAGAAAGGACCAAATTGTTCCTGGGTCTTAAGGGAATTCTGGAGCACCAGTCACTCATTGGCTGGCTTGATGGCAGAACACTGAAATGGTACTGGGAGAGAGGGAACTAGAATAGTACTTCTGGGAGGGAATTGTTGCCCGCTCAAGCGGTAACATGAGAATAGTTACTGGAGATTATGAAACATTTAGGAGATTGGGTTTGGTTTGGTGTTTGGTTTATGTTTGTTTTGGGTTTTTTTTTTTTTTTTAATCTTCAGGGAGGTCAGAAAATGGGAAAAAAAAAAAAATAGCAGGGGAGGTATGTGCTTGAGAGTGCAGCCTAGTCAGCCATGAAGGCAAGTGGGAGGAGCAGGTCATAGGTATTGAATTATGCCTAGACTTCAGCCTCTGCAGGAGAAGTTTTAAGGGGAAGTTCACTTTAGCTCCTGAGAGCAAGAAAAAAGAAAGCACAATCTTCTGTGAATCCCTTCCTGGAATGCATAAAGCTTTAGGAGGCAAAGAGCTGCTTGCAGCCTTTTAGGAAGGGATAAGGATCTCTTCTCTCTGTAATCCCTATAACAATGTATATACAAACAAAGACTTAGTGGCAGCAGAAGAGCTATTAAAAAACCCAAAGCATTAAAATTTAAGCATTTTTGAAGACTTACAGTTCTCTGACTTGACTTACTACCTGTGACAACTGTTTCTTTTTGAACATGGTATATATTGTGTATTGCAAAAAAGGGACTATTGATTTGGCTTGCATTATATAGGTATTTCTTAAACTGATAAGGACGACAATTTTAAACATGCCATGTGTATTTTATTGGTTTTTTATAGAGAAACCTCCAGCACCATCACAGGTACAGCTGATTAGAGCTACAACCAACTCTTTCCAGGTGAAATGGGATGAAGTACCTACAGTTGAAGGCTATCTTCTTCAGTTACATGCTGACTCACCAGTGCCACCAGCGGCCGGAATACCTGGTACTGGGGTTCCTGAGACATCAGTGCTGAGTCCGCAAGGTAGTAGTCAGATCATAATATGCTAATGTTTGTGCTAAGGTAGAGGATTGCACAAATAAGCAATTTTTAAATATGATTTTGAGACACATAGACCCTGTTTCTTTGGTTATTCCCTAAATGCAAGCATTGTGATTATGGAAATCTCAGCTTTAACTTCTCCTTGTCAGTTATGGCCATCTGTCTGAAGGTATTTGTACAGTGCTGGGCACAATTTGAGAAAGGAAACAATGAGGAAAGGATTTTATCTGGCTGTTTGGCTATGCAGTTTCATTAGTCTTACAACCAAGTCTTCCTTCAGGCAGCTTTGGGTCTCCCTCTTGCTTACTGGAATAGATTCCAATGATCATAATGTTAAGCTTTATGTAACTGATTGGAATTTGCTTTTGTTTACCTGAAAGGTGGCTCTTCTCTACGTCAAAGTCCACAATCATTGCCTAATGTCCCTTATCCAGAAATGAAGGCGGATCATCCCAGCCAAACAAATAATGTCATTCCTAATAATGTAAGTGTAAACTGAAAACTGCTTCTAAGTGGCAAAGCAGTATAGGAAGCAGGAGAACTGCCAAAACACTTTCTCAGTTTTATAAGTCCCTCCATACTTCTCAGGCCTTAGAAAAAGATCCAGATCCAACAAAAAAAGACACCTGCTGCAGTAGTTATGTCTGTTTTCTTATGTCCTTTTAGTTTTACGATTGGCAGTCTTCCTTGTAATCAAGAAAGGAAAATGCAACTGTATTGACTTCTAGAATGCTAACTGGAAGCCTGATATCTGTAGAAATATAATTCACTCTCAGTGTTGGTGAAATTAATGTGGGAGGCAAAAAGGAAAAGCATATTCCTTCTTTGTTAGTGTTTTTATGCTAGCCTGCTTAATTGTATGTGCCTACTACAGAATAAATTCAGTTATTACCTATTCTAGTTGTGCAGTTGTGCGTGTTCCACTGTTGCAGATTTAAAAGAATGAGGGAGGACAAACTGGCTAAAGAATTACATTTTTAGAAATGTAGATAATTTCATAATTGGGTTAAGGCCTCAGGTCTATATGGGATTCATAGTGTGTTCTTGTAGAAAACACATGTAGAAGTACTATAAATTTTACTAACAGTAGAATTATCCTAAGCATGTGCCAGGAACGCAAAGGTTGAAAACCTCTGTAATTGTGATTTCTCCCATTCCCTCAAGTTCCTTCAAGAGACTAAATGTATGCATCAGTGAGCTTCTATACAATAAACAAAGGTGAGCTCACTCTCAGGTAAAATTTAGTATGTGTCAGGGACACTTCCAGGCCAACCTACAGTTTGAGTCTTTGTTTTAGCTAAGATGATGTGGGTTGTGAGGGTGGTTCTTGATTAAAATGTTAGGGGGATTTGTTGGAGGATTTTTGTTGGTTTTGAGCGTTTTCATGCCATGTTTGCAACTGACATTTCTGAACTTTGCAGTTAAACATTTAATAAATTTGTTGTTTTGGTTAGGTCCAAGTTTCCCTTGCATCCAACTCATTATTAAAAGTAGAAGGAAAAGAAAAGGTTGCAGCACCTGAAAACAAGATTACACATGAGACTATGAAAAACCATGCAGATGCTACAGGATTCAAAGAATCAAATGCCCCTTCTCTTTTGCCTGTTTGTACTTCAAGTAAGATGACTGTAGAATAAAAATTAATCAAAAATTGAGAGTTAAAATTAGTCTCATAAACATAGATTATATCTGTCTTGCAGTTTGTTTGAGGCCTTTGTAGTTTAAATAAACCCCAGCTTGTGCTACTTATTACTATACGTATTTTTAGATGATACGAGGAAAAATGAAATCTTAAGTTGTTTGAAGTGTTGCAAGGGACATGAAATTTTCAATATAATCATTATTATGATAGCAAATGCATATCTTTAAACATAAATAGCTGTTTTTAACATCAAAGAACAGTCTGACAGGACCAGATTAATTTTACAGCATTAAGGTAAAAGTAACTCCAGGCTCTCTTTGACACTACTTCTGTCTGTTAATCGTGAAAAGCTATTAGCTGATGTAAAATTTCAGGCAACATAGGGAGGAGCAGATTTCCCTTTGACTGTAGAGGAAATAGAAGACGAATAGGCACTGATACAGCTGTTGTACTGAAGTGCCTTAAGTTCAGTGTGGTGAATCCAGAATCACCTGATCTTTATATTTGTCTTTCATGTAATTTATAGATTGTTTCTTCACAGTGTAATTTAAGTATTATGTGGAAATTTTGAATCTTAGTGCTAAGTTAGAAACAGATGTTCCACAGTAGTTAATCTTCAGCTGATGGTTCCAAATCTGTGATACTGATTTGTGTGGATACTTTATATTAGGATTTTTTTCAAATTAATAATTTTGTAACCAAATAGATATAAAATAGCAAGCTTAAAACAAATGAAATCATTGTTTTAATTGAACTGTTTACATATACCTGTTTATGAGCATGCAGACAGACTCTTGTTAAGTTACAGACCTAAAGAAAGCAATTAATATAATCAGATCTGTTCTAATTTGAATCTGAGCTAAACGCTGGTTTTAAATGGAACTGAAGCTGTTAGATGAAGTTGAGATTTGGTGTTACCAATATTGAATTCTGGTTAATATTCTCTTTTTTTTTTAAGGTCCTCAAACTTCAGCAAATGTAGGTGAATTACATGACTTGGATAAACAAACTGTAAATCCTGATGCTTCTGTATCCAGTACTGTCTCCAGCACACAAACTATGGTAACCCAGCAGGCTGTTAAAACTGAATCATCAAGTACAAATGGGGCAGTTGTTAAAGATGAAACTTCACTAACAACATTCAATTCAAAATCTGAAGGTTTGAAATGTGTTTCACATACTGTATTTTGAGCCATATATATCTAAGGCCATCAGAGTTCCTCTAGTGTGGTGGGATTCCCATCTTGACTGTGTTGGGACTGAGATAGGGCTTTGGGCATTGAGGACCTTGGGCAGCCTGGATGATCTCTGCTATGATTTAAACATCTTTTAAAATCAGGATATTCCTTTTATACCTTTGTAAACCACTTTGTTTCCTGTAAGTGAAAAGTCTGTTAAATCTGCATTTACACAGAAGCCAATTTTCTGAACAGCAGAGACATCCAGTTTTGGTGCCCATAGCACATTTGCTGTATTCAGTGATTGTCTGTTTATTCAGTCAGCAAAAGACTACAATTAGTAATCTCTGATTCTGATTTTAAACAATTGACCTCTGTAACAAGTATGGCCAGTTCACGTGCCTCACTCACCGCCAGTCGGATGTGGTGACCTCTTCAGTCTGACAGAAATAGCCAAAATAAGCGGTGATGCAGAAACTAAACATACTAGTAGTTTTTCAGGTTCTGTTTTTCAAGAATATCGACAGGCTGTGCTTGCTGTTGTTTTGAGTGTTAAGAACTGTATTCTCTTATTGATGCTGTGTGAGTAGTAGAATTTTTACCAAACAGTATATTCTATTTTAAAAGCAAACCCCAGAAACAGAAGTATAGAATTCTGATTTTCCCATGTGCTTATGTGCTTTGATTTCTTTTTAATTTTTTTAAGTTTCCATTTTGAATTTAATAAATGTTCTTTTTGTTAGGATTGTATAAGGATGACCTGCTTATGTTCAGCATTCAGACTGTATTGATGTCAGAGTGCATTCAAATTAAGATTTCATGTTTAGACTATTCATACAATGTTACCAGCATGTGCTTCGATCTAAAATTTAGTTTATTTGTTCACAAATACTGCATATTGATTTCATAATTCTATCACTTTTTAGTGTTTTATGAGTCCTGCCTTCTGTTTCTGTTATCTGTAGCAGCCTGCAATTCCAGGCTCTTACAATTGTTCTGTAAATATGATGCAAGCCACAATTAGCTGTCCATGCTATAAATAGAACTGCATGCAGAAGGAGTCTGAGACCTATTTTTGCAACAAATACTTGTAAATGCCTGTTGAGGTCAACTTTCAATACTCTGTGGGCTTTGTATTAAATTTTTCCTATCACTTAAGCTTTTTAAACTTTTTGTTTCTAGCTGCTGAAACTGCGTATGTCATGCCTTCAACAAGGGTCGGTTCTGGACAGACAAATGATTCGCACTCCTCTGTAAGTCTGAAAAAGTATAATTAAGTAGCTGTATTTATTGTTCTGTTGATTAGTTGCAAGGACTCTTCTGTTTTCCTTTTATTATCTCTCTGAAAGAAAAGCAATGTATATTTAGGGCTTGAAGTGAATAATACAGGAGTAAACATTTCTGTTGTAAAACTAATTGCATTGTGTGGGTTTGATTTGAGTCTAAGCAGCAGTTGTGTAGTTGGGAGGAGATCCAAGTATGTGTTCAGCTGTTGAATCATTTTTATCGACTGGCACAGTGGTATGGTTCTCTGCTGCATGATGTGCAAATGTAAAATGTTTTTTCTGTAATGGACAGCAGGATTTAAAGTGAAGTATGTATTACATCAGACTAGTGTTAGCTGCTGATCTGTAGGTTTGAAACGTTACTAAACTGATATCTTGATGTTTTTCCCTAGAGGAGATGGGGACTGGCTATGCAAGCTGTAAATACTGCCTGAAAAAGTAAATGCTTCCTATTTCACCCGTTTACAACTTAATGCATAAAACCAAGGTGCCATTGTTGCCACCAAAAGGGAGTAGCTTTTGGTAGCTAGTGGGAAGAAGCAGCTGCTGCTAAAGGGTTGGGGTGCTTTTGCCAAGAGCAGCTGCCACTCCTGCCCCTCTTCCATGCTAGCAGGACCATGGCCTGGCTGTGTGGGGCACACTGACCACCCCAGCACCCTCCCTGGTGCCGGGAGACAAGCAAGAAAGACAGTTTGTCTTTCTGGGTCAGTCAGGAACAGTTCCCATGCCATCCACCACCATCACCCCATGCCACAGCAGAGGCTCTGTTCTCAGCTGCAAGTGAGTTCAGCAGCACCTTGAAAGAGAGTGTGTTTGGGGCTGAGGTACAGCTGAATCCCAGGTAGAGCTGCTGACGTTGGACCATGTTGTGGAACTTCTTGACCTCTCGCAACTACATTCTGCTACAGACACCTAGTTCTACAGCTTTAAACTTCTTCCCATGCCTGTTTAAACTAGAACGTCAGAGGTGGCATCCCAACTGTTGGTTGGTTGTGGGGTTTTTTAAAATGATGGATTGTGTCTGTCAGTGTATTACAACCAGTTGGTTTTGAACAGTATTTTAACATATGCATATTCAATTCAAGCATAAGAAAGTAACACTGGTATAAAAGGGGGTTGTTTTTTACACATATTAGTCTTAACTTCTTGTTTTTACATTACCTTGAAGTATGGGTAGTCTACATAATGTGTTCTTCAAATACTAGAAAACTCCACAAAGACCACTGGTGAAAGCAAGAGACCGGCAGTGGTACGACGTTGGGATTTTTAAGAACAACAGTGCTGTGGTGAGCCAGTTCTACTTGCTGCCAGAGGAAACACTGAACATCTCTAACAAGGTAGCTGCTGATTCTTCTCTGACATAACTTGCACATACATATTTTGGAATCTGTTGCTTATATGGTTGACAACAAAATGTAGGATTCCTGATAACCACAGCAGGATCAGGTACTTGTAGGAGTCTTGTATTTTGTGACCCATAGTTCCTCATGTATTTTGCTCACCTTTTTTTTACCATTTCCTAAAACAGATGAATTTTCTTATGTTGTTTTTTTATGATAATATAGAACATCTTATTTTGCTATTGCTAATTCTTTACAGATTTCAATTTCTAGCCTTAGTAAAGAATTTTAAACTTAGTGAACTTTAAAACTAGTAAAAAATATTAAAACTAAACCCCAAAACAACAAAACCCAGCCCCCCCCCCCCCCAAAAAAAAAGACCCACAACTTTTAAATATGTTATTTCAGAACAGCTTTGAAACATTTCAAAGTTTCTTCTTTGTTTTCAGAATCTTTGCTTACCAGTTGTTAGAGATACTAATAAGACATAGGCTAGGCTGTTTAAAAAGACTAGATATGGAACTGTAGTGGGTTTTGTGTTAGATTTCTCTAACTTAATGTTGTTGCATGTATAAGCTTATCTATTAAAATGCCATATGTGTGAAACTTGAAAAAATGTTGCGGCTTTGATGGTGTTTAAATTAATGATATCCTGGTGAACTAGAAACGAAAACTGGTGGTTGTATGTTTCCTTGAGACAGAAACCAAAGAACATAACACTATTTGAAAGCACTTCACTAAAAAATATTGCACATCTTAGTTTTGAAGGGTGGTACATTTTACAGTGTTATCATCAATTGTGATGTCTTATACATTATTCAGAAGGAAAATACTTCTGTTGAATGTTTTAGTGATGCATCGATGCATATTTTAAACATGGAACTATAGTAGCAAGTAATGCTTCAGAAACATGTTTGATACTAACTTACAGTGCTTTTCTTCAAAAACATTTTGATTACCTGTGGTGCAGCTCCTAACCATAGGAATAACTGGTTTTGAAATAAAACTTTTTACTTTTTTAGGGCAGACAAGTCTGATATTTAAATCATCATAATCTGTACAGTTAGAAACGCTACTTTGCTTTTATTTTCCTAAGTAAAAATAGCCAAGAGCTTCAGTTCAATTTAAATGATTGAAAAATGGGGTTGGTTGGAGATGGAGTCTCATATTGCATCTTAGGTCAGCTGTTTTGAGGTGAGTTAATGCTTCAGTTAGAACTTTTTTGTAAATTCTGATTTAAATACAAAAATATTAGATTTTCAGCTTCAGTTGAACATATTAATCTCAATTTATCACTGCCCACTTTATATTTTTGTAGACTAATCATGTTTAGAATATTTTAAGAATTAACACAAATGTTGCTTTATTTTCAGATGGAAAGTGCAGATGTACCAGACTACAGATTACTTAAGAAACAGGATCTTTTCCCAGGCACAGTGTACAGGTTCAGAGTTGCTGCAATTAATGGCTGTGGTGTTGGGCCTTTCAGTAAAATCAGTGAATTCAAGACTTGCATTCCAGGTTTTCCTGGAGCTCCTTCAACAGTCAAAATCACCAAGGTGAGAAATAGAAGTAATTCTAGTTCTGATGTGTAAAATTCTCATCACAAGCTAAATCTGAAAACTTGGGCATTTTGCATTGCTCTCTGTATTATATATAATACATGATATATGTAAAGATATATGTAAATATTGATTTTTTTTATATATATATATATATTTTAAGTATCTAATGGGGTTACCTCCATAACCATCCCATTTTGTTCCTTTTTCTTCAGAGCGTAGACTGTATTCATCTTTCTTGGGAGCCTCCTGCTTCACCCTCTGGAAATATTTTGGAATATTCTGCCTACTTAGCAATCCGTTCCACACAGTTACAGGAAAACCCAAGTCAGCTTGTGTTTATGAGAATATACTGTGGTCTTAAAACTTCATGTATAGTGACTGCTGCCCAGCTTTCAAATGCTCATGTTGATTATACTTCCCGACCTGCTATAGTGTTCAGGATTTCCGCAAAGAATGAGCGAGGATATGGACCAGCGACGCAAGTTCGATGGCTTCAAGGTAAAGTCAGTGTCAGGCGCAGCATTTAAATGGAGGAAGTGGTGTATTGTGTCACTAGAACTAATGCTTCTCTGAGCAATGCACGTAAAGTTCCTGAAATATTGTTTTATTCCTCATAGAAGTTTTAAGAAAATTCAGTTGTTGAATTTGGCCTAACATTTTAAAAGCATTTTTGTTCACAAGCAAAGACAAGCAAGGACTGGAATGTTGATTATTGAGTCTTACCCAGCCCCTCAAATAATAAAAGCCCAGTATGTTTCCAAGTTCCTTGGGCTTCACTTCAGCTCAAAAGCTTTTTATTCTAATAAGAAGCAATCCAGTTACATGCATGGGTGTAATCAGGGTGTTTTTCAATCCTTCCCCACTCTTCACTAGAAGAATCTTTCATAATGTAAGGTGTGTTTTTGTGGGGCATGTACACTTTAAAGTGTACATTACAGCCAAAAGAGGTTTTGTCACCTTGTCCCCGTGCTTGAATATGTACAGGCTCATGATGAGTTGGGGATGGGAATGGATCTCCTGAAAATAAAGATTAGCTTTAAGCCTGATCAGTTCTGGCTCACCTTTTTAAGCAAGCAAATCCAGGTGCTCAAAACAAGAAGTTTTGCTTCCTTTGCCTTTTACCCCACTCCTTCCTCACTCTACCTTAGCTTTCTGGTAGCTGGGAGCTGGTTTTGCTCAGCCAGAGGTCCTGTGAGCATGGAGTAAGGTTAGGAAGGGCAGAGTGAGGGGAGTGTGCACGCTCCCTCAGGGAGCAATGAACTGTTGTATGGGTTTAGCTGACCTCTCAGTCTGTGGGCTGTGATCCCCAGGGGGTGGTTGAAAGCCAGCTGTTGAATACACCACTGCTTGTTTTCTGATCTTTTTTCTAAGATGGAGAGCAACAATGAAGAAGTTGTCTTCTGTAATGTGGAGTATTCCAGTGCTGGTTTAACCATTTAGTTAGCAAGGGGTTTGACCTTGATCTGTACCCCAGAACTCTGAAATAGTCATCGTTTGAAGGTGTTTGACCCTGTGTACAATGTGAAATTATGAAACATTTAACAATGTCTCCTTTGTTTTGCAGATATGAAAACATCAAGCTCCAAGTAGAAACAACATGATAAATCTCAAATTTCGAATGTAGTGTTTAATGTAACTCTTGTACTATTTGTAAATGCTACAAATATTTTATTTTTGCATTGTTTTTATCTTAAAAATATATAACCTTTTTTACGTTTGGAACATCAGCATTATACAGCCTTGCTCAGGTATGAGTACCATATAGAAGGTATATTGAGGATGGTGGGCTGGAGGACCATACTCTATCCAGCAGCTCTTTTTGGTAGTGATAGTTAAAATGTAAAAAAGACACACCTTCAGATTGAAAATGAATACATATATAATTGGCACATGCAGTAGTACTGAGGTAGAGTCCCCATGATTGCTACAGATCCTGCATAGGTAATTCATAAGATTTGGTATATGAGCAAATTCTGTTTGGTTTCAGTTCCTTATAGCACATTCTTCATTGCAGTGCCTGAGTACAAGGCAAAACCTTCCAGTTATTATATAGTAACTTAAAATGTATAAATATTTTAATATATACTTTTTTTGTAAAGAAGTGATTTTTCTACTATTTGTAACAAATATCTTAATCTTGAAAGATAGCCCCTGAAGATTTAAAAGGAAAAAGATAAAACTTAGTCATTTCTCTTACTAAGAAAACCGAAAATTCATTGTAAATGCACTACTACTATTTAGAACTATCCTTTTGTAGTTGTACAAATCTTAAACTTGTAAATACCAATGTTTACAAGAGACCTTTCTGGTCTTGGATTAAAACTTCCATGAGATTCATTCTCTTTTTTTCTTTTTTTTTTTTTGTTTTAAATCCATATGCTTTGCTTTTAGCATATGCTTGCTTTTTGCACTAATAATAACTTACCTCATTCCTGTGTTTGTAATCACTTGTGTTGCTTCCATCATGTTTCTGTAAGACTTCAATCTGAAAACGTTAACCAAAGTTTTGAATACATGGTAAGCAATTTTGCACATATTACATGGCAACTTTCAACATATTTATTCCAGTTAATCTTCTTAAGTGCTTGTTTGCTTTACCAGTATATTCTACCAATCAAGTTCAGTATCTCCCTTTTTACTATGCATCATTTTACATTAAGTAGCTAGCTGATGAATTCAACAAGCATTACTTCTAGGAATAGGTTGATCCATTCCTATGCTAAGAGGAAAAAAAAGTGTTCACAGTAGTGAAATAAAGGTAAACATTTTAAATGCTATTTATGTATCTATATATAAACCTATGTTTACCAAAGCGTAGAGGAAAATGGCTGAGTTGGACAAGGTCACTAGGTGAATAGATTGAGGCACCTAAATAAGATTTATTTTAAAAGAAAACCTAAATTATTTACTGTGCAATGAAGTTTATACTTTGCACTTTAATTTTGCCCCAAATGCCAAAAGACTGTATGTCAAGGTAGAATTTCTTGCCTCTGCCAGTTAAATTTGTCTTAAGAGCGTATGTAAATATATAAACTGAAACAAATGATGTGCCTGGTTTGGTGGGAGAAGGATCACTAAAATAGTAGAGATTTAACAGCTCCAGTATCCCAGAACAGACTTAATAGCCAACTTTTGGCTACCCTGAAAATCAGGGTTGTGATGGAAGTGCTGATACAGCCTTAATTGTCACAACACATCACATGCTATAATAGCATATAAAAAGTGCTGGGGACCATTAATTGCCATAATAGTGTTAATTGTGGCACAGGAGTAATACACGTGGGTTTGCTCCAGAGAAAAATCTTGTGTTTATGACAACGACAGATGCCCCACATTCACTTTAAACAGTGTTTATAGTATGAATGTATAGGACTTTTCCTGAAGTTAACTGGCTTTAAAATATTTGTGTTTTTAATGGTCCATTTCATCAATACCAATACTGTCTGATAACTGAAATAACATACACATGAACTGCTAACTAGAAGAATAGAACTTGGTTTTTCTCATTAGTACTGTGAAAGAAGCCTTTAGAGAAAACACTTGTGGCTTTGATTTTGTTGGTTGGTAGCTGTGATTGTAGAGTTGTTATTTAAGAATAAAACCTGTTGGGTATGTCTGGGTGGGGTTTCTTTGCACTTGGTTTCACATGCTTTGCACAATTTCTTTTTCAGTGGGTATGTCACAACTACCAAAGGGTAAAAGTGTGGCGTTTTCAATGAAAGTATAATTTCCTTGTAAGTGTGCTTTCTCCAGCTGCCCTGACATAAGATGTCACTTTTCTCCTCTTTGTCCAAGTTGGGTGACGTTGAATAGTGATCATACGCAAATCTTCAGTTCCTCACAGTTTTACTTTAAGATGAAATCGTGGTTCACACTGTAAAATACACTTTGTGGTCTGTTTTCAGAACTGTATTTATAACGTCTAAATCCCACCTGTTTGCCTATCTATCAAGTAGATATCAGACAAATACTGACTGTTTGATTTTTGAATTTGTTTGGAAGACTGTTGACATTGGCTCTTTGGGAATCCATGTTAGCCATTTACTTCCTATATTGCTAAAGGACATTGTAACAGAAGCTGAATCTATCAGATGACAGTATCCACATTGTAGACGTGTCTAGGTTTACTAAACTCCTTAGGGAAGTTGTGACTGTGTAAGCAGAGGTCATGCCAGTTACGGCAGACACGGCTACACCTTCACCTCAAGAATGTTCTTGTGAAAATGGAAATTAAGTGAACAATAACCTACACTTTGTGTTTTCAAAGTAATTATAGCAATATCTTCTGAATGTAGTTTGGAGTAGAGCACATGATCATGCCGTAAACTCTGAGGATATAATAAGTATTACTGTTGTTACCTGATATTTCAGGGTAGCGGCTTTGACGTGAACTTAGTCTTACAGCCTGTTACTTAATGACCTCTACAAGGAAACTGACATTTTGTACTATTCAAGTTGATCAGTCTTATTTCAGAGCGTTGTTTGTTCTTTGTAATAAAGTGGTTGTCCTATCAAACACATTGTAAACACTGAGGTGTATGTCTGTGTTTTTCAGAGGTGTGCGCGTACAAACTTCCACGTTTCTGACCACCTTTAGAAAAGGGGATGGTAGAAGTGAGTACATTTGTTGGAGGAGAGGGTGTGTTTATGTCACTACTGTTCAAAATGAATGACAAGGAGTTTGGTATTGCATTGTTTGCTAAAAAGATGGGATATTAGCGTGCATTTCCCATGCTCAGGCAGCTTCTAAGGATATGAATTGTGTGCAGGTCCAGCTCTGCACAAAACATCACAGTCTTAGGGTGAGTTGCTAAACTGGTGTGGCAGTTGACTATAGGGAGCTCCTTAGGAAATAAGGAGTACATGTTTCTAGAAGCAGAGGAGCGAGTGAATGGAAAGGTCTGTGGATTGTTTCTAGACCTCTTTAAGAAACTGCTAAAAGCTGTCTGCTGTGAACTGATTTCTTCTTGTGTTCCTAGCTATTATAATAGAGTAACTGATGTCATATTCAGTTATTTTGTGATCCTTGAGTAAGTGGAAAACATGGAAAAAACTAAACAATCGGTGAAGAATTCCCTCATTGTGCTTTTTACTTCCTCTTAAGATTCTTCAGGTAGGAGTAACCTTCTCTTTAAGGCAGACTTGAATTTGGTTTCTGAATTTATCTTAAAAACAATGTGGGATTTCTTTTTTGTCATGTTAGCTGGTTCCTGGTGTATTTTTACAATGCTTAGTGAGCTAAAGACCAGGGCTCTTACTCTGGCTTCCATTTCTGATGCTGAAGCATCTCCAGGGTGGAGTACTGGCTGCTGGTATTGTGTTAGCAGTTAATGCGTTCCTCCTCCTGTTAGTAGTTGTGAAATCATGTTAGTATGTTGTCCACTGATCTGAAGGTAAGTGGAGTTCCCTTCTGTTAGTGTTTCCGCAAGTTAGTTGAAAGTAGCAGGAAGATGAGCTAAAATGGCTCCTCTTGCTCCAAGAATGAGTGACCTCCTTCTCCCTTGCTCTCCATGCCTGCACATCCTCCAGTCAAGCACAAAAGCCATCATTCGGCCATCCATGCTGCTGGAGAGAGCTGTGGGAATTGCTGTGCAGAGGAAAAGGAGGGAAAACAGAAGGTTCATACCTGGAAGGCAGAGGGGAGGGATGCTGATGTGTTTTATGCACCCAGTTTAGTTTCAGGCTGTATGAGACAGATGGTGTGAATTTGCTCTGCTGGGCCACCAGCTCAGCAGAGACAGAAGCAGCAGAGCAAAAGAAATGGAGGGACTGGGCTGCTTAGGTGGGAGAGGGGGAAGAGCATGGACGGGATGTGAAGGGATGGGAGGAAGGCCCAAGAGATCTCTGTTCATCTAACTCTGTCCACATGTGCCTAACAGAAAGCTGTGAAAATCTGTCATCTAAAAAGGTGGTAAAGTGGCTCCTTGGTCTACTCCCAGAATCCTTCAAAAGCCTGAAGTACTCCATGTTACTTGTTGAATTTAACAGCCCTGGCAGTAACAAAAAGAACTGGGGCTGGGCTTAGTTTGCTGTCATTGTTTTACTGAGGGGGTTCTTGCCTCGCATGAGCATCTGCTTTTAATATATGACATAATTGCTAAGTTGGTACAGCAGCTCCTTAAAATAAAGGCTTAGATATGGTATCTTCAAAGAGAAAAAGAGACAAAGTGTTTCCGTGTGTCCCAAATGGCACGTAGTGTTCAGAGAGTTATTTCTGTATCTGACCAAGTTACCAAATGCTGTCATGCACACATGGAATTCATCAATACGCAGTTAATTCCAAGTGCTACTTAAAAGAGGCACCCTTGGTATATGCCATCATAGGGGATTCAAACCCTCCAGTGCCGTGGTTTCATTTGCATCCTCTTTTATTTGCATTCTTTAAATGTCTCTTGCTGGGGACTTTTGCGATAACCACCTCTCTCATAGGCAGTGCTGATAATTCTCCTTTAACAGAAAGCTATTAGGCACAAGTGACTTTGAGCAGTATTAAGAAGTACCCCAAATTTTGCTTTCTAGTAGCAGCCTTGTAATTATTTCTTTGTTGTACTTCATTGCCTGAAGAGGGAGGGGACTTTTATATGTCGATTTCCATGCTGTCCACTCCAGAAGGCAAATGGCTGGAGCCTTGGAGCAACTCCCTGACGTGACTGTCTTGGAAAGACTTGAAATGTTAATCTAACAGTTTGAGGTTTCACCTACTTATGTTACAGCATAAATGTTTTCTGTAAATGCAGACTGTTTAGTAGTTACTCAGAAGATAAATTACTGAGATAGATACATTTGTGGTACTTGTGCTGCTGTTAGAAGGTTAGGAAGATCACAGAATGGTTTGAGTTGGAAGGGACCTTAAAGCTCACCCAGTTCCAACCCCCTGCCATGGGCAGGGACACCTTCCACTCGACCAGGTTGCTCCAAGCCCTGTCCAACCTGGCCTTGAGCACTGCCAGGGATGGGGCAGCCACAGGTTCTCTGGGCAACCTGTGCCAGGGCCTCAGCACCCTCAGAGTAAAGAATTTCTTCCTAATAATCCCTAATTTTAATCTCCCCTCTGTCCTGTCACTACATGCCATTATATAAATGTCCCTCTCCAGCTTTCTTGTAGGCTCCCTTCAGACACTAGAAGCTGCTCCCAGGCTGAACACAGGAAGCTTCTCCAGGCTGAACAAGCCCAGCTCTCAGCCTGTCTCCATTCCAGTGGTGCTCCAGTGCCCTGAGCCTCTTCTCAACTCACTCCACCAGGTCCACTTCCCTCTTGTGTTGGGGCCCCAGAGGTGACTGCAGTACTGCTGGTGGGGGTCTCCTACTTTGCTGGTGCATAAAAGGGTGAACACATTTTGGCCTCACTTGGATTTTGAGTGACACAGCATTTGTATTTGTGCCATGCTAAAGGCATGAATACATCTAAGAAATTGTTTTCTGCTGTCACTGGGCAAGCTCCAGCCAACAGCTGGGTCCATGCCCTACCCTCGGTTTACGTAGAGCTATGTACCCCAACAGAGCAGGGAGCTTCTGTATGTTATAAACAGCCCTTTTTTTTTTGTCTTCTTATTGCACACACTTAGGACACATCATGACAACAGCTTAGGCGCAGCAGGAAGGTGCTTTAGTCACTGTTACCCTTGGCAAGGGAGGGCTCACACTGCACCCAGTGATGCCTGGGAAGAGTGGTCTGCATCTCTGAATGGGACCAAAAATCTGGGATGAGTCTGACGGGGAGGAAACTGCTGCTGGAACATTGTCTGCATTTAGCTGCCATTGATGTGCCTTCTGGGGTGAGCACTGAGCCACACACTACTGTGGTTTGTTAGCAGAAGCCAGCCCCTTTCAGGCAGCTCTCTCCTGGAGTCAGCTGCCCTCCTCCCCAGTGCTGTACAGGCTGCGCCAGATGAGGCACCCACAGACTAGATTAGATGAGCAGCCTGAAGCATGCTCGTTTGCCCTGCAGACTTAGATCCTCAATAGCTTTCTTCCATACAAAAGCAAACCAGGTGCTGCTGTTGCTGATAAATGGATCCTCTGGCCCAGTGCACTGCAATAAAATATTCCAGGAAATGACCCTGGCAATGTGCCTGGAAGATCTCCTAAACCAGTGTGGCTGACTCCTTCCCTCCCTGCCTCCACAGCCGTGCTTGGAGGCTCCAATTCAATAAGCTCGGTGCAGCTGGCACCAATTTGGAAGCTATTGTGCATAGGAGCAAACTGCCCTCCCTCCCCAGAGCGTCTGGCCTTGGACGGCAGCACAAGCTGAGCTGGCACTGAGCTGCTGGAGAGCCTTCCATTAAGTTTTTACATACCAAGGGTCAGAGGTGATGTTGCAGGCCATTATCACACCAATTTCACAAATCAATAGGTAAACAGATCAATATTCAGTTGCTTAAGTACAGTTTTTTCAGCCTTTTAAAAGGTGTGTGACTGATTATGTCAGAGCAACAGCCCTTGTTTTCAAAGAGGAGAAATTGGTCTGTGTTTTCAACTAGGTACATGTCTTAAACTGGACCACAGCCAAAGGTCATCCTTCCACCAAACCAATTTGAAAAGGGATTATAACAGTAACCATTGTCCACATTATCAGTATGTAACTGGGCCCTATATAAAGTACAGTTTCCCTGTACTGTTATTCATCTTTAAATGTAGATACAGGTTTTCTTCTTAATTTATGAATGTAATAAAATTCACTTAAATAAGGGAAAAACTTCCTTTCTTCTACATAGTACAAATCAAAGCTGAAAAAAAGTCTAGCGTGCACCATTTGGGGAATGCAGTGACTTTAAAGCAAGTTGCCTCATCACTGTAGATACAACTGAAGCAGCAAGTGTACGTGACTTAACTAGAACATTAATCACATTCAAAGCTCTGCAAAATGAAGAATTTCATAGCTATAAGTAAGGCTGCTGCCAGCTCTTATCATGACAGCCAGGTGCTTGGGAAAATACTAGCCCTTGGCTCTCCCCTGTGGTGCTTTACGTTGAGGAATCTCCCGTGCGTGCACAGTTGCCCATATGGTTCCTCTCCTGCCAAAGGCATGAGAGCCATCACCTATGTATGCTTAGAACATGTTAATGAGCATCATCTTGGAACGCTGCATCTATAATCTGACAGGATTCACAGTGTGCCAGGGCGCAGTTCAAGGAAGGTGGCTATTTAAAGCACAGCCCACATAATCGAACTGATTTTTAGCTACAGGCAGATGAGCATGGGTCAGTAGGTATTTAGGATGTATCACCTCGCACCAAGACTCCCTCTCTGTGCTGACCCTCCAGCCACATACTTTTAGAGTTCAGCAGAGATTGGAACAGAGGGAAAATAAAATATTGAAGCTGTGTATGTATGAGGCGAGGGTACAGCCTCAGCTCCCATTAAGCCTGTAGTGGAAACAGATGTAGAAGGCCATCTAAAATAGCTTTTCTCATCACTGCATTCTGAGCTAACACTGTTTCTTTGCCTTTAAAGGCACCACAAGCACTCCATAAAGATGAGAAGGATCAAGTCACATAGAAATTAATGAAAAAAAGTACTAAAATTTGCTTGTGTCATGGAAAAACACCTGAAAAAAAAGTCACCGTGCTTGGGAAAATGTGTTTGAACATCACTGCTGTTTCAAGCAGCCTTTCTCCCAAGTTCTGGCATAGGCTGCCATAGCTGTCTGGAGCTCAAGCTCAATTTAGGGTTATCTTAGCTCAAACAAAACATTCAGCAAGTATTTCCTCAGACCATATTTGTTTTGCCAGCACTACAGCACCCTGCAATCTTTATCAGGTGAATGGCTTCAGGGAGAGATCAATAGTTGTGCTATTACTTCTACATACGTGTTTTCAGGAAGTGAATGAGTTGGCTGCAGTTTTGTCCCTGAACCTCACAGGACAAGAGGGAGAAGACAAAATTAAGTCAAAGCAGCATGAGCTCCTTTGCTCCCAATCGTGTGTAAACCACAAACTCAAAACACTTCAGCCTCACAGGAAATGGCACTCTGAAACATGCAGCTTGTTTCAAGCAAGTACAACAGGTGACCTCAGCCCCCTTTCTGCACATCCAACTGCCAAATCTCTCCTGGCTTCTCCTTAGCTGAGATCACAGCTTTTTTCCATTGCAAATCTGGGAGCATTGAGAACAGGGTATGATGGCCTGAAATAAACGCAATAGAACCATAGAATACAAACAGAAGGGGCTCATGTAGGGATGGTGTTATTCATTTTTACATTTAATGAATAAAAACTTCATTTGTTCAGTCATAGCTGCTGAAGAGTCACAGACTGCCACAAAACCCAAACATCTGTCCAGATTGCCACGGAATACACTGCATCACCTCCCGAGGCTCTGCCAGCATGATGCTGATTTGTAAGAGACACTGTTCAAATCTGCATACATAAAACCGGCGTTTAGTAGAGAATTGGCTATTCCAGGCTTCCAGGATGCCTTAGTTTAAGCTGTGTTTCCAATATTAAACTGTTACTTTAGAAAAGTGAAAAAAAAAAGAAAAAAGAAAAAGACATAACCAGCAAGAAATTAAATGGCAACAGATTCAAGGTGTGGTTGCTTAAATTAATGACAGATATGTGGATAGTTATTATATTACATTTCAGTTCACTGCAAACAGTAAAAATATCAGAGGTCCCCAAATTCATTCTGAATAAGATATATTACTAAAACCACTACCCCTATCCTACCAGGCTAAGACATTGCATCTAACAAAATTACCCTCCCAAGTATTAAAGAAACAGCAATGTTACTAAGGACAGCTCACTAAATATACAGACCTACACTACCTAGGTAGAGTTTATTGCAAAACCAGAAACCAGAAGTCTGTCTTCCATTTTGGATTTGTACCACTTGCTCAGGTTTCAGTCGCTCACACACACGCACGCAGCCTGTGCACGGAAAGTCGCTAACACACTTGAGTTCCCACAGGCTCGCAAGAACCCTTAAAACATCTCAGTAAAAAGTTAAAATGAGATCTTTTACCACAAGGACTATAAAATCCCTCCCTCCCCCACTACCCCGTGAATTTCTAAAGTTCCGGATTCTAAAAACTATACATAAAAAAGGAAAAGTTATTTCAGTAGCACAAAGACTACCTTAAATATATCAAATAAGTCTAAAGAGAGTTGATGCAACTGAAAAGTAATAAATGAAGACCTGCATCACACATAGTGTTTTCATCAACACTGTTGATAAGCTCCAAGTCTCTAAATGTAGTAGAGCATTGGTTGGTTTTGATTCACTTTTAATTCTGAAGTTACATTAAAAAACAAAAACAAAACAAAAAGCAGTTGTAGCAATTCTGCACTCCTAAGTTCATGAGGAAAACGTCCCTTTCAAAATCTCAATAAATATGCTGACATGTAAGGTTAGTTGAGGTTGTCATGCAAGATAAGGTACATAACCAAGACCAACTCAATCTTTATAATAAAGGCAACTTGCATTCAAAAATGAATTTTACCCTTACCATTTTATTCAAAGGGTAAACATGAATTAACCCAGCTGTTTACCTGAATTACAAAAGTAACATGATTCAATATGAAAATAAGAAACTGTCTACAAATCTCTGACAGTAATAAATTGCAATATACAATGCATACAGGAGTTATACAGAGCAACAAACTCTTGTACAAAACAAAAATACTTTAATACCTTTAAAATCCAATTTTTTTCTTTTTTTTTTTTTTTTTTTTAAATCATCATGAAAAAGATTTGAGTCAGAACTCACACCTCAATTAGTCAAGCTTCCGGTAGCTACATTACAGCTATTTAATATACAAAGAGATAAATCTCTTCCAGTCATTAAACCTGCCTCTTCGTTAAGAGTTGCACAGCTTTCCTGTCTCATGTTCCCAGATACAAAGTTTTCTTCAGATCATGAGAACTGGATTTGTTGAACACCAGAGATCTAGAGAAAGAAAAGGCAGGCTTGCATTATTTTCTGAAACTGAATTGTCACAGTGTTGGAATGTCATGACAACCACCACCAAGGGACTAAATTAAATCCATTCTCATCTTTCAGAGCAGGGCAGCTGAATTAGCATCGGAATTTCAGCAGCAGAAGGGAGAGTAGAGGATGGGATATGGTACCTGTTGATATGATGTTGTGTAGACCATAACATTTTGCTGTTGGCCGTCTGTAGTTATTAAGCCTGCTGGCAACTGGTTAGCTGAAAGAAAAAGCATTTTAAGAAAGTTAGATGGGAGCTTCAGGATATACAGTGACAGGACAAGGGGGAAAGGCTTTAAACTGAAAGAAGGTAGGTTTCGAGTAGATATTAGGAAGAAGTTCTTCACTGTGAGGGTGGTGAGGCACTGGCACAGGTTGCCCAGAGAAGCTGTGGCTGCCCCATCCCTGACAGTGTTCAAGGCCAGGTTGGACAGGGCTTGGAGCAACCTGCTCTAGTGGAAGGTGTCCCTGCCTATGGCAGGGGGCTGGAACCGGATGAGCTTTAAGGTGCCTTTCAACCCAAACCATTCTATGATTCTACGATAATTCGCGTAAGTGAATATGGATAAGAGTTTTCTATTTGCACTGCCTCATCTTTTATCAGATGTTTGAAAAACTAAATCTTGTCAGTAGATATGACTAGAGCTGCACATCCTAATTCTTCTTGTATTGACTGACTTCAAGATTACCAGCCCATAACTTTTAAAAGCCAAGGCAAAGACTACATCCAAGAATCCAGCATCAACAAAACCAACACAAAGTCCCAACATCTGTCAGGCTTCCATTCACAGTAGAAGAAGAAAAACTAGTGAATGCATATGATGCTACTTGCCCTACATCTTTTATTTGCCAATCTGTGCAGTCTTTTGAATATAAGAAATACCAAGTGTTTTAGAATTATACAAAAATTACATTCTTCTCTGGCTAATTTGATAAATTATCAAAGACAAGCTCAAGTCATGGAGTTTATTTTACTTCCCCCCCCCCCAACAGTCTTGCAAGTAGAACAAATGTGGCTTAGATACGTAGCTACTAGAGGTGGGTAGAGTTTGCACCTTTCACTACAACCTGTATTTATGTGTAGAGAAAAATACTGGCACTAACGTATGCACTTATCTTCCACAGTTGACATGAGCTTTTGCTAGAGTGGCATCACTTATCACTATAGCTCCTCATTCTGATCATGAATTCTACTGACTTGGAGGGGTTTATGTTAGCACATGTTATCTTTCAGACATCTGGAATGAAAATCTCAGCAGATCAAAGGTGTAACATGCAGGAAGTACAAGATGGATTCCTCAGGTAAGAATTCTGATGTCTAAAGGGACTGTTTTTAATACATTACTACTACATCTTTTATAAAAACAAGTATTACTTACTAAATGCTTCCTCTGTGAGCTCCTCACTTAGACCGTCCCCAGCTGTAACTGTTCCAATTCCCTTTTCTCCTTTCATTGCCTGGAGAGGGGGGGAAATAGTAAAATAAAGAGTTTGTGTTAGAGTACAGTTGTATTAAGATTGTTTTCAAACCCCAAAAGGTCTAGCCAAGGTTTGGAACTTGCAGAGGAGCCACTGTGCAGTAGCTGGAGTTTGAAATCCAAGACCTGTGAAACTCTATGAGATTTAAGAACATGCATAAAACAAGGATGTATGAAGGGTGTTTTTCATCTTAGCCATACTCCTAAGAAACAGGAACTCTGCAAACTAGGATTGTGTAGATTCTAAGAAAGGCTTTCACCTTCTAAGGAAAGTCAAATATCTGCAGTAGTCCAGAAGGAGCAGTTAGGAACATTGACAAGAAATCACAGAATCTCAGTACTAATGAGAATGTGCAACATTTGCTTACCAGCCATGTGCAAGTGCCATCATCACACAACTAACAGTTGGCATTTAAAACCAAGATACTGGATTTCTTTTCCCACATCAAGGACTACAGCCAGAAAAGATATCGGCACAGAAAGCCAAAGCTTCCAGTCATCTGCATGCAGTTTTACAAGTATGAAGTTTGATGCTCTATGCTATTATGTAAGAACATCCAAGAAAATAATACAAGCATAAAAAGTATTCTCTGAAACTATTTGATGCAGACTAAATACTACAAATCAGAAATACTTCACTATGTATGGTACCCTGAAGACAAAACTAGCTGGAATGGAGGTTTAAAACTGATGAGCAAAACCATCCAATCCATCCATCCATTTAAATCCCAATCCCGCCACTCTGCCACTACGGCATATTTATCTGTGAAAATGGTCACTTACAGACCCACTTCAGGCTTCTCCAGAAGTACTGAAACTAGTCAGGCACTCCTTTACATTTTTAATGAAAGCACATAGAGCACTTTAATGTCATGTGCAACTGCCATACAGAACTGGAAAAGGACAGCACAAGGCAGTACTTCCAATTTAGAGATTACACCTGCTGTTAGCCAGTTATCACAGCAGATGACTTCCTGGGAAGGAGGAAGCTTCAAGTGCTATCAGCAACTTAATCATCATTAGTGAGTCTGACCTCATTAATTAAACAACTTCAGTTTACAGAACAAAGTCTGAAGAGCATCTCTATCTACAGCACTGCCAATTGAGACATGCCTGCTTCACCCATGCCAGTAGAGCCAAGCAGCCATACCAGAAAAGTGATCCACATTAAAAACAAATAAAATTTATAGAATCATAGAATACTTGCTTTAATTTTTACATCCCCCCCCCCCCCCGATTTTTTTTATACCTGAACAACATCTTCACAGAATCACAGAATCACAGAATCCCAAGGGTTGGAAGGGACCTAAAAAGATCATCTAGTCCAACCCCCCTGCAAGAGCAGGGTAACCTACAGTACATCACACAGGAACTTGTCCAGGCGGGCCTTGAATATCTCCAGTGTAGGAGACTCCACAACCCCCCTGGGCAACCTGTTCCAGTGCTCTGTCACTCTTACAGTAAAGAAGTTCTTCCTGATGTTAACGTGGAACTTCCTATGTTCCAGTTTACACCCATTGCCCCTTGTCCTATCACTGGATATCACTGAAAAAAGCCTAGCTCCATCATCCTGACACCTACCCTTTACATATTTGTAAACATTGATGAGGTCACCCCTCAGTCTCCTCTTCTCCAAGCTAAAGAGACCCAGCTCCCTCAGCCTCTCCTCATAAGGGAGATGTTCCACTCCCTTAATCATCTTTGTGGCTCTGCGCTGGACTCCTTCAAGCAATTCCCTGTCCTTCTTGAACAGAGGGGCCCAGAACTGGACGCAATATTCCAGATGCGGCCTCACCAAGGCTGAGTAGAGGGGGAGGAGAACCTCTCTTGACCTACTAACCACTCCCTTTCTAATGCACCCTAAGATGCCATTTGCCTTCTTGGCCACAAGAGCACATTGCTGGCTCATGGTCATCCTCCTATCCACCAGGACCCCCAGGTCCCTTTCCCCTTCACTACTTTCCAGCAGGTCAACCCCCAACCTGTACTGGTACATGGGGTTGTTCTTCCCCAGATGCAAGACTCTACACTTGCCCTTGTTAAATTTCATCAAGTTTCTCCCCGCCCAACTCTCCAGCCTGTCCAGGTCTCGCTGAATGGCAGCACAGTCCTCTGGTGTGTCAGCCACTCCTCCCAGTTTTGTGTCATCAGCAAACTTGCTGAGGGTGCACTCAGTTCCCTCATCCAGGTCATTGATGAAAATATTAAACAGCACCGGTCCCAGCACCGACCCCTGAGGAACTCCACTAGTCACAGACCTCCAGCTAGATTCTGCGCCATTGACCACAACTCTCTGCCTTCTTCCTTTCAACCAGTTCTCGATCCACCTCACTACTTGATCGTCAAGCCCACACTTCCTCAGGACTATGAGGAAGAGAGGTCACTGGATAAAAATACCTTTGATTTGTTTGGTTAAATCTGATATCTGATGTTCTGAGATAGAACAACACCAGAGTGGAGGAGCAAGTAAGCATAATTCTCTTTGGTCTCCAGACAGGAGGTGAGGGGTGGGGGGCAGACCAGAACAAAAAACCCAACCAGAAGCAACTTCTTTTTGAAGAGGTTTAAAATGCTAAAAGTGCGGGGTGGGGGGGGGGAAGTCACTTTGTGCTAGAGACAGAGAGGTTTCCATGTGAATCATTATTCCTACGTGAGAAAAACTGCTTTTTCTTTTACATATCTGAAGCCCAGACAAAGCCCGGACAAACACAAGGCATTAGCCTAGCTCCTCAGAGAATGCTGTCTAGAACAGTTTCATTGATTGAACCCGAAGATTGAATTAAGTACTCTAAATAGGCACCTTTAAAGAGTGATTTACTACCAGCAATATATTAGAGCATTTATTCAGTTGAAAGCTTTAGAACTTTGAATCTGCAAGTCTAATAAAAATGCTTACTTACTCCTTTTTCTCTATATATCCTCTGGAATGCTTTTAAACATTACATTAGTCCTTGACAATAGCTGTGAGATATTATATACTATTACGATGACAAGGAGCTAATGATAAACACAACCAGGTTAAATAAATGAGGAAATACTTAAGAATATACCAACCTCTCTGAATTTTTGGAGGTATAATTTTAAAGGTTCAACATAGCTGTCAAACCCCAAGGTAGACATGGCAAAGAGAATATCCTCTCCATTGATGGTCTTTCTTTTCTCTTGGTGACACCTCTCGCTTGCTTCTGATGTTATAAAGCTGATGAATTCACTTACACACTCTTGCACGCATTCCTTTGCATCCTTAGCAATCTAGTAAGGAAATAGTATCATAAAATGATTAATCAAGATGCAAGAGAATTTATTAAAAAAGCAAAATGCAAAGAATACACTAGATAATAGGGAAATATCTCCAAACCTGATGGCAATACCCATCTAGGCAACACCTGCATGTGAGGGAACCACTGGATGTCATCACTGCTCTATGTAAGCAGAGCTGCAACATGAAGTTTTACTATTTCAAGCAGCATGGCCAACTCCTAGGGTCTCCTGAAGTTGTATCTATGTTCTGCACAAGCTTTTACACATAGATGCATCTCAGTATTGCTTTCCTACATGTTGTCTTTAAACCTGTTCATTACAATGCCATAGCCCACTTCCATCTTCCTTTTAATAGACCCACCAGTTCCAACCAAACCCTCTGCCGTATGTTCCCACAAATTTGGCAACAAGTATTTGTATCCTGACCAGACTCAAGAACTAGAATATATGCCTAGCAGCAAGTCTCTGTAATACTTTAATATTCTGGTATAGTTTTTCCAAATGAGAATTCAAATGAAGAAAACACATACAGCCCTGGCAGGAATGAAATAAGTAAATCTGATTATGGTTTTCAGCTGGAAAAAATTAATTTACCCGACTTGACTTAAAATAACAGCAAGCATTACTCATGATTATTTGGGAAGCTGACAGGAGGCAACTGAAAGATTAAAATAATTAAGATTCTTATTCTTTACATGAGAAGAACCTGTTTGTATTTAATAAAAAATAATGAAGCAGTAATCATATGTAGAATCTTCACTAGTTCCTCTGATATTTTCAGACACATAGGGCGAGATTTTCATAAGTATTTATCAGCCAGCAGCTTCCCGTGCAGTTTTTGACAAAACCCTCCTTGATTTTGAGAGAGTCGACATCCCATATGCTAAATTCTTGAGAAAAATCTCATCTTAATCACTAAAAATTTATGACAATATGGACTGGGGAAGAGATTTTCACAGCAAAGATATAAATGGAACATGCAGATCTCCAGAGAGCCCTGAACACTAAGAAAGTACAAGCAGATGCAAGTAAATTATGTCTTGCTTCTATTTAGAGTGATCTCAAGAAAAAAAAAATAAAACAGCTTTAGCTAGAGGAAACGTTACTGGGGCAAGAATTGTATTGGAATACAATAGGGAAACAGCAAGTAACAGGAGCCCTGCGAAGGTTTCAGATAAACAGGTAGAACAGTCAAATGCTTATACTATCACCAGCTCAACAGAATGGATTAAAAAGCCTATTCTTAGTAGTAGGAAATACAAAACAAGTCCTTCAATATCTGCCTTATGTTATACATTGTATACAGCAGACTTTTTAAGTCATTTTGGCATTTGGATATATGTGAAGATGTGGGTGATGAAAGACTAACCATTCTCTTTTCTTCAGGATGAGGACTGGGTTTTTTCGGTTCACTCGATAAGTGAACCAAATGGCTCATTTATTCCAAATGTTACGCATCTCAATAAATGCAGATTAAATTTCATAAGAGATAAGCGCATAGAAAATACTCTTACTGACACAGGATCGTCACCAAGTCTGACCCATTATGACAATTTCAGAGAACACATCTTAGAAAAAGAAAGCCCTTGAAAGCCCTATCCAGAACACTGTTCTGATTAATTACTGCAGCTACTAAAAGCTTTCAGAAACCTAAGAAAAATGGACACAGTCTCAATCACCTCCTGCTCAGATTTTTGTTTTCTTTTGTAAGGCTTTTCTCCAATAAACCAGGATCATTTAAAAAAATATGCTGTTTTACCAGCTCAAGTTCAGGCAGAGGAAGGAGTAAAATTCATTAATATGCTTTCTTTACAGACAAGGGTATTACCTTTCCTGTCTGAGGTATGGCATTTTTCATTATCCTTGCCACATTTGCAATTGGAAGATATATATCTTGTTCTCTGAAACTCTCTTTTGAGCCATTTGTATCTTCATGATCATTCATGCTGTCCTCTGTGTCTAATGAAATAAAGAAAAGTTAGCACAAATTGTATTTGACAGACAGCAAGCAATAATTAAGTCAGTTTAAAATCTTACACTGAAGGATGAAGACCTTTGAAAGCACAGTGTATTAGCATTGTAGAAATAGTTTTAAAAATAGATGGAACACCACGGTACCTTCATGGTTGTTCCATATCATCTTTAGCACATTATGCACAGAAGTACACACGGCTGAACAGCAAGCATTCTTAATGTTATGTCTAAATAGAAATTGTTCCCTAGAACAGATTTTTTTTTGTCATGACCTCAAAGGACTCTGTGTCAACACTGAAAAATCAAACCCCCACCTTTAGACAGCAGAGAAATTGCTTCATACAGTCAGGCATAAAAGAATACAATTGCAAATTCTTACCTTGAGAGGACAGACTATAAGAACTAGAAGCATATATACACATGCACACAGAAATAGCAGTGTTTACTGTAACATTTCTTACCATCATGAGGCTGTATCACATAGTGACTGCCACCAATGTAATCTCCAGCAATTCCTAACTGAGAAGCATCCGTTGTGGAGCTATCACCATCCATCTACAAACAGAAGAAACCAACCTTTCAGGTATGTTTGTTACACCAGTAAGTGCAGCTATTGTTTAAAAAACAGCACTCTAATCAATGTAGAACTATAAGACTAACTAACACAAAGCATAAATATTTTGTCATTTGAGAACAGTATCCCCTCTCTTGTTACTAAGCTTTACTGACAGTGGAAATGGTCAAACTGTTTTGCGATGCTTCCCCCAAAATTCAGCCATGCACAGAAATATTTGGTTCATGCAGCACGTGTGTAGCAATCTTCTGTTGTTCCTGTGACAGTCACATGAACAGGTTGAGGCATGTTTCTCCAAGCAGCCCTAAAAACCTACACAAGCCTGCTGTTCACTGAATGCTTTACCTACAATTATTACAGACTGCCATCCTTCACTCACCATCGCCCTCCACTCAAAACACCTTTTGTCAAGCCCACTGACAAGCTTATACTAGCCAGACCTGTATCCACATCCTCATTCTCCTGAGGCACTAGCCACTCCTAGACACCTTCTGAGTTGTGTTTTCCTTTGCTTTTCTTGGTCCCACCCTACCCTGCTCCTCTGGGCATCCTCCAGTGCTCCTCTCACAATGTTCTGACATAACGGCCAATAAGTATTTTCTTTCAGGCTTTAGAGACAGGGTCACAGTAATTTCAATGCCAGGAGAAAGAGGGAAGCCAAAATAGCCAGTACTTCCCTCCCCACTTAGAGACCTTTTGTCCTGGGAGGCATCGAATATGTTTCAGCTAGAGAGGTCTGGGAGAAGCCTGCCTACCCCCTTTCAAATAGGGCAAAACTAGCAAAACCAGCAGGGGTTTGCTGGTTAAGCGTCAACATTTTCTAGGTTATCTACTTAGTGAAGAAGAGGCCTCCAAACAGGGGCTGTGGTCCAGAGGCTCCTCAGCAGCCTGCTGGAGACACTTGGAGACATCACATGTATTGCACTTCATTCTGTGGAGGTAAAAGATGTGAAGATGCCTCCCACCCTCCTTGGAAGTTCACACCTCTTCAGTACTTCCCATAACATCAATCCAACACATCAATGCCTTTGGCATCCACATTTTGCCACCATACACAACACGCAGATACACATGCATTCTTGTAACAGCAAATGCTTCAGCCCATGTAATGTGTTACCATATGAAAGTCTGGGTTTTTTTTTTTTTTTTACAAAAGTAACAGATTTCCCTAAACGCTATCAGCAGGTAGAAAGCTTAGACCTATAAAAGTCATGGCAGACAATAGTTCCACTTTCCAAGAGGCTATGTTAGCAACGCTAATGTAAGCCTGAATTCAAGTCTCCAGCCTTTTGAAACTTCCGGACAATGCTCTTTCCTCCAGTTGCAGGTGTCTAGAGAATTAGTGTATTAAAAATAAACTTTTGCAGAACATTTAGCTCCCGTGCTTTTTGTCACGTAAGGTGGTATCTTGGCAGTCATGTGCTTTAGTAAATGCTTCTTTCGGAGAGAAGGAATACTGCAAAAATGAGTGAGGCAGAAGGGGTCCCCAGCACATGCCAACTCTTCCAACACTGGCACATAAATACGAAGATATTCTTGAATGCATTTAGATACACAGCACCAGATTCACCTTTGCCCTAAATTTTCTTGCCTAGGTTTACCATTAAACAATTCCACTAGCATATGCTTATCTATCTGTTGGCTAGCAAATCACCTCTTCCATTCCCATCCTACACTTCATACAGTTCTGTCTCTGGACCAGCCCTTCCCACTCCAGCTGTTCCTGACAAGGGCAGCCAGCCTCACTGACAAGCTGCACCCACAGCCCCACGGGAGGCAGAACCCCACTCCATTCACTCCCTGACCTACACCAGCTGTGCAGGTACCCTGGTGTCCTTGTAAAGCAACCTCTGTCCCAAAGGGTCGCATGGCCACTGCCGGTGGGACCATGCAGCTCGCTTCTTTCCACAACCATTAGCCTCAAGAGCGAAAGGGAGCAAGAGAGAAAGGGAGGAAGGGAAAAACAATCTCGTGCTATTTTTATACCTACACAGAAATATGAGCAATTTAACCTCTCTCTACTCTGCACTTTGTGGCCACAGGGTTGGGTTTTGCTTTCAAACCTTCAGGCAACACCCAGCGCTACACATCTGTGGCTACACGGCCACAGATGCGCAAGTAACCTGAGCACTGCTCACATCATTCAGAGCAATACAACAGCTGGACATAGCCCTAGGAGCTGCTTAAGAGAAAGGAAAACCTCTTCCACATCTGCCACCTCTTCATCATACAAATTATTATGCACACAGTGCTTTTCTTAACATCACTTCTGGTCCCTTTTGATGGGCTTTTGTAAATCAGTTTCGCTTCCTCCAGAGCAGCTCTGTCCAACGGAAGGGGAACATTTCAGACATGTACCAATTTTCACGTAAATTTGCTGCCTGCATTTTGCACTCTTTGTTGGGCAATCTAACTTTGATATTCAATTTTCCAAAGGGTCTGCAGTTTGCTTAGTCAGCTCATTGTAATTACAAGGATATCAGAATTCTGCATGTCAGGATCACCCAAACTGACATCACCCACCATTAAGAGTTGTACCCCTCTTTCCCTTTTGAAGCAATTAACATTCTGCAGCCTGATAAATCCCAAAATCAAGTTAGGATTTTCTGGCAGTCTTGTTCTCAGTCTCAGCTGTCTGATCCCTACTAGAATTTAACTTGGAATTAGGGTCTCTTCCAACTGTGTTAAATTTACTCAGCCCCAGTACTATTTTAAATGCCTTAAGGTTTCTTCCCCTCTCCTTTTTTCAGTCTCCTATGAAACCTTATCTTCCAAAAGGTTTTCTTTCTCCAGGATTCCAATATTCTTCTTCAATTTCTGCAGTGATGTGATAATTCACTGGTTTCTGCTCACCCATTCTGCAGGCTACCCCATCTGAATCTTTATTGCCAAGACCCAGCAGTATTACTGAAGAAACCATCTTGCTTTCATTAGCTCAGCTCACCTTCAAAAGACATTTCCTGCTCCAATCTCTTTTAAACCTCTGCTGCATCTGTAGACAGTTTTGGCCATATTAGACTGATGTATCCTCAAGGTATTATATTTGCTTTTATCTTTTTCTGTGTGCACATTTCCAAATCTGCCTACAGCATGTGTTATTTCACAATTAGTGAGAACTTGAGTGGAAGCTTATTGTGAATTAAAAGAGTGATGACCAAAATCAACAGGAAAAAAAAACTGCAAAAGAAAAAGGCAGATCTGCCTCAGATAAAAAAAAAATAACAAAAAAAAAACCCCAGGCACTGACAGCTTGACATCAACTGAAATAAATTCTATATGTATTACTTTAAGAAAGATTTTTAACTGCCAGAACAACCTTGGGACAGAGGATTACAGACAGTGTAACACCTTTCTGCATAATGCTTAGCATAACCCAGTCCTAATCCAGGATCACAGGATAATTCAGGTTAAAAGGGGCCTCGGGAGACCTCTTGTCCAACCCCTGCTCAAAGCAGGGCCAGATCCCAGCAGGCTGCTAAGGGCTTTATCCAGCCCTGAAGACCTTCACAGACAGAGCCTTCCCAGCCACACTGCAAGCCCCCTTCCACAGCTTGGCTGGCCTCATGGTGAGGAAAGGAGTGGCATTTTATACACAACACTGCAATCCAAGTAAGTTTTATTGAAGAATTTCAGTCAGATTTGTCATTTAAATGTACACCTAGGCATCTGAATATAGCAACTGTAATTAATATACCACCTAGTCAGCCTACTAGTATTTCTTTGAGCCTGATGGATGACACAAACACGAGCCTGCTGAAAACTGTGGTGGCTGCCATCCTACTCATCTCATAATGACCAGTTACACGTTCAAGTATTATGGTTTTAATTTTACATGTTCAAAACTCAAGCTAATCACCACATATCTGACTGCCAGCTCAGCCGGCCTGTAATACATACAACACAACGCTCAGAAAATGAGAGAACACTGCTCTTGATAGACTGTTACCAATTAATCCACCACTTTAAACAAAAAGCTCTGAAACAAACTGAACTTGCAGTGTCCCTGAAGTGAGTTAAAAAATGCAGCAGTCCAATGTAGCATAGAAACACCCTGCCTACAGTAACTGCAGTCACTGGGAGAGTGAAGGACAACTCTTAAACTAGCATATTTAGTAGGAAGAGCTACTTCTTTGGACTGAATTAGACGCTAAATTTCATGAACAGGCAGAGTCCTTGGAGATATAATCCTACAGGGTTCAGATGGGCAAGAACTCTCAGATTTTGCTTTAGCCCCTGGAGTACCTATTTGCAGATTCTCTATCCCACTAACAGAGCAGCTTCAGCATGCAGCCATTGCAATCTCTTTTAATCAAGACAGCATCTCCTACACATGTGCTGCAACCGAATCACATGAGGAAGAGGTCTTCCAATATGTTGGTCTAGTAGCACGTACTGCAGACATTTATCTGCAAGAAGCACTTACTGCATGTTGTACATTACCCTCAAGACTTCAGGGCTAGGAAAACACTCAAGCTCTCATCCATGCATACATGAGTTGACTGAATCAAGACTGAGTGCTGAGCACATCAGAAGCGATAACAGGTTACTCTCTGAAGTGACCATGACACCATCTGATTTTTACCAAAAATGAGGGAGAGAAACCAAATAAGCACAGAAAACTCAACTCAAATATTCCATAATACACTGCAAAAAGCACCCAAATTCAGAGCAGCAGCACAAAGTTACCTGGTAGTAACTTTTTGTTTGTGGGTTTGTTTCTTTGGCTGTTGTTGGTTTGGGATTTGTTTTGTTTGTGTATCTCTAATGATAAAGAATATTGCTAGGAATATACAAATTAATGGATCCAGGGAAATTAACCTGAGAAATATGTTAAAATAGAAACCTTTCAGATCAAGGGCATCAAAGAAATTTCAGCACTAAGATGCAAGTGAATGAACATACAGCTTTACACAGACATCTGCTAGAAAAATTTCTGGAGGATGCTTAAAAAAAAAAAAAAAAAGAAAGATGCTCCTGTCTGCTACCCACAACCCAGTCTGTTCCTAGAACACATCTATACTGAATTAATAAAACCTCAGTATCTCAAAGTAAATCTTGCACCCTGTTTAATCTGAGGAGCTCTCTTAAATGAGCAGTATCAGTAGCCCAGCTAAATGACAACCAAACAACATAAGCCCAGACCTGCTAGCACTGAGGAGAGAAAGGGTCTAAAACTTAGATCAGTAAAAAGGGCAGTAGTAGAATCAAAGATTGTGTCTTCAGAGTGAGGAATTTATTTTGCAGTGATTTGCAAAACTGACCTTGCAAGTGCAACTAAAAGCCTTGTGTGATTTAAGTACTTCACACATCATTTATCCATCCTATTTCCCAAAACTGCTACCCAGCAAGAGGGACTGCAGAAAATTCCATGCAATGATCTGAAGCACTTGGTACACTTTCCATACACCTGTCCCTGCCACAGAAGCAAGAAGAGAAATATAGCTGTAGGTAGTAACCACATCAGTCATCATAGATTAATTTTTATACATCTTATTACACAAGATGTAAAGCAGTAGGTAACAGTAGAAACAAAGTTTTATTTGAGCTTTCTGCACCCTCACTTGCTGTTCCTAAACAGAAATAAAGAATTTTTTATTTGAAAAAATAATGTCTATTTCCTTCAATGTTCAATGACTTCTGGAGAACCTCATTTCCCACTAAATTCTCACCTGGAAGCAAAGCAGTGTCTCCTGCAGCAAGAAACACTGATTGGTAAACATACTCATGGGACATCATTCCAGCAGAGGGAACATAGCCAAGTTAAAATAGTGAAGTTAAATAGCCAAGTTAAAACCCCTTAGCACGTTCCTAGAACACAGGTGCTGCACTGTCCCTCTCCATTTCAGACTCATCTCTCACATTCAGTGTATGCCCCCACAGCAGAATAGCATTAGGAGAAGCAGACTGAGGCTGAGAGGACCTGACAGCATCACTAAGGCTCGTTAGCATCTAGGCTGTACCAGGCTCCTTCCTCCCCCTGGACCACAGGAAGAAAACCCTTCCTTTATGAAGTCTGAACAGGGCCTTTTCACCTTTCCAGTATTATAAACTTTCTGGCTCATCTTACAAGCCCTGATGTCATCAGCCACAAGTCTCCTTCACATGGATCCAGCTGTGCTAGAGTATATGGTGTCTCCTTACCAAGCTAACTGTTCAGAAGCATGGTTAGCTGCAATTTATATGGGTAGGCTAACAATGCATATATTTTTACATCAAGTAGGAGTGGATCAGTGATACAGAGCAGGCAGGAGAAACTGAGTTTCCATGCCTTCTCTTTTTTGGCAGTAAGAGAAGCCAGAGGAAAAAAACTCAGATGAACAGAGAAATTTTGTTGCTTTTGCAGAAGCTGGAAGAGGGCAGCAGTGCTGAACAGACTGCACCAGCACCTCCACCCTCCTGCAACTCTGAAAACCCCATATTACCTTTCCATATTAAGGGTTTTATGCCTTTTTTTTTTTTTTTGTGAAGAACTGAAACTTAGCTGTTTAATTATTAAAACAGCAGTCCATAAATCCTGCCTTTCTTTTGCAAGTTGGATAACATCGGTAAATTGGTTATGGTTTTCCTTCACTGTGGCAGTATATCAAATATGCCAAGAAGCTTATTGCTCTCAAGCAACAGGGCAAGTAAGAGTTGTACAAAACCAGTTCAGACCAGGCCAGTATTTTCAGTCAGCATTATCAAATCTGTTGACACTTTGTTTTATTCTACCAATGTTATTTACACATGTTGTTTAGTATTCTATATTTGGAGTCACATTTTCTATTTTTTACAAGCATCCTGCCACTAAACCACCCATTTCCAAATACATGTTCTTCTAAAGTAATTGCAAAATTCACTACTGAAGACAAGTTTCTTTCCAAGCAAAATTTTAAAGGTGAAGTGACATTAGAGATTTGCATCTGAAAGCACTGAAGAGCCCTACAAGCCTTTTTACGATGTTAAAAAGGCAATATAACTGGCTTCAAGTTTCATATTTAATGTTTCACATCTGCACAGTACCTTGGAACAATCTTTTTCATCTCATTTCTGTACACTGCCTCCCTTCATGCAATTATTACCACAAATAAGAGATAATCTATTAAACTTTGAACTGCCTTAATTGTCAAGTATTAAAGTCTGAGGAGTAATACCCAGTATTCTTGACTTTTCAAGTGTAATTTCGTAGCTGTAAATGTTAGCAGCCAAGACCATATATATCACCCTCCCAATGCAAAGCACAGGCTGCTCACGCAGACCTCATAAATAATGATTCGGATTAAACCATCTTGGGTCCCCAAGAGAATTACAGATGGGTTCTCCCTTAACTTTGTAACTGTCATGCCACACAGTCATATAGGCCGCATAAGCAAAGACAAAACGTAATCACTGAGCTTATTGTTTAGGAACATTATGCTAATGATTATGCATAAACACTGTTTCTCCATTCCTACAAGCCAATTAAACCCAGACTGCAAATAATGCCCAAAGCAGCTCCTTCCATTTTGCTTTTCACTACTATTTTGCCTGAGCGCCTTTTGAAAAAGCTGCAATTACTTTCTTTTTTTTTTAATTGGCAATAACTTCCATCCACCAGCAACACAAGCAAAGGTTACTACATGCAAGACAGCCCATTCAAGGACTGAAATCCAGCCTTCTACATCCCTCACTGACTAGAAACAGTCAGGCCATTATTATCAATTATTTTGCCTGCACAAAAATTAGTCCAAGCACACTGGGTAGCTTTTACACGACAGCTCTTTGCAGAACAAATCTTCTTGGTTAAGCCTCAAAGAAATGGGTAAAGCTAGAAACTGACTGATTTTCTGCTGCTGTAGTACCTAGGAAGCCATCTTTAACCAGTGCATCTCAGTAACTGCAGAAACTTTACTAGAATACATGTGGGGAGGTTTAATTTTCCAGTATTATTTTCTGTGAATAACCTACCCAGCTCTCTTTACAATCACCAACTACGTAATTTCTGGATGGAGCAGTAGCTGGCACACACAGCTATGGCCAACACCACTTGCCAAACACACAACAGTTGTGTAGACATTGCAAGTGGCAAGAGTCCCATCACTCTCCTACCTGCCATGTGTGCTACAGGACAAGTCATCGATGCTGCTCGGCTGTGCCAACCGATCGATCTCACTTCCTGATTTCGTGTCCTTCAACGATGCAACAGCAGCCAGCACAGGGGCATGAGGGTGAAGCCCCTTACCTACACGAATCTTCTTTGCACCTAGCTCAACTGTGTTCGATAGACAACCTCATCTATCACGAGCCCCTGTTTCCAGCACGAGCAAACCAAAGCCTCCCCAGTTCAACAACTTTATTGTTAATCACTTTGGCCGTGATTTCCGCGCAGACGGTAACAGCCGCCGGCTCCGGTGGGATGCAGAGCCTACACACCTGAACCTGCCCGCTGCGGGAGCCTTCCGCCGGAGCGCTGCTGCAGACCCCCGCTCGGCATTCCCTCCCCGGGGCGCCGTGCCTGGTCCGGGCTGCCCGCACGGCCACCCGGCTGCTCTCACCGCATCCCGGGGCCTGACCCCACGCTCCCTACCGCTGCCAAACACCGCCGGACCTTCCAACCACATCTCGCTCCCAACGACAGCGGCGGGGCCGGCGCGCTCTCCGCCCGCTGCCCGGCTCCCGGGCCGGCAAGGGGCCGTGGGCGTGGTGGGGGCCCGGGCCCCCACTCCCGCGGCGAGGGGAGGGGGCTCGGTGGGCTGCGGCGCCGGCCGGGCAAAAACAAAGGAGAGCGGAGCCCCCTCTGCCCGAGGGCGGCGAGGCACGGCTGCCACAAAGCCGCCCCCCCGCCCGCCACGCCGCCGCGAAGACAGGCTCCGGGGCAGAGCGAGCACGGCCGGCGGGCCGGAGAGAAACCGCCGTTAAAGGGTCACGGCGACCGCCGGCCCGGCCCGGTAGAAAGCCGTGCGCCCCGCGCCTGCCTCGCCGCGACCTCAGCGAGCGGTGACGGCCGCTGAAAGCCTCGCTTGGCCCCACACCGGCGGCCGCACACCAACCGCGGGGCAGCCGCGCTCCCGTCTCCGCCTCCTACCCCCCCGCGCCTAGGCCACAAAATGGAGCCGGAGCCAGGGGGGCACCTCCTCGCACCCGGCCCCGCGGAGAAAGGGGAGCCCCGCCGGGGACAACCGCCCCGCCGGCCCTGCCCGGACCCCCGCGCTACCACCGCCTCCGCGCCCGCTCCGCCGCCTCCCCCCTGCGCTCCTCCGTCCGGGCGGCCCCCGCGCCTCCGGCCGCACAAAGAGGCGAGCGGGCGGCGGCGGGGCCCGGGGGCTGCCGCCCCCCACTTCCTGGTCCCCGCGGCGGCGGCGCGGCGGCAGCGCCGGAGCCCGGGGAGGGAGACGGACATTTCATTCGAGCCTGCAGTGGAACCGGTTACCAATCATTGGCCGGAGCCAGGCACAAACCTCCAGTGCGGCCCTGGTTGGCTCCCTCCGCAAATCGGCTGTTTGGTTGGACAGAAAATGGCTGCGAAGGAACCAGTCCCAGCGCGGAGCACCGCTTCCCGCAGCACGCCTGCCCTCCCTCCGCGCCGCCTCCCCGACACGCTCGCCGGCTCTTCCCCCCAGCGCGCTCCCTCCCTCCCGGCGGCTGTGGCCCGGCCCTGCCCGCCAGCCTTTATGCGGACCGGGGTGCTGGGCTTGGGGATGGTAGCGGGGCGCTTCCTCCGTCGTCCGGCTGAGGTGAAACCGGCTGTCCCCCGCTAAAGCGTGTAGGGTTGTTGCTGCTGTAGTGAGGCTGCTGACCAGGTGCAGCTCTTCCCCTATGATAAAGGGGACTGTAGGAGGTGGGGAGTGCGGGTGAGAGTGGCCATCCTGGCTGTGCCCAGCTGGCTTCTCCGCTTCTCCCCCATCACTTAATTGGCAGTCAGTATAGCAGGCACTTTCTTTAGAGGATTAAGAGGTTCCTCAGCTCTGTTCAAAGCACTCCTACACCTGTGTCTAGGTTCATGAGTTGAGAGGAAAACAAGTTACATCCCCCAGTGGCTTCTAGGACTCATAGACTGGCAAAGTACGATGAATAAGAGGAGGTCAATGGAGGAGGAGGATGGCCCACGGGACCTAGGCCCCAAGCAGCAGCAGAACCTTGGGTGAGAGGATCTGCGGTTCAGTGTTACCTCTTCCTCTACAGAAATAAAATCTCACTACAAACCTGGAAGGGTTGTTCCCCCCTGGTGATAGGGGGCCTAAAGCGCACGTTTCCTTTCTGCTTTTAAGACTTTGTTCTGAAGAAACACAGGCTGCTGGATGAAGATGATAGTTGGACTGACTTCTCCACCGAGATCTATAAACATGTTTTATGAAGCATTTATATGAAACACTTTGTAATCCACCAATCCTGCCATCCGCTAGAACTGGAGAGAGGGATTTTTCTTCTAGGAGAAGGCAGCCAAAGACATTCCATACGTCTGCCATCAACACGTGTATGTGCAACCTCCACAATGGAGGTAACAAGAATAATTTTGGTTTGTGCAGTTCTTAATAACTTATAGTCATTCTTCATTACTTGAGGATCTTAAGTATTTTACCTAAACTGCTATGAAAGTTCTGTTAGCATTCTTCTGGGTAATACCTGATAAATACAGTACATTCCTCTCCTAGCTTTCTTCTAGCATTCAGATTTAAACAAAGCAAAAATCAATAAGCCTTACACATTTCCACTTGGTTTCACATGACAACATTAGTTTCATATGATTTGATATATCACAAAGATTCAGATTCACTCAAAATGTCAGTGTATTTGGATTGTTCTGAGTTTAAACTGAGACATCAAATGAGACAAATTTTGCATGGCCTCAGGTTTTTACTGCAAATACTACATGCAGCCTGATTCTGCCTCCTGGGTAGTGTGAGCAGTAATTAGATTTGGGTTGTGTTTTGGTGGGGTTTTTTTTTGAAAATGCCCAGGAAATGTAAAATAATGCAAGAATATTTGCTAACTTTGGGGCCTTAGGGAATGTATTTTTCCCTTTATTTTACTGCTTTTGTTCACTAAATATAATACCATGACAGTCTACTATTCATCTTGCTGTGCAGTTTTAAGGTCTTTGGATGGATTCTCTCATCTTAGCCCAGAATTTCACAGTGAGTAGAAAGATGAATTCTGACCAGTGTGCAGGTTCTTCAGGGCACAAGAGCAGACAATGTCCTTTTTTTTGAGCAGCTAGTCGATATTTTGAATCTTCTAGAAAGCATGGCCCTCAAATCTTTCTTCTGCATGTTTTTCAAGCTTGAAGCAAAAATACTATTTTTTCTCCCACAGCATTTTTGCTAGTCTTTATCAGTGTTGTATTGATGGAAAAACTCCTTGTCTACTTATTTCACTTGATGCTTTTCTTGAGGATAACATAGTGGGAACAAGTAACTGGTGACAGAACAGCACTCAATGGTTAAGCTTGTCAGCCAACTGAAGCCAGGGAATCCAAGACAGCATTCCCCTTTACATCCATTTTATCTTGTATTCCTCCACTGGTGACTTTTTCTGTCACACATTTATCATGCAGTCTTTAATTGGTTTATTATTTTTTCCATATTCCAAGTACGTTCTCAGCCTCCATATATTTGCAGCACTGTGTGTTTCATTCATACCAGATATCCTGAAAAGGTGTATTTCAACATGTCTGATCTGCATCTCCCCTCTTGACAATATCAGGGGTGTCTTGTGCGAACTATGATAAATCATCTAGTTTAATGCTTGTTGCTTTGTTATCTAGCTGCTTATCAGTTACAGTCTCAAATTCCTCATAATATCATTTAGGTATTATATTCCCCATGTTCACATATAATTTCTCCAGTATACAGTGTGTTCCTCACATTCTGTACCCAGTCAGCCTCCCCTTTTAGATCAACTTAAATTCTATCCATGCAAAAAGAGGGGAAGAATGTTCAAGAGCAAGTGGAGTTAACCGCAGTAAGATGCAAGAGAGAGTTTCGTGAGGTTATGATCTCTTTGGTGAGTTTGTCATTTTGTCTCTGAAATTTTCAGTAAGGAAATCAAAATCTTCAGATATTTTCTGTTCTGCTTAGGAGGTGTTAGCTAAGAAAGCTGTCAAAGGTGAGCAAGTATGCTGCTTTAAACCAGAACAGATATATCAGCCTGCTCCAAAATGTGCCTTATTTGTTGTCTGGACTCTTGTCATTTGGAAAAGTATGTGTCTGAAATAAGAAATTACAGTTTTTGTAGAAATAGCACTGGATGTAGTGGAGGGTTCATCTAACATTCTCCAGAGTTCTCATTACTGTGAAATTCATAGTGTGACATACTGGAAGTGGGTCTCTTGTCAACCTATGAACTCCATGGTGTTTCAGGAATTTTTTTTCATTCTTCACAGTGATCTTTCTAACAGTTGGTATCTCTTTTTTTGTTTGTTTGTTTTTTGGTAGATTAGATTATTCTTACTTGTATTAGACAATCCTAAAGATACTTGGAGGCTGCTACTAAGTAGGCAGTGCTGATTGGATGTGGAATACAGAACTTATCTACAGGTAATTAAGGAAGCCACAGTAGGATGAGATTAGATGAAATTAATTGAAGTTCTGGGCATTTTTATTTTTCCAAGGATCGGTAGCTTTCAGTTGTGTTGAAAAATTCTTCAGCTACTCCAGTGTACATTGCTTTTAGACAGTATTGCCCCTTTAACAGTAAAACTTCTGCTACACTTGGAAGGAACTAGGTGCTGCGGTGGCCTTCGTGCTGTGTGGTCCCACATCTCTGAAAGAGTCGTGTATAGGGTCTGTACTGTGACAGTACACCTGAGAAGCAGAGCTACAGTATTAGCCAGCTTTGACATCCACACTAGGAGGACCAAAGGATGTGTTTATTCACAGCACACTGGTGTCTAGCCAAATCAGAGGCTGGGCAGAGTGCGATTCTGAAATTACTACATCTCATTTGGGAAATATGGTCCAAAGAGCAAGGTCCAACCTTGGATTCAACTCCCAGCTCCACTGCATGCTTCTTGTATGACCTTGGGCACATTACTGTAAATCCAGGCCATCACATTTCAATTGAGAGGTGTATAAATATCTTTGGAAGTCTACATTTGAATCATATTGTGCCTCAATACCCCATCTGCTGAATCAGTAGCAATATTACTTTCCTACTTTGATCTGAACTGTGAATGGCTTAGATGCTAGGAGAACAGGAGAGGTAAGAGTTCTGCATACAACAAATGACGTATGAAGCCATTTCCTGAAGACTTCTTGAGACTGAGCTGCTGTGTGCCATCTCTAATAAGAGCTGAACTCATTTTTGAGCCTTTTCCTCGCCACTGTTCAACTGCTTTTCTTTTACAAGGCATACAGAAATGGAGTGTATTGAGGCAGATTCCTCCAAGTAAATTTGATTAAAATTGGCCAACATTTCAAAAGTTAGTGGGGGGAACTAAGATGGGTAGACAGTACAGGAATGCCTAAGTCTTGTTCCTTTAGATAAAAGAAAAATCAACTTATTGTTTTCACCAGTGGAACAGTTAATCAAGCAAGTAGATCCAAAGATACTACTCGAGGTTTAGACATGCTAGTTAATCTTGGCCAGGTGGGGTTAAATGTGGCCAGCAGTAATCCCTTTGAAATGTAGCTGGAGCAGAACTGACTTGTAATCAGGTAATTTATATGTTAAAACATGTCTAAAACATTAGGTATAAACATTCCACAAGAGCAACAAAGAACTTCAAAGTGCACGTGCAAGATGATGGTCCAGACAGAACCATTTGAAGGATTAGAAGAGATTTTGGCAGAAGCCTCTAACTTGTCCATGAATAATACAGCAACAATTGGAGGTGAAACTATAACAATATCTTCTCTGCTTTGTTCTCAACAAAGCAATGCCACAGTTTTGAGATGCAATCTGACATGAGACTTGCTTTCTAATTGTGCCATTACAGCCTCCTGGGTAAAAATATTTGCACTGGGTTTGGCTCTTTTTGAAACACAGGGGAACAAAATCAATGCTCACTTTAAATAGAAAAGGATTAAATAATTTAGCTTTTCAAACCTTATATTAAGTAATACAAAGTATAAAATGAAAAACTTAAGTAGCTTTACTAAAATTTTATCTTAACTTTGTAGCTACAATTATGACATATTTGCAAGTGTTATTCACATGGGTTTATTTGTTATCATGGGTATTCAACTGCAATCTATGGTTATGTTTTGAATTTTCTTCAGTCATTGGCTCCATGTGGGACTGTAATTTCTCAGTAGTGTAAGTATGGTGAAAGATGTCTTACTTAAGTCTACTGTGCAGGAGGACAAGCAGCTGCTTAATGGCAATGCAGTGAAACCCTACATGTCCCATGGGTGGGGAAGCTGGGTTCCATTTCAGCTCTGTTTTGGGTACTGCAGAGGGAGCACAGAAGGCAGGTCAGAAGAAGACGGGAGTGAGGAAATGTGGACTATTGCCCATTCAGTTCTGATTACAGAGAATTCTGATTACGCCTGAGGCTGTCAGCATTGACGTACTGGAGTTACATAGTAGGGGCTCTGGAAGACTACAGAACTAAGTTTTGCTCTGTATCATGAAAATTTATTCTCATAAAGCCTATGCTGTCATATTGCATCTGTATGGTTGAATAGCACAACGGCAATAGATATGATCCCTTAGTTTTGCATGATGTGACTGGAGGAATTCAGGACTTTTCTGGAAGTATGAGAGGTTTCCAGAGGTTTTGGCACTTGTCAGTATTTGTAGTTTCCTTCCTGCAGAAGTGATAATAGGGAATTCCAAACTGCAGTGATTCAAAGGCCTGTGTGGGTTACCATTTTTTCAATGGCGTCACTGAAACTGGGTGGATCTTAACTGTGCCCCTTAGCTGTCGCTAAGGTACTGACAGACACCATCACATTTGCAGTATAAGCAGAGATGTATATTTCTTCTGTCAATTTAAACATGAGAGCTCGGATTCCCAATTGAATTTGTCCAAACTAAGGGGTAAGGATAGGCTCGCTCTTCAGAAGTGCCTGTTTTTGGAAAGATGGGTGATCATCTGGACATGCCTATCTTTCTTTGTTGGCTATGGAAGCAGCTTGGATCAAAAGCTTATGAAAGAGCTTTTAGGTGGCTGATGTAAGGCAAGATGAATCTAAGTGTGCAAAAATGACTGGAGGTATTTCAATGTCATTAATAGTCTGAAAATGCAAGGACTGTGTCAGCTTTAATAATGCTAATATTTAGGAGATTCTACATTCAGCACCAAGAATTCTGTACTTTATAAGAAGGTGTCACTGTGGGCTCTTCGTTTGCTGAGACAGCTTTCCTCCCAGTTTATATAGAGAAAGAATGTATAGAAATCTTTGTGGGAAAAGAAAATCTAACACTACTTCAGTGATCACTCCTAATAATAGACACAGGGAGCTGGGAATCAGCTATCTCAGAAACAACAGAGGGACTGGTCTCATTGACATACTGCTTGGGTTATTGCAGCTCTGTTACAGGGTTCTTCAACAGCAACCACACACCAAATACATTTGCTATTAAATATCTTTATCAATATTTCAAGACAGAGTAGAACACCTTACATTTTATCTTACTAAGAGCATTATCAGTGAATATCTTACCTGAATTACTAGTAAGAACAGTAATTAACTTATTTTATAGACTTTTTACACATTCATTGAATTTAGCACAGCTGATCTTGTAATCCCAATGCTGGTAGCAGTCTATGCCTTATAATAGTCCAGTCTTAAAACCAGGACACAATATGACAGGTTTTCAAGGCTTTCCTTTGGTCTGCAGGTATTTCTAACAAGACAGTCTTTGCTGTCCTGTTTCTTAACACAGCAGTTCTGAAGATCTGCACTAAATGTTCATGTAAGTGGAACCAACAGGCAAAACAGACAAACAGACCCAAAGCATATTTAAATCAGTGCTTTGGTATACAACTGAAACAGGCTTTCAGTGTCCTTGTGACTTCAGTATGCAGATTTGTCCCTGACCCCAACAGGGGTTCAGGTTAGCGTCTGCACCAGGAAGATACTGCAGGATCCAGCATGTCCTTCAACTATATGACCCTGATGACTGCCCTTCTGTGTGTGCCCTTGCTACCAGAGAAGGGAGGCATGATGATTATGAGGAGGACAGCAGCAGAATCAGAATGCCAAGCATTTTCTAAACACAGAGGAAGATAGTCTCTCGCAAAAAGTCTAAATAGGGAAAGGGAGGCAAAGACTGAGAAAGAAGTATATAACATACAGAGAAGGCATCAGGAGATCACATTATTTATTACTGGAATACACTGCTTTTTTTCCCCACCCTCTTCCTTACTTTTTCCGTGCTTCTTGTCATCATATTCTGCTTACTTTTCAGTGGTCCAGCTCTGGACCTCATGTGGTTCAGTCAACTTAGAATAAATCATAGGATGAATGGATGTACTTGGGTTTTCATAAGCCTCATAAAAAGTGTAATTTCTGGGCAAAATTTATATTAAAAGAGGGCAGATACTTTTGGCATCTGCCCAGAGAAAAGATTTAACCTGAGGAATAGTGTGAGAGCAGACAAAACACCTCTCTATAGAAAAACATAAATAAAGTAAAGGAGTAGGTATAACTGGAGAGAGGGTGATCTGGCGAGATAATAGGAGTAAATCAGCCAAAGGAAAGTTTTATAGGCCCTTGGAGTTGATCACAACCTGAGATTCAGCAGAAGGTAGAATATTAAGGTTCTGTTCTGCATTGAAAGACTGTGCTTTTACATGACTCTGGATAATTCTGGGGTTTGGATGCACTGGTTTTCAAACTTAGGAAACATCTCAAATGTAGGACTTGACTTAATTTTTTCCATTGCTTCAGTGAATCTTCACTACAGCAGTCTAAGATCTTTTTAATTTCTAAATGAAAGGAAAATTGCAATACAATAAGCAAAATGAAACATTATGAACAAGGAACAGGACTCCAAGGTGCTTTGTTTTTTAAACTTGTTTTTTCTCAGACTGACTGCATCGCCAGCTGGTAGTCTGCATTTAATGAAAATGCTGAGATGTGGTTTGGTGGAACAGAGTTCGTTCCCTAAGCTTGTTCAGCAAATTATTTCAATGACTTTATTTCTGAAGCTCTAACAGTTTCTGAATGGCCATAACAATTATTAATCTCCATTGTCATAATAAGTTTTGCTATTATAGATACCTGTGTTGAAGATGTAATTTCTAAAATCACTGTGATCATTCTCACAGTAAGTTCAGAGACTTTTTTCTACTTACAGTCTTTAGTTATTTTGGGTTTCATTTGATATTAGAAACCAGCTGATACCAGAGATACTACTGCAAAGTGAAAGAGCAATATAGCAACAGAAACTGGAATTGCTGAAGTCCTCTGCAAAAATGCTGAGGACCGGGAGGCAATGCCTCTTAAAACTTAAGACTCATCCCATTCTCTTTCTTCTTTTTCTCTCTCTCCTCCACTGTTGCTCATTATTACTTCTGTGGCAATGTACCGAGAGTTGCGGTGGTTGGGGTCCTGTACTGACAGCATTAGTAGGATAGGTAGTGAGACACTGGCACAGGCTGCCCCAAGAAGCTGTGGCTGCCCCATCCCTGGCAATGTTGAATGCCAGGTTAGACGGGGCTTTCAACAACCTGGTCTGGTGGAAGGTGTCCTGCCCGTGGCAGGGGTTTGGAACTGGATGTGCTTTAAGGTCCTTTCCAACCCAACTTCTCTGGGCAAACCTGTTCCAGCATCTCACCATCCTCACAATAAAGAATTTCTTCCTAATATCTAATGTAAATCTACCCTCTTTCAGTTTAAAGCCATTTGCTCTTGTTCTGTCACTTCATGCCCATGTAAAAAGTCCCTCTCCAGATTTCTTGTGTGCTCCTTTAGGCACTGGAAGGCTGCTATGAGGTCTCCCCTGAGCCTTCTCTTCTCCAGGCTGAACAACCACACCAAAGCCAGTAATGGTTGGTTTACTGCCTTTTTCAAGCCTTTCAGTCAAATGTCAGTATTTGCCATAAGCAAGAATATGGATCAGAGAGATTGCCATGTTTGGTATAACAGCTCACATACTTTCACGTGTAGAGTGAGGAATGCCCAAGTTGGAGCCGGCAATGGCACCAAACGTTTGTGTGTGAGTTTGTTGGTGGTTTACAGGATCATGGCTTTCACCTTACTCTGCCGGTCTTTTCAGTGTAGACCAGAAACCCTCCTGGCAGGCACGCCGCTTGCCATGTCCTCGTGTGAAAGGCACCACGCTGGGGCAGCCCTGGAAGATAAGGGTGCAGATAACTTCCCGAGCCCAGAAGGGAGCAGTGTGATAAGCCTCATCAGGCATTTGCCTTGCACAGTGCATCCTTCAGTTAGGGTGTCTTCTTTCAGGGAGATTCCATAGTACGAACCATTAATTGTGATAAGTAAATATTTCCGAACCACCTCCCGGATGCTCCTGTAACCCCAGCATCCCGCAGCAGGCAGGTCCGCTCGGCGAGGCTCAGCCCCTCTCCCCGTCCCCGCACCACAAAATGCTCCCTTCAGGCGGCGTTTCCGCTCCGCCTTCTTCTCTCCGAAGCGCCCGTACCGCCGCCACCGGCCTCCCTGCCCGCCTCACGACACAGCCACAGACGGCGACGGGAGAACTCTCCCGCTCCGCTCCTACGGTGCCGCCGGGGCTCCGCCGCCGGCCCCAGCCCGCAGCCGGCAACCGCGAGGGGTCGCCCCGGTTCCGGGGCTGGGCTCGCTCCCGCGTCCGTTGCCATCGCGACAGAGCCCGGCCAGGGGCGTCGGCAGGGACGGCCTCGGCCGCGAGGGGGCGCCGCCGGTGGGGGGTGGCTGCGAGGGCGCGGCGCGGCGCGGAGCATGGGCAGCGTCCTGAGGAAGAGCAAAGCAGTGCAGCAGGCGCCTGGCCCCGGCACGGCGCGGCGGGGACCGGCAGGTAGGCGGCAGCGGACGGATGGCTGCCGGCGGACACGGGTGTTTAGCAATGGGGCGGTGGGCTCCGGGTGCGGGAGGCCGGCTGAAGACTTTGGCTTCCCGGTAGAAACACTCGGGAAGTCGGCGCAGGGCGCAGTCGGGCCCGCGCCGTGGGTCTTCTGGATATGGAGGTACAGCACTGTAAAACAACTTTCATGTGCGTTAAGGTGGTGTGACCACAGACTAACACGCGTGTGTTAGTTACCTGTCTCCAAACACAACCTCTGACGGTGTCTTTTCTCCTGACTTGATTTGAGGCTGACGTGGATGGCAGCGGGGCTGCTCAGGGCTGTGTGGATCATCTCCCGGACACCAGCCAGCGGAGGTGCTGCGTGGTGTGGGTCAGGGCAGGGGCTCTGCCGGGCTGTGCAATGGGTGCCTGGAGGGAGACGGTGGCCGAGGAGGGAAGAACATCTGAAGTTAGGTGGGAGCTGAAAGGCCCTCTGGTCCATGCGGGCAGTCTCTTTACCAGGATCGAGACATGTCGTTGCAACAGCAATTGGCAAGTTTGTGTTTTCATCTGTCTGCTTTGCACTCTTCAGAGTCGAAACATCAGCCTCTGATGCTCCTTGGATATAGTATTAACTGTTCTCTCACTGGCTCTGTAAGACCCAGCACAAGAAGAGAAATAATGAGCTTGAAGTAATGAATGCCTGAAAATTAACCTGCGCTTACATCTGGTGGTGTACAGCAGTTCCGTGTAAATGAAAACACTGTCAGGATGTAGTATTTCATTGAGTATCTACTATTGAAGGAATAGTAGTTTTCAGCTCTACCGGATCCTTGGAAAAGGAGTCTGTTTTTAAAGATAGTTTTATATATGCAATAATTTGGAAAACGTTGAAGCTAAAGCACCTTGGTAGCTCTAAGGTATCATACAATATTCTAAGTCATCTTGTGCAGAATGGAAATTGTCAGAGACTTTGCAAACAAAAAATAAAGATGCCTGTGCAGTAAGAATTTGTGTGAGGCAGAAGCACAGCAGGAGTTGGCAAATACAAAGGTGAGGCTTATAACAGTTAAAACTAATGAAATAGGCTTAGTGTTATGGCTCCATATTGCTTAGTATCTTTTAATTATACCAACATAAAATCTTCCAGTCTGAGTCAGGAGTCTGGCATTGGAAGCATTGGGTGTTCCTTGACCCTAACAGGAAGGACTGGGCAAAAAGAAGACTCTCAAACGACTGTCCAGAGAGGCCAGTTGTGTTTGCACTTCCAGGGCAGTTAGGGTTAACCCACAGCAATGCCCTTACCTAATGCTGCCTTATGACTTAGAAATCCCCGATTTAGCTTTAAATCAGATGCTGAAAGCTAAGCAGGTGTGGGAGCACAGAGTCTGGGGCAGAGCTCCATAGCAGTATATCTGGCTATGGAGTTATACCAAAACCTGGTTCCTCTAGACAACAATATGCTGCTGACACAAACTCAGAACTGAAGCCTGCATCTTAACGAGCTTTTTCAGCCCTGTGAAGCTGACTCATTTAGGCTAAATGACTTAAACCAAAGTCCAAACAATATGTTCTTTTTTATATGCTCTGCTGTATCTTTGGTTTTTCAGTTTAAGAAATTACTACTCATTGCTGCCCATTCTACAGCTCTGGCAGTGTCTTAAAGTAGTTCTCCCGGAAATTTGGTTTAAACTGTGACGTCAAGGTTTTTATTTCAGCATCTAGGCAGTTGTGCCTCTGGGGTGGTTGTGTACCAGTGGGTTATTATCTGTAACCCAACGCCCACTTCCTGAAGGAACAAGTCAAAGTTTTTAATGTCCATCAAGAACAAGAGATGAGTTGTGGGTGCTGTGGAAGAGGCTAAATAGATGATTAAACCCAAATAATTACAGAAATGCAAATAGAGATACATAATTTACTTTAAAACTGAAATATAATTCAGATAAGCTAGTCGCTCATTGTTTAACAGACTTTAAAACACGAACAATCTCAGATTAACCCCTTTCCATAGTTAGTCATATCAAGCAGTAGGATTTGTTTAATATCTACATACATCTTTTGGACAAAGCATATTTAAACTGATGTGTGTAGGAGGAGGAAGAAATTGGTCTGTTCCTAGCTGTAAGAATTTCTTAATTACTCTCTGGGTCTATTCCCACCCTTCCATCATTTTGTCAATGGGAATAATAAATTCAGAGTTACTAATTTGCTGTGAGGTCTAAGAATGTTTAAAAAGGCAAACGTTAGGAAGCTGGTGATGAGGGAAGCTGGCAGTGAGCAAAACTGCCAAGGAAAATGGTGGCTAGCACAGGAAAAAGTAAAAACATGAAGATAAAGTACTTACACATATTTTGCATAACTGTGAAATACGTTCTTTTGTCCTTAGCTTGTGCTTTCAAAAAGGTTATCCTACAATTTTAAAATAGCATTCAGTTTACTTCAACAATTACATTTTGCATATGCAGTATTTAAGATATTTTGTAGCTGTAAAGGTATGAAAATTGGCAATAACTCAGAACATAATGCTTATACTGACTATTTTTTGTTGTTGTTTATTCATCTCCACAAAGCCTTAGTTTTCAGTATTATAAACATGTTTTACTGCAGAATTAAGGTAGCCTGGGTTGCAGGTTTTGCTTTATAAAACATATTGTTTGTTTCTGTGGGACTCAATCTTGGTATAACCTCAACTGATACCTTTCTTCCCTCCAGATCCTCATACTAGTTAAATTTTAAGAGCAGTTATATTTTAAGTTCAAGTAGACTTTCACACATGAAGTTGCTTTGCTCCTTTCAGGACTGGGCACTTGGGACACGCTCACTAGTGGGCCTGGAATTAAATTTGTGTTGGATTCTACAAAGTGAACTAACAAAGCATTGTAAAATCACCACTCCTCATTTTTAGTGCTTATATATAATAGAGAGCCTCTGAAAACAGCGTAACCGTGAGGTAGAATAACAGAGGGTTCAACTTTGGTGGTCCTAGTTCTGTGCTTAATTACCAGTGGTAATTAAATTGCATTGACATTTAGGTATGTATCTGAGTAATGAGGCCCCAAATATTTGTATTTTTGCAGTATTTCCTGCAGATGTTTTGACCATATAATTTACATGTGAATTGCTCAGGGTAACAATAACAGATGCGTCATACCACTGTGGAGACCAGTAGAGTGGATTTGACTCCTGGAGGTGGCATTGTGGTTGCCCATGTTCATCCTGTGCCCTTGTTCACAGTTACGCCATCCTCTTGATTTCTCCTGTGAACAGGAACAGTGCTTATCACTAACAGTGTATGGTACTCATCTCCCTTTTTCCAGTCCATTGTTATGGTTTCTCTATTTTCAAGACTTCCTTGAAGATAAAACTTCACTGCTTGCTCCTGCATGAAGGTTGCTCCTCAGTTAAGCCCATTGTGGGCATCGTTTGGTAGGGTGTCTTGCTATTGTTTTGGTTGTGGCTGTAGAAAGCAAACCAAATTCCAGATAAAATTGTACACTGTGTCTTATTCAGTGTGTTGAATTGGTAACTTCTTTTTCCACTGGTTTAAAACGAGTACAGTTTACCACTCCTGTCTCCTGAGAAAGTCATATCTTTGATGCTGCCTATGACTTTGATATATTTTTTGATACCTGCCAGTTGTAATGCAGCTGCCTTCCAGTCTGTAGCATCTTGACTCGTATTTCCTGTGAAATTCTTTTCCAGTGCTTGTTTATGTTTTCATCATCCATCCTTGTCAGTAACTGCCTTTCTTGAATGTGGTGTCACAGTGTAGGTCTTCCTCACAGAGCCATACTCTAACTTGCCATGCTATATTTGACACCATCTCTTTTTCTTCATCTTCAGTTTGATGTGCTGTTTTTCTTCCAAAAAGCTCACAGCTGTTGCTTTCATAGCATATTGCCTTTCCTGTATATACTCTTTGTGCCTTGTAGTGTTGATTATGTAGTCAGACTCATTTATGGTAAACCCTTTGGAACTGGGTGATTGGGAGGTAATTTCTGGCTGTTATGACGGTATCTGACCTAGCACTTTTATTTGCATATGAGATACAAATGCAAAGGGAGGAAGTAAGTAAAGCATGCAAATACTTACATTTCCATAGAAAATAATAATAGCCTAACCTAGTGTAGTCTTAGCTTTTCTTAAAGATCTGCTAATGAACTTTTTTTTATGTACTGAACTGAGATAGCATCTCATTTCATCTTCTACTCTAGCATACTTGCCTGTTTTACTTGTTGAGTCAGCTGCTTGGGGAAGAAAGTGTTGTTTGCCATGGTCACCTCACCTGCACCATGGTGTTGCATCCCCAGTACAATGGGAAGGAAGCTCTTAACTTCCTTAACTCCACCACTGTTTGCATAGCCTGACACAAAGCAAGCGTACCTCCAATTCTAGCTCGCAGAAGTGTAACATATTTACTGTTTTCCACCCATCTTTCACAACTGTTTCCAGCTAGACCTTTGTCAGAACCTGTGTGTATCAGAATGGTTTGTTGTATCACTGAGGTGGCAAGACAGTTTGTAGGGCAGTGTCCTGTTAGGCTACCCTGCTTCGCTCACTTCATAGAAATGCTGTGTCATTCTTTGCTGGGATACTACAAGCAGGATTAAATTGTTCTGACCAAGTCCTTTTGTTTTTGAGAGACAAAGAACTTTGATTACTCTGGACTAAAATGAGTGGGTCTTCCTCCACCCTTCAAAAAGCCCTGCTTGGGCAGAGAAAAAAGTCACAGGCTTCTGGGCGAAGTACCAGAGTACTTTCCATGGTGCAATACCTGCCTTAAACTTCATGCCCATTCTTGGAGATAACTTGCAAAAAGCTTACTTTCCTTTAACTGTGTTCTCTTTTAATACTGACTTGTTTGACATAAAACATAATCACATGAGAGCTGTTTTCCACCTTTTTTTTTTTTTTTTTGTGGTGTTCTCTGTGACTCAACTGCAACCCTGATTACAAAGAGATCTGTGGGAATGAATAAATGGCTTTAGTTGTGGAAGAGACAATAAAGGCATGGCCAGTGGCAGTGGGGACTAATGAATGGCACCAGCACCAGGAGATCCTGTTCCATCCCTGCTAGGTGCTGCTTCACCTCTCTGTGCCTCAGGTGCCACACTTGTTCAGTTGTGGCTGCTGATACTTCCTTCTCCTGTCAGAGAGTTGTTTATTTGATGACCAGGAAAGAAAAAAAAAAGTAGCATGAGAGTATTAATCACAGTTTGTGGGAGCCACAGGTTTGTGTTGGCCACAGGAATTTGAAGAAAAAACAGCAGGATGCTCAACTTTTTCAGGTCATCCCAAATGAAGGGTGAGCCAGTATGGAAGGCACTGTGAGCATGATACACCCACAGGTAGTCATACCAGAAATCAGCTTCCTTTGCTTTGATTTGGGTTAGACAGAGCATTATAATAATATGGGTAAATCCAAAAGCAACAGCAGCTTTTGAAGGGAATAGACAAAAATCCATGTTAAAATTATCAGTATTGTAAGATGATGTTTTCCGTAAAGATAAACCTTTGTGTGAGCTGTGACAGCTTTTACTGCAGGTCCAGAGATAGAGAAACTTTAAATTAAAAGTTTTTCATAACCTAGTCAACTTAGTTCACAATGAAATAAAGTGAAAAATGGAAGAGGTCAAAGATACCTAAATAATTTAGCCTTACCTGCCTTTTTACTGAGGAAGAGATGATCTGAAGTTCACCTTTAATTTACATATCTTGTCCTGTTTAAGCCAATGGAGTTTGTACTATAGATGTTATAGAAATATTTGAGGTCAGCATGTGATGTTATGCATCCCTGTTAGTGCTAATTAGAGCAACCTGGCTATTTCCTATATGGTTTGCTGTAAACAATTACATAAGAGTAATGGCTGAAGACTTTCTAGGGCAAGTACCAATTGCCTGATACTGCTAAGGACTTTGGTGGCGATAGCACTACCAGGAAGGTCTGTGAGAAAGCCTGGGTTTGTTGCAGTGAGGTCTCAAGTTCCATAATTATTATGGCAGAAACATGTCTTATAGGACTTTTCATAACAAGCCGAAGAGTACAGTGATACCCTAGTTTAAATCAGTAAAGTAAAATACCTTTTCATATTATGGTTGGACTTTCATGGTAGCTGCAGGGATAACTGGAAAAGGAAAAAAAAAAAAAAGGGCTGGAAGTAGGAGTTACTTTTTTTGCTAGGAACTGAGGCCAATTTCAGAACCCTTTTTGCAGACTGTCAGGATGCAACAGGTTATAAGCTTGAGTGCCTGGTTGTATAGAAGCTGAGAATGAGGTATTTCAGTTTTAAGCTGCTTGCCCTACATTAGCAAATCTTCTCATTCTTGCATGCAAGGGTGCTTGGTAGATTGGAGCCCAAAACACAGTCTTGAGTTAAAAGCAGGTTGGAGGATGTTGCTGAGTCATAGTCATATGTTTATTAGAAGATTGACCTGAAAGGTGTGAATTCTGTCACTTAAGGCCTTTGAGTGGGAGCTTTTCCATTGAGTATAGAGAGCTTTGAATCAGGCCCTCAGATGTTACTTGAAAGTTTGGCTTTCGTTTGATCTGGCATTCGTCAGTGTTTCTTCTTTGGCTTGTCTTGGTTTTGTAACTCCTGCCCTGCTATGTAGAGCTTAGATTAAAAATTCTCAGTAGATTTTTATTGTCCTTTGAGAAAACAGCACTGTAAAGCTTTCTATTATTTTCTGCCTTTTCAATGTGTTAACTGCATTTGGTTTGCTGACAATGATGAGGCTTTTTTTCTGCTCTGACTTGAAGAACTTAACATCTAGGATGAAAAGTTTCCAGACGGAAATTTGTATCTACGTGTTTTGCCAGTTATAAAAATGCTTTTAAATGCATTTTATGCTCAAATAGTTGTGGCAAAAAAGAATTTATGTTTTCATGGAGATAGATGTTTTGGAGTAACACCAAGGACTACAGTCCAGGACTGTGTTAAAGGAAGTCTGTGCCAAAGCAGAGCCCACCAGTTTCTGTTTGCATACCCTGTTTCAAGTAAGGGCAAAATTAAGTTATTCTGCATTATATCTTGATGTTGATCCCATTCAAGCTATGCTTTATTTAAATGGAAGAAGTCTTAAGCTCTTAGATACGATTAAGAGCAGATTAACAAGAATGCAATGAAAACTAAAGCACTTTGCAGCATCACATTGAATAAATGTAAGTAACATATGAAAATTTCCAGTTTCTTAGGAAAACACACTTTACTGTTTTACTTGTCAGTGTTGAAGCTTGGTGGTTTTTTGAATTTGAGAATGAGTGTTGTGTTTTAACCCCAGCTGGCAGCAAAACACCATGCAACCACTTGCTTGTTCCCCCCCAGTGGCATGGAGGGGTTAAAGTGAGAAAACTCATGGGTTGAGATGAAGACAGTTGAATAGGTAAAGCAAGAGCTGTGTGCGTAAGCAAAGCCCCAAGTTTCCATTCCTTCACAGGTTGTCAGTTCAGCTGATCGTAAGGTAGCCTCTGGCATGGATCTCTACATGATCCAGGCTGGAAGTGTGTATTTAAAAGGCTTGGCTTTTCCCCCCTTGTCATAATCTGGATGATATAATGGCCAATTGATACCATTAATTCCAAATGTTTGAGTTTATGCAACAGAGGAAGTAGTGACCTGTGTTGAAAAGGAAGAAAAAAGGAAGAAATGAGCAAATCTAGAAGGAAGAGCTGGGAGTTTCTCCACCTAAAAAGTTCACTTGAGCACAAGGTAAACATTCATCATCACATGAAATAGCCCGTACTTCTCAGGTGCCTGAAGATAAGGGTGTAAAGCAAATTGCATGCTTGCTCCTTAGCATTACAAAATTGGGGGCATCTTCTGAACTACTGGAGTAGACAAAGCTATTTTTTAACTACATAAAAAATGTGAAGTTTGTTCTTGTTGATAATGTCCTGTGTGGTACAGAAAATCTAGGTAAATCTGTGAAGACATTTACCTTGAAGTGCCACTTACAGACCTTCATGACAAATAGTTGAAGGGCAGGTGCTTTCCACGGTTCCCCACATTGTGTCTCGGCAGCCTGTTGGATCCCTGTGCGGATGCTTTTGCAGAGTAAGGCAATTCTTATCCTGGAGCAGTTCTGCTCATGAACCTATTCTATGCTTTTGTGGCTGGTCATGTTCCTGCCTGGTCAAGGCCTTCTGAAATCAATTGTGCCTTTTTGCTCCTCTGCCAGAAGTTACACAACCAACAGTCAAAAGTTCAGAGGCCTTGGTACCAGGGAGGACTTTGATTTGTGAGGAAGCTCACTCCCAATAAGGAAGGATATGGATTAAAAATACCATAGTTGTTTCACTGTTTGTTTGTTTTGGGGGTTTTTTCCCTGCTTAAGAAGGGTCATTGAGGCTTTGTGTAGTCTGCTTCAGAAATGGATTCAGGTAAACGCTAAATAGGTGGGGTTTTCCACTGGTTTAACAAGCTGTTAAGCAAATCTGGAGTTTTGCTGCTGCCAGCAAGAGAAATGCTGCTGCCTCCTCTTCCTCTCTGCTGTTCCGTATGGGTATGTCTTCTGCCTGACACCAGCTGTGGAGCTCACAGGACCCTTCACTGAGCTTGTTTGGCTGGTGGAGAAACTGTCCACATCTTTTCTTCTCCTGGGTTAGTTTTCTCCTAGGTTAGTGAGTTGGTTTAGCTCATGTAAAGGTCTTTCGGCTGCCAGAGCTGGTGCCAAGTACCCAGACAGCAACACAAATTAGAAACCCAGTGTGGGTAGGCTTGTCCCCTTTTGATAGCAGTGATTAGTTAGATTGGTTCACCACACATCAAGGAGCACTTTGCAGGTCGTAGGGGAGATAGCACTCAACAGCCACCACCTTTTAGATTGGGATGAACAAAAAGCAAGGTGGTGCTAGGGCAGGGTGAGAGCCTCACTGGATCTTCCTGCAGTGGTTGTGAATTCCTGCAGATGTGCTTAAGTGACGCTGATGCTTATGGACAAGAGAAAGCCCTTGCTACTATGTCTGAGGATTATCCAGAGTGGCTCTATGATCCAGGTTCTCCTACACTACAAAGAGATGTCTGCTGATTGATTTCTGGGAAGTATCGATTCATCAGGAGTGTGGGTTATTGTAATTGCCGTTAATGGCTGGAATTTTATGGAGAGCAAGCATGTGACGCACAGAGCACTTTCTGCTTTGTCATCCTGCCTGTGGCAGGTTGCCCAAACCAGCAAGGGAGAGGCCCCTTGCAGCACTTGCATGCAGACTCTTTCAAGTCTCTGCCAGAGGTTGCCTTTGGGTTTTGGGGCTATTATTAAAGCTTGGCACTTCTAGCACAGACCTACCTGAAAATAATTAGAGATGTTTATATAAATACCTGTGCTGGAAAAAGGCTAGATTTTTACCTCATTGAAGATACAGCTTTAGGTGAACATTCCTGAGGTTGTTCAGACTTGTTACAGGAAAAAAATACAAGGCTTCAGTTGCTTCAGGTACATGCAGGACTGTAGCTTTGATAATATACTGAAGAAAAACATTCTGCATTGTGAAGATTGTGACCAGCATTCAAAACCTGCGTCCTTGCTTTTCTTCTTATATGCGTGTGTATGTACACAGATTAATACCTACATCCCTTTCTCAAGCTAGAATAGGCCAGTTATTATCCATCACTAACATTAACTATGGCATAACAATTCTGATCTTCAAACCCCTTTACCAACATCATCAAAGTACCCTTCCCAGGACCTTTGTAAGATAAAGGAATATTATCGCCAAATTTCAGAGAAGAAATCTTAGATGATGAAATTGCAGCACAATTTTCAGTGACTGCCTTTAGGCTTTTGTGTGTGTGTCTGTGTGTGTCTGTGAATGCTCCTCAAGTTTGTGGGCTCTTTGCCCAAGGAATGTATACGCATTCAGTATGGCTGTTTAAATATGTGCACGTGTCAGAGTTTGCTCATTGATGCTAGTTGTGCAGTGCAAAGTATGTATGTGATTAAGTACAAGCATGTACTGACCAATTTATTGGAAATTCAGCTTAAGATAACTCACGAGTTATGTGGAGGAAGGCAGAGATGATAATAGATTGCAATAAAATATTAATTTTCTTCTTTTTTTGTTTTTCCATGCCATATCAAGTGTCACCAGTGTTCAAGGCCAGGTTGGATGGGGCTTTGAGCAGCCTGGTCTAGTGGGAGGTGTTGGAACTTGATGAGCTTTAAGTTTCTTTCCAGCCCAAGCCATTCTGTGATTATATGTGTAAAGATGTACTTTTTTCCTTTCTGATAATATGCTTAAGCTTTCCTCCAATACATATATAAAATCAGCTATGACCAGTGGGCAAACAGATCTTTTGCAGACTTTGAATACATTTGTTTAGAGGATTTCATAGTATGAGCGATACTGTATGACAGGAATTAGGTGGGCAGTGAGCGGAAAGAACAGTTATATCAGTAAATTGAACAGGAAGAAGTTTGCAGGGAGCTAATTGCAGGAGAAAAATCTTTTAATTCAGTTTAAAAAGTACAATACTGAAAAAATACAGCAGATCAGCATGGAAAAAATCCCTTTCTGGGCAAGAAAGGTAAAAAACAGTAATTCTGCTTTAAGACTTAAGTTTCAGGATTAGCCCCAGCAAATCTTATTTCCTTGCTTTGTTCCAGGCATGTTGTTAGATTGGCAGAAAGTACTGAAATCCCAGCCAACTCTTGTATGGGATTTTATTAAAGAGAAAAATATAGCAAGTCATCCTAACGTTGCAAATGACTCATCAGTAGCCTTAGGAAACGCTCCCCCGAGACAGGCATGCTGCTGAAGAGGAAACGATGAAGCTGCTAGGCCACTCCCCCCAGACAGTTTCCCTTGAGGAGCACAGCCTTCATAAGGGAGGTCTCTCCTGACACTACGTTACTTTACTCTATTTCACAGAGGGAGCACAGAAGCTGCAAGAAGGGCAACGGCATGTAACAGCAGAAAGTTCACAGCCATTTGGTTTTGTACAGGAGGCGCAAATAGAAGAGGATGAGAAAACTTTAGAGGTAGGTGGAGGTATACTTTAAAAGTGTTTAATTTTGACATTGAAAAATAATGAGGCTATAGGCTGTCTTTTTAAAATTGTAGTTTTTGGGAGAAGAATGGAAGAAATCCATGGTCAGGATGGGATTGTGGTGATGAACGACTTTCCCCGGTAAATGGGACGTGGAACTTGTCCTTGTGGCCACTCCGGGGCATGATTCTGGGAGGTGGTTTCAAAGGGGAAGGCTGTAATGTACTTTGATCTGAACTTTAAATGTGTTTTCATGAAGAATGATTATGAAGAACTAATGAAAAATGAACTAAAGAGTAGGGAATAAAAGCTGAAGTTTCTTAATCCATGTGAAAACAGGAAGCATTTTTCTTAAAAAAAGAAGTAGCGTGATACAAGTAGTGATCGAAGCAAATTTTATGAGTAGGTGTTGTGGTTTCTCTATATGCATCATAAAGATCCCGTTCTTAGTAGTTGGGTCTAATGACTGTATGGGACTTAGTCTGCCCTTAAGTTTCACACCATGATGTTGCCACTGAGCAAACAAGATGTGCATTGGGAAAGAATGGCACACCTTGTCTAATTCTGTGCCCCTGAATGTGAATAAAGTGAAACTGCATATCATAATACAGCATGCGCTCCTTTTTGACTCTTACTCTGCAGTAGGAAGTTTAAGCCTGGCCAATGGCCGTGTTGGAAAACTAGAAAAAAGGGGAACTGAGTGCAGAGTAGATTCAGTGGTAGGGTTATGTGTTTGGGTGGTAGAGCAAGAGGACAAGAGGAAGGAAGATGAGGTATTTTTGGATGTTTTCACAGCAGCCACGGGTGTTTTCTAGGTTTTGTTTCCACTATTAACATCCTACCCAGGGTTATGAACTATTAAAATATGACTTTCTACAGGTAGATGCATAGTCTGAATTTCTGCTGGCATTGCTGTGTAACTTGCTGGAGGGATAGAGGATGTTTGTCTATGCTGGCAGCAGTCTCTAGGGTAGATGCAAACTATACTTAGAAGGAAGGAATAATCTAACCTCAGAGGAAGGCGACAGAATGGGTTGAGCACCAAGTTGCTTAATGCAAAACAAAAATAAGTTTAAAATAGAAAGGAAACTTCACTGGGGTTTTGGGGGTTTGGGTGGGTTTTTTTTTTTTCATTCCTTTTTTTTTTTTTGCCAGGACTATTCCAGTAGTACTGAATCAAGTCCTACCTAGTTAGGCAGATAAAAACACTTCAATAAAAATGAGCAGATTTGTGGAGTTACTATGTGTGGATTTATTTACTTTTTTGGTCCTGAAAGTTTTGTTATTACTTTAGTTGGTACACACAGATTTACACCAACTGAGGAGTCTGATTTTTACTCATTCCAATCTTGTCCTGCAGTTAGAGAGGCACTGAGAATTTTGTCAGCCACTCCAAAGGCTTGAAGGTCCAAAAGCCAGATAAACCAGAGCTTCACAAATCAAGTACAAAGGCTCATTTTGGAAAGAGTATATGAGGACAGTGCAATGTTCTTCATGGCAAATATGAAGACAGTGCAATGTTCTTCATGGCAAATAGCTGTCAAAATGCGTTTTATCACTTGTGTGTTGTTTTTCTGTGGTAGTCATATGATTAAAAAAAATAAATCTCATGTGAAATTGTAGCGATCACACTTGATCCATTTGATGCCAAAGTTAGTTGCAGTGCTATACCAATGCACTAATAAACACAGGCATGTTACAAAAATGTAGTTTTCAGAAAGACTGGTAATTGCAGATTATCACAGTGTTTTATACGGTTGTCGTATTTTCCTCCTAATACATGCAGGAAGAGGGGAAAAGCACTAATTAGGAAAGTCCAGGGCAGACGAAAAGAATAAAATAAATTGGTAGAACACCTGTGTCGGAAGAGATGTATCTCAACCTGGAGTACGGAGTATGAGGAGGCACTAGAGTTGCATTGATATGGAAAACAAAGCTCTACAAGGAAACCCAGGGCTCCAACAGTTGAGAAAATTCATAGTTTAGTATCTAGTAAGTTCTGAGCCATTCAAGGGTGAATTAAGAAGGTGAAATTTTTAAAAGCTAATTAAAAGCAGAGCTCAGAAAATTCAGATGGACTTATGTTCCCTTAGCACAATACTTGCTGATGAAAATACTAGTTTTTGAGCTCTGTGGGTAGTGTTTCATTGTTTCATAATCCTTCTTATTTTCCATGTTCAGGCACATAAGGAAGGCAGTCTTCGAAAACGGCAAGAAATGAACGGGCATACAGCGGTGCCGCATACCTACGACTATGATCTCATTGTCATTGGTGGGGGCTCTGGTGGTCTAGCAGCTGCCAAGGTATGAGAAAGAAAATACAGATTTATACTTGCCTTATAAGTTGGTGGATGACATCCTCAACATCTTGGATCTGGGTATCTTTAACACTGTAGAGACATAATATTTCTACATGATCAGTGGGATTTCTTTTGAGGTTAGCCCCATTTTTACAATAGTATTTTCCTTATGTTTTGGAGCAGGAAAGCATAAAAATGGTATACTTCTTAATAGAATGAAACTTTGTCCCCACTAATGGGAAATGATGCTGTTAGTAAACAGGTAGGTATTTCAACAGTGTGTATTAGTAGTTGAATTAGAATTCAACTCATAATTGAAAAAGTTTTAAAAACTAGTCGAATATTTGGGAGGTTTCTAGTTTTATCTGAAAGTAGTAGCTGTTCGGAAATAGTTGTGCATGTTGTTTTAATTCTTGACAATCAGGGAAATTTTGTGATTTGTGAGCTTATATAGTTGCATAAATGGAGATTTTGCCTGTACTTTAGCACAGTTAGGTTTTCATCCTTCATTTCTAGGGTCTGGTACTTTCTGTCTGTATCAAAATAATTTATGATTCTCAGTTAGGGTATTGATTTTAGAAGAATATTTAGAATTAAGAGAATCCAGAATGGTGTAGAATATACCAGTTCTTAGGGTTGTCATTATCCCAGATACTTGAAACTTGCTGAAATTTAATGTTAAACAGTAACTCTCCTTTACATCGGTAGTTAGGCATATTGCGCCTCTTCTCTCTGTGGCAGAATGAACTATTCAGAAGTGAATTCAGTGTTCTTAGAAATAATGCTATTTTGTTGCTCAAGACCTGGGGCTGGATTATTCCTCCAGATAGATAGGAGGCATTTCTTTTGTTCTTAAGAACTGAAGGAAGTAAATTGAGGAGTGAAAGAAAATGAGGAGACTATTTCAGCAAAGAATTGGATTCATACCAAACCTCAGTCCCTTAGAAGAACTGTTATAATGGAAAAGTGTGGTGCTGAGTGGTGGATTTTAATATGCCATATGTCCATGATTTATTCCAGTAATTTACTACTTTCACATCAGTAGGCACACTGTTGTCATGGAGTAGGATGGAAGAGAAGATCTTCACTATGAGGGCAGTGAGACTTTGGAACAGGATGCCCAGAGAAGCTGTGGCTGTCCCATCCCTGGCAGTGTTCAAGGCCAGGTTGGACAGGGCTTGGGAGCAACTTGCTCTAGTGGATGGTTATTGCTGTGCCCATGGCGGGGCGTATTGTAACTAGGTGATTTTTAAGGTCCTTTCCAAACCCAAACCATTCTGTGATTCTATGACCTATAAAAATTCTGGTGTCCTGCAAAGAGAGGCAAACACTGGTTTTGAGAGGATGGGGATGTTTTAGCACAGAACAGAGTAACTAGTAAAAGGGAGCTTGCAGTAGTGCAAAACCAGTCTGCAGTAATCAAAAGCCATTTGTTGATGTTTCCATAAGGAGACTGCTCTGCTTTGTTGTATACATATGTTAGGTTATGCAGCTACAGCAGTGATGTTTATTGTATCATTTTTCAGCTGTGGGACAGAAAAGGTATGTAGCTAGGAAGATAAATTGCCTTATTGCTTCAATTCTGAGTTTAAAGTATATTGCTTATTAGTGTTCTCAAGTGATTGTAGAGCCGGAGATGGTGGAGCAATAAAGTCACTATAAGAGTAATATGTGTATTTCAAATCAGTTTCACGAAGCTGAAGTGAAACTGGTTTGCACCTATAAACTTCTGACTTTTGTGAATTAACAAACAGTGCTTTGAAAGGCAAAACAAAATGGGGGGAAAAACCCCGACAACTGCACAACTCTTATTCCAAGTTCCAAATATCTACAGTGAGGTGTGCAGCAGTTTATCTAAGTTGATGAAATGTGTGCTTTCCAGTATGACACATGCAGCTTTGTGTGCATGTCTCCCTTTTCCTCTCTGTATTGTGCTCAATGTGGTTACTTCGGAGGTGTGTCTCCAGGGTGAGTGCAAATGTTGCCAAGCTGACTTTGTGCAACCCACTGCAGACGCAGGCTGAATTGCTAGGCTTTTACTATCAGTTCACACAGGACATCTTCAGCCTTAAGCAATCTTGTTGTGCTCATGCAGCACTGCACTTAACCCAGTAAGGTTTGAAAGCCTGCAGGGCAGGTTTTGTTACTGTGGGCATATCATTCTGCAGAAGTGGTTATATCTGCTTGCTGAGGTGGCAACACAATGCTGTGCTGTATTATGTGAGCCTGTAGCTGAGTGTAAGCTTGGGAATCCATGCATTCTATTTAGCTAACACTAGTAAAGTTCTTCTGAGCTGTGTGTAAGAGTTGTCATTATAAAGGAGCATTAATAACATGTCTCAGTCCCTAAGCACCTTTCTGAGGAACTTTCTCAGAGGTGCTACGTATGGATAGAAGTTTCCCTCTTGACCAACTTTGACCTCAATCAGAAGCAGATCCAGTGCATCAATATTTTCAAAAGGTGTCTACAACCTGCATTATTTGAAATATGATTTGTATTTTGTGTGAAGTAAGATATATTTCAAATTGAAATTCTGATTGTGAAGTGTTTGGATTAACAAGTATTACCGGTAAAGTAGTGCTGAATGCTGCCTAGCTCCTCCCAGACCAAACCCAAGGCCTCAGGGTAATATGCTGTGCCTCTACTTGTCATTGCTCGCATGTCTAAGAACTCATCATGTGATGCAGCAATGTTGTGGTTACTCTAAGTATTAAAGTTATTTTGCTGCATCTCACAGGGGAATCCATTGTTGTTTCTCCGCTATGTAGTACTTAAGTGTTTTTCTCTGGTACTAGTTATCACTATTGATTTTTGCTTTTTTCTTTAAAAGCACAAAGAACAATGGAATCAGTATAAAAATTCCAGTTCTCAGTACCATTTACACACATTGATTGTAGATTTGCTAATGAAACTTCTCAGGAGAAATAACATGAAATAAACTTACCACTTTTCTAGTCTGGATGAAATCTGCACAGTAAAGTAAACTTGCCACAGCTTGTCTAGCTTGAAGAGCAAGAGCTGATCCTGATTGTAGTTATCAGGTACAGATTGTACTTAAAATGAAGTGTTCCCTTCTACAAGAAAAGAAGTTTGGATGAGCACAGTTGTAATGCTTCACCACATGACTGATCATGTCATTGTGTGATGTGGTTTCAAACCAGTGTTTGAGAAACCATCTTTGAAGCGAAAACTGGGTTAATGAAGAATTGGTTAAATATGTAAAAAGTAAATGGGATGTTGGGAAGTAGTGTGAAGGAACTGACAGAATGGAGAAGAGGAGGTTTGACTCCTGAGTATTCTGCGTATCCACTGGTGTCATGCTGTGTAGCGGAGCGAATGCCTATTTTTTTTTCTTTCATCTTTTTTTCCCTACTGAGTGTACAGATTAATTCAGAAGATTAATGACTGTCTGGCTGTTCCCTTGCAAATCATTCATTATTACTTAATTAAAAGTCACAAAGCTTTTCAGCAATGCATGAAGTTATCATCTACTCCAAATTTAACCTCTAATATTTAGATACGTGTCTTAATTTGTTTTGCAGGAGGCTGCCAAATATGAGAAGAAAGTGATGGTGCTGGACTTTGTCACTCCTACACCTCTGGGAAACTCATGGGGTAAATATCTCTTCATTGTAAACCTGCTAAAAAGGAACTTTACTCAGAGACTCTGATTCTCCTTTGAGATAAGCAACACTGATGTGAAAAACACATTCTGCTCCTTTCTCTCAGGTCTTGGAGGAACATGTGTAAATGTGGGCTGTATACCTAAAAAATTGATGCATCAGGCAGCTTTACTGGGACAGGCCTTGCAAGATTCACGTAAATTTGGATGGCAGTTCCCAGAAGAAGGTAAAGGAGGAGAACACTTCAGTTTTGTCATTTGTGCTGAAAATACAGAGGCTCTTTCCACCATCAGTCAAGTCCTTGTTGCAATTCAGCATCTGCTGGCTTTAACAATGTGAGGCAACTTCAGAGAGATTACACAGAAACAAAGTGCTTTTCAAGTTTAAAGCCATGACGCTTATTGCCTTGCAGCGTTTGATCTATTTATTAATAGCTTCTGATCACATTAGTATTTGGTAAGATTGCTGTGTGAATAAAAGCAGTAAGGTATTACTCTATTTCTAAATGTAACACAACATCTAAGGGAATACCCCAGAATGTCCACTGTTAAAACTTCCTGATAATTGCAGGCAAGGATTTCTTTTCCCTGCCCTCAGTAGCTGTCACTACTATATACGAAGATGAATTTTACTTTATATTGGCTCTAATATGCATGTGTCAATAGAAAACTATAGATAATGCAGTAAGTCTAATTTTCCATTGCTTATGTCATATCTGTTCCACTGTGACCTCTCATGTTGTCTACACTGGTGTAATTATTTGAATTTCAGTAGTTACCCTGGAAAAAAAAAAGTGAGACAAAGGTGACTGGGTCATGAAAAAATCCGTATGAGAAAAAGAGCTGAAAAGAAGACTGAAAGATGAACCTTTCTCTTTTGTTTTTAACAGTCAAACACAACTGGATGACTATGACAGAATCTGTGCAGAATTACATTGGTTCACTGAACTGGGGCTATCGGGTTGCTCTGAGAGAGAAAAAAGTCACGTATGAGAATGCATATGGAGAATTTGTCGGGCCACACACAGTTAAGGTACTCCCTAACCATGTTTGCTGGGTCTTCCTGTAGTACTTTATAGTAGAAATGCTTTTAAAATAAAATATTTTTTCCTTTGGTAGGACTGTGAAATACTTACTTTGGACTAATACTTTGTCCACAGGCAACAAATAAAAGAGGAGTTGAGAAGCTGTACACAGCTGAGAGATTTCTCATTGCCACTGGTGAACGACCACGATACCTGGGTATACCTGGAGACAAGGAATACTGCATTAGCAGGTAATACTAGGGAGGAGTATGAAGTCATTCACCATGTGTAAATGCTTCACCTGTAAGAGAAGGCAGTGAAGCATGAGCAAGGCTGCTTGGTTGCTGCTTTTCTTTCCTATGTAACTTTTTCTTAGGGGAAAGTAAGTGCAGGAGAACAGCTATAGACAGATTTTAAGGTACAGAAAATATTGGTGTCTTGTAGACACCACAGGATTGTGGGTGGCTGGCCAGGATGGTTCTGTCTCTGATCAATAATAGCAGTAACTGAGAACAGCATGAATCATGTGCCCGTCCATTATAAAACTAACTCATCAGCTGTGTCCCAGTTACCCATACACTTATTTCCTCTCTGTTCCTTATGGCCTTTCAGTTCCCATACTGAAGGTTTTTTTGATAATGAAGAGCACAGTCTGCTTGGAAGAAATCTCCCTGCTCAAACACTAAGGAAAGCGGGAGTTGCAAAGCAGTGGATGTTGTGAAGGCAGTAGAAACGTATCTGTCTTTATGCATCAGGGCAGTCTTGAAACTCAACCCAGTCTTTTTTCCAGCTGCTTAGGGAAGTTAATTCAGCTTTTCGGAAAACTGGTTTCAAATATCTGCTTAATTGTTAAGGCCAAACAATTCTAGCACAATTTTGACAAAAAAAAGAGCTATGCGCAGACGGAATGTGTTTTCGTATCAGATTAACTTTTAAGCTGCTTAATGCAGAATCAGAAATTGGAATTACGGGCTTGTAAACCTATAGTAGTGAAATAAATAACTGGCATAATCCCTGTGAAATTAAAACACCATGTTGTATGTTTCCCTTCTAATAAGAAGTGCTGAAATTAAAGGTAACAGATAATACATGTTTCAAGCACCAAGTGGCTTGAAAAGCATTAAAGCCAAAGAGTCAGAAATGCAGGAGTTAAAGACTATGAGATTGAGGCAGTCTGTGTGATCATCCCTGGGTTCCCTGCAGGATAGGAACTATTATGTAGCCTTTAATTACACAATCACATTTTATTCCACTACAACATTGCAGAGAGCATCTTTGTTTAGCCTTTGCTGTTGTGGGCTGAGAAGAGACACTTGGTTTAGACTGAAATTTTTGGAGAACTGCACTGCCAACCTCTGCTTAAATACCTGCTGAGCAAGCGTGATGCCTCCATGAGTCCCTGCTTCCTTGAGAAGCCCTAGCTTTATAGTCTAGGTCCAAGTCTTCAAAGAAGTGAAGATGGTATTTTTACCATAAAGGTGAACCCCTTCCTCTTCCTTTTAGCTCTTAGGAGCTAAAATTTGCAGGAAAATATATTTGAAGCAAGATTCACATTTAAAAAAACCCAAGGAAACGAACCTACCTTTTTTTAACAATTTGTCCTAAGTTTATGGGGGAAAGAAAAAAAAAGGACAATTTTTATGGTGATGGAAAATTTTCGTACTCCTTTTTTTTTTTTTGGTGTGTGTGTGTACTCCTAATTAGAACTTTCTAATTTGTTATGTACTGATGTTGTATTCCAGCTGAATTCCCCCAAAATTAAATTGTTGGGTTTCTTTAGTGAGCGGGAAGAGGAATAAAGTCCTATTCTTACAGAGAAGAAATTAGATAAATAGGAAGCACAATACATCCTTCTGGTTGTCTCTAATTTTCTTCTCTTTTTTTTCCCCCCTTCTTCCTTTTTTGCCAGTGATGATCTTTTCTCTCTGCCTTACTGTCCAGGGAAAACCCTGGTGGTTGGAGCTTCCTATGTTGCCTTGGAATGTGCAGGATTCCTTGCCGGTGTTGGGTTAGATGTCACTGTAATGGTGAGATCCATTCTCTTAAGAGGATTTGACCAGGATATGGCAAACAAAATTGGTGAATATATGGAAGAACATGGAATCAACTTTATTAGGGAGTTTGTGCCGATCAAGGTAGGCTCCAAGTGTCATATGACTTTGCGTCTTTGTGAGATTCCAGAATTCATTGGTTTTATTAGATGAATTAGTATATGTTGCATTCAGAATGTTGTTAGTCCTGCTTATTGTGGTCCTGAAAATGTTGAATATACTGAAATTCAGAAGTTGTCCTGAAATCTGTGAGAATTCTTGCAGGCTCATAGTTAAGCAAATATATAACTTCCTGTAAGATCAGGGCCAGTGCATCACAAATAGTCATATCTTTCATGCTGGTTCTCAAATTCCCAGCCAGCAAATACTGCTTATGTGCCCAGGACCAGTGGGCTATCCAGAGAAGTAAATGGGGTTTAGAAGTATGCATCTGTATCCTTTATTGGGCAGAGTGATTAAATGCTTGCTCCGTTTTTGTTGAATTTGGTAGTACTCCTAGTGCAGTTAGTTATATATAGGCAAATCCAGTTTGAAAAGCAGATTATGTAAGTTCTGGAGCTTTTCTAATGTAAAATTGCCTTATCAAAGACTTCAGAGGGTGCTTATTTTTCTTAATGTCTTTTCACAATAATTAGTGCTCAATTATTATGAAATGGGAAATAATGTATTAAGCCATTTTCAATTTGGTGTTAAGCCAGCGTGCTACGGAGTTTAACGCTTTGGGGATTAAATCATTAAATTGAGTGCAGACTGTTCATTTTTGCCCTTACCACTATCAAGAGGAGCTTAAAAAATGCGCTTGCCAGTTGCCACGCTTTGGGGCCGACCATCTCTATGAATGTGAAAGTGGATGTTTCAAGGGACTTTGGTTGGATTCATGTTTACATTGCAGAAATCCCATGTTGTATGAAAAGCACGAATGATTATCTAGCTTTTCTTCCAGACATAGTTTTTTGTAGGCTCTAATGGAAGATGAGAAAGAAGGCAGCTTTTTTACATGCAGATCATTTCAACTAACTGGCAGGTGGGCTTCTCCAGGTGCACCCTGTGAAAAGCAGTCTCTCACCCTAGTCACAAAATGCACTTTCGTGTGGTTTACCCTGTCCCTTCACTACATGACTTTGATTTCAATGGGAATAAAATATGTGGCCTTGTTTCTGGTTGAGAATATCCATGAACTGAAATTGCTGGATATGTTTTTGTAGGTCTTCTTGTCTCTTTCAAACACTGTTTTGGAATTTTGCATGTTGTGCTTATTAAAACCCTTCCTTGGGACGCTTGAAGACAGAAAATGAATTATTGCAAATAATGCTGCCTTTGAACAAGAGCCATTTAAACCAGTAATCCTTTAAAGTCAGTAGGATGGGACAGAAGGCTTTTTTAAATTAAAATATAGAAAGGACAGGGAAAACTAGAACTTTGTCAGAAACTTTGCTTTTTCTGTCTCTAAATACTGAATATGAAGTAGGAACTAAGGAAGTTGCTGAAAAGTACTTTTTCATCTCTAGAATGAACACTAAAATTTCCTGGAATTGTGTTGCACGTTTGCATGTCTCTTACATGTACAGCCAGCTGTAGGAAGCTTCTGGGCACCTTTCTGTTTCCTGGGGAGGGTAAGGGAAGGACTGTAGCTGAGAACGGTAGTAATGAGGACAAAATATAACTCATCTATATAGCTTTAGAAAGATACATTTGCATATATTTGTTTGAAACTAAACCTTTTTTTCCTTTTTTTCCTGTCATCTGTCCCTCCTGTCCCGCCCTCCCCCCCACAACGTTGTAGGTTGAGCAGATTAAGGAAGGAACTCCTGGAATATTGAAAGTTACATCCAAGTCCACAAAGGGGAATGAAATAATTGAAGGGGAATACAATACTGTGAGTGCTGTCTATAAATGTCAGAATGTAAAATGTCCTTCCATTTAATGCTGAGATTTTTGTGGGGTGTTTTTATCCATAGTTTAAATTTTATTTATTGTAATCATTACAGTATGCTAGTTGGACACAATCGATGGGTAATTAATATGACAAAAGTCCCAGAATCCGTGGGCACTGGATCACTTGAATGCTTTTGCAATCTGTTTCTTGGCTTAGGCACGTTGATGAGCTTGGTCATGTGGAATCAGTTGCAGGATTTTTCCCCAGTGGGGTATTTGTCATAAAACATAAGTAATGATTTATAATGGCTTTCATAGTAACTAAAACATGTTCTAGAGTTACCACAAAACAATGGTCCGTGCAAGAGTTAAACAAACAGCTGTCATGTCTTCTTAAGACCTGTTGTTGACACAGCATCTTCATTAAAACAGCTAAGGCCCTGTGGCAAGTCAATCAGGCAGCTTCCTGGCACACTTTAAAACAGTAAAATTGCAGCAGGCGGGGTTGTCATTATAAGTTTGCTCAGCTGTTTCCATCACCCCTCACCCCACTCATTCTCATAGGCCTTGATGATGAAAGGAAGAAGAAAGTAAGATGTAAATAAATTATTTGGAAATATGCATAAAACATAAAGACAAGTGTTTGTGAGCCTAGGATTTTAGATTGAAAATACTATGTGCCAGTGACCTCATTTACCTGTGTAGAGCACCAGTCATCGCAAAACAAGGACATGCCTCAGTGCATCTAAGGGCCAGCATTATGAGAAAGTTTACAACAACAGTAGTGCTGTTGCATAGTGTTGCAATACTATTTTTCCTGGTCCATAGTAGTGAAAGCTTTTTAGCTAGCAAATCCTTTTCATTAAGGAAACATCTGGTTTGTTATTTACTGAAATGCTGTCATTCCTCATAGAAGCGCTGAGCTGTGTTGGATGCATTTAAGACCTTCAGCTCTGAAGATCTGGCGTACTTTGTTATCTAAAAGACTTGACACAGATCTCTAAATACTTCAGTGCAGTTCTTAGTTACCTGTGCCGTTGTCCAGGACTGCAAAGTACATAACACTTTTCCTTGTGATAGTGTAGGCTAGAACTTGTTTTGCTTGTTAAGGTAGCCAAGGTGACAGGATGGGTAAGAATCTGACCTAGTCTGTCATCATTCTGAGCAAATATTCAAATAATATTCAACAGATAATATTCTTTGGCAGTGACTCTTCTGAGAAACCCTTCCTTATAGAGCATTTTCGGGTTACCTGTTCTGGAATACCACAACGGTATAAAAGTATGAGGAAATAAAGAATCTGACCCTAATCAATTTGTTTAGAATACTCTTAGGGTATTTTTCCAGGAAAAGCTTTTTGGCTGTATTGAATCTTCTCATTAAAACCTGGTATTGTTAAGTCATGGTGGTGGTGTGGCTTGTCTTGAAGTCTGTGAATGTACAATGGGTCACAAGCATACTCATCTTTAATGTGACCAAGCCTTAGATACTAATCCTTAGTATATAATGAAAATAATAGCCACATGAAAATAATGCACTTTTGAGGTTTTAAAAACTCAGTAACAGGCATTGCTGTTTTGCAGGTGCTGCTAGCAATTGGAAGAGATGCATGCACAAGGAAAATTGGTTTGGACAAAGTTGGAGTGATTATCAATGAAAAGTAAGAATGGATGTCCGTATACCCCTCACTGCTGAGCTTGTTTCACTGCTGCAGTGGCACTGGTGCAATGGTACTGGTGCATAGACATTCAGATGCTTTGAGGAAAAATTTGTTTCCTGTTTGCATAGATTCAGATAGGAGACTCTGTAGCAGGTGGCTGCATTTTCTGCCATAGTACTGCCATGTTTGCTTTTTTGATACTGAAATATTACTTCCTAAATGCTGGGAGTCAGAAGTGTCTGTTCCATTCTGTCCAGGCTCACAGGGCAGTTTCAACTTCTTTCAGTGACAGGGCTTTCTAGAATCTGTCAGTTGTTCCTTGTGCTCTCTTAAGCCCACCTCCGTGGTTTTGTCTCTACTATTTCTTGTGGCAGAGATCTGTTTGTTCATACAGGCTTTTGGTGTGGTGGGGTTTGTTTATACTTTAAGGAAAATGCTGTTATATGTTTATTTTGAAATACAAGGTAAAAGTACCGTTACTCAAACTCACAGTTGGAGTTTGTGATGTGCTTTAGGTTTTGGAGGAGTTTATTTCTTGTCTTAGAGCAAGCTTTGGGAACTATCATCTGTCTCTTTTAGAGGGGCATTTTATGTTCAGTGTAGTGAGGCTGTTGCACCAGGGAGTGGAGCTATCTGTAATATTTTCAATATTAGTAACTAAAACATCTTCTAGGCAAGTGAGGCCTCGATGATCTTCCCTTTGAAGAAAAGATGACACAGAACTATGAACTAGATTTGGTAGTCTATGGAAAAACAGTGTAGAGGGCAGCTTATATGTGAACACAGGGACTAATGTTGCTGAAGGGAACTGTTGAGACGTTCTGAAGTGGATATTTTGGTCCACTTATAATTGGCAGACCCATGTTGTCTTGTATTACAGTACACACCTTTCTGACATTAGGACACCTATTACTAGCTTAATAGAATGAACTATAAAATTATTAGCATAAACCACATGTTTGTTAACAAGAGCAAAATTGAGGAAGTTGAATTTTAATACAGGAATTGCTGCTGGTCCATTATGTAACTGTGTGACTGCTTCTGTGCCTGTCTGATTAGGTTTCCCTGTTACATGTGTTTCCTGCAGAGATGACTGCACTATCTCATTTATTAATGAAGTAGGAAATATTAATAATTAAAAACTTCCATTAGGTCAGCACGCTTATAGCTAAAAAGCTTGGTGGCTGTCCCTTAAGTAGGGTATCTAACAGCTTGACCTGTCTTTGTGTAGAAGCCTGAAGGGTAAGTTGATAGAAACTGCTTCAGCTACAGGACTGGAATTTCAGTGGTAGAGAAATTCTTTTGTCCTACAGCTCGAGCAGAAGAATGTCTCTTCTTGTCATTCCTCAAGGTTGCCAGTACACAGCTCAACTGATAGTAAGAGGGTGTTTGAGGAAAGGATTTACACCTCACCAGAGAATTGATTCAGGAGATTAATTGCAACTTCACAGGTTACTGCCTTATCCAGTATGTGGATTCCTGTAGTTTTGGTCAGATTTGCACTGCTTTACATTTCTTGCCCAAGTTTGTAAGACTGAGAATGTGACTTCTCTCCTTCATGCTTCAGATACATGTCTTTCTCTTAAAGCTATAGGGCCTAACTCCTAACTGGAGGTTATTTATACCTCCAGTGTTCACAGCACAACACTTAGACCTTTTTTCTTGTTAATTCAAATTACAGAACAGGAAAAATTCCTGTCAACGATAAGGAACAAACAAACGTGCCATATATCTATGCAATTGGAGATATACTTCAGGACAAGCTGGAGCTCACGCCAGTGGCAATCCAGGCAGGGAGATTGTTAGTTCGAAGGCTTTATGCTGGAGCAACCACTAAGGTAAGGACCTAATTGCCACAAAATACTGTCATTGCTCTAGGACTTCTAAGTGCACTGTGCAAGTCTGCTTGTTTATGGAAAACTCAATAGGCTTTTAAGGATTAGCTTTGATGATCACTTTAATTTTCCCCTTGCAAAGATATTGCTGCAGATATGTTCTGCTAATTGTGTAGGAAGAAATTAATACCTTACTGGATTAAGCAGTAGTCTCTTTTTTTTTCCTATTAAGAGGCTTTATTTTTCTCAGAGTAATAAAATTACCTGAGATCATTTAACTTGTTTTTAACTCTACTGCCTTCCCTAGAAGTCAACAGTCATTGCCATCCCACTAAATGCTTTAACTCTAATTCATAGGCAATCTACTAAACCTACATACAGTCCCTAAATACAGTGCAATGGGGATTTGTGATGCTTTTAATTTTCAGTGTAATTGCCACTAATTTTTTTCAGTTCTCATCCATATGTTTTCAATATAGTATATAGTTCTGCTTATAATGGAATGTGGACGCAAAGGAAGATGAAATGTACTGATAAGTCAGCAGGTATTTATACCTGAGAAGTTGAATTCATCAATTCAGTGTTTGTTTCATACCAGTGCAATTGTAGGTTTCAATCAAGTTATGCTAGTCCAAATGGGAGTAACATGGGTACTCATTTACACCTTAACTTTATACTGGGAGGAGAGTGCCTTTAAAGAACTGTTGTGTGGGCACCACTGATGTGAGAGCTTGTTTTACCTTCATAACCAGAGGGCATGAGCATAAAGGTTTTCCTCTTTTAGAGCCTGCTGTATTCATACCAAGTTCAGATGTCGGCCAGATTTAGAGCTTGATTGAGTTGTTTATTTTAGGCTGGCAGGTATTGCGTTAACAGAATCCTGCATCAGTATGCCTAATGTCATTACGTCAGCCAGGCAAAGTTTAAGCTGGAGCCAGATTTTTTTCTTGCTGCAATACTATGGATATGTCTTAATGTAAGTTTTATGCCAGATAACTGTCTCTCAAGGTATGAAAATCCTTATGCTGCCAAAGAAAACATCATCTCTTTGTGAATCCAAGAAATGAGTAATTACTTAGATAGGAACCTGTCTTACATTGCTGTTGTAACAATTCTGGAAAGGGTGATTGTACGAAGCATAATGAAGTGTTACAGATAGGTGGGAAAGAATAGTAAGTAGCATCTCAGTTGATCCCTAGTCACAAAGGAAGTAATTAGAGTTGAAATCTGTAGAAATTAAAATTACTAGAAATGAAATGGAGCTGATCAGCCTGCTCCTCTGCTATGGCAGAATGACTAATTAGCTGAATGTGGGGATTGCAGTGGATGTTCTTTACTTTGACTCAGGTAAAGACTTTTGGCAGTGTCTCCACAACATTCTCATAGACAAACTGATGAAGTACAGGTGAGATAAGTGGGCAGTGAGGTGCATTAAGAACTGGCTGAACTGCCAGGTTTAAAGGGCTGTGACCAGCATTATAACGACCAGCTGAAGGCCAGTCACTAGTGGCACACCACAGGGTTGGATACTTGGTCCAGTACTGTTTAGCATCTTCATTAATTCATTAATGATTTGGATGATGAGACAAAGTGCACCCTCAGCAGGTTTGCAGATGATACAAAACTGGGGGTAGATGAATGATGCAGCCAGTGTTTGTGCTGCAGCTCAGAGGGACCTCATCAGGCTGGAGCAATGGGCTGACAGGAATCTTGGGGAGTTCAGAAAGGATATGTGCAAAGTCCTCCACCTGGCGGGGATGTAACCCCATGCACCAGCATAGGCTGGGGACCCACCAGCTGGAAAGTAGCTGTGCAGAGGAAGCCTCAGGGAGGCCTGGAAGACAAGTCGACCATGAGCCAGCAAGATACCCTCATGGCAAAGACCAGTGACATGCTGGGCTGCATGCTGCAGATGCATTCTGGCAGAGCATTGCCAGCAGGTGAAGTGACCTTTACTGTTCCTCTTGGCTCTGATGAAACAAGTGTGGATTCTGTGTCCAGTTTGGGGGTCCTCAGTACAGGAGGGACAGGGCAAGTCCAGCAAAGGGCCATGACTATAATTAAGGGACTGGAGCATCTGATGTAAGAGTAGAGAGGCTGAGTCAGCTGGGAATTTTTATACACTGCAGAAGACATGGCTTTGGGGCTCTTATATCAATGTGTATTTATGGTATAGAGTAAAGAAGATGGAGCCAGACTCTGTCCAACAGTATGAAGTGCAAGAACAGGAGGTAATGTATTAAAACTGAAACACAGCAAAGTTCCTTTTAAACATAAGAGAAAACTTCTTTACAGTGAGGGTGGTCAGGCCCAGAGGTTGCCCAGAGAAGGAACCTCTACAGCACTCTTAACGCCCCAGTGAAGTCAGGGTCAGTGTTTGCCTTTCATGGTATGTGATTGGACACACACTATCAGCTCTAGTTCTCGCTGTGCCCCCATGTATCTGTAGTTCATGTCTTTTGTTCTTTGGTATTGCCTAGACTACAGTTCATATAAAAGATGATGGTTTTTGGATGGTAGTGGTTTCTTTGTATCATCCCCATCTACAAATAGTGTGCTTTGTAGAAGCAGTTAACAGTCTACTTTTTATCTCCTGTTTGACCTGCAATCTGATACGTTTTTAAAAAGGGCACTGGATTTTTATTTCCTTTAATCTATGCATACTAATGTCAGTGTGGCTTTAAATTGTCTTTCTGTTTAAGAATTATGAATGATCCAACTTTCCTTGCTGTCTTTCAGGCTGCTGAGTTTTTACCCAGTGTGCTGATTTTATTACTGATGCTGTGTTGTGTTTTGTTTCAAATGCCACACAGTGTGACTATGTGAATGTTCCAACTACTGTATTCACTCCTTTGGAGTATGGAGCATGTGGGTATTCTGAAGAGGCTGCGGTGGAGAAGTTTGGGGAGGAAAACATTGAGGTAAATGCCTTAGATTCATCTGGATTTGAAGTTCCCAATTTGTAATTTAAAATAACATCCAGAGTCAATTTAAACAGCATTCTGTGCTCTGATGTAAGCCAGGAGGTGACTAGGTACATTTTTATCTTCCTGTGTTGCAAAAATAGTCCCCAGTTCCGATGGCTCTAATTGCAAATATGTTCCATTTTTAGCAAACAGGGCTTGAAGGTGAAATATTTGGTTTAAAATTAGAAGGCAGTTTCTTTGTGTCTGCAAATACTTACGGACAAATTAAAGCTGTGTATGTGCTGGAAGCAATGCATTGGTTTTAATGTCAAAGTGGATGGAGCTTTTTGTAGCTCCAGTGTGACAAATTCCTTGCCATGGTGATTTTTAGTTTTTAAAGCCAAGTGTTATGGTAATTTTTCCTGTTTGACTATACAGGGAGGTATGTGCTTAATTTTGCTCACGTGAGTAATCCCTTTTAATTCACTGGCATTGCTGGTCAAGAGTGAAATTAGGTGTATGTAAGCACTTAGTTCCTGAGGCTGTTCTTACAAAGCACTGTACAGAAATTACAGAAAGCATGAGGAGAGGGAGTCTGACAACAGACTGAACTTTTGTGCTCTGTGGAGATCACCTGGGGAGAATTATTTGGGGAAATACACAGAAAAGTTGTGGTTCATGAAGCTGAGTCTCTCTCTTAGCTTTGTCAATTACATTTTTTGAATTGCAGTGTGGAGAAAAGAAGTAAATATAACTCCAACTGACAGCGCGTCAAGTACCATTAACCTGACTACAGGGCAAAGGCTTGAATTCTTTTCTGCCCACAAAGTTTGCATACACCCATTCAAATTTTTGTAACGAAGTCAAATTCTTGCTGTTACATTGTGAAACGCAAGGCTCCGTTGTAGAAAACGCACTTAGAATTTCCAAAGCCATTTTACGAAATGTGCATCCAGAAGCATTTGTGTCTAAGAGAGGGTTAAGAACTCACTCAGTTTATTCTGACCTTTTTATCATGTCACCATATTGGCTTTTGCAAGCTTCAGTAAGATTATCGAGTTGCATCTGTCATTCAGACCTGATGAATTTCAGTTTCAGATAGTGATATTTATGAATGCTTTGTAACCCATTAATGAGGAAAAACATTGAACTGGCTCTGCTAGCTTGTGAAGGAACTTATTTTTTACTGGAACTGTGAGCAATTAAAAATTTATTTCAATTAGTAATCAATTGGAGATTAGGTTATAGTGAGAGCTGTTGGGAGTTCCAGGTAGAACAGTGCCTTAAAACACCCCATCATTTTCTGAGATACGTGCTGTACAGGTGGGCGAGCAGCATTATCTGCAGTTATTAATCTGTCCAGTGATGCTTTTTGGGGCAGACAGGAATATGTGGTGGTGCTTTTCTAATGTGCTTTACATTTTGCACTGATACATAATCTCATCTATCCTAAACCCAGGCTTGGAGGCTATTTCTTCCCTTTTTCTGCTCTGAGAAATATCTTTGCCTTCGTTCCAGGTAGAAGCAGACACAATACGGCCTTCTGTGAGGAAAGCTTGTAATTGTCTAGTTTAATGAGAGCCTGATGAACTGCATCCTGGAAGTGTAATATGCTTATGGCTTTTTTCTTCTTTTTTAATTATTGGATGACATTAGTGCCTGCTTCATAGAGGCTTCGTTTGGCATTCATCAAGGAGAAAGAGTCTCACCCTGATGTCAGATACTCCAAATGCTATGTGCATGGCTCATTATTTAAGATAATCTGGCAGGTTTGGGAAGATCATGTTCTCTGCTGTGGAATTACTCAACTGTTTTTCTAACCTGTGTTGTATTTACAGGTGTACCATAGTCACTTCTGGCCACTGGAATGGACTGTGCCATCCAGAGACAACAACAAATGCTACGCAAAGATAATTTGCAATATTCAAGACAGTGTAAGTGCAGCTTTCGTTCCAAGGAGAAGAGCAGCTGTATGTTCATCATAGGGACTGTTGGTACCACGGCTATAAATAGGTTATTTTAACCAAATTAGCATGAATTTAATTTTTCCTACCTTTTGAAATATAATAAATATTTATAGGGATACTTTTGTTGATACAAAAATGACCTTTAGTAAAACAGAAAATTCTGCCTTTGCTGTTGGCATGCAATACTTATTCGACATGTGTAAAATAAGAAATATGTCTAAGATGGTTCATTAGCTTTTAAATCGAGTGAATCAATGCATGTAAAAATGCTTAGAAGTTTTATGTGTTTATCTTATTCTCCCTCCCCAAACTGGAACATTCTTGCCTGGGAGATTCTGAAATTGAGGTCTCTCAGAAGCCATCACAACTTGTAACCTTTGTAAATCCACACGTGTTTATAAAACTCTTGAGCTCGTTCTAACAGGATTAATGTATCTTGCCTGCACAAATCTCATTTAAGGTGATAATGCCAGGATTATCCTTGGACTAGCATAAAATTTCCTGGCAGAGGAAATGTACAATACCTGCTGAAGCACAAGCAACATCGCTAATTGGTTAAAAGAATTGGTGTGCCTCTCTCTGAATGATAGTCATCTTTTTTAATGAAAATTCAGTTGATTTTAATCATATGAGTTACTGTGAAGCATAATTTGATGATAAAATGTATTCCTGTTAAGATAGTGGCATAGAGTTATCAGTCCTAAAAAAGATTTTGATCTATTTTACGCATTTTTATGGTGTTTTTTGTTTTGTTTTTTTTTTTTAATAGTTAGATACACATTTATCTTCCTGCAGTCTTTCTAAGCAACATGTCACCATTTTGTAAGACTTTCAAACCTGTCTGATTTGCCTATGTCCTCTTTCTGGAGTAGTCTGCACAAGCATATAAGTTACTTCAGAACCCATGTTTGTATTCCTAATTCAGAGTTACTGAAGAAAATGAAAAGGTTTAACGGTGATTTAAAGTGTTCCATTAATTTGTTGCCATTTCTTGTCCTGAGAATTGAGAACATGTCTAAACATCTAGGGGTAGAATTGAAAGTTACCCTGAATGAAAAATAGTTCAGTAACTACTTGAAACTGCAGTTAGCTCGGTTTCATTGCTATGGCTTCATTTTTACATATGTCCATGTTTTTAAAGGAAAATAAGGATAATTCCATTTTAGTTATTTCCTAATTATAGCTTTTCCTATTTAAATAAACTCTGTGGTAAATCTCATTCCTCAGGCTTACTGAAAGAAAAATAACCTTTCAGTGTACTGCATACCCACACTCTCTTACATGTAATGTTTATTGGGAAGAGCAGATAACTCTTGATACCCAACTGGGCTACATCTGTGCTCAGCAAAATCTGATTAATGCTCTGAAAACCACTAAAGCCCACAGCAGTTGGCATTTGTTAAGAGACACCTGATTTTCTTAGAGAAGCAAGCTTTTCTTTAAGAAAAGCAGGTCAAGTCAGTGCAGCTTGTTCTGCTGAGTGTTTGCTAAGGATATACATGCAATTTGATGTATTTTTCAATCTAACAATGGTATCAATATGAGAAGCGTGAAGTAATAGTATCTTCCTTGTAATGGAATAGATGTCTTTCAGTTTGTTTTGCCAGTCTCTAGGTATGTTATCTCCTACTGACAGGGAACACAGGGCAAATGTCAGTTTAGTTATAATACAGTCTTGCCACATCTGGTTACCCAGAACTTCAGCTTGTGGCCTTTTCCTATAAGCCCCTGTCAGACTGAAAGTTCTTCAGTAGATACACACCTAGCATAGGCCCTGTGGTTGCAAACCTTTATGCAAAGTTCTCATCCATACTTAAGCAAGCAGCCTGTGGGAATGAGTGGAATTGCTGACCTGAGTAAAATTCAAATGCAGGTTTGTAATTTGGACATGCACAATAATGAAGCATAGAACATTGTGGGCGTTTAATTTGTATGCCACTGATGTAAATGGAGGACCTCTGCACAAAACTTTGTAAGGAGGCTGGTTGGTAATTCTTTGTTGAATCTTTTCAGAGAACAAAATTATACCCACAATTTCCATCTGTTGGTGCTAATAACTGATAGTTCACATTTGTGTGGTTACATTAATTTGTGGTATGTTTTGTGAGCTGGTTAAATTATATAGTCCAAGTGAGAAAGCCTTACATGTTGTCTAAAGAGAACTGAATGCATGACTGTGCTTGTATTTTATTATCTTTGATATCTAGGAGAGAGTCATTGGTTTCCATGTCCTTGGTCCAAATGCTGGAGAAGTCACCCAAGGGTTTGCAGCTGCTATGAAATGTGGGATCACAAAAGAACAGCTGGACAGCACCATAGGAATTCATCCCGTGTGTGCAGAGGTGAGTATATGAAGTCACCTCATAGCCCAGGTTTTCTAGTGTCCTGGAGTAAGGTGCTGGAAATCTGAATAGCAGAACTCTGTTAAAGAATTCCCAATCTAGAGGAAGGCAGGGGAGATGTAAAGACAGGGAAGGATCTGGTTTTAATATTTAGAAATCTAACATTTGGGTTTAATCTGGGATTGTTTTAAACTTTTTTGTTGCTGTGTCCATTTGTGAGATGTTTATGGTCTCCCTAATCCAGTGCGCTCTCTGCTGGGAAGTACAGAATTTTCCTTCCACTCAAAGATCCATTTATGAAGGCTTTAAATACTTTTCAGTTAAAGTGGTTGTCAAAGCTGATTTTTTTAGATGTGTGCGCTCGAAACAGGCTTACAAACTGGTGCTGTGGAAGGGGACAATTCTTCTATTCTGCCCTTTTAAAGATCTCTCCTTTACTTTTGAAGTGAAGACATGAGGCCACACAAAAACATTTCTTCTTGCATTTATCTTGCTGCTCCTCATTAATGAAGAGCTTAATTTTCTGAAGTGGGTGGGGGACAACTGCTCCCAGGTGTCAGCCAGAGATGCTCCACTGGTATTAGTAGCATTAGGACCAGTTTATATTAGCTGAGGATCCCTGCAAACTGTTTATGACCTTTGTACATCTCTGTACAGAATCTCTGTGTTAGCTACAGAGTGTTGCAAGAGTTCACCAGGATGCTGCTCTGCAGAAGCGAAGTCAGCTTCTCTTGTGTTTCAAAATGATACAGTATAAGCGGTAGAATACGAACTGTATTAATGGAACGGACTGCTAACAATCTGAATTATCTTCAGAGCATGCGCAATATAGATTCTGTTTTGTGGGTTTTTTTCTGTAGTATCATCTAATGGCGTTCTTGGAAGCCCTTGAAGAGGGGTAGCGGGTCCTACACAGGGGCCCTGTGTAGGGGGAACTCTGAGGGAGGCATTCAAACCTGTGAACTCAAGTGGGATATTAGCATATGCAGTGTGAAGGGAGGATGATAGTCATAATTTATTCTGGACATCTGAGCTGCTAAAATTGAAACTGAATAGAATGATGATTAGACATAATTTAGGGAGGTAATTTCAGATAATCATATTTGTTTGAGTGGGGGAGGAAGAAACTGGCTCAGGAGAAATACACTGTTTAAAAGCTCCAGGGAACAGCGATCATTTTTTTTAGTGCCAGTCTTCAAAAGGTTTTTTATGCCTGTTACTTAATCTCTTAAGCAGTAAACAAAAATCAAAGTGCAACATGGTATTCTTTGATTTTAAAAAATGCTTTTCGGTTGTTTGGAATCTGTGAGGACTGCACATATCTGGATTATTAGAATGATGGGTATTATCAGCATTATTTTTATCTTGAGGCCATGTAAAAGCTAAAGAAAAGGAAGTCTGATCTGAGCAGGAAAGGGAGAGTGTTGCAGGGTCAAATGCTGACATCTTCACTGGCATAAGTACTAATATGTTGCACAAAGTCTCCTGTGAAACATGGTATTATTCAACTAGAAGAAGACTGTAAGAGTGAGAGTCCGTTTTCTCACTGCTTACAAATTGGATCCAGATTTCACTTCTTTTATTTGTCCAGAATTTTATTCTGCAGAAAACGAGTTCTGAATAGAATTTTTTGTAAGGTAAAGTACAAATAACTAAGCACAGAGTTGGTAGGAGCTCAGCCTTGCAGATAACTATCTCTCAGCCTTGACTGTACTGCGGTGCTTGAAATACAGGCGTATATAATCAACCATCTGTGATGAAGAGAAAGGTTCTTCAGGAAGCTGGGGTGATTCTTCAAGTTAGCTAATGATGGCTTTCCACCCATTGGATCTAAGGTTTTGTCTTCACTTGAATAACTAACAAAATCTGACAAAACCCTCATGTTTCCAGTAATTACAAAATGACTACCAGCTGGCTTCCTAGAGTTAGGGAGCTGGATGGTTCCTACAGGCACTTGGACTGGCTAACACATCCAGAGCTTGCAGTCAGGCCAAGAAGAAAGCAGATAAATTTTGCACTTTTTAATCTTTGTCTTTCAGAGTGAAATAGTAATAAATGGAGATTCCCATACATTGTCAGTCTGTGGATCAGAACTGAAGAGTTAGAAACGCTGTCTCAAGCTATGCTTTATAGTTTGAATATATTGCTGTTGTTCTCCCATGTATGTTAGACATGCATTTGTCTTCCTGATTAGTGCATAGTGCTTTACCTGCTTATAGAAAGTGGAATAGGTATATCATTTATTGATGTTCTCTGAAGAGCTGCTAGCAGCATTACTGCAGCAAAGCTTCTACTTGGAGAACTGTAGGGCTTTCAGATCCCCATTATCTTTAGATATGTCAGTGTTATTTGCATAACTGAAATGTGTATGTACTTCATTCTGTGCTAAGTTTATTCTTCCTAATGGCTTTGATGATAGCTAATTATTACAACTTTGAACCATTTAGACAGAAGTGGTTTCGATTTCCTTTTCTCCTTTCTGTATTATATCTATGCAAAGCTATGCAATTATTTGCATGGTAAAGTTCTAATATTAAACAGGTTCTTGTAGAATTCTTCTTCTTGAATTTTGATACCTTTCAATTTTACAATAATTATTCCTGAATATGTTGTTTTCTTTAATGTGACTTGAAAGCAGTAAAGATTGGATTTTTTCCAACTAGATTTATTGAGTATTTTCTTAGCTATTGTCCAGAGGATACAGATCACAGACATAATACCTACTATATCAGCAGTCAGTTTCACATTTCTGTAATATCTAGAAAGGTACAGAGGCGAAATTTATGTTCTCTCCAAATGCTGTAGCCTTGGGTTAACTTCACTTTCCCTACAAATAAGTTATCTTTGAGCCATAAAGACACTTACTCATTAGGTGTAAAGAGTGGAGTTTATTATTTCTGAGCTTATTCCCACTGTAAAAACTTAGGAGCATTAAAACAAAAGGTGATATAAAGCCATGTGATTTTCTTAATTCTTTCTTTTCCACTGTAACAGGAAGGCCATAAAGTAAATTGAGAGAAGAAAGGGTGTTTATATGTTCGCTTTTAAGTGGCAAGGAGTCTAAATGTGTGGGTTTTGTTCTTATTTTATTACCTTAAGAAATGACAGTGATTTTGAGCAGTAAGTGCAAATTGATGTTCCAAAAAAGAATTCATTTTAGCCATGCTAAAAGTCTTCTCTTTAATTTTTCTGTCTTCAGATATTCACCACCCTGACCGTGACTAAGCGTTCTGGTGAAAATACCCTTTTGTCTGGATGCTGAGGTTAAAGATCTCCCATTCTTGTTATTGCCAGAGGCTGGCTTTCATCGCAGTGTCTGACTTGACTTGTGCAATTCAGAAGAAAGGTTTTGGAAGAAGTTGTCCTTAAACATTCCTGCGGAAATGTGTAGATCTTGAGCAGAGCATCATCCAAAGGAGAAGAGCACTGTGGGAGTTGGGCACTTGCGGTGACTGGCTGGCAATTAGCAATGCAATGGGAGTATTGACTGCCAAGCTGATGCTTAGTAGAGCATTTAAATGCGTTCATGAAGTCACAGCCTGAAGCCTGCATTGTCTGGGGGGCAGTGATGGAACAACTGCTAGCACAGCTGGACCACAACTGTTTTGGTTTGGTTTTATTCCTCTCTAGTTTCTTACTTGAACAAAGAACTTCTGGACTCAAGAAAATGACCACAACTTCAGATAGTTGTAAGGTGCCTCTGTGTACTTAGGTTATAACACAGAAGTTGCAAGGTCTCCTCATGAGAATGCGGTTTACCAGCTTACGTGCTTGTGGAGGGGAAGTTGTATCTACGTGTTTGATCCTATGGAAGAAAATATCCTTGGAAGAGAGTTTAGTGCCTTTTAGAGTAACTCATTTCTTGGCTTCGAACTGACTCAGTTGTGACATTTTTATTTTAGAGTTATTTATTTGTGAAAATGCTCTCCTTAGTGAGGAAGGAAAATACTTTTTACTAAGACTGCCTTATACAGAAAGTAGCCTTTTTTCCCTCTGGAAGTAACCATGCGTATAACACAAATGTGATCTTATTAGCTTTATCTTGCAGCTTATATGATTGTAATTAATCCAGTTTGGAACTGACACAATTCCAGTGTGGAATGAATTGTGCTTTCAAGAGCTCTGTGCAACTTTACTAAACCTGAATAAGCACTTCCTTTCTGGGTGAGCTACCATATGTTGCACCATTCCAGGTCTAAACTGGCCACTTTGCGCACAGAAATATTGAGACTTCCCCTCAGATTAGTGGGCCAGTAGAATTAAAACAATGAACCAAAGAACACTCCCCAAAGCAAACAAACAAGCAAACCTCCCACCCAACCTCCAGAAACCTGCAGTGAAAAATCTTCTATGTAGATACAGCCTAAAAGCTGTGTTTAGTTCCATTTGTGTTTTGATTTATATTTAAAATACTTTCAAAACAGGTTTCCATGGGAAGTAACAGATTCCTGAATGTTCCTCCTGTGTTGGATAAACTCGCATACATATTTATTAAGAAATGGTAAAAATGCCTCTCTGTGATGGAAATGGATGAGCTTACTGATCTGTTCTTTCATTTCCCTCTGTTTTAGCAGAAAGGTTTGGGTTACTTTTGTTAAATGGTTCTCAGGAGTTTAGTAGTGCAGGCGGTGTGAATAGAGGGTGAGCTCCCTGGCCCTCTGGGCAGAATGCCTTGTGCTGAAATTTTTACCTGGTTAATGAATTCATGTATTTCTACTGAGATTTTGAGAATAGTCTTGTAAGTTATTTTTATAAACTCATGCGTAACTGAAGGATTGTTAAACGTGTTTTGTATGTTATCAAGAATGGTCTGTGGTAGCAGTTTTCTGGCCAGTTTCTTAAATAAATTGAATATTTGCACAAACAGATGCTCGTTTTGATGCCTCTTCCAAGCAAAGAAAGCAGGTGACAGCAAGCCAGCTTTTGTTTTTAAAGGCCAGAAGAGGGCCCCTTGATAAACCCAGCTGTACTGCATTTTAAAGGTAGGTATTTCTGAGAAGCAGGGTTTGGGGTTATGTTATATGCATTATTTTTGTATGTTAAACATTTGAAAAGGGCATACTTAACAATAGGAAACTAATCAGAAAACCAGCCTTCCACTATTTGCACTGGCTGCCATCTGTATAACTTCCGGATACCCAGAAGTTCCAGAGCTGTTTGGGTAGCTGCTCTAATTCAAGCACGTGGATAGCACCATTTCCAAACAAGCCTGTAGGCAAGTCAGATCGTGGAGTGTAGGGATTAAAGACTTGTTACGAGCTTGGCTTTGCAAGGTTGGACCCCCTGTATCCATTCCTGTGGGTCATGTTGTCGTTAATAAAGTGTTTTCATCATTAATAATGTGTTTTCGGCCTAGTGGCTTGTAGTTTAGTAGTTGCTGGGTTTAATTTCTTTTATTTTTTACTTTAAAATTGTGAGGCTTTTCTTGCATAGGGCTTTTATTTCTCCAGAAGGAAAGCATTTTCAGGTGTGTATTTCTGTGTTGTCTATGTATGATGATATATAGTATATTACAACATCACATGATGATGTATTGAATGCCAAAGCAAAGTATTTAATGCTTTCATCAAATTAAGCATCCATTAGGTAATCTGTGCTTTGGAAACATATACTAGAAAATTTGTTAAGTTAAAGGGTATTTATATTCAGCTCGTATTCATTAGTTATTAACATTTTTTGGAACTTACCAAAGTTTAAGTGAGAATCATCCGAAGGAATTACAGATGCAAATGCAGACAGGAAATTTCACTAAGTTTAGCAGGGAGTTAGAACTTCATAGACAGCTCAAAAATTGGTTTTTAATTCTCCTCCTTTTTTTCTTTTTAAGGAACCCCATCGCCACTGATCGTTCCCTTTTTACCTCTCTCCCCTTGGTGTGGGTTGTTGGAGCAATCTGAACTTTCCTGTAAGTCTTGTATCCCAGCTTGCATCCTGCCTTTGCTCCTTTAAGACCTGCTGCCTGCCCAGAGACTCTGTAGTGTCAGCACTGTGCGGTGGTGCAGGACCAGCTTCAGACAAGGTAGATCTCCTGAGGATGTCGTGGGTGCTGGAGGTTTCACAGTAAGGCAGGTCTCTTGCTGTGCCTTGTGAGAGGACCTCGCGCTCATGAAGCTGTGTGATGATCCTGTCTCTGGCTATACCACTGCAGCTTGTCCCTTTCTCTGTGATGCCACGTGGCAGCTGGTGGGTGACTGCTGGTGCACACCATGCCAATGCAAGAGGGTGATGAAGGGGCCAGATGGCTGAATCTTACACGTAAGACTTGATAGTCTTCTTTCAGGTCAAAATATGGTGTGTTTGCAGTAAGATGGCAGCCTTGCCTAGAGGGAAATGTCACAAGCCCTTTCTCTTTTGACGACTGGCTTTTCTGATTGCTCAGTTGTCCTCTGCATGGGATGGCATGAGACTGTTTTCTTGCCAAGGCCTGTTTGGCCTCCAGAGATAAATCAAACCTTAATAAATAGAAGTCATCAGGGGATGTGCCACACCACTGGCCTCCCTTCTGCATGCACAAAATGTCAGCACGGGGTTTTGGTTTGGGGGCTGCTGGTGGAGAGTGGAGTGGAGAAGGGGCTTGGGCATTTATCAGAGAGGGTAGGAAGATGTGTGGGGCCATGGGTGAAGGCACAGTGCAGGGCAGCAGTTGCCATATTGTCTGTGGAGGATGGCTCCCCAGAAACCACTGAGCTTGGGAGATGCAGGAGGGCCTTTGTTGGGCAGAATTTGACTTTCCTCATACAGTTTGTTTTTCATTCAGTTGCCCTTTTCATCTCTTTTCCTGTGAAATCTTCCTAGTTACAGACTTGTCTGAGGGAGTTCTTCCACAGCATTTTTACCTCTTAAAATTACAAACTAAGCTGACACAAGGGGATATGTATCAGGTCAGTGAGGGAAGGCTTTCCTTCCCCTAGCAAAGCTTTGCTGAGGACCACCGGTGCCTTCTGACCTGCCCCATTGTGTCGGGTGACCATTGCGTGCCTGCAAGTGGTTGCTTTCTGGCAAGACCCCTCCGTGAGCATTCCTTGCTGCTGAGCCCATTCCCTGCTGCACCCACCCACCACGGGCTCAGGCAAATGTCCATTACCATCTTTAACAGGAGCTGACCTGGGCACATAGTGAAAAATCTGCTGCTAAACCCCAGCTGCTTCTTTCTTCTGTGTATACTTGTCTCAGCCACTACTTCTTTTCTGGAGAGTGGGTTTTATTCTAGGTTAGGCACAGAGTAAATGGAGCTCTGCCTGTCGCTGGCTTTCAGAACCAAATAGTAACACACTTAGGCAAAGAATCTGATTTCCCTTTTAATGTCAATGTAAACTGGCATCAGGGCATCCACGGTGAGAACCACACATGTGCCACATGGTGTGATGGAGAGCAAACGGAAGCAGTGACTTGCATTTGGGTTTGACCCAGAGTTGATCTTCCCAAATTAAAAGAAAACTCTGCTGCTTCTGCTCCATCATATATATATATATTCATACACACATATATTTATAAGTGTGTGTGTATATATATATATGTGGACTGTGGGATGAGGTGACTCGGGGTCCCTTCAGGCAATTTTTCCCTTGAGTGACACTTTGGGGTTGCTACATCACAAAAGGAAGATCTCAAAGAGAGAAACTGCATGACTTAAGTGAATGCTGTTTAGTGTTGCAGCATAACCCCCTCTCGTGAGGAGCCCGGTTGTCTCAACACCACCACTGTATCTGAAAATGAAAGCTCACAACTTGTAGTAATTTTGCCAGGGGTGCAGGAGGCCCATGATGGAGCCATGTGTGGCACAGGGTATGGCAGGTCAGTGCTGTGGTGGCAGCGGCAAGGGGGGGTGCAGACACTCATACCCTCCTTATTTGTGTTTATCTTGATTCTGCAAGTACTGTTTTTAGTCTACAGCTGCTAAAAATAACCACCTTAAATTAATGGCCTGTGTTTGCATTAAGCTGTTAAACTGGCATTGGTCACTCAACACTGCACACCCAAACTGCTGCTTACTGCCTATTTATAACTTAAGTGAGATTCCTCAAGGTTTCTTTTTGGGCGCTGGGGTCAGATGGGTAATACCGATTGCACAAGTGTTTGCTGTTTCTTAGGGCAGCATTTTCCTGAGTTAAAAAGAACCTCAGCTTACCTGAGCTGGATTTTACAGCTTGTGAGCTGTGAGCGGTGTGTGTCTCCCAGTGCTCTGGCCAGCGTCATGGATGCAGATGCCCTAAAGTCAGGCTCGTGCCTGCCCCATGGTGGCTTGATCTGCTCCTGACCTGGCCCCCTGAGGCTACTGGGGGACACAGAGCTTGTGGGTTACTTCTGGAGGATGTTTGGTGGGCAGAACCTGTCCCAGGGCTGGCACGGGCGAAGGTAGCCTGTCGAGGCTATCTCTGTAGATAATCTCACCTCAGGACCACTCTGAGCAGCTCTTACTGCAGGGCCAGAGGAGGAAACAAAGCAGAGATGCTTCTAACCCCATTTAGTGTGGTTTTTTTATTGGTCTGACAGATGGGTATCAGCCTATGTTTATTTCGCAACTATCTGAGGTACAATGTTGAAAGAAAACAATGGAAATTGTATGTGAGGCACGACTGTGCTCAGTTTGTGATTGGGCTCAGTTTAATGCCTGGGACCAATTAAAGTGCAGTTGTTAGGCTGGGACACAGGATGGGAAACACTTTGGGGTATGTGTATGCATGCCTTTCAGTTTAGGAAGGTAAAGATGAAAAACGCCTGTCAAAGCAAGCGCTAGACTCTTGACTAGACTGGAGACGTGTACATGAACCATCAGATGGGTATGCTCTGAAGTATCTTTGAAGGTGAAGTCGTGGTGGGAATCAAAGCAACCTGAAAATAAAACTGGTGGGGAAGTTGCCATAAAGCACCTTAAAGCAGTGTCTCGGTTAGACATGCTGCCTTCTACAAATTAGACAGAAGAAAAGAGATGAACTCGGGAAATGTGAGATGCTACTGATTTCCTTAGAACAAGAGGAATGGTGCTGACTCCTATTTAAATCTTGCAGAGCTTTAAAACTCTGTGTTGATACATATTGACTTTTGCTTTAATCTGCTTCTCTCTCTTCTCCCTCTGTTCATTTCCCAAGTGTTTACTGGTTTAGACTTGTCTTGGGGAGTTCTCTTGGCATGTGTTTTTAGTAGTCCCAAGATCATAAAATCTGTGGGAAGGGCAAACAAGGAACAGTGATTTACCATTGCTCACCACCACAAGAGAGCTATGGCTAAAGTAGTTAAAGAAGGCTGTTTTTTTTCTGCATTACACATAACTGAATGGAAGTCACTGCCACAGGATGTTACAGTCTAAAAATGCACCTGTGTTGAAAATGAAATTGTATGCACGCAGGGTGGGAGGTTGGTAAAATAATGATTTGGCTGTAGCTTACGGAGCAGGATGCCCTTAAACCACTAAGTGTGGGAAGCTTGAGAGGAAAACCTACAGGAAGCATCACTGTGTGTATATTCAGTGTGTCTGGGGGGTACTGTAACCTTTACTAATCATCTTGTGTGGGAAACAGGATGTCACATTGAAGGGACCTATAGTGTAGGCACTTCGTGCTTCTGCCATAGTATTCCCCTCCTTGGGATCTCATTTGTTCAAGCCTCACAAATGTTCCTTAGTCTTTTGTAGTTCCTTACTCTGCTACTACTAGTACTAGTACAGTAACTACTCCCTGTAGTTCCTTAGTCTTTGCAAGGCTCAAAATGTTCATGTCTCAAAAGCTTTCCCCTCCTAAGTTATGCCAGGCTTTCTGCCCTGTGGGCAGGTTGCAGGGAGGGCAGCCTAATGGGTGAGCCACAAAGGTTTCTACTTGGGCCTGTTCCCCAGAGACACCTCCAGCCCATGCAGACCTTTCTGTCCCTCAGATGGCATCTTCACTTGCCACTTGCTAAGGTCAGGATTGAACTTCCCAAGCTGGGGCATTGCCATGGACAGCCCCCACCTTTCAGCCTCTGTCAGCCAAGCCAACAGCATGTCTTCTAGATTCTCAGTGAGCAGCCTGAAGTAATAAGGCATGAACTTACACTAAACGTGTGCAAATCATATTGAAATTCAAGTACGTATCCTTCCAGGAGTTTTTGAACAGTTGACCTAAATTGGTTCAAATGGCACCTTTCAGTAAATCTCTGCAACATGCAATAATGACAAGGTTTTGAAGTGGAAAATGAGACATTTTTTTAGTGGCATGTTGGAGTTTACAGAAGATTTGCCTCTTCAGAGAGTTACTGTTAGCCCTGCAGTTTATGTGCTTTGTTTCCATTTTGGAGTCATTCTACTACGGCACAGATGTTGCAAGGTGCATTTGTACTGTTGCTAAACAGTATTATTAATTTCTCCCCTAGCAGCACCATGAGCTGGATCAATGGCTCTAGCATGTGAAAATGACATAATTCAGCCTAAGATCTTTCAGCCAAGATACTTCTACTGCATGAGGATGCTCTTGTACGAGGCTGCCAAGGAGTCCCCATATATATGTGTCATGTGGTTGCCAACATCAACCACCATGGATACAGAAGGACTATCATAATTGTTCCTGGAGGGTGATTTGTACTGGAAACCACAAGCTCAGTTACCTACTGAGCTCACTGCAGACAGGCTTTTGTGGAGAAAGGGTCTCTTCCCACTCACCTGTTATTCAGTCTTGCAGGGGCTCTTTTTGGTCCTTCTTCACAAAACCAAAAATAAGTGAAGTAGGTTAATAAGAATCAAAACCATGAGAAGTTGTTAATGGGGAGCTGTGTTCTGCCCTCTTCCCCAATCCCCCAGAATAACTGCCTGAGGCCTGAAGTTGCTCATTAAGCAGCTAGGTGGTCAATAATAAAAGAAGTGATGGAGTCAGAAAAGGGTCAACCCTTTTGGTGACAGAACTGATCTAACAGCCCATTTCACCTCCAGAGGAGGAGTGGGAACCTTCTTCTTTATACCTTGGCTGGCAGAATTCCAGTACATCTCCGTGTAATTTTACTTTTAAGGAAGGTTTACTTTGTCTTCCAGTTCACAGTGGTTTGGAAGGGAACTATTTAACGCTAGTACTCTTTGCAGCTGCAGGATAGTATGGGTGGGCTGTATAGAGCCAGAATGACTGTGTCTCCATGGTCTGGTGGCTCAGTAGCTGGTTTGTTTGAAGGCTTTTCCACACTCCATAAGCCATGAGTCTCTTCGTCTGCACTGCTCTAAAATAAAAACCAAATAGGAAATCTCCATCTCAATCAGCACATCTACTGCAGAGCAGAAGTTCTTGTTCTTGAGTGTTGGTTTCTTTACCCCTCACCCTGGGGACAAGTGGTAGTTTTCTCGCTGACTTGGAGTTATGGAGATGGTGGCCCTGCCCCACAGTTTCAAGAGGTGGTGGTCGTGGTGGTGTTCACAGGAGGGGCTGGCCATCTCTGTTATGGGACACTGGCTGCAGGGCAGGCAACCACAACAGCAACTCGGTCACTGCAGGGGTTCTTTGGATGTTGCAGGTTTCTGGAGAGCTGTTGGAAATGTCAACAGTTTGTTTCCTTGTGGCTTCTTATACTTGTAAAGCCTAAAATCCCACAGATACAGTCTTCTGGTAGCATTTGCTCCTTTCTGTGTGGTGGGTGGAAGTGCAGAGATTTGTGGATTAGTGCTCAAGGGGATGGAGACAGAGAGAGACAAATCTCGCCCTTGAAGATCTTTGTTGTTAAACTTTAAATAAAATTTCATCTGAATTTTACGTGACGAGGGAGTTTGGCACAAAGAACCAGCTTTATCCACCTGGTCCATGACCATTCCTAATCAGCAAACTTGACAGCAAATACTCCAGCGTCATTTAGTAGAACATCATACTGAGAGACTCAAGTTTTCTACAGCGAAATTGCTTTTAGCTTCAATGGTATAAAACTTACACAGCAGGGAGAGCGCTCCTCTCACACTGAGGCGAGTCAGAAGTGGAAGGCATTTAAACACAACGAGGATTTTGGATTATTTTTGTTACAATTCCAGTAGTAGCCAAGCCCCAAGCTGGATTGACATACAATGGTACCAGCAGCAGTCCAACTTTCTGGGTCATCCTGAGCTCTCTGCACAATCTGGAAACTGCAGATGCAAGTGTCTAAGAAATGTGATGAGGTCTCTTGCTGTCTGGAGATACTGGTGTCTTCCCATAGGTTATACCAGAAGCCATCACTACTACTGAAAATAAACACCTGCCTTTTAAATGGCTAAAGTCAAGACAAGACAAATACAAGACAAAGACAAATAGGGTATGGGAAGCCTCAGCAGAACTGACTGCTCAGGACTGTGATACAATGATAGGTATTTCACTGGAGGTGGGTTTCTATGCTCTGAGTGGAGATGAGCTGCCTCCATGGATCAGTTACTTAATCCTGTTAATATAAATAGAGTTTTTTTTTTTGTTGTGATGGCATCAGTCTCATGCCAGCTGGCATTGAAAGCTGTCACTCTGGTGGGCAGACAAACCAAGTTAGGAACAGCTAAAGGAATTGATTTACCTCTCATGTAAGGTAAAACTGTGTCACAAGAAAGCATCGTGCAGAATATCGAGCTCCCTCTAAATTATACCTACTTTTCAGCCTGGACAGTATGTTCAGCCAGTGTGTCTATACCACTGCTATCACCCAAAACTGAGGCTCTCAAAGCTAACCAGCATCTTTGCTTGACGCTTCACTGTGCTGTGTTGTTTCAGAGCACAGGCAGAGCTGGAACAGAGGAAGGCTGCAATGTGCTGTAAATAGGAAAACCACATCCTCGATCAGACAATACCGATTTTACTGTCAGCTACATCAAATGGGGGATCTGACTCCTGCTCAATCCTGCCCTACGGTCAGTACCCAAGGCTGACCCTACATTGATTTCTTCCAGCCTTTCTTTCCAATGTTGTCTTCATAGGAGTATTAGTTTGTTGTTGCAAGAATCTTTTCTTTTAGAAGACTCTAAAGACCAAACAGTCTAAGCTCATGTGACTTGTTAAAGTTATAAACAAGTGTATAATTGTGCACAGCCACCCAAAAGGGGTGAGACTGTACTCGCCAGCCTGTGCGATTCAATCAATCACACCTATTAATAACCAACTTGATTACAGAAAGCAGAGCAGTAGCACAGTTTTCAACTTTACTGAATCCTCACAGAGACTTTCTTTGGCTTTTTCTTCCCTTTTTCTTAACAAGCTACTGTAGGAGCACAGCAGAGCTGTCATTATTAATTTGTCTGAAAATTGCTGAACATCGCTCATAATACCCAAGTCTCTGGTGTATCTTTATATTGGGGTATTTCCTACAAGAAATAACCAGTTTGGTACGACTCCAGAGCATAGCTGGTTATGCAGCTTGGCATACAGACCAAGAGTTCTGAGAGTACATAGGCACTGGCTAACAGGGGCTCTTCCTCTAGGAGCTGTGTGGAATTAGAGCTTCATTTGCTTTTGCATGTCGAATTAGAGCTTTGGTTACAAAATCTACAAAATAAGAGTTTGAGTTAACTTAGCAGAATGAAATCTTGTTTTACAGATACATCTCTGTCTGTTTTAAACAATGCTGCTTTTTCAAAGGACAAAAAAATAGTGTTACTATTCAAAAGCGGGAAATGGCATTATTTTTCGCAGTGGAAAATGTCACTGCTGTGCTGATAGCTGTTGACAGGTACTTGTCGCGGTTGTGCGCTGTGATGTGCTAATTATTCTGAAGTTCAATCAGATGGCATTTTGTGTTTTCATTTCAACTGTAAAAACACAGTATTTGCGACATGTTGACAAGTGCGTCTTTAATTGCTCCATGGATACCTTCCAAGCGCATGTGTTTTCCACTTACTTTGTGAAGAAAGTTGTGTAATTAGCTCCAAGGCTACAGGGTGCGTTGCTCATGATTGTATTTTCGTTTCCTCTGCAGCGATAGATAGAGAAAGCTGACAAATATGAAACCCCATCTTACATGCTGAACCCTACCACAACTGGATTGCAAAGGTGGAGAGTTCTGGCTGGTTTTGCGAATCAAGGTGATGAACTACCCATGATGACACCCTCTCTTCGTTCTCAACCTCTCTCTGCCTCACTTCCCAGCACATGTCTAGAGTACAAAGCAAAAGGATCCAATTAGATATTAAAAACATCACCTAATATGCATCTAAGGACAAACTTTCTCATTTGTACTGCTCCCGATTCTACCTGTTGTCTTCCTTGCTTATTTCTTTGTGTTTGTTCATCTCATCAGTGTCAGGGTTCACTGCTGAAAGAAGCCAAATGTTGCAATTGCTGGAAGCAAATGAATTGGGCAGGTGTGACTAGAATTAGAGTTGGGCTGTCTCTAAGTCAAATGATGTTTTGCCCTGAACTCAAGGGGGTCTGGATCTAAACAATACAGCTATTGACTCTGCAGGTACAAAATGCATCATGTCCCTGGTAGGAGATGAGGGTGATATATGAGCTGTTAGTCTGCAGCTGTATAGGCCTGGACTTGGTGACTCTGGAACTGCCTTCCAGTCCTGCCTCTTATGGACCCAGCCAGTACTGTAAAGCGTGGGCATGAGGCAACTGACAGAAGGCTGAACCCAATGTGAAAGTTATTTACAGTAATTCCAGTTTTCACTAGTGCTGAAAGCTGCAATATTTAATCTTAGCAAAGAGAGTTAGGATTCAGACCTACTGTAGACCTAGTATAATAGACCTACTAACCAGGATGAGATTCAGGAGAAAAAAGCATCAAGATTCAAGGCCAGGTTGGATGGGGCCTTGGGTGACATGGTCTAGTGGAAGGTGTCCCTGCCCATGGCCGGGGAGTTGGAACTTTAATGTCCCTTCCAACCCAAACCATTCCATGATTACTTACCCTTTTTCCCTTGCAAGGATATTCTTCAGCTGTTCCTTAAATCAGGAATAAGATGGTGAAGATGGTGTCCTTTGGGTGCACACATGCATGATGTCGGCATCAGTTTGGATTCATTACATGCAATTGTACAGAAATGATAATTGTGACACTTGGGTTTGTTTCCTGTCTATTGGGTTTTTGTTTTGTTTTGTTTTAAATACATTAGATGGATTGTTTTAAAGACAGACACATAGATCGATTTCCGTAGGTAGCAAATAGCTTAAGTGTAAATTAGGTTACATTTTTGCTTGCTGCATGGTTAGCAGGGCCCCTAAGCCAACCCTCCAGACCCAGGGGTATTCAGACTCATAGACACATGAGACCAGCCCCAAAGCTACTGTTCTGCAACCAGGCTTGTTTTCATCTTTTCAGAAACTGTCTATATCAGAAGCATCAGTGCCCCTCACAGAGTGATTCATATTTCCTGAGAACTGTGTGACAGGGAGAAATGATGAGCTGGTGGTAAAAGTCATTGTTGTGGCCTTTTCTACTTGATCTGGAAGAACCAGATGTGGTTATAACTCAAAGAGCTTTTTTCTACTCTCCTTTCCTGTACTGCCATCTGAGTTGGCTTGGTTAGCTGCTCTCTGGGATCAACCTGCCTGTCCCTCATGGTGGTATATCAATATGCTCTATCAGAAGTAAGTTTAGACATGCCTGTTTGAAAGGGAGACCAGTTAGCTATGCCAGTGTGAAGGTGGGTGAGGGAGCTTGCCTTCTGTTTCTTCCGTAGTGTTCAGTGATAGAGCATTAGGGCAATTTTTGGTGAAGGACAGTTCTACCTCATTAATTCTCACTATATTTAGAATTTTGAACAGCCAGATTGTTTGAAGGGCTAGTCAATCAAGCTGTTCGCTTCTCCATCTTCCTGTTTAACCTTATAGTTCCCTGCTTTTTCTTGACTAAACCACTTATGCTTCAAGCAAGCTGGGAAGCAAAACAAGGTCTTATCTGAAAGGGACAAACTTTGGGCCTTAATTGCAGTATGCCTTTTCTGGAAGTTGAGCTGGGGGAGGAAAGAATTTGCCATGCAAGTTACAAAGTTATGCAACATAACAATGAGCTTGCCAGGATCCTTCAGGGAAGAATATGCAGCCAATGTTTAATATTTATAGCCTAAATAAAAGTACAGGGGCAATAATCTAATAAAACAAACAAACAAACAAAAAAAACAGCAAGAAATTGGATGTACTTCTCCCGTTCCATTCTTTGCTGGTGCAAGGACCAGCTACTGTGGTATGAGAGATATCCTCATCTGAGCCTTCTGTTTTTCTTTTGAAATGACCATAAAGTTACTCTGTTCTCCTTTTCTGCCTCCTGGTGCTATTTCTTTAAAAATAGCTTTTCTCCTTGTAAAACTAAGTAAAATGGGTTTGATATGTAGGCTCTGACTCTGAGACTTGAGGGAGAATGCATTAGAATAGTTTGGGCTGGAAAGGACTTTAAGATCATCTAGTTCCAACTCCCCTGCCATGGGCAGGGATACCTCCCACTAATCCATGTCAACCTGGCCTTGAACACCGCCAGGGATGGAGCATTCACAGCTTCCCTGGGCAGCCCATTCCAGTGCCTCACCGCCCTTACAGTAAAGAACTTCCTCCTTATATCCAGTCTAAACTTCTGTTTAAGTTTGAACCCATTACCCCTTGTCCTGTCACTACAGCCCCTAATGAAGAGTTCCTCACTGGTATGATCACATTATGGATACACAAGCTATTCCCTGCTTCCACCAGCACTGTGGCAATTTTTTAGTATAATAGCCAGTGAAATGAGTTATCTTGTGGTAGCATTAGGAAACATGAAAATAATAGCAGTGCAGTTGCCATGGCTCTCAAGTGGCATGTGCATTTTAATGTCTTTTGCTTGTTCAAAACTGTTTTACAGTCTTAGTACCCTGCATTGTGCATTTCCCTGTATTTAACAGACAAACCAGAAAGTAACTGTTATCATCTCTATACAAGAATGTTTTCCGTTTACTCCTGGTTGATGGAAAGGAACCATTTCAGGAGTTGTGGACTTCTGAATCTCTCTATTTTAGGTTAGGTTTGTTTATTCCTGTAATCTTGTCCCTGTCCAATGTTCTTCTGAGCAGCACTATGCATGCAAACAGACAGGCAAAGATGCTGAGGTTTCTACATACATACACCAGGGCCCAGAGCAGGCAAACAAGCTTGGAGTTTATCATATTTTACCTCAAATATGCTGCAAGAGAAGAAAATGTTATTGCTGTGTCAAGAGCACTTGGGGGGAGCTGCCATGCTCTGGAGATGGTGGGACCACAGAAATAGACAAACTGAAGTTTGCATTGCTACAGCTTGTACTATACCTGTTTTGCATATGAATGGAGGGCTCGAGTCCCTGCACGTATAATTTTGGCACCCTTCCTGCATTTAAATATTACTTTGTCAGGTCTTTCAGCTTTTAAAAATATAGTGATTGCTGTTCTTCAAAGAGCTGAGGAATACAGAAGACATGCCTCTTTCAACCAGTTCTCATGTTGGTATTTTGAGGTAGTCCTGGCATGAGCACTGATAAATATTTGCTCTTTCAGTAGTGGTCTGGCTGCTTATGGACTTGTTCTCCTCCTTGCTGGGGTGTGTAAGAAGGAGCCAGTGGACCACCCTGCTCCTTCATGGTGGTCTCTGGCCTTTGTGGTTATGACCTGGCCTGGCTGTCTTTGTGTTGTGAGGTTTCAGCAGTCCAACGATGCAGTGGATGCTTGCCAGCCCTGAAATACATCACATCTCCTAAGAGTGACTCATACCAACCATCCAAATTGCAAGTTGTCTTTCTCAAAATATTGACGGTACAGACATTGCCAATATTGTTGTCGATCATAAATTGATAATATTTGTGGGTTTTATTGAAAGAGCTTATACAGTTGGTCCTTGGCCCATATACAGTTCAGTGGAAATGCTTCTGGTGTGCCAAATCTGGCATATTTCAATGATATTCTGCCCCAAAAATAATTGTTGTGTAGCAACTTGGGGTAGTTACATATGTATGCTTTAAAGATTTACAGTATTTCCCTACAGAAGGTCGGGAGACCCTGCATATTTGTACTAAAGGCTGTAATAGTTTCCTTCCTCATAAATATTTAGATTGTTTGCTTAATGGGTGCAGTACCAGTAGATGCATCAGCTTACTTTTACATATATTCTGTTAACTCAGGCTTAACAGAAGAGGTCCTCATTGACATCTGTCTAGAAAGCATTTCCTATGCAAAGCAATTCGAGGTTCATCCTTGCTTTATCAAGAAACACTTGATTTAGGGGGCTGGAAGATTATCTCACCATGCAGATGTTGAAGCAGAAAGGTAAACTCTATAGTGGTGGTTGTGGTTTGTAGCAAAGGCAGCTACACACTTAAGGGTTCACATCTGGACTGTCTGTCCTGGGTTCAGCAGTAGCAGTCATTTTTCTCCTTCTTAGTAGCTAGTGCAGTGCTGTGTTTTGATCTTTTGGCCTGGAAACAGTGCTGATAACGCCGATGTTTTCAGTTGCTGCTCGAATGTTTGGTCTGGCCAAGGACTTTCTGAGCCTCATGCTCTGCCAGGGAGGAGGGGAGGCTGGGAGGAAGCAGAGACAGGACACCTGACCCAAACTGACCAAAGAGGTATTCCATACCACAGCACGTCGTGCCCAGGATGTAACTGGGAGTTACCCAGAAGGGCTAGGGACTGCAGGGTTGGACAAGGTATCGGTCGGTGCTTGGCTGGGGGAAGTGGGGCGAGTTATTGGTCAGCTGGCATTGAGGTGTTGTATTCTTTCCTCCTGTTATTTCCTTTATCATTATTACTATTGGTGGTAGCAGTAGTGGTTTGTGTTATACCTTAGTTACTAAACTGTTCTTATCTCAACCTGTGGGAGTTGCATTCTTTCGATTCTCCTCTCCGTCCCTCTGGGTGTAGGGGGAGGGCAAGAAGGGGGGGAGTGAGTGAACGAGCTTTTGTGGTTGGGTTTAAACCAGGACACCGTCCCATCCCAAGTCCCTGCAATAGAGCAAGCCATATGCTTTCTTCAACACAATTGCAAATGGCAAAATCCAACCATAGCTGCAGTTGTGCCTGCGGAATAATGGGAGATGCCTAGAAAATGTCAACGTTGCTGAGGGCCAGAGTGTTCCGTTGCAAACTCCAAGCATGGGTAAGAGCTGGGTGAAAGAAATGCAGTTAATCATGAACCTAAGGCTTTCTCTGAGGGTCATTCAGCTGCTGTCAGTGAACCAACACCGGAACAGGTTTTAAAGTACTTGGATTCATTTAATTAGGTGCCTATTTAGTGTTGCAATGTTCACAATGAATGTTTTCCAGTCTCATTTTTTAATAAAGACCTCGGCTGTAATTATGGTAATGGCAATATAACAGCTTGTTGGTTAGTGATATGAGGCCTCATTTATTTTTTTTTCTACTTGCCTCATTTCATCAGCCAAAACCAAAACAAAGAATTGGGCACTAGGATACAAGGTTCTTTGCATAGATGTGAATTATTTCTCAAAGTAAAGTATGTGAGAACAAGCCAGACCGAAGCTGAATCAAAGGCTGTAGTTACAAAGACACTGCTGTCTTTTGGTTTAGTCTTCTTAAAAGGTTCAAACTGAATGGTGATAGTTTTACCGATCAGGTTAAAATGTGAACTATTGTTAGTGAAGTTAGCTGGGATCCTTTCAGCCCCACCAGTTGTACCTGCTCAGAGTTAAAAGGTCAAAGACTTGTATTTCAGATGAGGATTCATCTCCTAATAACGTGCTTCTAATCAAGGGTAGGCATCAGGCTCCCTTCTGTAGCTGATGTAGAAAAGATGAGTCACCTACAAAGGACACTTTCCATAGGCGGATGTCAGTGGGTGAGGTGACTCCCCTTGTTCTGCTGATGCAGCCATAGGCAGCCTTTTGGAATCTGCCCCAGGTATAGACTAAGTCTGATAAAAAGCTCAACTATAGCATTAAGCAATCTCTGGACTTTCTCAGGCATGAACAACATCCCAGCCTCCTGAGACAGGGTGACACTTGTGCTGATCTTGGACAAAGTCACTGCTGGCTGGTATTGGGTGTTGAATGCCTGGAACATCACTTTAGAGGGGGTTGGCCCCATCAGTGAGGGTCAGTAGCATGTCGACACATCTGCATATTTAACCTTATTCGGGATGCTCAGAAGTGACAGCAAGGAAGGGAAGTCACGCACCCACTCCCTGGTGTGAGAGCTGGGGAACCAGCTTGTGCCTTTTGCTTGCTTTCTTTTTTCTTTCCTTTTATTCTCATCCTCCCACCCTACACACCTGACTGGTGCTGAATACAGCCCAGCCCTTGGGGAATGTAACATTCAGTTTTAGTAGCAGGGAAATGATCTTGCAATCATAAAAAATTGATGGCTGTCTGAAGCAGCAGTTAATCTTGCTTGAGAACTGCATCATTAACCTACAGCACAACGTACACATTACAGACACATTTATAAATGGGAGAGAGTGTAGACTTCAGTTTCTAATTTCCTTCTTGTGGAGGCTCATAAAAATCACAGGGAAAACACTGCCTCTGACATACTGCTGTGCCAGACCTCTCCACTTCTCTTGCTCCTTTCAGGGTAAGGGTGGTTCTCTGTGGCCATGTTGGTGGACTGTGTCAGAAGACAGACCTTTGTGCTCTTCCCTAATGATTGGGTGATGTTATCTCCGTAGAGAAGTCAGACACTGTGGACATTTGACTCACCACGTGCAGCAGCCTAGAGCTGGGTGCAAGCAATCTCTCAGGTGCAGTGGTGTGAATAGTGGGGATCCCAGGCATGAAATACCCAGCCTGTCAAGCTTTGGTGTCCAGATGTCTTGTTGGGACCTGAACACCCTGAAAAATACTCTTTCTCATCCTGTTTCTGCAATGCTATTCAACTGGGATGTTGAATTTCCTGTCTCACGCACTCAGCCCCCATAGAAGGCATTTGCCACCTCAACCATCTCAGTCAAATAACTCTATGCGTGGTACCCATGATGTGGCCTGAAACAGTAAGTGTGTCCTGAGCCTCGCATGAGGTCACATCATTCAGCACGGAAACAGAAAGTGGGGAACATCCAATACAATGTTGGGTTCTCCCTGCATCGCGTTTACTGTAAACAGTGGTTTAATATCTGCCCCCACAGCAGTAAGCCCACACGTGATGCCCAGAAGCACCTAATACAGTGAAGTTAGGGTTGCTTAAGAGGATCTGCGGCAAAAGAGAGGAGGGCTCCCAGTTTTACTGCAGCTGGGTATATTAAGCAATGCGCTTTGTTGTCTTCTTCCTATTCTTCAAATACAGTGACATTGGCTGGAACTGTAAAGAGTGAAAAGCAGTAGCTGAGAGCTTACTGTCAACAAACATCTTGTTGAGCTGTGTGCATGTGTCATTACATATAACCTCGGAGGTGTTTCCTGATAAGATGCAATCTGCTTGCCATTCTCAAAGTTTAACAACCATGGCAGCAGTACTCTGGTTATGCTGTGGCTTTATATGATTATAAAACACACAAGGGAGTGGACCAAAAAACCCGCTTTCCAGGGTCTGTTGAGTGCTTGTAATTGAAAGTCTTATTTCTCAAGCATACTCCTAAAATTTCCATTTCCTCTTGTACATTCACTATGGAAATTAATTTAGTACAGAAAAGTTATGCTTGGCAAAAGAGAGACCTGTCTTTGGGAAGTTTCATAGTGCAACCAGTCATTCAAACCAGACTTTGCTGTCCCAGCAGCATACCTGTAAACAAATGGGAGTGAATAGAGAGCTTAGACATACCCCTCTTCCTAGTTTTGATTTTTTGTTTAGAAAACAAACAAAATGGAAAGATGTCTTTGCTCAGGGAAGGAGAGGACTGAAAGTTCTAGTGCGAGCTGAGCTTAGTGCAGGTAGGAAACATGTGCCTTACATTCAGTACTACTGATGCCCTGTGTACTTGATGTACAGAAGCCTGCTATTCAGCTGGACCACTCCTAAGCAAAAAAGTATTTTCCATCCACCCCGGCTTGTCCTCTTTAACCACTGACATATGTGTCTTAAGGGACTTACATATTAAAGAAAGAATTCTACAAGGCCGTGCCTGTCAGTAAACAGAAGGGAGGATGTTTTAGGCCACAGATCCACCCAAGCATCCTCACAAACTCCGACGTTGCATTCAGGTTTTTGCTGGACCTGCATGTCAGCGCTAGTGTGGTTTGGGGCTTGTTTCCTCTTTCATGTGAGACAGATCCTGCCATCTTTCAGGAGTCATACAATTTCCACAGTCAGATCGTGGTAGAACTCCTGTCTGGGTCAGATCTATGATGAATAGCAAGTTAATGGGTCCAAACAGTCCAGCCTGATGGTTCTGTCCTGAGAGTGAGTAGATTTGCTGCTGGCAAGGGGGGGTTCTGTATTCGAGGCAAATATCTGCAAGAAACCAAACTGGGACCAAGCCAAAAATAATTACTGGAGGTTTAAGAAAATATGTCAGGATTTTGCCCTATGATCCTTAACAAGAAAGAGAAAGCTCCTTTACCTTGCTCTAGATGGGAAGCTTATTTTTCTTGTAGCAAATTAAATAAAAATGACAGAAGAAAGTATAGGGAGCTATTAGAGCTGGTAGCTCAGTCTGACCTTTTCCACTCCAAAATCTAATCCCAAAGCAGCAGGGTTCCTGGAAATCTAATTTTGCTTTTGAGGCTCCTTAATTATGTGATCATGCAAGTGTTGGCCAGCCAAACAGTTTACCCTTCCTGCATGGCTGCTGTTCCACTTAACAATGTAGCCTCAGAGAATTTAGAATTTAAACTGAGTTTAGAATTTAAACTGAGAAGCTGTGGGGAATTTCACATATTATAACTGGATTCACTCCCACACCTGTGGGTCTCTATAAACACAAAGAATCATCTAGCTTTTGGAGGGGTAGGGTATTACAAACAGCTACTTTGCTAGTGATACAATAGCAATTTTGATGAGGTAGATATTTTGCATGGCAAGTGTTGTGTATTCGGTACCTACAACCACTCAAAACGTCTTGGTGGCAGAATGGTGAAGCTAAGTAGCTTCAAGAGCTGAAGAGAGAAGGCACTTTAGGCACGGGTCACTGGCAGGAGACCACTGCTATGGCTCTAACACAGGGTGAAACAGGGCAGAGTAGGAAGCTGGGGGCCAGGGTAACCCCTTGATGCTGGCAGGAGAAGCTACTCCTTCCACTGCTAAGCCTTCATTCCAGACAGCAGTCTTTGCACCAGCCTTAAGGGCTCCTCTGCAAGGCAGCTGTTCTGTGCAGGCAAGATGTGCTGCTGTGTGCTTACACTCAGCCTGTCCTCCAAATGCACAGTGTTGTGAAAACTGTATTATCTTCTCCTTAAAGTGGATAATACTGAATACAGTGGCAATATTTTTGATTTGGCCTTATGGTTTTCTGTAGTGCCAATGGAAAAGTGCAGGGGTGGGTACAGCATTTGGCATCCTTAGAGTTTTTGTGACCAGAAATCTTACCAAGTAGAATTTGAAAATTTTGAGCATTTGGAGTTTTGAGATGCAGCCTTGTTGGATGCGAAACCATGCACCACTACGAGCCACACTACATATGTACCCTTATTTCTGTCTCAGGAATTGTGCTTGTGTATTTCCCTTGGAAATACTTGTCCTTAAATGATAGTGAAGCACCGGGGTAGATTATCCAGGAAGACTGTGTTATCCTCAGTGCTGGAAAGGTCTTTAAGAAACAGCTAAACAACTGTTCATTAAGCACAGCGTATACATAGTACATCTCTGCAAGGGTCAGATCCTTTCCAGCTCTGCATTTATGAACTCTATGTACAAAAAGTTCCTGGGGAAATGTGGAGATGCCCACTGTAGCATAGACATTTTGCCTTGCAGCCTCCCTGCAAATAAAATCTTCTTTGACAAGAAATGTCAATCCTGGAAAAACCTCCTGCTCTTCAGAACAGCCCTCTTTGTAGCCTGTCTCACATCCCTCTCAATGGCATTTCTCTGTTTCTGCTGAGACAAGGACTCATCTGTAATTCTCAGTAGAAGTCTACATTATAAATACTATCCCTCCTCTGCCAAAGGTGAAGGTGGGAACAGCAAACTGGTTAAGAAAGATATTTTGTTAAAAAGTGCATGTCTCTGTATCTCTCCTCTGCCAAAAGGTGAAGGTGGGAACAGCAAACTGGTTAAGAAAGGTATTCTGTTAAAAAGTGCATGTCTCTGTATGACAGCGTGGTTTGGAGAATGCTCTGGTTACGAAGAGTGCTTTCTCTCTCTGCCAGGGAGAATAAAATACTCTGGTGTGGGCTTCTCCCTCACCCACTTTCCATATCTTAAAGCCACTATATATTCTTAGCGTTGTCTGTTTCCCTGCCCTGCTCTGCTCTGGCTGTGGCTTATGGGCAAAGCTTGCTCATCTGCTCTGAGCTCAAGCTGATGGTAGCAGAGCATAGAGCCCAAACACAGACTGGGGACATTCCCTATCTTATGCATCTCTTCCTGATCTCCGCAGTGTTCCCCTGAGGAAAAAGCAAAAAAGAAAACATTTTCAAAGGATTTGTAATGTCTGGGGCAGGAAATAATTTCAAACCAACCCCCTCATCCCACCCCTATTAAAACTCCCAAAGGCCACGTGAGTGATCACATGTGAATTAGTAATACAAGAGAATGTTTACTCAGAAATCACAGGGAATACCTGCTAATTCCTTTTTCAAGCTGTACATACAGTAGGAAGCCACTTCTAAAGCAATGTCACAGTCCCTATTGAGGGGCTTGGTAAGTGCCTCTGTGCTTGTGGTATGGGGCAGCAGAAATGCCATGGTGTTAGTGGTAGTTGGCTCAGATCTACTCAGGCCTGGGTTTAAGATTTAGGTGAGCATAAGATTACTGGTGCTGCAATAACTCTGAGATGCTTTGATGTGACAGCAAGGACCATCTGAGTGTATTTATCAATGTGAAATGGCAAAAAGAAGAGACAGGCTAAAGGAAGCTTTTACTGTGAAGCTTTGTTTGGGCAGACAGTCACCTTCAGACAGTATTGTTATACCACTGCTTTAGCAGCTTCAGCCATAGTCCAAGTGGAAAAAAGCCCTCAGCCCTTCACCACCACAAAATACCACTTAGGTAAAACAAGCAGACAAAGCTCCCGTATCCCTGAAATAAGCTTCAGGTTGTAGATAGTTATTCATTATTTGTTCTTTCATTCTTTTTGCCCAGCAGCTCAGGTTTCGGGAGGAACCTTCAAGTTACACCGAATTGCATGCTCTTCTCTCTGCTTCCTGGTGGGACCAATGTGAGTTCATTGTGGAACAAGGCAGCAGTCGCACCCAACCACCACCTCCCCTCACAGGCAGTTATCCCATGCCAGTGAGCATCAATGAGTGGAGGGTGTGCAGCACTCCCTTGCTGTGTGGTGTCCATACCTCGAATCACCCTTGTGGGGTAAGTGACCCCACTTGCACCAAGGGCCTGGTGGAAGGGAGCCCTGTCATGGTTGCGTTCACCTGCCCCTCAGAGACCTGAACATCACAGCCCTGATGATGTCTGTCCACCAGCAGCCAGGGCTAGTGAAGGGACTCAGAATGGAAATACAGAATCATTAGGGTTGGGAGGGACCTCTGGAGATCATTCTTTCCAACCCCCCTGCCAACACAGGGCCACCCAGAGCAGCTTACACGGGAATGTGTCCAGCGGGTTTTGAATGTCTCCAGAGAGGGAGACGCCACAACCTCCCTGGGCAGCCTGTTTCAGGGCTCTGCCACCCTCAGTGTGAAGAGGTTCTTCCTCACGTTGAGGTGAAACTTCTTGTGTTTTGGTTTGTGGCCATTGCTCCTCTTCCTGTCACTGAGCACCACTGAAAACAGCCTGGCACCACCCTCCTGGCATCTGCCTTTGAGATCTTGATCTCTGTTAATGAGACTCCCTCTCAGGCTGCTCTTCTCTAAACAGGCCCCCTCCCCAGCCTCTGCTCATAAGAGAGGTGCTCCGGACCCCTGATCATCCCTGTGGCCTCCGCTGGTCCCTCTCCAGCGGCTCCCTGTCTTTCCTGTACTGAGGAGCCCAGAACTGGACACCGTACTCCAGGTGTGGCCTCACTAGGGTGGAGTAAAGGACAGAAACCCCAGCTCGTGTTTTGAGGTGACTTCCAAGTTCTAGATGGGGACTGAGGTGGTAGCGGGTCTGCTTCAGTGGCACGCTCTGAGGTGGCGGCAGTTGGCCCTGAGGGGGCCTGTAGCCCTGCTTGACATCACTGTCCCTGACAGGCAGCCGCAGCATTATCGCCGGCATCAAACGGCCGGGCAAGGTGCCTCTGTACTCTGCAGCCGCAGGTGGCCGGTAACCAACCTCCCGCCGGGACAGCGCGGTGGGGCCGGGCTGCGCAGGGCAGCACCAGGCAGCAGTTACCGGCGGGCGCCCGCCCTGCCGCACCGTACCGCCAGGTGGCGCCACAACCGCGCGGCCCCGGCCCGGTGGTGGTCGCGGCTCTATCCCGGTGGCTGCTCCCCTCAAAAGGGTTTCCAGCCGAGCCAAGGGTAAGAGAAGCCCGAAGGGATCCTTTGTGAGGGATGGACATGGCGAGGAAAAACCAAAGTGAAGCTGCACGGAAGGGAGGCAAATGGTTAAAAGCATTAGAGGTGCCCCACGGAACCTCTGAGGGTGGGAAAACGCACTGTCCCCTCTGGGGCTCTGCACAGGAGCACCTTGGGTTCGACTTTCCTCCTCTGGCTGCTCTTAGTGCTGCAGCATCCGGTTTTGTCTGTGCCTTGACTGATCCTGCTGCCCTGTTGTCCCAAGGGAGTAGGAAGCTGCAGCTTAGCAAACGGCCACCCAGTTAGCTCTGATCCTGGGCTTCCCCTCTGGGCGCAGCACAGTGTAAGGGGAATTCCAGTCCCAGCGTATAAGGCTTTGTGTAGGCAAAAGGGCAAAAAGAAACTAATTTTCAGGCCTGCATCTTTATTTTCTATTCTTTCACCCTCAGGGTCTCTGTTTTTCATTATATGGGACAGGCCCTGGGAGCCTGCAAAATTCTCAAGTGCCTTAGGGGTACACGAGGCTCTCCTTCCTTCGTGGGGATATCTTTGGTAAGCCAGATTTTGCTGCTGAAGCTCAGCACTGATTTCTCCCTCAGATTCAGAAGCAGCACGCAGAATTCCTCACCCCCAATTTGTATCTGCTCGGAAGCAGATCGAAGCTGCTCCTTTGGTCATCAAGAGTTAAATGAAGGGGCAGCACAGCTCTGCTTACCTAATCTTGACCTGACATAGCATCCCTCATGCTCCATGTGTATTGCAGCCCTGCAGCTCACACTTTCCTCCCTGGTGGGGAGAGAAGGGGAGTCCCTTCTATCCTAGCAAGCTTTAATCCTAGGCGATGTGATGGAGCAGCTGGAACTGCTGCAGCCTGTCTGCCCTGAGGTAAGCAGGCTGAGTTGGGATCAGGGGCACAATAAGATGGTTCCTTACAAGAAAGTCAGGACTAAAACTGTCCAGAGTGTTGTATGCATCAGTCTGTGGCTAACACTCAGGAGAAGAAAGGAGGTTAACCAGTCACAAATGATGTCTGGAAGAGGTGGGGGGAAGATCCAGTTGCCTAAGCACCATCTTTTACCTGGAACTCTGTGCATCCACATTGGACCCATGGTCACCTGCAGATTGTAAACCTTCTGGGAGAGGTGCTGTCTTTTCATTCATTCATTTCTTTCTAATTGTGTTCAATACAAGACACTGGCAGGTTTTTTCACTGAGTAGAGACCTGTAATGACACCATGGATAATGAGGTATGATGAGCATTGATTGCTAAAGCAGAGGGTACAGAAAATAACAAGAAAGGTGTTCAGTTCAGCATCACTTGGAGAGTAGATGGGCCAGACCATAAAGAGCTTTTAAGGTGCTACTGATTGTGGGTGATACTGAAACAGTGCAAGGAGGCAGGTGACTACTGCTGTAGGGGGAATAGCCAAGGTTAATGCAGGCAAGTTCATTGGGCTGCAGACATTTCAATGATGTATTCTGGCTTGATCTCCCACTTCTGGTTAGCCCAGAAGTCTTTACTCTTTCCTGAAGCATTGGTCGCGTGTATGGCAATTCCCATTTTGCCTGAACTTGGAGGTGAAGGAGCTGAGGCACAAAGGTGAAGCACTGACCTTACACAGCATCTTAGCAGTAGAGGTAGAAGCAGAATGAAAGTCTGCTGATGACATTACTAGCAATCTTGTCATACTAATACTACTTCTGTAGGGAAGAAAAGACAGTATCTGGAGGGCATGATGGTAATATATCACTCTGTGTGAAGGATATTGCTAGTCCAGAATCCCGAGATCCTTTTAGTGTGCACTGAACATAAATAATTTGCATGTACGTCCAAGAAACAAAGAATTGCACCAACTAGCCTTTGAAAAATCGCCTTTATTAGACCAGTCTTGCTAAAATTGCTGTGAGTAACAGATTCTGAGATTGAGCTACTGAATTAGTCTCGAATGGAAACTATGACATCCAGCCTTAAAGTGGAAAAAATTGGATTTAAGAATTGGACCTTGGGCATAGCAGGATATCTAGGAAGCTGCTGTGCTATGGCAGATTAACTCATATGGAACATGGATTTCATGCTGTTGAACAGCAACGTAGTGAATGTTCCACAGAAACACTGCAAACCCAGGCCGGAAAAATTCCCTTTAAAGAGGTGACCCAGGTGAGAAAATGCTCTGTAGACAAGTAATCTGCTGTGAGCAAACTGCAGTCCTGGAGGACCACGGTCACACACACAGCTGTGTGTGGTATCTTCCCAGTGCATGAAGGAGAAGGTAGGAAATGCTCTGTCAAACAGAGTAGTGAGAGCGGAACAGGTAAATTCCACGGGTTTATTAATGTCCTCCTAGTATCAGCTTGCTTCATTCACACACGAGAAAAAAAAATCCCTTATTATTGCCTAACTCACATATAGTTTCTAATAGTTTCTAATCTCAAATAGTTTCTAATCTCAAAGAATCCAATTCTGTAAGTAGGAAGAAGGAAGAAGGATCTTTTTGAGCAATACTTGTGACCAGCTTTGCTTTTGGGGTATAAAGGAGTGTAAGAATTCAAAGGACTAGTGCCTAAAAGATATTAAGGATAAACAACAAAAAAAACCCACCCTTAAAAACTCTAGAAAATACTTTTTGCAATGGACTTCCCTACTGATATTCTGTATAAAGAAATACAGCAGCTTTGTGGTATTAAACTAAAGGTTGTTTCTGGTTTCTTAGAGACCCATATTGCAGTTCTCCATCTGCCTACTGTTTTCCATATTTATATGTGGTATTAGGACTCTCTCTAGGATGCAGTAGTCATTTTTGGCACTAGCTATCAATATATTCCTTAAAATAATCAAATGAGGTCAATGTGGGTTTTTAAATTCTGGAATATAAGATCATAGTTTCAGCATTTTGTAGTTGCTCTGTGTAGAGCCCACATCCACTGGCAGAATCCTGGGCTAGCTGTCAGTTTTAGTGCAGACTTTCTACACATCTCAGCTGATTTAACTTGATCTGTCTCCCTGTCTCAACTCCTTATCCACAAGATGGAGGTGATAACACTACCCCATATGGGTGACACAGGGATAAGTGTAATCAAGAGATTGTGCAGGTGTTATTGTATTAACAGCCATAAAATACCTAACATCTCTTATCAAAATATGAAGGTTAAGCAGGCGCTAATGCAATTGCACCCTTGAGAGGTAGCTGGTTTGCATTCTTTTAGCTGATAAAAGGGAACAGTGCAGTGCTTTGTCCAGTTTCAGACCACTCATCAAAACGCAGTCGTATATTATGAGACTTCTTTTCAGCTGCAGAATGAATTTCAACAGACATAGCATGTGGGTATGTAATGCTATCCGAAATGCTAAGGATTGGATTTTCAACAGAGCTGCACACTCAAAATGGAGATTTGGCATTTTCTAAGGCATTCATCTCCCATTGAGAACAAGAAGAGACTTTGGGAGCTTAAGTGCTTCTGGCCTCTTTACAGGAGCTGAGCTTTCTTAAGACTGAAAACATGGAGGGAGGCTGTGTGAAATCAAACCATAAAGGAACTCAGAGCAGCAGCACCCTATGACCTGGCTGGCAAATGGAACAGCATGAGTATAATGTGCACGCTGATGGTGAGAGGGAGAATTATCACAGAAAGAAGACACATGGATTAGAGCTTCAAAAGGTTTGAAAACGCTTGTCACAAGATAGAAGTTGGTCTCTATGAACTGCAATAGCTCTTCAAAGCTCTTCTGACTATTTGTTTTACCAGTGCTGTATACACCACTATTGGCTTTTTTAGCAGTGTATGTGGCATTGAATTCCTAATCCTGTTCTGGCTAGGGTCAAATTCAAAGGCTTTTCCCTGCCTCGTCTGCTTACGCTTCTGATATGACTTTTATTGTGAGGCAGTCAGGCATTATACTGATTCCTGGGTATAAAAATGCACACCTACATTTTCTTGTTATGTGAGGCATCCTGCTTTGTTCACACACACTGACCACTCTGTAGGAAGATTTTTACTTTTGGTTGGAATGAAAAGCTTGGAAACTATCCAAATGGTAATATTTTTTTCTGTTTCTCAGTCACTGCTCTTTTGCTGCTGTTCTGAAACTGCATCACAGACGTGCTGGAATACCAGCACGCATTGAAGTGTAGCTGTAGTTCTTTTGTAGCACCCTCGCCTTGTAGGTCTGCATGCCAGAAACGACATGCCCACCCTCTTCTTCTAGATGGTCTTCTGCGGAGGGAGACAGATCTCATCAGTTGGAATTAGTGTGGTATATTAAGCCTTCTATCAGATAATGGGTACCTGTGTCTGTTTCTATAGGAATACAAGTTTTCAACAGACTTTGCTCTGAGTTCCTCTCAGGTCTGTATGGATCCTCCCTCCAGACACTGCCATGTTATGGGTCTCTTCACTCTTCAGAGGAACATTTGCCATTCTCTATGCTGCCATGCTTCCTTCTAGCTCTGTGTGCAGCCTTGAAATTCTGACCTTCTAGGCTGTATAGTGTGTCAGTAGTAATGGTCACTGAGGAGTTTGAATCATTGCTACGTTCCTAGGTGAACTACCTGTCACAAATAGAGAAGGCCACCAAACACCTTCCTTGAGGAGATGATTTCTGGTAGAGATTAAGCAGTAGTAATGGGTGGCTTTTTTATGTAGATGAAAACCTTAGCAAGGGCTTCACAAGGTGATTTGCAGCAACAGCCACACAGTCCCTTTCCTCCATCCATGTCATCCCTGTGTGCAACCCCACCTTATGCTGTGCTCCTCAATGTCCATTTCACAGGTGATACCATGGATTAGAAACCAAGCTATGAAGAGCTGCTATATTCCTTCTGTGGCGCAGGCAAACCGGTTTCATCTGGAAGATCCAGCCCAGTGTGCATATGGGGATTCTGAATTCACTTCCTCCTCTTTGTAACTGAAAGGCTTTAAACTGAAATGCCAGACACTATTAAACTGACACTTATTTGCCTTCTGTCTAGGGTAACTGGTAGATCAATATTTCGGTTGAGAATATATTTCGTGCTAAATACAATATTTTGCAAGATAACTGGCTTGAAAACATAGGAGAGTTTAAATGTTTTTCTTTTCAGGTTTTATGTGCAATAAAATGATGATTGGTATCAAATAGGTGTAATTTAATTTTTATGTGACTGTTTCTTCCTCTCCAATTCTCAAATAAAGTGCTCAGCACCTTTTAAAAAGCCCACCTGCACTAAGAGACTGTGTTTTGTTGGCCTCAAGAGCACGAGTTTTAATTTGCTAACAGGAAAAAAATCTTTTGAAGGAGGATTATATAAGCTAAGAGACATTTTTAGAACAGGAGAAAGTGAAATAGCAGGCAATGAGCTCCAGGAAATAAACTCAAGCATAGGACAAATGGGTGCAGCCTAACTGCGTATCCTCTTTTGCAATGTATGTTCAAACTGTCTGAATTGTGCTCCTTTTGCTCGCTGCACTAGGGAGATCTTCCAGCCTGATCGTTCTGCTGTCCCCTGTATTGCAGCTAGCAGGAAAAGCAGAGTTGCTACCGCTCTTTAAAAAGGTGTTTCAGCTTCTTTAAACCATTTGGTCCTGCTCTAAGGAATCTCTCTGGCAGACTGTGTTGCCTTGCTCTTTGCTGAGGCCAGGGTGACCTTCCTCCCCCCTTTCGTTCATAAACATGTTCAGGATGCTGTGCAGAGAGGAGCCTAAATATATATATCTTGAAGTGTAGATGTGGGAATTGTAGTCTGAGCTCAGCAATGGGAACTTGGAGACTGGAGACTTCCTTTACTGTTGGTGCCCAGACCACGCATGAAGTCAAGCAAAGGGGTCGAGATGGTGCATGGATGAATGAGAAGCTCCAGACAAACCCCAAATGTAAGAAGGAAGAATACAAAAGGTGGGAGCATGGACAGGTGACCACGAGACACTGTATGTGCTGAAGCCCACCTGGATTTGAATCTGCTGAGGGTGATGCAGGGCAACAAGAAGAGATTCTACTAGTACATCTGTAGCAAAAGGAAGAGTAGGCAAAATGTGGACCTGCTGCTGCATGGGACAAGGGACATTGAAAAGACTGAGTTATGTATTGAACGCCTTTGCCTTGGTCTCTACTGGTTGGAGTTGCCTTCAGGAATCCCAGGCCCCTGAGACCAGAGGCAAAGTCTGGAGCAACACAGACATACCCTCAGCAGTGGAGGATCAGGTGAGGGAACATTTGATGTGTACATGAACCATACATACATAAGTCCATGGGACCTGGTGAGGGAGCTGGCTTATGTCTCTCCAAAGCCACTCTCAGTTATGTTTGAAAGGTCATACTGATCAGCCAAAGGCTCATGAAGACTGGAAGAAAGCAAATGTCACTATCTGCAAGAGGGGCAAGAAAGAGGCTGGTCAGGCCTACCTCAATACCTGGGACAGTAATGGAGCAGCTAATCTTGGAAACCATCTGCAAACGTATGAAGGATAAGATGACTTGGGGTAGTCAGCATGGATTTATGAAGGGGAAAACATACTTAGCCAATATGGTAGCCTTCTACAATGAGACGACTGGCATGGTGGGCAAGCAGAGAGTTGTTTATCATTACTTCAGTAAGATTTATGACACTATGTCCCACTGTGTATCCTTCTCATAGATAAATTGATGAAGGGCTGAGACTTCCAACCCTGGTGCTGAGAGTTGACAAGTGTCCTTAACACCAGTCCTGGCTACAGGGGTTATTAATACCTACATTATTATTGAATAATCTATTTAGCTGTGGGCTCCAGGTGGACATACATAGCCACAAAATGGAGTAAGGAAAGGGACAAGATGTCAGATGTAGCCTCCTCCACAGCACCCTCTGGGGATGGCTTAGCACTGTATTCCTTGTCTTGAGCATCTCTCTATCCCCTGAGAGCGTGAAGATCCCTCTGTAGGGATAAAATGCCTAATTCCTTTCACAGATTTATCCCCCAGAAGCTCCTTGTACACAGCTGTGGTACTGTTGTCTTACTTGTACATTACCTGGTTTTCCAACATGAGGATTTGCTGAATTGAGTGTATTTCTCTGAACAGTAAAAACCTGGAAGTCATCTCCTTTATTCTCAAAGGATGCACGCCCACACAACTCTTACTAATATATGTAAGGGTTCAAATAGTTAAGGGTTGCTGAACTGAGCTCATAGTGTACTACAAACAGTAAACCAAAAAATAATCTTACTTTTTTTTGTTGCTGTGCAAATGGCTCAATTAGACCATCTGCTCCTGACACAGCTCACTTATTTTTGGATTTGGTTATGAACTGACCACAGCGTTGCAAACAGCACTCATCTGCGAAGATAGCTGTTTTTAAACACAACATGCGACTGGCAAGGAAGATGTGACTACTCAGTGTTTTAGAAGTCAGACGGGAATGATATGACTTCAGATTGGCGCAGTCACGTCCTTGTCATTTCTCTTCACTACCACCTAATTTGTGTAAAACGGAAAATCTTCAATGGTTGTTACCATAACGGGAGCCTCCAATGAATCCCTTATTTGTGGCAAAGGAAAGCAGTCCTTCTGAGGTGACTTCACTTAGCCTTCTGTGATTCACATGGGATGTAGAATTACAGCATTTGTTCTTAAGCAGAATTACAGATGAGACCAGAGACTAACTGACAGCTCAGTTATTTCTTCCTGATGTGTTTCATTAATAGCCCCTGCACCTCTCACCTCTATGAAATTGGCAACTAGTGAGGTGCCTGTAAGAGGCTAATTGCCTCCAGAGTCAATTGTCCTGGAGCCAATTGTTAATCTCCTGGTGTTAATTGCCAAAAGCAGGAGAAATTAAAGTAGGCAGGGGGCAGAGGAGGTGCATGCATAGTAGAGCTATAGAGCAAAATGCAGGCGTTCAGTTTTGCTCTGTGACAACACAGCAGAGCTTAGCAAGTGGAAATATGATGAGGCAGCAGCTGAGTGTAAATCCTGGATGTCGTTCTGCATTTGTTTATTCATCACCTTCAAATTGCTGTCCTACTGGCGAGCTATAAAACAGGAGGGTGAAATCTGGGCCTTGAGGAGGTCGAATTAAAATGTTAGAGATCGGACTGGGGTGCCTGTGCTACTTGATGTTGGGATGACATGAGCAGCATTGTGATGGGTTTGGAAAGGAAGAGAATGGAAGTGCAACAGTTGTATAATTTCTTAGTTTGCTGTGGCTTTTCAATTTGGTGTTCCCAGACAGAAGACTGAATTTAATCCTAGAGTGAAATGAATCTCCAAACTCTTCTAATAACTTCCTTTCAGTTGATCCTGTCCCCGTCAAGGTGTATCTATGGTGTGTTTGGCTCATGCTTTTGTATCTGGGTTCCTAACATAAGGTGATTGAATGCCTTCCTGAGAAAGAAAGAGAGAAAACCGTTGTATTCTTCGGATAAACTAAGATGCATAAACAACTGTGAAATGATACATATTTTTTGGCCAAAAATCTGTCCTGTGTTTATTGCTTGTTGACAAGAGGGAGGTATTTTGGTAAAATGCCTATTTTACACATAATCTGTTGCAAAATTCCTGCTTGGCTCCTCTTTCAGCCTGTCAGACTGATGGCTTTTGAGCATCCCACTTTACAGCTTCTGTCTAGACTAGGGTTTGACCTTTTGCTCCTGGTGTCAGATGGTGACTTCCAAGAGCTTGAGTGTGCTGCTGTTGGGCAGAGATGGAAGTGGGTGTTCCACTAACCTGAGCAGCTGGAACATCTGTTGGGGGGATAAAATGATCAGATTAGTCGCTTGTCTGGATGCTTGAGTGATAAGAGTTTGGCTGGGGGGCTCTGTCAGTATGTGTGACAAGTGTTTTGTCTCCCAGTTTACATATCATAATGTTTCTTTAAATATGTACAGACTACTTTAGAATAACTTCAGGTCTATTTTTTTTAATCCTTTTCTGTTTGCTTGTTTTGTTTAACCTGCACCTCGAGGAGAAGAAAATAGAAATCTTCTGCGACTACTGTGTATTGTAATGGATCTTTTGCAAACAAATAACAACAGTGATTAAGTGAGCTTACAAATTCTGGTCTGGGAACTGCCCGCATAACTCAAGGGACTGAGAAACAGTTGGGGAGGGGGAAATTAAGATTTTTGTGATGCTGGTAACATAAATGTTGAGGGGGGAGTAGAAGGAGGTAAGATTACTGCATCGGTAGCGTTAGTGTTAGTGAGCAGCATAACGATAATGAATTCAAAGAGCACCTCTGTAAAATACACTGTTCTGATTTGGATTTCAAGTTGGCTGCAAGCTGTACTTTTAACACAGTGTAGATATGCTGAAAAGCCATCTACAAAGCCCTGCCCTTCAGCATCTTTTTTGCTCTGTGTAATATGGTGTGCTAACATGTATAGGAGCTGCGAAGGGGGGTGAGGGGAAGAGGAAATAAGCTTTGTGACCCAGTTCCATACACAAATTAGAAGACTTAATTTGAGGCACAATCATTTCATCAGGTGTGTGTCGCAACTTTAACTGGCAGGATGATTGGGTCTCTGGAGAGAGAATTTCATTTTCTTTTTTTTTTCCCTGCCCTAAATGCAAAGTGACTTGATGCTTGCTTTAGTACACACAGATTTAGCACCTGCTTTAGCATTGTGACAGAGAGGGATAGTTACACAAATTAACAGAAATTCATAAATAAAGGAAGGAAACGCACAACAGAAAAGGTTAAGCTAAAGGCAAAGTCTGCCACTGGGCTGAGTTATTAAGACAGCAGCTGCTTTTTCTTTCTTCCCTGAGCCCTCTACCTTCTGGCGAGTCTGAAACTACCCAGTGTAACATCAAACAGAAGCAACAACGTTTCAGGTATTTTAGGAAGCTCTCCCCTGTGGAACTGAGAGATCTTCTAAGGGAGCTTTTCTTAACTGTCCCTGATAATGCAGTAGGGAGAAGTGCTGTAACCAGCCTTCACTTGTCACTTTACTCTTGCTTGCTACCAGAAGAGGAAAGGCAATCTCCTAGGATGCTGCAGAATATTCACTCCCACTGAGGACCAAAGCACATGAGGTCAGCTGCCCTCAGAAGCACAATGCTGGCTGCCTGTACCTGACTACCTGTTAGTGCGTTATACCATAATGGCTTGTACACCTTAAAGAGGACTCTGCTAGAAGAAACCTGTGGTTGGCTTTCAAAGGGAAGAGCTCTGCTGGGAAGCAGCTAGGCTGAAAAAGAAGCAGAAGCAATGATTGCTATTGCTTAGCCCTTCTGGAGGAAAGGATGGTGTGTGGTTCCCCAGCCTCATGTGGGATTTGTGCCAGTGGCATGGATTGCTGCTGGTTCAGTTCTGTAAAGCCTCAAATCTCATTTCAGTAAAACTTGTGCTAATGTGCTGTGCACACACTGCTAAAATCCACTTCCCTAAAGTGCTTTCTGTTCATGGTTTATGTTCTCTTTAGAATGAATCACAGATGGTTTGTTGTTTGGTTGTATAGGTTTTTTTCCCCCTTAATCCCATCAGTTAGATGGTGGGCTAGCAGGCTGTGGTTTGAACTAGGTCTGTTTAATTTTGTACTTCACAAACAAACTGGTGGTAATGTGGAAAAGGGGGTGGAGGAAAGTTTTGTAGCCCAAACACCCAGAGGATGCTTATATCTACTTCTGCAGTGTCTTGGACTTGTGTCCAAGTTTTGATAGCGGGAGAGCTGCAGGGGTGAGAAGAGACCAGGGCTGCCCCCATGCCAGATGCAGCTGGCTCCAAAGCAGACCCACTGCTGTCCAAAGCTGAGCCTGCCAGTGAAGCTAGTGATGCCTCTGTGTAAAATACGCTGTGTAGCAGTTGTTAAAGAGAGGAATGGGGAAAAACAACCCTGAGAAACATCCCTGCAGACACCAAGGTGAGTGAAGAAAGAGGGGGAGGAGGTACTCCAAGCACCAGAGCAGAGATTACATTGCAGCTTGTCGTGAAGCAGCTTGTCCCCCTGCAGCCCATGGAGGACCATGTCAGAGCAGATATCCACACTGCTGCCCATGGAGGACCCCACACTGGAGCAGGGGAACAGCATGAGGAGGAAGGAGAGGCAGAGAGGAACTGTTATGGACTGACAGAGGGGTACTTTCAGCAGATCTGTTTGATATTCAATAGTCCAAATTTGAAGTTCTCTCACTCAAATGGGCACTACCAGTAGTCGTTCTTTATAAAGTGATTTGAAGTTCTTATTGTGTCATTGGAAAGGATAGTTTGCAGTTGCATTGACAGAAAACTTTCTTCTCAGGGTTAGCTAAATGGGTTTTTTTTGCAAAAATCAGTGTGTCTTTCAGGATGCATTTGCAACATTATTTGATTCTGAGATCAGTGCAAATGGAATTAACGCAGGTTTGAAAATCATCAAAGTCATGAACTTCTGCAGTCCAGACTACATATATGCATCCTCTATTGGTTTTCTTAAATATTGACTTCAAGAAAGTAATGAGGCAGCATGGAGCCCCTAGAAAGCAGGATACAGTGAATCCTATATAGCAAATGGCCATTCTTCTTCCTGTGCTGGGCTAGACAGACAGCTTAATGGTATTCATTCCTCATCAGCCTTTGATAGATGTTGTAAAGTCAATATGGATATGTTATCCTAGCCCATCTCCAGGAAGAGATAAGCTTTGATAGAATTATGGCTCATGTTTCGTAAACCATATCTGAAACCATACCAGAATGGATGAAGAAAATGTGCTGTAGTTGCTGCTGTTGCTCTGTAAGGAATTGTTAACTTGCAGTTCAGCAGAAAGGTGGCATAAATATCCCTTTTTGCCTTCTAGACTGCTGAAAGAAGACTTCTCAAATTGCTTAAAACTTTAAGGCTGTCTAATTGTGCTGAGTTTTCTTACTATGGTTAAACTAGTAGTGAATGCAAAGCTTTTCTCTTCCTTAGGTCAAGATAAGCTTCACCATGTCAGCTGTGGTTTTCCATAGTCACCTATCAACAGGGTTTGTAGATTCTCTTTGCTGAAGCTGCGTCATGTTCTCCTTTGCAGAGACTTCATAGCGCAGCTGGAACTGTAACTCCAGTGTAGGCGGTTCATAGGAATGGGGAGCCACACCGAAGGGAAAGGTAACTCATTAGACAGATGCAGTACTGGTGGAGTGACGAATGTGTGAAGTGATTTGGAAAAACTGTCTTTACAGGTTGGATAATATTATTTCAACAGCTGCTGTGTGTGATTTATTATCTCTGTTCTCTCTCCTGTAATATCACCTAGACATCCTTTAAATAGAAAGAGTCCCTGAAGTCACACCTTTTAATTGAGGAGGGATGGTGAAAGAGAAAAAAGCCCTAGCATTTAATTAGCTCCAGAAAATGGTTTTCTTTTAGATGTGTTTCTAAACTGCTCCTTATAATCCCATAGCGCTTTTCAGTTAAGCACCTCATAGCACTTCTCAGGCCTAAGGTCACTGTAGGGTAGACAGTGAGAAAAGAAGTCCTACTTGTAAGTATGAATTGCTACCTGTCCTGTTCAGTCTGATGATTTTCAGTACTGCAACTGTCCTTTGGGCACAAAAACTTCATTTTCAACCTTGGATCTGTTTTTTACACCTGTACTTGTACCGACTTCAGTGATTTTTTTTTTCCCCCGTACAAATGTTAGAGGAATGAGACGTAGGAAAAGCATAATAATGTAAGAAGTATGTAACTTTCCACTTAAGATTATGTAGACTTGGTGTTGATTTTGGAAAATCTTCAACATGTGCAAGTCCTAAGGACTTTAAGCATACATTGAAATCAAATATGTGTATGAACTGAACATGTAGTTATGCATGTAAACTAGAATGAAAAAATTGCATACAACTTTTTTCACCACTGAAAAACGAAAAAAGGATTTTCTCAGTATCAGTTGACTTCAGATGGTCTCTTGAACTAGTTCCAGGTAAAGGAGATATGTGTTTATCTTCAGTTTTAGCATAAAAGGAAGAAAAGAAGAGAAAAAAAAGGATTTTCTGGCAATCATAATGAATTAAAATCTTACATGAAAGTATTGAATATTGAGATAGGGTTAAAACTTTAATTGGGAAACATTTTATACAAGAAAATGTTTATCTTTGCACCTAGTTGGATTTTTTTGTGTAGAAAAAGTACAGGGAAAGAGAGGGCATATTATTCACTTAAAACAATCTCTACGAAAATTAACCTGCTCGAGTAACAATCAAGGATGTGACTCCCATTTTTGACTACAAAGTATTTCGTAAGGTAGGTGACAAGAAAAGTGGATATAGTGCTGAACATTGAGTAAGAAAAGATGAGATTTACCAGCATTTCCTTCAAAAGAAAAAAGAGATATAGAAGGCTGTATGGGATTTGTTTCATCTAACTTTCCTCATGTGCAATATAGGTGTCTATAGCAGAGCTAGATACCCAAGAGCTTTTCAGTTGATGGGCACATTTAGGATATGATATATCTCATTGCACTTTAGATGTCTAAAACAGCTCAAATGAATTAGTTGTGTTATGTAAATGTGTATCCCTTTCTGTGGACTAGCCATGTATCAGCATTTGACTAGTTGGAGACCAGCTGGGTGGAATATAAGAGTTGGTGAGATGGATCTACCCTAGAGTGACAATAGTAATGGTTTTGAAACAGACACTTCACAGAAAATACCAGCAATTTATTTACATAGTCAGAAATAATGAAAGACTGTTTCAGAAAAGCCAAACAATTACATAAGGCAGCTTTAAAATCCCTAAACACAGGAGATCATTTTGGTTTTAATTAAAAAATAAATAGAATGGCAACAATATAAGTAACTGCTTTGCCAGTTTCCTTTTTCTTTTATGGGGTGGGGTAGATATTTTCTTTGTGTTGTTCCCCCCCCCCCAAAAAAAAAAAAAAAAATTTCTTCTATGATTCTCTTCATGCCTTCTATAAAGATACTTTTTCAAGTTTGTGTTTGTTCCTATTCAGTTGGACTTTTCTCCCCCAGAATAACATAAAAGCCCCTCCAACTCTTGCAGACAAATCAATCTGCTCCTGAAAATAGCTTGCTTGGATTTTAGCTGAGAAAGTGCTACAGGGTGAATGGAGCAAGCATCCTTATGTTTTGTAAAGTGTATGCAGTTTGTACTGCGCTGGTGGTGTGGTGTCTCTACTAGCCAACAGCTACTGCATCCTCCCTTCCTGGCTACTAGGTTTTATTCTGAGACCCTTGTGTCTAATGAGCAGCATAGTAGGATGCCAGCAATATGTTCTGAAGAATATGAGTAATCTCTGGTGTCTGAGAATAGAATTAGGATGAGCAACCCTAGGAAAAGCCAGTAATTTCTCTTTCAGCCTCTGTGCATTCTGAGTCACACTTCAGACAATGCCCCAAGGTCAGTCGAAAAAGAAATCTGAATTTCAGTGCAGCTTAAGGGTGCACTGCCATTGCTGGGAAAAGTATTTGTCCATTTAAAAGTCTTCTTAACAAAGGCAACTATCTCAACACACAGGGAATCTGCATGGGCAGAAGAGCTTGCCTTGCTTGGCCCTTACATTTGTTAAGTTCAACTTTGATAATTTCACTTCATAGAAAATGTCCTTAACTAGCAATGGGGAATACTGCAAAGGAAGTGCACACAGGGTGAAAAAACAACAACGAGAGCCGAACTTCAGTGGAACTTGGCAAGTATTTCAGTTTCTGCTTTGCCCAGGAATTTGTGTTGGCTGCTCTGGTTGTAGCTGTGGTGACAGGACGCATTGGAATTTTTCTTGGCTTTGATTTTTGGGGGGTGTTCCCCAAGTGCAGGCATATGCATTGCAGGACATAAAGCAAGCTCTAGCTAAAAAATGCCACAAGCAAATGTCAGTCTTTTGGCAGACATGACCACTGCTACCTGTTGCAGGGCTTACTGGTGTTTTCTCTAAAGTCAGTTATGTTGACCACTGGGTTTAATCCATTACAGTGGCTGATCACAGTGGGCAGAGGTGTAAGCATCCATCACCTCTAGAAACTGCATTCTTCAAAGCAAAGTTTTAAAAATTGCTTGCATGCCTACATCCTATGAGTCTTTTAGTTACAAGCTTTGCAATTAATATCACAGCAATCCTGATTCAACCACAGATTCAGCTTGTAGGTCCTATTCATACATCATGTATTTCTTCTCCCAAGTGCTTCTCTTTATGAATTTAGTTAAGCAAAATGTATGTTTGTCCTTTCATGTAAGACTTAACCATGATCCTGTATTTTGCCACCTTTAAATCAAGCTAGTTCTATAACAGAAACTTTTGTCATTTGTGAAATCATTTAAATCTACAGCATTGTTCTTGGTTTTAAGACACAAGCATGTTCATCTAATCTTGTCAGGAAACTGACAGCAGCAGCCCAACTCAGTGTGCTCGCAGATCAGGTATGAACCCCTTATTAGAAAGAAATTCTGTACCTGTGAGGATGGTGAGGCACTGGCACAGGTTGCCCAGAGAAGTTGGTTTTGCCCTATCCCTGGAAGTGTTCGAGGCCAGGCTGGACTGGGGCTTGGAGCAACCTGGTCTAGTGGAAGGTGTCCATGCCCATGGCAGGGGATGGAATTGGTTGAGCTTTAACATCTCTTTCAACCCAAACTATTCTGCAATTCTGTATGATTGTTCAGGTGATACACATTGCATTCTTAGAAATACTGCCTCTCATCAGGCTGATTTGCATCACCTGGGAGTCATGCAATCCAAGAAGACACAAACTTGATGATGAAATCCTCTCTGAGACAGGAGGAAGCCAGCTTGGGTAGCAGTGTGACATCTAGAACAATGTATTTTAAAAGCTGTGAGGGGAGAAAAAAGCTAACCCTTATATTCCTGGAGAAGGACACTGGAGATGTGCCTCTAACCAAGAGTTAGACACTGCAACATAGGCTTTCCTTCTAACTCAGTGCTTCAGGTTGCACAGGGTATAAAGGCATTAAGGCATTACCTAAGGCATCACCATAGAAATTACAAGATGCAGAACAAAGAATTACCAAAATGCAACAGATTTTCCAGCTTTGGGGACATGTTAGGTAGGGGGGCTTTCTTGTCTGGAGGGAAAAGGAAGAGGGCAAGAAATCTGCTTAGCTCCAGAAAGGAGTATCAATTTTCTATGGTGCTAGCTTCCTGCAGGTGGGTGGCCTTTTATTCATGCACACAGCGAATTGCTGACTGAGGATAAGCTTTGTCCTACTTCCACTGAAATCAGCTGGCGTAGAGAGGCTCTCAGTGACTTTTTTTAATGGGATCAGAATCACTATCTTAAAATACTGTTATCAGATATTAACAGAATAACATTGCTAAATGCATTTTGACTGACAGGCAATCCTAGGTTGCACTACAGGGCCCTACAAGATACGAGGCAGGGGAGTGCCTGACCACTACCATGGGTCTTCTTTTGTTTGACTTCCTACCTTCAAGACAGTGCAGTTTAGGGCAGCTGACCAAATAAAAGGACCACTGACTGGTTGGAATCATTACAGCAACATGCTTTTACTGTGGGAGACAAAAACCAAGGCCTAGTCTCTTTACAGTACTTTACTGTATAGATGGTTTAGGCAGAGGAAGTTAAAAACTGTCCTCACAAGTATGTAAACATAAGACATGTCCAGAAGGTTTTCTGATCCACCTAACTAGACTGCTTCACGCTACGGTGGTTAAGAGTCGTGATGGGACTTAGACTGGGTCTAAGGACAGAGACAGAGAGTCTGAAATTTGCTGGTTCAGTTTCAGACCTGAAAGCAGCTTGTATGCTTAAAAGCTTGTGCATATTCCTTCAATACTACTAGTTGCCCCCCTTGAAGACATTCTTTAAAGATGTCACCTTCTATTTTTAAGAGAATGAAGCTAATCAGTATAAAACAAAGTAATTTTCCTGAGATTCTTCCATTACAGATGAATGGTTGCAGATGCCTATTTGTTTCTCACAGATACCTCTGTTTTCTGGTGGCTTTCTGTTTCATATTTCAACATCCTTTTCAATATTAGCCTGCTTGCCATTTTTTGATAAATTGCACCCTGAGTTTACTACACATTGTATTTCCCTCTGTGCTGTTTTTCAGCTGTGGTTTTGTTATTTTTAGAGCTTTATCAATAAATAAGGACATGGGTGTTTTGTTTTATTTTTGTTTGGTTTTTTTTGTAAAGCTCTTTTGTTATACAAAATAATTTGCAAAACACTGCCTGGACTCCTTTTGATGTCACTGGCATCTGGTTCTTAATCTTTTAAGTCTTTCTTTCCAGAAACCTCTTGGATGAGGAGACTATTTTTATTCAGAGATAGTGAGTGCTGGTTATTATCACGGGAATGGTAGGTGATCACACCTACAGTACTATCCGGACTCCCCACTGCTCTGCAGCTGCTGAAGTTTCCACTCAGAGGTATGCTTCAGAAGTGCCTGCTCTTTGTATACCTGTTCTATAACTTGGCATCCAAGCCAACTGTGTTTCCTTGTGTTCCCTCGATTATCCTCTTTTCTGTAGGGAAACCAAAGCACACCTGTCTCAGTCTCTAAAGAATAAGCTGCTGCATTTCATTGTCCTGACTCACCAGCCATCACAAAGGTTGTCATAGTTTGAAACCTGCAGAGATACTGCAAGCATGTGGGGGGGATTTTAAGTTTGTAATGCCCATAATTAAGGTATTACTTTAGAATGTCTTTTTAATAGTAAATGACAACACAATTGGTAATTTTCTTCCTGCTGCTTTAAAACGCTCCATTGTTCCATCAGAGGATGATGCTCAGAAACAATAGAATAACTATTGTTAAGCCACACTGAGCAACTGATCACCTAGCCTAGCAGCATAAAGCTCCTGGGTTACTTGACTGACTATTGAGTTCTAAGGTTTTGCCCTCCTCCTTCAATGTCTTATCCAGATTTCTGGATACAGTCCAGTTCTTCCTGTTAAAATACTGCAGTTGCTATTGTGCTGCAGTGTATGTATTGACAGTTAGATGACGAAATGCCAGCCTGCACTTCTGGTGGACTTTTGCTGACTGACTTAAAGATTTGCCACTTTGATGTGTTACATATTAATACTTTACCCATGTTCTACATAGAATGTTTTTGCGTTACATTTGAGGTTTGGATTTAAAAGAGAAAAATCAATTTCAAGTTTCCCTCACTTTAGGAAAACTAGAAAATGGGCACTAAGTATCAAAACTGCTAAAAAAAACCCCAAACCCAAACCACACCCTGGAAAAAAAATCTGCTGAAAGTAAACAAAATATTGTGTAAAACCTTAATGAATGATGGAAATTTTTCTCGTAAAAAGGAACTTTAGGCCATGCCTAAATAACCTACAAACCTCTACCTAATTACTGTTCTATCCTTGAGGTAAGATCCTTTTAACTGGCTTTGGGAAAGACTGAATGGAAAACCGTGACAACTTTACATGTTTCTGTCACAATTAGCCAGGACGGAATACTCATACACTTTGGTTTTGTTGGCTGAGGGCTTTACTGTTTTAGCTTAAAATCTGTTTCACTCCTCTTGCTTCCAAGCTTTGGGCTGGGTCTGTTTTGGGCTATTTTAATTTTAAAGTCCCCCTCCCCCAGCCACATAGGAAGAACAGACAGAAAACTGAGAGGGAAAAAGAAATAAAATCCTTTTACATGTGAAGATGGTATCAGCATCAGCAAAATGACTTTCACCCTAGCAAAAAGAAAAGCAATAGCAAACCAGTATTTGGGTGCATCAGAGGAACAAGCAGAGCAGTTAACACAGCGCAAAGATGAATGGTGTGTTGCCAAGAGGCTGATTTCATTCAGCAGTGTACTTTCCAACACCATCTAGTCCTGAGCGTGTGGACAGTGCCAGTCTGGGAGCTCTACTGTGTGTTAATGCTAGAACCCCAGCTCAGGACCGAGCTGACCCGCAGTCGCTCAGGCAGCCCCAGCCGTCCCGAACCCCGATTCACCGTGGACAAGGCAGATGCCTTTTGTTCTGTTGCACCGAGCTCTTCTGCATTCCTCCCACGTACGGTGTCGTATCTCGCCGCCGGTCGCTACCCCCCGACTACCGAGCGGTGGTATTCGGCAGAGGAACCGCGGAGGAAAAAGGACCTTTTGTTTTCCACTGGCAAACGAGCAATCAGTTAATGCAGAAAACTTAAAAGTCTCGCACTTTAAAAGCAAACTCCCCTTTCTTTCATTGCTGGCATGCCAGGTGGCACTGTTTTGGTTAGGGATGATTCAGTGCTAGTGCAAGTCACTGTTTACACCCAATATAAACAGCCACCGGCCGGGACAGCACAACACCGGGAAGAAGCGACGACAAGGACCGGCTGTGAAATAACGCCTTGCATAATCCCAAAGCGGCAGAGGAGCTGGGAGAAGGCATGTGTGGATTAACAGTGACAGGCACCACACACACATAGAAAGAGGAGCGGGAGAAGGGAATTTCTCTCACAAACGGGGCGCGGAGGCAGCCTCTGTCGCTGAACCCAGAGCAGCCTCCTTCGCGCGGGGCGACTGCGGGCCGGGGCTGAGGGGGGCCCGCTCCTCGCCGGCTGCCCACAGCCCCTGAGCAGGACGAGGGTGACGGACCGGCGGCCAAGCTCACGGGCGCTGAGGCCGCAGCCCCCGCCTGCCGCGACACCCGGCCCCAGGCCGGCCCCGCTCCCGCCGCCTCCCTCAGCGCCGGCGACGCCCGGTGGCCCTCGCGGTGGCCGCACGCGCCCGGCACGCCCCGCCCCGCGGCGGCGGCCCCTTGAGGCAGCCCAGCGCGTACCCGCCCGCTGCCGCCGCCGCCGCCGGGCGGGACCATCTCTCCCCTTAGCGAGGGGGGGGCCGCGCTCCGCCCCGGCTCCTCCGCCTGGCCCTCCTCCCCCCCGCGCGGCGGCGAGCGCCCCTCCGCCTGTCGCGCGGCGTGGTCACGCCCAGCGCAGGCATTAGCGCCCCCCGGTGCGGGGTGCGGGCGGCCGGGCATCCTCGGGCGCGGCGGCGGGTGCTAGGAGCGCGGCGGGCGCGGAGCGGAGCGGCTCTCAGCTCCAGCCCTGCGCGCTCCGCCGCCCCTCTCTGCGCCGCCCCACCACGCCATGAAGCCGGCGGTGCTGGAAGTAATGAGGATGAACCGGGTGTGCAGAATGGTCCTGGTCACTTCCGTGGGCTCCTTCATTCTCGTCATCTTCTATTTCCAAAGTATGTTGCACCCAGGTAGGGCACCGCAACCGCGCCGCTACCGCTCCCCGCCGGCTCAGGTGACAGGCGCCCCGGGAGCCCCTCGCTGACCGCCGGCTCCTTCTGTCGCCTCCCGGCGCCGCTGCGGCAGACGCGGGGCTCGGCGGCAGGCGCAGCTCCCGCAGCCCCGTCCCGGTCGCCGCCCGGGGCAGCCGCGGGCAGGTCGGCTCGGCCCCCGCAGGAAACTTCCCGCGGGAGGCAGGAAAGTTGGTTTATTTGAATGTCTTATTCTTCTCTCGCGTACATCGCGCGTCTGGGGGCGGCACCGGCTGCCGACCCTGCTGCGGCGGAGAGCGGCGCCGGCGGCTGACCGGCCCCGCCGAACGAGGGTCCCCGGTCTTCTCCGTCACCCGCCGGGGCTGCTGGCCCTTGGCTTCCCAGCGTTTCGGTTGTTGGGGGTGTCGGCGACACTGCGGCCGGCCGGGGGCACCCGCTACCGCCGGCGGGCAACTTCGCTCCGGCTCGACCGAGCTGGCCGGACCGGCGACCGCTCGTCCCGTCCCCGGCGGCAGGGGCGCTTCGGCATGTCCTCGTCACGGGTGCTTGGGCGGTTGGGGAGCTCCTGGGGTGTCCGTGGCTGGGGACGGGAATGGGGCGCTCCGGGGTGCTCCTGGCTGGGGATGGGCGTCCGCACCAGCCCAGGCTGCGGGGCGGCGTACCGGAGTGTGATCAGCGCTGATCCAAACCCCTGGCTGCTTTCATCCAAGAGTTTATGACTACCGTGGACACTTAGGGATAGAGCCGTACCGGTGGTGGTGGGTACTAGCTCTCATAGAAGTCACCCGTGGGTCGGCTACTGATTTCACGCCAAGGAGGGGTTGGGCCACGGAAACTTCATGCCGGTGTCTGCTGCACGCACTGATACATCCTGCATTGCCGTGGAACTGCTTTGTGCAGCTTGGCAGAGAAATTTATCCAGCGCGGCAAAAAAACCCAAACCCACTTGATTTTACCTGTCCATCCTGCCTCTTTTCCCCCTTTCCTGCCCGAGAAATGAGGTGGAAATAGCGATCGCAATGTCTCTTTGGAGGGATCTGACAGCTGAGCAGAGGAGTGAAGCTTGTTTAAGCGAGTGATGCCTCTTTAGCAGATCAGGCGCTGCAGTTGGTTGAGTAGCCACACTTCTCGGCAGGACGAGTCTCTCGTCTGTACCTGTAAATTTCTCCTGCCAGCTTTAGAGTGTTGTGGCTACAGGCAGAGCCGTAGCAAATAAGGGGATTGGATTTGGAGGGAAAAAGAAGGATGTATTCCGTTCGACTCTTTCCTTCCCCACTTGTGACCACCAACCCATGGGTGATTAAAAATTATTTTTACTTGAAATTTTTGGAGTCAAGTGATGTAGAGGTTTAGTGTGCTGTTGAGATTAGGAGTCAGTAGATCTGCTGTTCTGTGGTGGAGCAAAGTGCCATTTGGCATTTATCTGCCAGCTGTCTGCTTCTCCAAAGCTGGTATCATTTGCTTGATGAATGTGTTCTTGTATGGTGCCCATCTGTGTTAATACCTGCCAACTCCTTGGAAAAATTGGCATATTTCTTCTTTCCTGCTGTGTCTGGTCTGGGCTGACTGGTTTCCCAAGGAGAGCTCAGCTCCTGGCAGTCCTGGGGAAGGCTTTAGTTCAGGTCCTCAGGGCACCATGCAGAACTGTTGGTTGTAACAGTGCTTCACCAGTTTAGTAAAAGTACATCTTCTTTGGTTGCGTTCCACAGGTAAATACACTTTGCACGCATATTGAGAAAATTTGGCTGAGTGCTATTATTTCCCCTTGTTTCAGATGGATTATACTGCTGGAACAGTAGCTCAGCATGCAGTAGGGGAAAGATGAAATATTCTTCCGTAAATTTTTGAATGTAGAAAAATCGTCTTTTAAGATTTCTCAGTATGCTCTATAGCTAGAGATTACGGCTTTATATTCCTACTATTGTGAAACTATAAATAGGTTGAGATTTTAGTACAATTCAAAGGATTTACCATAAACCCTAAAGAGGGAATGCAATGCTGTGAAATCACCAGGAGGATAATCTGCACCCATTTTCTGTTTGGTGCATGTTTAGGTTGCTAGTGTGAGTGGAGTAGATCTGGAAATAAATGTGATCGCAATCCGTCCATCTTTATATTTGATCATAATCAATTCTGCTTTTTTTTTTCCTGTGGGCTGTTTCTATAGTGGAAACTGCTAGAAACCTATCAAATTCTATTCTAGACCCTCACAGAGTGTGGCCATTCAGTTTACGAATGGTTCATAAGGCTCAGATGGCTATTTTCACTAGGTATCTATTATGTGATTGTGTTGCCATCTTGTTGGTGCAAATGACAGGCTAATGTGGAGTTCTCGAAGGGGCAGGAAAGAGGGAGGTAGTAGACCTGCCAATGTTATATACCTCAGGTAGCAGATAATTTTGAGGCATTATATCCTTATTTTACAATATGTTGATTACCCTTCTTGCTGTATGTTTAAATTCACCATTGCCAGACCCTGGCCAGAGTGCATGTCAGGTAGGATGGGGTATTAAGAGCTTTAAAAATTTTGGCTGATGCCCTTGTTGTGGGGGGTGTTGTAAATTTTAGCTGTTCCTTGCTGGAGTACGTGTTTTCTATGCCACCCACTACTGTTGCTGGTAGCTTACCGTGCTCTCTAAGATAGACACTTCACAATCAGAATTAGCTGCAAAATTCTCACCCGAACCTTTTGGATTGAAAATCAGTTTCTTTCAGTTCTTTGTAACAAGTGTCAGCTCCTTATTCAAAATCTGACAATTTCTTCCCCCCTCCTCCCTCTCCAAGTTCTCTTGGTGAATTTCGGGAGACTCTGCCTACAGAGCTTTCCAAACAGTTTTAGGTGTGAGACAGTGAAGATGAAAGATGCTGGAAGGCCACCAAATCAAGAATGCAACCCCCCTCAAGGACAAGACAACTCTTCACCTGTTAGATGAGCATTTTGCATTTTAGGAGGTCCGAATGTGGGTCTCTTGTTAGAAACATTAGAAAGACCCATTTCTGCTGATTGTTTGTTTTCTTTGTCATTTTCCTATTTATTTATCCCATAGCAAACAGAAGCTTTGTTTTAGAAACAAACAAATCCTCCTAACAACAAAAACACACCAGAGCCTGAAGCAGGGAAGGTGAGTTTAGCCTTGTCTTTGCAAAAGAATATGATTTTTGTGTCCTTTGCACTGTATCTCAAATACCAGCCTATTGCAAGGAGATCAGGTGCTTTTCACTCCTTGTTCTTTTTTGCTCCATACCTGTTCTTTGTTGGGAATCCAGTGGCAAATGTGCTGTTCTGTTAATGCACCTTTGAGTTTTCTGAATTCTGGTAGAGATTGCTGATGTGCTGGGGAGCCCACCTTCCCTAATTAGGTTCCCTGACTTAATGGGAATGTTCCCCACCACACTTTGGTGGGGGAAGGCGAAGAGCAGCAGCTCTCCAGTGCTTAGGAGCATTTTAAGGAAAACTCTGCAGATGATTCTGGCTTTTGTGGCATACCTGTGCATTCGGGGGACTGTTTGCTCCTGAGGGAGGAAATGGCAGTGAGGACTTCAGTGTGTTTTCCTTTTGTGTGTCTAGCCTTTTCTGAAATAAAAAGACAATCCACAGTGTTTGCTATGGCTGGGTATATAGCAGCGTACGGCTGATTTCCCCCAGCTTTTTGCTCAGGATATTTTCCGTCTTCATTCTCCTGCCATGTGCTATCTGGATAACTGGGTGCAAGCTGATTATTGCTCCATGCTCCTGGATTTTCTCTGTGTGTACAATGGGTCAGGCTTGGGATTTTATGAGACAGTCCATCATAGTTTTATCTGCTGCCTTTCCTGTGAAACCAGTTCTCTTGCTAGTCCTTAGCCTGCCTACGCTTTCACAGATGTGTTTGCTTTCTTCTATAGGCATGCCAGCTGTAGTGTGTGGGGGAACTGTGTGTCAGTAAGTACAGGCAGGAGCTAGGCTGGGGTCAGACTGGCAAGGTGCTGGGACCCTTCAGGATGAAAAATTGCACATAAAGGTAGAATAATTAACACTGTATTACCTGAGACAGGTATATGAAACTAACTGATTCTAAACCTTGTTTTCCCCCACTGCAGAGCAGACTGTAATTTGTTCCAGTTCTCACATCCTGTTTTAGACTTTTTCTCCTATGGATGCTAACAAAGGTTAGATCCTCAGACTTGCCTCCTGTCCATGATCTTCTCAGTTACACATGCAGCACTGTGTGACTGATAGCTGCTTGTTCCTTACAGAAGGCTGTTGTCTACCTTTGCTCAAGTGTCAGAACAATTCAGATCACATAAGGGTTTTTTTTTTTCCCCTGGTATTTGAAGACAAGCTCGCCATTGGTTTTGATGGAAGATTCTGTTTGAAAATCAATGCAGCAGTCTCCTATCTTGCAATTGATCCTTGCTTTCTCCCCTGCTTATAAAGGGGAATGAGATCTGCAAACCAGTGGGTGTGTGGCATTCCTTTGATGGACCCCTATACTGGTTTTAAATTATTCTGTTTGGGATATGGAGAAATGGAGTTCATTTGACAGCCACAAGAACCTGGCCTTCATTTAATTACATGCAATGAAATCCATCTCCCAGTTGCGGGCAGAAAACCTGCTGTGTGCCTGTGTGGAGGCTGTGCTGTATCTTTTTGTCAGTATCCCTATAAGCTTTTCATTGATTTCCATGGGACTGCATTGTCAGTGTGAGCAAACTAGTCCCGGTCCCTCTTCTCAAAAGCACTGGTAGTCCATAACTGCTTGAAGCTGAGAGTTAAACTGCTTTTGTTTTCTGAATTTCTGAATTGATTATTAAGCTTTCAACAAGAGCAACTCTTTCTATTGCAGTACGTATGAGTGTAGCTTTCAGCAGCAACTGCTTACTGACCTTAAGAAATGAAAGTCAGTTTCTTAATGTGTTCAAGCAAAAAATACCTGGCACTGTCCACAGTAATGTCTTTCAATTTTAATTTATCAGAATATTTATGACTCTGCAGTTAATGTTTCTACAGCGCAGACTCTTTATCATTGACACTGTATTCACAGATGTAAAAGTGTCACAACTTGGCTAAAGTCTGTTTCAGAGATATCAATGTGAATGGAAACTTTGTTTTTCCTTTAGGGTAAAAAAAAAAAGAAGAGGTATATAGGGCAGAAATGCCTAGTGCTTTTTATGAACAGTTGGTCGGGTGCAGCTAGTGTGTCAATTTATCTCTGTATAGGGTAAGCATATTTCTGAATTCTTATGTTGTTTCCATTACTTGTCAGAAGTGACAGGTAGTTAATCTTGTACTGTACCATGGAACTAACTCTAAAACTGATTCAGAGCATTGGAAGGAATTAGATCCATGTTACTTTTCCCAAAGCCAGCACTACTGTATTTTGTTTGACTCTTGCCAGATGTACTGTATCAAATCCTGCCTGACAAAGCTGCTGCAGTTGTCCTTGTATGAATGTCATTCCAGCACAGTTTTTTCCTCTCAAGCCTTTTGGGCTTATGCATATATATTATGTATCAGCTCTAAGGTGATCCTGAGGGAATTAAGGACAGAGTTGCGGGACACAGTGGTGTTTGAACCTGATGGTTTTTCCTGCAGATTGTTTGTGGTGCTCAAGGCAAGCATTTGAGTTCTGTGAGTGACTTGTCTAAGTGTCAGCATGTATAAAATCAAGCATGGATGCATGGGTGAAGGGTCCAGTTCAAATCAAAGTGCAGGAGTTCTCCCTGTCAGATAAGGAAGTAAAATTAAGTTCAGGAATTTTGTACTTGTGTAGATCTGGTGTGTCTGGGATAAAGATAAGGACGTGTCTGGGGCACTCATTTAGATTCAGCAGCCACCTACTGTATTAACAGTATAATGTTTCAAAGCATGTTCATATTTTGTTGGATGTTCCTGTTCCCTGTGGAGCCTATTCATGCAAGATCTTTGTGGACTAGGTAAGTATTTCACAATAAGAATAATCACAATTCAAACTGTAGAGTTCAGATAATTCCTCTTTATTTGTGTTTCAGTATCCAGGTTATAGATAATGTCCTTTTGTTGTTGGCAGAATGCTTGCATGAGACAAAGTGGTGTTTCTGGCACAAGCCTCATGCTCTCACTAGAAGATGAGACCACCAGAGACTACGGTGGACCAATGAGAGAATTCAGTTTCTAATTATCTCTGGCTCATCCCCTCCAGATAGAGGGATTTTCTTGGATTCCAATTTTGTGAATATAATTGGTGGAGGATGCAGTGTGTTCCCCCTTTCATGTAATTGTTTGGCACATAAGACTAAGGGTTCATGAATAAATCAAAATTCTGCCGCATATGCACTTGGGCTCTGTGTCGCTTCTCTTACCTAATGCTGTTATCCCCCATTTTTCATTTGATGCCAAATTGATAAATGTGGTTTGTTGGCTTGCCGCCTCCACATGCTCCTTAGTAAGAAGTTACTTGTTGGTGAAATTACCTGGATTAGATTCCTTCCCTCCAGTCAAACTGCAGTTGTAGGTTTTTGTATGAATGGCCTGTGTTAATTCCGGCTCCCTCCCCACTGTCTTGGGTTGTTCCACTGCCTGTAGTATCACTATGAGGTACCTAATTGAAAGGCAACAAGTGCACAAATACTGTGCACCTGCACCTCAGGAATATGTGCATGGAGGGTGCTGACCATCCCATTGCGGTGTACATCTGCTCTGCCCTGTGTGATGCCTGTTTCAGTCCCTGGGGGCTGGTGGGGAGCCCCTCACACAGGACATGAGAGCTGCAGATCTGTCTGTGGGAGCTGGCTTGTTTTACCTATTCCACTCTATGAATTTAAAGAGGGTTGAAAAGCACAGTGCTGGCAAGTCTTGGAGAGCCAGGGTGGATGACAGGACTCATTTCTGTGTCATGCTAAGGGGACTTTGACTAAATAGTATGGTATAAATAAATCATAGAATATCTCAAGTTAGAGCAGATGCATAAGAATCATTGAGTCCAACTCCCAGTGCCCCTCACAGGGCTACCTAAAACTAAATCATGACACTAAGAGTGTTATGTTCATCCTGCTTTCAAAGTAGAGAGGCTGAGAAAGTTGGGGCTGTTCAGCCTGGAGAAGAGAAGGCTGCGTGGAGACCTCATAGCAGCCTTCCAGTATCTGAAGGGGGCCTATAGGGATGCTGGGGAGGGACACTTCATTTGGGACTGTAGTGGTAGGACAAGGGGTAATGGGTTCAAACTTAAACAGGGGAAGTTTTGATTGGATATAAGGAGGAAATTCTTTCCTGTGAGGGTGGTGAGGCACTGGAATGGGTTGCCCAGGGAGGTTTTGAGTGCTGCATCCCTGGCAGTGTTCAAGGCCAGGTTGGATGAAGCCTTGGGTGGGATGGTTTAGTGTGAGGTGTCCCTGCCCATGGCAGGGGGGTTGGAACTAGATGATCTTAACGTCCTTTCCATCCCTAACTATTCTGTGATTCATGGCATCTTCCTTCTGTACGTACTGATAGACCTTGTGTCCACCCTCTGTTTTCCAGCCTGATACTGTTCAGGTAGGTGCAGCACAAGCATGTGTTAATTTGCAGCAGACTGATTTTGTGTCCAAGTGAGTCAGGGAGGCTTCTCTGTATTAGAGAAATTTCCCTACTTTATTCATTTCATGCTTTAATATCCAGTTTCTTTTTCTTTTAAACTAATATGCTCTTTCTGGTTGCTTTTTATACCTTGCCTAGTGCTGGCAATAAAAGTAAATGACAGCTTTGCTTTTGGCTTTATTAATTTTACACATTAGAAATGAGGTCCTAAATGAGGCATTAACATTTAGCTTGCAAGCGTCAGAAGGGAATGTTATTTAAAAGAAATAAAATTAGATGGCTGCCACTGGAAAATTTTGAGGAAGATGTCATTAGAGCACACTGACTGACGTTGAGGCTACAGCTGGAAAGTTACTATTGCTTTTTTTTCCTCCTGACAGATTTGAATCTTGAAATAAAAAAGCTGAGTGCGAGCACTTACAAAATGCTGACTTAAAAGAGGGCTGCGCACACAAATGCATATGGATGTGCACGTGTACCCAGCCATCTTTACACACCCTACAAAATCCGTAGTGGCAGCCCAGGTAATCCACATACGTTTATTTCTGAAGTGCAAACCTCTTTCTGCTAACAAGGCTGCCGTAAGGAATATGAAATTCTTTGTTACTGAAAGAAATCCCTGAAGTGCCAGGGGCTCCACGTAGGTGCCTTTGTTATTTTACAAATTGTATTATGAAACGTATCGACAGTGTGGTTTCTCATTTCTGTTATTTCTTCTAAACTTACACGTGTTTGGAAACATCCAGCTGGAGAGAAGTAATGTTTTTATGAGCTCTTTCTAGGCTGTGGAAGAGCAGGGTATATCAGCTTAAACAGTAAGAGTGCGTCCTCAAGGTAGCCTTCATTTTGTTTGTGCCAGGCTGTAGACACTGAAGGATGACTTTGCATCCGTCGCTATCAATCACTGCTGCAGTGGCTTCACACTACTATGAAAAAACTTAAAAGAGGGTCCTGGGGGAAATGGAAAATACAAACAATGCAGTTGAGCAGAATTTCTCACTGCACTGTGATTCCAGGGGTTTGGGAGATGGTAACTCAATCCAGCAAAGGTTGTGAAGGTAGGTGGACTGCACCATGGGAAAACAGGTGTGAAATGCTCACGTCCTGTAAATGCTGTCTGCTCTTCATTTTGCAGTGGGAAGTAGCCTTGATTTCAAGGGTGTGAGTAAAGTGAGCTGTGTGTGGTTTTGCAGGATCAGGTCCCCTTTCTCTAGTATATGAAAGAGGAGGATACAGACCTCAGCAGTGCTTGGTCTGCTGAGGAAATGCTGCTGCTTTGAGCGTTGTCTCATGCTGAAAGATGCCCCTTAGTAATCTTAATATCAAAAGATCGTGTCCTATTATGTCAGTTGGCTCATGGTGGGAGATGATGTTTTTTAATTGCAGAGTCCTCACATAATAATGCGCAAGGAATAAAAGACTTTGGCATTCAAACCACTTCTCAAAACAGAGAGAACAAAACCAGAGAACTGTTTGTTGGAGGTTTTATTCTTTTCCTCTGGTTTGTTTTAGTTTAAAAGCCAACACTTTCTATTAATTTTTAAGACATTCCAACAATTCAAGATACAATTTGTAAATGTTACCCTCTGAGAGTAATGCCTTCTGAACTCACATAACAAATGACATTGTAGCTGGTCATTTTCATGCTTTTTTGGCTGATGAATGATTATGTAAGGGGATAAAAAAGTTTGAATGGATAACTTGTGGGGATTTTTGGATTAGGGAAGGTAGACATATAATTAATAAGGTGGCTATAATTGGATCCCACGGATGATCTTTACTGTAATACCTTGTCTTAAAACAAAGAGCTTTAGGTAGCTAAAATCCTTTTAAAGGCTATTTGCATTATTGTGCTTTAAAGTTGATTGGTATGTAGGCAGAACAAAAAACTCTGTATTATCTGAAGTGACCTGACATTGAATAGCACATTCTGCACCCACACTGGTAGGTACCGGGAGCCAAATACATCCTTCTAGTAATCTGTATTTTTACAGCCTGTGTTGGAAGTGAGAGCGGAGAATTTATAGTAACTGAGGGGGAGGGAATTAACACTTTTTAAACAGTTGGTGATTAATAAAATGTTTCAGTTCAGGTCATAAATATAAAACTGATAAAGCCTGTCTTGATTATGTATTTTGGTCTTGATTAACTTCTAAAATGTATCTTGAGCTTCCAGCTGGAGATAAACACTTCGTCTTTACAGTTAAGTGTGTGAATATGTGCGCGTAATTATGAAGTCAACGTAACTGCTAATCAAGGGGGACGAATACACCAGAGAATTGGGGTGGCTGTTGACACCTGGCCTCTCCTCCCAAGCGTTGCTATGTCCCACTGTCTTGGTTCAGTAATTGATGCAGGATCAGTCAGTTGGATACTCTGCAGAGTTCCTGCTGCCACTGCAATGGCAGTCCTATGGACCACCTTCCTTTCCTTCCCTTCCTGAATCAGATTTGGTTGCCCTTTGAGGCAAGATTAGGGAAGCTCAAATAGGATGAATATGGCTGCCTGCTAGGCCGTGGGGTTTGGGGTTTTGTTTTGGTCAAGCCATAAGATTTTGTGACTCCTTCTGAAAGGAGTACATTGAGTGGTTTGAATTTGCTGGTGGATTGATTGCATGAGGTCTGCATGATTGACTGAAGGAGTCAATGGCTGCTTTCCAGTTGATTTTAGTGAGTGCTGGGTCAGGTCTGCTCTGCCAGAGCAGAGACATTTTGAATTGCATTAAGGGCACGCATCCCCTGTGGTTGTAGAAATACAGGATTGCAGGCTTGGGTGGAGCTCTGAACTGTTTCTCCCCTTTAAATCTGGGTCATTGACTTGGTTATATCAATTCTGGAGCAAAGCTACTGTAACGAAAAGCAGAGCTTGTCCCTCTGTGTCTTCCTACAGAGCAATATACAATAGAATAACAGCTTTGCTTTTCTGCTTTCTTACTTACGGGCCCTTCACAGAGTACTTCTGCATTCAAGTTAATAGTAGCCTTTTCCCCTTAGAGATACATGCTTGCAGTGTTGAAGGGGTTGCTGTCTATTTTCATTAGTTTCAGTGGAAATGACATTGACAGATAAGCTATGTGTAACCATTAGCATGCAGGCCATCAATAGGATCGAAGTCTTCTGGTCCTGCCGTAGAGCTTCTCTATCCCACGCAGAAAAGACTATTAATATTTTTGGTGTGAAAGCAAAAGTGTAATTGCATTAAAGAAAAAATGGGAAAAAGTTGAGGCTTCTGAAGCTGTTAACTGAGATGAAACTCTTTGAGGTACTAAATGAGCTGAAACTGATAATAGAAGACAGACATGGTTTAATTAAAATCTTCTTAATATTTGGCTGTCTTGATCCAGCTTGTGTGTGGCTCTCCCCCATTCCCCAGAACACATCAGTGTTTCTGATGAGCCCTTCCTCATTCTGTTGTCTGTTTTCTGAATGCTTTTCTTCAGATCTTCCAGAGTAAAGAGAGGAGAATTTTTGCAGATGATGCCAGGATGGTTTGCAAAACAAGAATATACACGGGGGCTATTGTGTCTGAATGATTAGTATAATGTCAGTGACTTACAGCCTCATCCATCTCAAGGGTGCTGTAACCACTGTGGTAACGTGCTACTGAGAACTCTTTGTGCAGTGAGGAATGTGCCTCGTTCCCTCCAGCGTGGTTGGGCACCAAGAGAAAAAAGCCATAATTCTTGCATGTCCAGGCTAGCTTGGGTTGTTGCCATTGCCAGTCTTTACATAGACTTTTCCCTCTCCCCTTAATGTTAGTTTTCTTTATACTCTTTAGAGCTCTTGCTTGTTTCTACTTTGATTGTGATGTGATGTGACCAAGAGATTTATTTCGTGTTTCCTTTTCAGCTGTGAGGGGATCTCTTGTAATCAGATGATTGTATCTCAACTACTCTTACCTTGCCGGAATAGTTTGTGCATGGTGTACTTCTCCAGCATAGCGGGAGCCTGGAACCACTGCTGAATGTCCAGCAATGTGTGTTGTAAACTGGTTTATGGCAAGTCTGTGCTTTGCTGCTATACTGCAGTTGGAAGTTTTTGTTAGAAACAAGCTAGGAGCAATATTTCTGGAAATCTTAGAGTTTGGGCCCCAGTACCATTTCTGTGGTACTAATACTTTGCTTTAATCAAAAGGCTTAAAAAAGTTCCATGAAGTAGGTCCATGCTTTCTTTTTGACTGTACAGATAAGGAAACTGAGGCATGGCAGGAAGGATGCATGCACAGGGATTTGGTTAATAGTTTCCCCATCAGGTTAATGGAACATTCAGGAATACAATTTAAGGGTAGGATGGTTTTGTGGATCCTGATGCTTGCATGATCTAAGGGCTCCAATCCCATATAGGGTCAGTATAGACCATAGTGCACACTAGATGTTAGGCACAGCCAGAGTCCCAGTATGCAGCACAAGGGACACTACTGCAGTCACTTCCAGGGTTGCTCTAGGCTTGTCAGGATGTCTGTTGTGGCCAGCCTTGTGTGTCCTTTGTAGTGCTTCTGCCAGGAAAGTCCTGTCGCAGATACATGAGGTTTTGAGAGCTCCTTTTGAGATCTGCTGCACAAGGTGTTGCCTCCATGGGACCATCAGTTCTGCTCCAGGGTATTCAAGTCCTGATGCTAAGCTACAGGCAATGCTCTGCTTGGTTGTACTACAGAGCAGACACAAAGAGTTCTTGCTTCTAATTTTTCAGTGTTTTGCCTTTAGGTTTCTAAAGCGTAAATCTTCCCTGTGTATGCCCTGACAAATGCTGAATGGCCTTTCTTTTCTTGATTAGAATTTGAAGGCATACTTGAAGGAAAAGCATCAAAGGCCCTCACTATCTCTTGGGAGGTAATCCTAGTTAGTGACTTCTAATACTTGGACATTGTGCACCCAGCTTGAACCCAGGTTGCATAAGTGGAGCTTGGAAGCAAGCAGCGAAATATCTACCTTTCCAAGCTGTGTACTGTGCAGTTTGCTGCATTGGGAACATCTGATACCTCTGGTGTTTCCATTGCTTGAGAGGCACATTGCTTGATTGACTAGAAGCATAACATTGCCTAATGGAAGATGGACACTGCAGCTCAGGAAACTGGGTTTCTCCTGCCAGTTCTTTTCTGCCCAGTGCAGACAGCATTTCAGCTAGTTTACTCTTCAGCTGCCTTCTCCCTTGTACTATCTAAACAACAGGCAGCCTTTTCCTCATCTGCAAAGATTATCTTCTATCTAGTGTTCAACACAGAAAAGTGGTTGTCTAGGTGAAAGTGTCACGGCAATGCCACTAGACAAATGTCTGTGATCTTATGTTATGGTTTGGATGTAGACAAATTGAGATGGAGACTATGCCTGTGCTTAGAAATCTTTCTTCTGGAACAGCAAGCCTGTTACTCTAGATAGCATTGTGCTTGGACAGCTTTTGTCAGTGGAAGTTTTACTGTACTGATGATCAGTACAGGTGACAAAAAGCCCTGCCTCTTCCCCTTTTGTTTTCTTTCGGCTTTGTGTCCAGGTCTATGAGAGGTTTTTCTGGCAAATTTAAGTTTATTATTAAAAAAATAATATTCAGAAGGAGAGAAGAACACATGCAATAAACCCAGCCTTTTCTGTGGTCAGCTTTCCTATACTGCCCTTCTGCTTTCCTATGTCAGCAAAGCTGTTAAGTGTCGATCGAGGCTGGTGTGCGTGATCCGTCCTGGATGTTCTCACACACCCATGATTAACGTATCTGTGAATTAAAATACCACCTCTCTGCAAAATGTTTTGTCCTTGCACTTTGCTCATTCTTACTTTATTGTAGTAAATCACCATGACTAAAGGTAATGTCAGTGATGTGTGTGAGGGGCTGCAGCTGCTGGCTGATGGCATCTCAGATCCTTACCTTTTAGATCAACATGTTCTCCATAGTGGCTGTGGGATATTGCTGGTATTTGCTCCTTTAAACAGAAATCTCTTACACAGAATTTCATGAATGTTTGTTACTGCTTTGATTTACTGCTCAGAGAACAGTCTTAGGTTTAAACCTAACATCTTTCTCAGCTCCTCCGGAGGTCTGGGGCATCAAAAGTAATGCTTCATGCAGTGCTGTTCAAGGGGTGGGGGTAAACTGATGATACTTAACATGTTTAAAAGGGTATTTTCTACCTCAGTCTTGGAAGCACAAACAAAAAAGCTTCCCATCTATCTTGCTGAACATGTGTGACTGTTTCCCACAAATGCACAGAACTAGTAGCTGTACTCTATGAGCTCCAGTAAGGCTTTCTGAAGAGGTACAGTCAGCACTTCAAGGCATGTAGGAATACTCTTCCTGCCTGTTCCCTCCCCTGCTGATCTGTAAGGCTCTGTCCCCCATCACAGTCAAACAAGCATAGGAAAATAGTACCTGTGTCTGAAATTTGGGGGTTTGTTTGTGTCTTGCTCATCTGTCAGAGATTAATTTTGTGTTGAATTATGATAAATGTTGCTCTGTCACAAGTTGTGGCTGGTACTGGGTTGCCAGCACAGTACACCTGTGTTCAAATGTTCAGGAGAGGGCCTACTTTGAAATTTCAGTTCCAGCCTAAAAATACATGTGGAGTATTTTTTTCATGTTTAACTTCCTTGCTGGAAATAGCAGGGTTGTGTCATGTTTGTTGTCTTTCCTAGCTGTAGGCAGTTTTAAGCATGGCATAGTTACGTACCAAGCTCGAAAAACGTACTCCCATTGTCCTCAAGTGAAGGCATGTAGGAACGGCACTACCACCAGATCAAATACCATGCAAATGGAAGCTAAAGGAGCTGATTCTTTGAGCAAGCAACTGTTGTTCACATGTTTAATTTGTGTAGTAGCCCTTTCAGTTCCCATCTCTTCTTGTGCCCTTTGGTAAGTGGGTTTGCTATTTCTTAACAAGAAAAGATGTTGTCAAGTTCAGGGGCCAGCAGGTCAAATGATGATTTTCCTCCCCTACTCTGCTCTTGTAAGACCCCACCTGCAGTGCTGAGTTCAGCTCTGAGGACCCCAACAGAAGAGGGACATGGACCTGCTTGAGCAAGTCCAGAGGAAGTCATAAAGCTGTTCAGAGGGCTGGAGCACCTCTCCTATGGAGACAGGCTGTATGAGTTGGGCTTGTTCAGCTTGGAAAAGGCTCTGGGGAGACTTGGAACAACTTCCATTACCCAAAGTGGCTACAAGAAATCTGGAAAGGGACTTTTTACAAGGGCATATAGAGACAGGACAAGGGGGAATGGCTTTATCCTGAAAGAGGGGAGAGTTAGATTAGACATTAAGAAGAAGTTCTTCACTGTGAGGGTGGTAAAGCACTTGGAGCAGGTTGCCCAGTGAAGTTACGGCTACCCCATCCCTGGAGGCGTTTGCTGGCTCTGGTGGTGCTGGCACGCAAACTGTGGCAGTATGCTGCTCCATTCTGGGCTGTTCGTTACTGTTAAGGTTGGTAAGCCTCTCGAGGTGAGCAGGATCTGATGGTGAAGCAGACAAAACCTGATCAAAGCACATGCCTAATTGGATTTTTAGACTGTGCTTTTAAAATGTTGAATTTTTGAAATACTATAATTAAGGGGCATTAGTAGATTAGAAATGTCACCAGGTATTTTTTTGGAGTCAGAGTTTAAGTATAATTAAAAAGAGATTACTGAACTTATTAAAATAAATGTTTTCATTAAATAAAGAACACCACTGGAACCTGTGGATGCACCACTGGACCCATCGCCTGCAGCTTGATGTTAGGGCAGGAGAAACGTTTTTTGAAGTATGGAATAAGGGGACTGATGCTCACTGGGATTTCCTTACTCTTGGCTGTCTGGAAGGTTGGTTTGTTTAGAGGGAATTGTAATACCAGGGGAGTGAGCAGAAGAAATGTACATGGGTTTAGCCAAGAAGTGATACCTAACTAGAGCTGATTCTATGGTTTGTATTGGAATAATGAGATGGAATCATAAATAATAAATTGGAATAATAAATATTAACTTACATTTTTATCCTTTTGCCATGTATCCTAGTTAATTTGCAGATGGATGTTCTTTTGCAATGTTGCCTGTCAGTCAGGTGCTTTTCACTCTGCCAGGCACCACCTTAGGGTTGGGTTATCAGTGCTAACAAATACTTCAAATTAAATTGGGAGCTAACAGATAGAAGTGAGGGCCTTTTATCTCCAGCAGTAAGGGTGAGTTTCACTAATTCTCAGTTATGCCTCTCCATTTTATTAACCTTGTCTTATAAGCAATTTGGTATACTGCTTTTCCCGCTGTTAAAGATTTCATTTTTATGATACATTATTGATTAATATTGTTAGTGTTTGTGGTTTGCCACCAGGTATTCTTGGCTGTAATTTGTCTTGTGCTTGACTGCTTTTCCCTTTTTCCTTTGACTGAAATATGTTATTCAGGGGCAGTATCTTAAGGAAGACATTTCCATCTGTGCACAGGACTGGGAAGTGTAAGTAATTATGTGTCAGAATGGCCAAAAAGATGTGAAAGCCATAAGAGTTTCTTCTAACTTCTAGCAAGACTGACAAGTGATATTTGTTTTAGTATTTTAATTTTGATCTTTACCTCATTGCTGTGGAACAGCAGTAGCATAGGCAGTCACGCTGCTTGGCTTTGCCAGTGACTATTACAATGCTAGAAGTAAGCTGCGGGCTACTGGCGTTGCCAGTTCTCTTATCTTGAAGAGAGGGAAGAAAACAGATACATCAGTGACATGAAAAAAAAAATGCTTCTGTTTTATCTTCATATAGTATGAAAAAAATTCTCCTGATTTAAGTTAGTCTGAAAGAGACAGATTTTATGGCATCAAAGAGCTTAGTCTTCAGCTTGGAGTTCTGGTGGAGCCAAACATTTATTGGAGTTTCCACTTCCCACAGCCATGTCTGTAAGCATGTTTCCAAACTGGAAAGTTTGTCAAGTGATCTGGCTGTAAAAAGTTAGGTCTCGGGAAAGAGAATTTAAATTTATGTCAATTTATACAGTGTTAATGTCTGCAGAGCAGATCTTACTGCAAGATTGACAATTTGGGTTGTGTTTGAAATTGATTCAGAGATTGATCCTTGATCGTTTTAGATCCAGTTCCAAAGCTGACTTGTGAGTTGGGATTGTAGATCAAAGCCTAAACATCACTTCCTTTCAAGCCCGAGGGTCAGGCTGAAGAGACTTGTTTTAAAATGGGGTTTTGTTGAATACTGTAACTTGAAGTGCAAAATACACCATTGTACTGAAAATCTCCGGTCTTTGAGGTTTAAAAGACTCCTTGAAGATGAAGGTGAAGCTGTTTGTGTACTTGTGAGTATTATAAGAAGAGACCTCAGTAAGACTAAAAAAGTGCAAGTGGCACCGATATCTGGCAAAAGGGAAACATTGCTGTGGAGATAAAAGATGAATGTTTGAAGCTGAAGACTTTTCCTGTGTTTGAAGTTGTAGCATTTGTGAGTAAGGGCATGCTGCCCTCTCTCAAGGCTGGGCAGGATTTGTTAGCCTCAAGAGGATGGCGGCTTTGGTAGGATATAATCACTTTTAGCTGCTGCATCCATGCATAGAGCTAATGTGCTTATGGCTAATACAGTGAGGAAAAGCCAATGTAGTGAATGTTTTTAGAAGCATTTAGAAGCAACTGTAAGTTACACCTTAAAATCACCCTTACAGACACAGCTTTCAAAACTAAGTCATTGCCAGAGCTGAAAGGGAGATGGGAGTTTTCTGTCCTTCTTGGACACAGGGAAAAACACTCATCACATATAATCATCATCTTGCCTTTCCTCACCCATGTGATGTACTACTGGTACTGCAATGTGGGTCTATGGCATGACAGCCAGGAAGTGAGGACAAACAGAATGGTACCATCAGGAGGTCACAATTGGAGGGTGTGGGGAAATGCTGTGGAAAGAATTGAAGGTGAAACAACTAAATGTGCATGTGAAGAGAGTCTGTTCATTTGCTTAAGCTCTTTCTGTTTATGTTAGTTATCTGTGTATCATCTAGAGCATGTCATCTGCATGCAGTTGGCCTTGCCCAGGTCCTATCTGCTCCCACTTCACTGCTCTGCTAGCTCTGGCACTTGCCTGTTTGATGAGGCGATTTGTCAGGTGTACACATGCATCCCAAGTAGTCATTAGTGAGCTTAAGCCTTGGGCCAGTAGGCTGGAGAGGCACGGGCGAGAGCAAGTCAGGGTTGCTGACACCATGCACAGTCACAGCCAGATATACCTCTCGGCTGTCAGTGTGGCCCTGCCCCAACTCCATCAGAACTGATGAGCTTCAGTAAGAGCTAAGAAGTTTCTTCCTTCTATTTTCCCTTTCAAGTAAGTCAGTTTTGGGGACTGTATCAGAGCCCGTTAGAGATTGGTACAGTGAACAGGCACGTCTGTTTAGAAATTGCAAAGAAAGAAACATTTGGCAATAGCAGATTTTTTTTTCTTTTCTTTTTTTTGGCAGGATCCAAAGAGCTCAGAAAGCAGTTTTTCTTCATTAGCGATCCAAATTTTATCACTGCTGCTGGGTTCTGGAACCTCTCTCAGCGAGGATGAGGTAGTGCAATTGCATAAATCCAAGACTTTCAATTTTTTTATCGAGAACAGAAGCTTTGGATGTGGACTTTGGTGCTGGAACTGCTGGTTCTACGTTACCTTTACATCTCCCTTGGGCACAGGGAACACTGAGACCCGAGAGGATCTCTGTTGGTCTGAGCTGCTTTAGGTTCTGCTGTCAAGCAGGGGCTTCCAGGGAATGTTTTGTTACGTGGATGCAGATGAAATGAAAAGGATTTTCTGGTTTTATATATTATTTTTCTTTCATCCCAAACTCAGTGTAAGCTCTCAGAACCTCCAACATGCTGCTAAAAACATATGATTTTTGGTGGTTCTAGAGGAACACTTGGTTTTGTTTAAAACTGTCTCTGGTGGCTTTGAGCTAGCCCCCGAGTCTTAATTAAACATTTTCAGTCAGGCATGACTCCACAGCGAGTCAAATCCTTTGCCTTTTGGAGTTTTGTTTTATTTAATCACTAGGCTATTTCTCTGTATAAAGCACTAGTATTCCCATTCAGCTTCCTCTGTTAGTGTTAGGATAGAGTCCATTAAAAATTACTTTAACTGACCTTTTTCTGTCTTACTCAACTTTCTGTTCTTAGTGACCTATTCTTTTCTGAATCTTACCTTTTTCCTATCTCCTGTTGCAGACTAAGTTGTTTTCAAAATAACACATGTTGCTTTTCTGTACTTTGTCTTTTCCCCTGAAACCTTACTTGTATTTACCCTCTCTGGCCTTGCTTTATATAGATATCAGCTCATGCTCAGCAACCCATCAGTGGTTTTATCACAGCAGTAGATGCAGGTAAAACTTCTTTGAACAGTGAAATGTTGCACAGGTAAAAGCAGCTTTGGGGTCCCTATAAAATACTTCCAATTTCAGTTAGTAGCTTTATCTGAATATATAAAAATATCTGAACAAGATACATAGAGTGTGATTTGGAAACATTGTTCTCCCTTCTCACCAGGTTAGATTTGCCAGCTCTGTGCTGACAACCCACACGCTAGTTTGCTTGCTTAAGGAAATTGAAACTGGGAAGCCCATCTGGTTTTACCCAAGTGAGATGGGGAATTAGTGTTCCTCAGGTGGCTTCCAGGGAGGTGGAAGAAGGCAACTTGTGACTCAGCCCATGGCACTGATCTATCTATGGGGTTGCTTGGAATTGGTGTCCTCTTTGTCTTGCAGAGCTGTCCTTCTTGGCCAAGGCTATCATCCAAAGTGGCTTTATATCCTGGTGGTTATACCATTACCATCTAGCACTTTTAATTACTGCCTTCAATTAACAGTTTAATAGTTTCTTGCTTTTGTATCTACATTGTGCTAGAAAAAAGTCAGCAAAATGAGAGAGGAAAAAACTTCAAAACTTTTTTTGGGTGGTAAATGATGATGAACTCTTTAAGAACAAGTCAAAAGAATTTTTTTCTCATGATTTTGCCACTGAACTAAACCAGTCTTTCTTTTTTTATAGCATGGCTTTATAGGATGATTATCAGCTGGCTAACCTACAGGGTCTGAAATTGCCAGTTCTCCACGGGGAAGTTCAGAGTGTTTGGCAGCTCAGTTCTGGGCTCTGCCTTTTGCTTCCTTGTTTATTGTTATTAGCCTGGCCTGATTACACTTTTCAGGCTCCATGATTGCGATTGGAATGTGGCCCATTATCTGAGAAATCAGAGAATGTCATATGTAAAATATTTACAAAAGGCCGATGCGTTCTTGGACCCCTGACTGAATGGTAGTCATATATTATTTACTTAATACAAACCCCACCCTTCTGGTGTGACAGCCAGTCCTATTCCCCAGGCACCCCTGTTTACTCATTTAGCTACATGAATCTTTAAAGATCACACATTGAGTCAGCCTGGTCTATGCTGAGTGCTTCTCGACCCACCCGCTTATCTGCATCCTTTGCTGTTTGATGTTGTGCTGCTGGGTGTAGCTGTTGGTTATATTAGGATCTCTGTGCAAACCTGTGAGCAAAGTGGGACCTAATTTTAACCTAATCTCTGACAAAAGTATGCAACCTTGAATTCAGGTCTTCTCTATAAGTCAACCAGTTAAATGCAAGATGCCTTCTTGCATGTTTTGTTGTAGACAGAAAAGATGTTGGGTTTGAATCATTAGAGTAGCATTTGTTTTGGCATCTGGACCTCATCAGCACTGTCTGACAGTAGGCCTAGGAGGCTGTAAAAATAGTAGTTTAAACTGCTGAGTATTCCCAGGATTACTGGATGAGTGCTTCATGCTGGAAAAATTTGCCTGTGTTGGTACATTTTATGCAGTGCCATGGTGAATTTTTCATTTATTTTGTTCATAAGAAACCTCAAACCTCTGCTAATTTCATGTAAAATAAATGACACTGATGTCGAGGTGAAGAACTAGAATGTAATCCATGTTAATTTTATTGGTGAATAGTGCATACTACTTCTGTATCTAATAGAAATGAACAACACTAAAATAGACCTGCATTTGCTTTATGTTGGCTGAGGGGATGCAGGGCATTAATGCTAATTTGCGACAATGAGGATGGAGCATTGGTTGGCAGATGAGGGCGTTCCCTTTATAAATGTGATGTTTTAACATGCCATGTTTTTCCTGCTGCATGTAGCACTTAAGATGAAATTTAGGAGGTTATTTGAATATAGGTTAGTGCTAATGTAATGGGCTGGAAGTTTAATTCATGTTGTCCCCATTGTATTTAGGAATTTCCTCTTTGCTCTTTGCCTACCCTTCTCCCTGGTATGTGATCATGGCAACCAATTTAAGTCATTCTTTTTGTCCCTTAAGTTTCTATTGTGTAAGTTTTGGTTTTGATGTAACTTGGCAATGTTTGAGTTCAGTTGATGAATGTATCAACACCATGTGGGATCTACAGCAGTGTCTGGAAATAGCTGTTCATGCACAGTGGTTTCCAGCATTGCATTTGTAGCTCCCTGAAGCTCTAGGCAACTTTGAAAGAGCCTAAAAAAAAAGAGTGATTTAAAGTAAGCAAATTTGTATGTGCAGTTAGACCAAATCTGAAACTTCTTAAGGAGCTGCATCTCATTGGAAAACTTTGAGGACTGCATATGGAAAAACCTGACATGCACTGGTATTGGCACACTTACTCCTTTCCTCCATGCTGCAGGAGCAATGTGCTACGGAAGCAAGGAATTTCAGTTTTCCACAAATATTTTTTCCTCTACAGATTTCTAATAGTCTTATGGGTATAAGTAGGGATGGTGAAAAGGAGAAAGGAATTTTGATAGGAGAACCCTTTTGTAAAGCTTTTTGCTCCTATGAGTTATGGTTGTGTTTTGAGCCTTAAGTTTAACAGGTCTTTGGCCATGCTCACCTTGTGTCAGTGTTGTAAGGTCTTTCTTGTTCAGAAACAAGTGTTGCCGTTCTCCCAGACAGAGGTCCAAAGTGGCTGACTCTGCCTTAGCAGATGGATACTAGGATCCCAGAAAATGCTCTCTAAAGGAAAAGCACAGGAAGCTGGATTTTTAGAGCAATAAGATGCAGCTGCACTAAAAAGCTGTGCAGGTGATTAAGAATAAACAAGTAAGTGTAATTTTTGGAGAAGTGAAATGTTGGCGGCTAGGACCTGATAAAGTGATGTGATTAAAAAGATCTTTTTCATATCATGTATTTGGAATGCTCTTTGCAAACAGAAGTTTCCAGAAAGCAATTTTTCTATGCAGGGAAGCAGGAACCAGATTGGCCACTTTCAGAAATTCAGACCATCTCTCAAAGACACTTGGCACATCTGTTAATCCTCTGTAGACAAGAGTTGCAGCAAGTGAAAACGTTGAAAATGAAAACTTAATGAAAGTCAAAATCCTGAGAGGTACTGGGGAAACCAACAGCAAAAAGCTAATAGATATTTTGCTTGGGTGGCAATTTAATGCTGAAACAAAGAGTCTATTTCAAATGCTACAAAGCAGAAAAGGCTGCTGGTGTATTTTCAGTCAGTACTGTAGGAACGATAGTTATAGTAAATGGTTTTTAGGTGTGCAGATCTTAGTACAGATAAGTGATGACTGTGTGGATGTGGGATGAAAGAAGAGAAATGAGCCAAACTAAACAGGACCTCCTTTCAAAGTCCTCAGAAAAAGCAGCAGTAGAAAATCTGAATAAAGCACAAGAAAGCAGTAAATGGTGTGGGAAAAGATGAGAAGGAGAAATGATAGTAATATCCCCAGTCATTGCTGAAAGAGGTGCTGAAGTGCTTTACAGATTGGAAAATTTATACTGGCTGGAGTGGTGAAGAAAGGCTTCATGGCAAGGAGCGGTGACAGCCTGCCAGAGGTACTTGCTGTAGTTCTGCTTAGACCAGCAGCAGCAGCAGATGTTGAATCCAGATGTGGAGCCTGTAATGTCTCCTGTCACGGGGAAAATCCATATGGTAAGAGCTGATTCACCAAGGAACCTTGGGAGGCTTTTGTGGTGAAAGGCACAATCTTTGGCTGTATGAATTTGAGCAAATTAAGTGGCTAAAGATAATACTGGCTAAGTGGAAGACCAGGGTGAGTTCAAAGGTGTGTCAGCCAAGTATGCACCCTGAGAGCACTGAATGGTTAAAAAAGGCAGCCCAAACCCAGCCCTGTTCATGGTAGGCTTTGCAGTCTGGAATAAAACACATGATCTTCTTCATCAGGGTTCAGTGTAGAACACCTGAAGGGCAATGGAGCACCAATAATGATTAACATCTTCAAGGCTAAATTTCAGTGTGAAGCATATACCCTTAAAATGGATGAAAGCTTGAGAGAATGGCTGAGACCAGTTTGTCAAACAAAGGTTCATTCTGTCAGATCTGCTGCGTATCTCTTTGCAAACAGATAATAATGTAGGCGAATCAGGGCTCTTACAGTATATTGAAGAGATTTCAATTCTGATTTAAAAAATAATTAATTGACCAGTATTTGAATAAAGACCAAAATGTAATGGAGCATAACAAAAAAGGCTACATTACTTCTCTCTCCTTAGCTAATTATTAATGGCTGCCCCAACAGTTCCCAACTCATCCATTCCTTTGGATGGTAGAAAACAAAGGAATTTGAGACACGTACCTGAAAGTTGCTGAGTGTATTCAGTGGGGTGGAGGGTCACCTGGCTTTGTTTCCAGTTGTCAGCTTGTGGCAGGGAACTGTTTGCAGAAGCCAAGTACAAAGCCATGGCTCAAAGTGGGTTCTTCACTTTATTCAAAACCTGCATGTATTGTTTGCCCTGAGAGAGTGCCTCATTTGGGAGTGGAGTCCCAAAGTACTACACCTCACCTATCTATCGTAAAATTTTGAGGTTTCCTCGGTGTAGAGAGTGAGGGTGGTTTCCAAAGCTTGGCATCTGTCTGAAAGAGGAACCTTCTGCACCAAGCGTGGCTAAGCGTGTTTTAAGCATGGTGCTGCAATTACCCATTTCTGTGTTCTAAGCAAAGCGTCACTGATTAATTTTGGTTGTACATCTTTGACAAAGTGAAAATAGTTTGAAAACCTTTAGGTAGAGAGCCGCTCTGCGTAAGACAAAGACAATCTGTTTGGGTTTTCGTGTTGTTTTTTGTCAGGCTTTGTTAGGATGCAGTGATATGTGCCACTTATTTCTTAGAAACAGGCTGTTAGAAAGATGTGTTTTCATAACTCAGTAACTCAACTGCAGGTATTCTGTCCCTTCCAGTGGAAAGACAGATTTCTTTCATCAAGATTTCAGATTCACTGTTGCTTTTCTCATGTAACTTACAAGTGTAAATTTGCTTGTGGGCTTTTGAAGGTGAGAGCTGTCCTGGGTCCCAGGCTGCAGCAGGAAATGATGGCTTCAAAAGCCCTGCGGTGCAGCATGGGATCTGTCCTCCTTCGCTGCGGGCTGTGCGAGTGTGAGGAGGAGACTCCAGGGTGGTTTGTCATTTATCATCACAAGGCTCGAGCATCTGAAGCGGACTGACTCATTCGCTTCCTAGTGACTCACTGTGTGTTTTCTTTTTCTTGGGTGGAAAAATAACTCCTGTATTTCTAAGGGGAAGGCAAAGTGAGAGCCAGACCGTAGATACCAGTTTGGATCGGTAAAAGACAAATACATGCTTAGAAGTATTTCTATTGCAGGAGTCCTGGTATCCTAGGAAATGTGTGTTCATGTGGTTTGAGGCAAGAACTGAGTCAAAATGTCCGTTGTTTCATCTGTCAGAACTGAGGAAGGATGCCCTGGCACAGAAGCAAACACATGCCAGGATGCCCTGGCATACTCTCGGGTTATTTCAACCAAGTTTGTCTTTTCTCTTATTTAGTATACCAGTATAAGTGGACTTCTTTTTCTATGTTAGCTGTGTTTGATAGTTACTTGTTTTTCATCTCTGATGGTCCAAAGAGCCTCTTCCTGTGCCAGTTTCTCCCATTTACTCAGTTGTTTTAGTTAAAGGGCAAGAGTTTTCTCATAGAAGTTCATACACTGGTCCCCTACTTCATTAACGAGAAGGTCTGCCTCTACTTGTTCTGCAGTGTGACACTGCAGTCGCAATCCTCCCTTCCTGATGCTTAGATGTTACGTTCTCACATAACGTGTGTAAAAGAGGATCTGATTCACCAATGTCTTCCTGTGCATTTACAGACGCCTCAAATAGGGTTAATGAAGCTGAACTTTGCGTCAAACCAAAAAATGCTGTCCTCTATTCTCACAGTTTTATCTTCTGATTTTAAATTCACTTTTCAGGCATATTTCTGCCTGTTATCTGAAACTGTCAAACCTGTACCACAGCTCTTTCTCTTTGAAAGAGCTGCTGCAGTGCTTTGACATTACCCTCTAACGTAAGCTGCGTGTACTTATGCGCAGCCCTCTCGCAGGGGAAGGCTGTGCATCACAGGAGCCCATTGCAGTTGCTAGATCTGTAGCTGAGATGGTAGGATGGGAGCAGGGAACTGACACGAGCCACTGCAGTTACACAGACCAGCTAAAGTAGTTCAGCTTGTGAGCAAAAATAGAGGAGTAATTTTGTGGAAGAAAGACGTTAAGGGTTCAGTTCCTTCACAATAACTCTGTTTCTTTTGGATAGCTCTAAAATAAAATCCTCCACTATTCCTGCTTGCTAAGACTCTGCAATCAGATCTGCATATATTAACTCCCCTTGCTTAGAGCTCATTAAATTCTTTATTTAGTACTTACATTGGGGCAACAGCGAGTGATAGAAACTTACTGTACTGGATGTCTAAGTGTGTATGTATGTAAATGTGAAGAAGTCATATTGACTAGCACCTGGCGTGTTGATAGCAGCTTGGTAAGTCTGTGCTCCAGGCTCCGTGTGCATCATTGAAGGTTGCTGGGTGTGTGTGTGTGATGATGGATTTAATCATAGTTTCTGAGTTTTCTGCTCACTTTCTGTTGCTGTAATTCATGTTTATCCCAGTTACCCTGGAAGAGCATTGCTAATCTTCATTTCCTACTAGCATTGCCATGGGTTACAAGACAGTGCAAAGCTCTGGGGTGGGTCTTGCTGTGCCCCAGGGAAGACGCACCCACATCTGGTTTCCCAGCTTTACACTTGGACACTTGTATCTCAGGGAAGGAGTAATGGTGTGGGTGGCTCTTGCTGGTCAGACTGTTTTAGCCTGAATCTTGCTTTCCATGGCCACTCATGAAATCTGTCTTCAGGGAGGCGTTTAGTGAGGCAGAAAAAACATATCCTGAGCATTTTACTTGAAAACAGAAAATGTTTTAAACAGTCATGAATAATACAGGTGCTGTCCATGTTCTCTTTGGCTAGTCAAGATAGCAGGTTCGGATTTTTGTTTTATCAAAAAGCATTGAGAAGAAGGCTGGATTCAGGTTGTGAAGGGTGATGTGCTCTGATCAGGAACTGAAACAAAAGTCTGTCTGAACCTTAACAGCTTTCTGCAAAATGGCACTTTACCAGGCTTGACACTGCCTTGTGGGGCTCCAGTATTTCGACTGAAGTACCTCAAAACTGTTCTCCAGCTCCTTTGTAACTTGAACAGCACTTCTCCCCCACACATACATGACCTTCAAAAGTCAAAGTGTTTGTGGAATAAAGATAGATGACTTTCAGTTGCAACAGTTTTTTTTCCTCTTTGCCTTGCCTGAATTGAATTTTCTTGGAATCAATAGCTGATTTATTTGAGGTTCACCCTCTGTCATTGACTTATTGACACTATTCTGAGTGCACAGTTTATTAAGCGTTAGAGTAGTCTTCACAAAATTTGCTGGTTTGTTTTGAATTTTCTTGCATTAAAACTTCCTTCCTTTTCCAAAACTTTTCAGAAAGTCATGAACAACCTTCAGCCCACAAAATTTCTATAAAGAAGTTTTTGTTGCCTCTGAATTTGTTAAACCTACGTTAGTGTGAGATGTTACTTGTTTCTGAGACAGTTCTTGTGAATTCGGTTCAAAATGTTGTTCAGAAACACGAGGCAAGACTGTTTCCAACTTGCAAAACGATGATTCAAGATACTCATCTCTTCTAATGAATGATTGACAGAGATTGCTTAGAGTTCATCTAAGGAACCTTTCCCAGCTAGCAAGTATGGAAATGCGACATATGAAGGAAACCGTTTTTATTTTTTAAGAAGGGTTTGGGCATTCGTTCTTTATTTCAGGATTTCAGCGCTTGGATTTGAGGTTCTTGTGTCCTCTCTTCCTTCGCTTTTCCAAATGCTAAAAAGGGACTAGATTATTGAAAAACTCCATTATACAATTCATTTAGCTTCTTCTGTAAATCTGGCTTGCAGTGCCTAAAGAAACTGCCCCAAGTCCTGGTTCTCAACAATTTCTTTTCTTCCAGATGGCCCCAGGGTGCTCTGGATCGTGTTAACTTGTTCTGATCTTGATAAGTAGCATTTACTGTCTTGCAGTGAACAGAGGAGCTGCAGAGTAGCAAAGAAGCTTCCTCCTTTCAGACAGCATCAGTGGTAAAAAGGATAATCCCTAGACATCTTGACTCATAGGTGCATACTGTAACTGTTGAGGAAAAACATTCACTCAACATGTACTGAAATGGAAAGATTCTATTTTTCTTTTCTAATCACTGCATCTGTCCTACAGACCCTCAGGGTGACAAAGTATTAGCTTTGTTTTAGGCAGCCCTTTCCAGTAACCACTGTGGTGGAGAGACTACATGAACACGTAGGGTAGTCAGAAGAAATAACAGACCTTTTTTGTTGTTGTTTTGAGCCTCTTCAGGAATCACGGCAGAGGATAAAATCCTAGTTAATAAACCCAGCATTTTCCATTGTTTGGTTTTTTGAGTGTGCCTTTTGAGTTGTTTTTCAGTTGCTGCTTAGCCCAGAGAAAGGCTGAAGTGTGTGTCTGTTGTGTTGTATCCCTTATTCTGCCTCCAGCGCAAACAGTCCTGTGATGACAGCTGACAGAGAGGCCTTGAGATGCTGGTCGGCAATTTCATTTTCATCTGACAGTATCTGCTTATGGTATAGGTGTAGGAAGTGGAAAAGTGACATTACATTTAAGACCAAGCTGTATCATATCATTGTTTCCCCCCTATTTTTCCTAAAATATTTGGGGTTTTTCCCCTTTCTCACATTCTTCCCCTGCTCCTTGTCCACCCAGAGCTGGATGCCGAGATGGAGATCTTTGTATTGCTGGTTTTCTCCAGTACCATTTGATGCTTGGGGCATGTGGCTGCAGACAGCGCAGCCGCAGCAGCTCACCAGCAGACATGCTGCTGCTTGGGGCTGGCTGAATTTCTCTCCTGGTTTCCAAAGGATCATCTTTGCCTCTGCACTGCTAATGTGGTTTTGAATAGTAGTTATTGCTAATCTCCCCCCCCCCCCCCAATTGCTTTTTCTGAGGCATCTGTATACGATAATCTTTCCTTGTCCACTGGGCAACCAAGGATCTAAATACATGTTTGGCTCTGAAGTCTTCAGGCTTTTCTCAACCTGCATTTTCAGGCTTTCCCTCCAGAGCCCTGTTGGTGTCCTCTCTTCTCCATACAAGAGCTGGGGTCCCTGGGTTGTTGAGCAACATTGTGAGCTGGTGCTGGACAAAGACCACAGTATATTGAGAAGGGTGACGAGAAAGGGGGAGAGCAGGGGCTCTTAGCAGTCTGTAACTCTCAGTGGGTGCTGACTGATGCAAGGTGCCCCCCAGTGGGCTGGCATGTGGGCTTGGGTGAGCAGCTGGAGGTAAGGTTACACATGGAGCTTAGCCAGTTTCACTGCATGACGTTTGCTTGGGGCCCTCTTTCTCTTGTCACTCATCCTGTCCTGAGGCAGATGGGCTCTCTCAATCAGCATCCCGTTCTGCTTGCTCTCAGCTCCCTCCTTTTTCCTCATGAAGAGAGGCTGGGTAGGATGCTGTCATTTGATGTTAGCGTGGACCAAGCTCAACAGCCCTGGACTGCTAGGGAAGAAGATGGTTTCAGAAAGGCAGCAGTGGGGGGACTCCTGGAGGTTTGCTTGCAGTTCCTTCAGCATTCCTGTTTCTCCCAGCCATTGTCCCCTCTTCTGAGCCCCTGACGTCTCTGCTGGGAAACACTGGGGATGAAATATTTGCAGCTGTCCAGAAATGGCACTAGAAGCTTTGGCAAGTGCTGTCTATGAGTAGGCTTGAGGCTTGCAGTACTTACTCATTGATACGTGGGGAAGGAAGCCTGGGAAGCTGCCTTCCAGATCTCTGGCTCTCCACACATCTGGCTCATGTGGCTCCCTGGCAGATGTGATTAAGAAAAACCTGTGCCATGCAGGGGCTCCTGCTACCACATGGGCTCATCTGCAGCCTCAGGATAGCAGCTCTTGCTGGAGGAGCAGCTGCTTCCAGGGAGAGTGCCTGAATCCCCAGATGCCAGAGGAAGAGGAAGGACTGTAATTAGTTTAACTGGCCACAGGTGTGTAACAGGAGGAAGCTGGAGAGAAAACAAATTATAGGGCAGATTTTGGCCTTGCCTATTGCTTTAAACAAATGGATCCTGTGCTGCCCTTGGGGCTGGATGTGTCTCTGCTTTGGGGGTTGGTCTGTGGAGACAGATATTTAGCGATTCAGACTGTTGGAGGGACATCGTGATGAGTAGAAATCGACCCACAAATAAACCCCATCTTTCCAGTTAGGGCACTCCTCAGAGTCTAGCTCTCTTGCTTGCTCTCATTGCTGCCTGTGGATGAATGCACTGTCTTCGTCATCTTCTCTGTGATAACATGAGGGTGGCTGATGTCCACCACGCTGCTTATAAGGTGGAAACTTTGTGTGAGTTCCCTAGGCTCCTTAAGCAGAAGGTATTGCATGCTACAGCTGGCCGAGAAGACCTTTGCTCAGCCTCGAGCCTGCTGAGGGCCTTCACATCTATGGAGGCTTTGAACAGAGGGGGTCAATCTTTGGCTAACATCTAGGGCTCTCCTGTTGCAGTGCTTCATTTTACCAAAGGCATCCCTTAGCCCCTGTCCTAAGGGCTTTTACTGAACTGATAGGGATGGGAAAGGGAAAGGTGAGAAAGGCATCAGCATGCTGGGGAGTGCAGCTGGCTATAGCAGATCCTAGGGATCTCTTGATCTCAAAGGACTCTCCTTCAAAAAACTATTAATCTGCTGCTGCTTTTTAAGCCTCTCATTGGGCTTGGCTCTTTTAAGAGCTAATGGTGGTTTTGAATTCCACGTGGAGGTTACTGTTGAATTACTTGACGTGTTATAGACTTTCTCGTAAGAACTTACAGGAAGCTTCATTGTGACTTCTCACGTGTTTAATGCATTGCCATTTTAATTTTAATGGCTGTAAAGGAAATACCTTTGTGGAACACTAACCTTAATTGCCTTCCTTTTAAGGAGCCGAATACAGAGCATAGTTTGCTGCAGCTCGATTTTGGTCTGTAAAAGATCATATTCAAGCAGAGATCCTGTCAGAATTTTGTCCCAGACTTGCAAAAAAACCTCTCTTGGGGTGGGGACAGTAAAGTGTGAAGGAGGGGGAAAACTAGCATAAAAGATAAGTGTATTCTGAATCTAATGCATGATTGGCACTGAGTTGGAAGGCAGGTTTAACTCTTCTTGACTTGGGAGTCTGTTATTACATCCTACCCCCTGTGCTTGAGTATATAAATGGCTGAGTCTCCTATACAACCAAGGTACAAGACTACTGTGCGTGGTCGGTAGCACTTTGCTTTGTGGGTGATGCCATTAGCTTCTATGAAATTACTTGTAGTGAAAGGTATTAAGCAGTACAAGTAAGGGCATGGTTCATCAGCTGTTGTACTGGCACCAGCTTGGGGCTGTTCCTGCTTCTGCTTGTTACTTCTGCTGCCCCTCTGTCTCCTCTATCAAGCAGCCACCCTTGTCTAGTGAGTTATGATTTGACTGATTATGCTCTGTGAATGATCTGGTTCGGTTTTTAACCCAGTTTATTTCACAGGACCGGACGAAGGCACAGGCAGGCATATTTAGTGCTCTGCTCAGCTTTGCAAAGTTAACTCTGTCACTGACCATGCTGTCCTGCTCCTCCATCTCAAGAGCTGACGGCCCATGAGCAAGCAGCGAGTTGCACACCACTGGTAGATCAGTGCTGGATGTGCCTGATGAGCAGAGCTGGACAGCAGCTCTGGGATAATGCACACAGTACTCAGGGCTCAGAGCAGTCTTGCTAGAGAGGTGGCTCATCAGCTGCAGGCCAGCCCTGCAGCCTACCCTGTGATAGGCTGTGTTAGCTCCTGCATTGTGAAATATAGCCCTGGCAGAGCCAAATGACTGTACTGAATGTATGCTGCAGTGGGCAGTGTCATTGCCAGATCACCTCATGTGAACTTCTGCCCGGATGTCCTTGGATATAAACTGTAGGGTACCAACAGTCTTTCACAATCCTTATGCTTTAATGACAATTATTTGTCACACTTCTGATTTTGTACTGCTAACATACAGCACTGAGACCTCCTGCAAGGCTCAGATGGATATCTTAATTAAAAAACTAAAATCTGCTCTGCTGTGTATGGATACATTTAGAAGTAATTTAAGGGGCTTGGAAAGCTGCAGATCTCTGTGAGGGTATTCTCTGTTTCAAAGAGATCACTGCTACTTATGGCAAGACATCTGTTTTCTGAGCAGCCCTGCAAGGCACTGAACAATAGGCCTGTTCTTTGGCAGGCCTCCATAGTCGCCAGCATCTAAGAATAGCATATGGAAGATCTCCACTCAATAGCAGTTGATGCTGATGCGTGCAAGCAGGTGCATATTTTAGTGGGTTTTGTCGTATGGAGTCTAAGACTTCAGCTGGTACAATTTCTACCTCAGGGCTACTCTGTTCATAGTCAGATCCTGGTACAACATTGGAGAAATAACTTTCATGTCTCTTCTATTCAGATGGATAAAAAGCTACTTGGAGCAGCAGAATCCACTTACCCGCTACCAGTAGGTTTATGGAGAAGCTTGCTGATGCAGCTATAGGTTTTGTGCTGGGAGTGCTGCCTCGTAACATATTTCATCTGTCAGCATCCCTTCCATACAATATTGAATCTCTGGTGTGTAATGAGGGCTAAGACATGCAGCAGTTTTTTCCTTAAGGGGAGCATTGATAGGCTGTCTCTGCTGCTGCTCATGTTCCCAAGACTTCCAGGAACTAGATGAACCTATGTCAGGTTTGGTTTAAAATTGCCCTAAACTTAATAGGAAGAGAAACACATGCATAGCTAGGGCTACATCTGCACAGAAATAAGGTCTTATGGTTGCAGCAAAAGAAGCTTATAGTCTACAAGGTATTTTTTCCAATGCCTATCTTCAGAGTTGGCAAGAACTGGCAGTTTCTGTTCCACTGGAAACATTGACCTTCGGGTGGAAAAACGTGAGACTGCTCCAATGCAAACTAGAGGCCAGAGACTTTGAGTCTTGCATGGGTTTCCCTGGTACTGCTGATTTCTTTGCCAGTATCTTCCCAATGCTTGGAAGCTTTGAGCCCTGGAGCTTTGAGTCTAGGCTGGGTGTGCACAGGGAGAAAAGAACTGTGTGCTATTTGACTAATACTTGTGATTTTCAAATTCCTTGCACCCTTAATTTAGTTGTTTTCTGGGAAGAAGTAGTCATCTGATTATAGCCCAACACTAAGAGGTAAAAGAAACACCATGCCTGGAGGCTCTTCTAGAGACCTGTGTGGTCCTTGGAAAGCAAAGCCGAGTATGTTCTTGCTTTAGGGATAAGGGATTGAGGGAGAAAGACAGAATAGGGGTGAAACTTAATTAATATAAGCTGATGTCATTTGTGATCAGGCTTTCAGTAGCGAGTCTGGTGTAGAACAGGTAAGATGCTGTACAGATGTTGTAAGAGAATGGACGAATAGGAGAAGCAAAAACTAACACAAACAGACAAGTATTTTCTTGTGCCCGCAGTTTGGAAGACTATCCCGTTTGGGAATATCGTTGCTTCTGAGTGCATTTTCTCTACTAAATGGAATATTTTACAGCTCAAATCTGGTCTAGACAGTTTAGCCACAAAATTTTAACGTTCTTTTGAGAGCATTAAAAAAAAAAAAAATTCCAGCACATTTGAACAAATGGCTTTTCACTGACTGCTCACCCTCGCTTCAGCCATAGGACTAAAACTAAAAGGTTCTTTTTCTCCCTGGTAATTTGGCTACCAAGGAGGAGGAGAATTGTCCTGTGGACTAGATGTGGGGGAATGGGAGGAGGTATTTTCTTTCTGATTGCTGCTTGTTCGTAAATTCTCAGCCCAGCAGCAAGCTGCAGGGGTTCAGGTTACAGCTTACTTTGCTTTGGGGCAGAATCTGCCCTTATTAGTTCCTGCATCAATCTCCACAAGTTCCAGCTGCCTCAACACTGATACTGATTTAGAAGTGCCTCTCCCAGAGCAGGCCAGGGATGAAGATTGCCTGTCTCTGTTTTGGTAATTGTCTGTCTGAATCCTTAGTAAAGGTAAGAATGAACGAATAGAAGTTGAGTTAAAAAACCCCACAAACCAAACACCAAACCAAAAACCCTGCCAGTTAGCCTTACATATTTTCTGTTGCTTGTAGTGAAACTGTTGGTATGACTGAAAGTAAGCATCCATTTAAATACGTGTAGAATTGGAGCCAAGAGAAGGGGTATAACCTTCAGAAAAACAAGAATATTAAGTTAAATTTGCTTCCTTGTTTTCCCAGCCTCTGTTCTCAATAGGGGAATTTGCATCAAGGGCTGCAAGACTGCACCTTTCTTTGCCCTGAACGATAAATCCTTCTTGAACACTGTTCAGTGTTAGGCCTTAAACACAAAACCAGAAAAAAAAACCTGCCTCATTGTGTCTGATGTATGTAGAATTGAAGTTCCAAAGATAGTTTTAAGATGAAGGGTTATTCCGCATAGGATTTTATAACATTTTTGCTTTCATTCAGTTTCCAGGATCATTATGAAAACCATTCTTGGAGAAAAACACAGTTAATTCTTTTGTGTTATCTCCAGAAAGCTGTTCCAGAGCGTTCAGGTCTGGACACATAAAGTTAGGCACCTGCTGGCAAGCTAGTCCGGTTGCGTTCCTCCCACGTTGCTGTAGGGGAGTTATTGCTGCCGTTATCAGTAGGAGCAGCAGGTACTCGGTGCTCTGCAAAATCAGGCTGCTTTTGCTTTATAAAGTAAAAAATGTGTGCTGGAAGTGTTAGTACGTATTGAAGTTCTGGAGTGCGCTGTGGATATTTGTCCATATTGCACTGCAGTGACTTGACAGGTTTTAAACCATTTGCAGATATTTACTGTTGTTGCTGTCTCCATGCAAAGCTGAGATGGGGAGGATTCTTCCCTGCTGCAGTTACCACTCATGGTTCTGCAGCCATGGTCTGTGAAAGAGGGTACGAACTGACACCTGGAACTCGTTCATGTAGGCTGTTTAGGCCCTTGTTTGTATTTTAGCAGTGATGAAATACTGCTGTTCCTGTGCAAGCATTTGTTTTGTTCCAAAGTTTTGTGGGTGCTGTGGTATGCATCAGCCAAATCCCTGGCCAGGGTGGCATTTCGCAGCCACTGGTCGAAGAATCACAGAATCCCAAGGGTTAGAAGGGACCTCAAAAGATCATCTAGTCCAACCCCCCTGCAAGAGCAGGGTAACCTACAGTACATCACACAGGAACTTGTCCAGGCGGGCCTTGAATATCTCCAGTGTAGGAGACTCCACAACCCCCCTGGGCAACCTGTTCCAGTGCTCTGTCACTCTTACAGTAAAGAAGTTCTTCCTGATGTTAACGTGGAACTTCCTATGTTCCAGTTTACACCCATTGCCCAAGAAGGCAGAGGTGCTGAATGCCTTCTTTGCCTCTGTCTTTACTCCTGCAGACTCTCCCCGAGGGCCCCGGATTTCTATAGCCCCAGAAGGAGTCAGGACAAAGGAGGAGTTTGCTTTGGTAGATGAGGATTGGGTTAGGGATCAGCTATGAAAACTGGACATCTGTAAATCGATGGGTCCGGATGGAATGCACCCACGGGTGCTGAGGGAGCTGGCGGAGGTCATTGCTAGGCCACTTTCCATCATCTTTGGTAAGTCGTGGGAAACGGGCGAGGTGCCTGAGGATTGGCGGATGGCAAAGGTCACACCAATCTATAAGAAGGGCAAGAAGGAGGACCCGGGTAATTATAGACCGGTCAGCCTTACCTCCATCCCTGGAAAGATGATGGAACAACTTATTCTTGACTCCATCACTAGGCATATCAAGGATGAGGGGGTCATTAAGAACAGCCAACATGGTTTTATGAGGGGGAAGTCATGTATGACCAACCTTATAGCCTTCTATGAGGAAGTGACTAGGTGGAGGGATGATGGTAGAGCGGTAGATGTAGTTTTTCTTGATTTCAGTAAGGCATTTGATACTGTCTCCCACAGCATCCTCATAGATAAGCTAAAGAAGTGTGGGCTTGACGATCAAGTAGTGAGGTGGATCGAGAACTGGTTGAAAGGAAGAAGGCAGAGAGTTGTGGTCAATGGCGCAGAATCTAGCTGGAGGTCTGTGACTAGTGGAGTTCCTCAGGGGTCGGTGCTGGGACCGGTGCTGTTTAATATTTTCATCAATGACCTGGATGAGGGAACTGAGTGCACCCTCAGCAAGTTTGCTGATGACACGAAACTGGGAGGAGTGGCTGACACACCAGAGGACTGTGCTGCCATTCAGCGAGACCTGGACAGGCTGGAGAGTTGGGCGGGGAGAAACTTGATGAAATTTAACAAGGGCAAGTGTAGAGTCTTGCATCTGGGGAAGAACAACCCCATGTACCAGTACAGGTTGGGGGTTGACCTGCTGGAAAGTAGCGAAGGGGAAAGGGACCTGGGGGTCCTGGTGGATAGGAGGATGACCATGAGCCAGCAATGTGCTCTTGCGGCCAAGAAGGCAAATGGCATCTTAGGGTGCATTAGAAAGGGAGTGGTTAGTAGGTCAAGAGAGGTTCTCCTCCCCCTCTACTCAGCCTTGGTGAGGCCGCATCTGGAATATTGCGTCCAGTTCTGGGCCCCTCTGTTCAAGAAGGACAGGGAATTGCTTGAAGGAGTCCAGCGCAGAGCCACAAAGATGATTAAGGGAGTGGAACATCTCCCTTATGAGGAGAGGCTGAGGGAGCTGGGTCTCTTTAGCTTGGAGAAGAGGAGACTGAGGGGTGACCTCATCAATGTTTACAAATATGTAAAGGGTGGGTGTCAGGATGATGGAGCTAGGCTTTTTTCAGTGATACCACATCCAAACTCAGCCACTAGAAGGAAATTAGACAGTTGGATGTGAAGTGGAAAAAGGACTTGTGCATGATTCACCAGAAGGGTGGTCAGGCATGGGAACAGGCTGCTCAGGAAAGTGGTGGAATCCCTGTCCTGGAAGTGTTCAAAAACCGTGTAGACAAGGCCCTTAGTGGCATGGGTGGCCTTGGCAGTGCTTGGGTAATGGCTGGACTTGATCTTAAAGGTCTTTTCCAACCTAGGTGATTCTATGAGTGAAGGGAAGAGGGGAAAAACCCACTTGAACCATTTGTTGCTCTGTGGATTACGCAGAGATTGTGGAATCCCGTGGTCATACAGAGTAAGGGTAGACAATCTTCCCTTAAAAGAAATCAGACCATCAGAAGATCCTTTTAAGGGCGGGAATAGGGAAGCAATGTGCATAATGTGGGGTAACTCTCCACCACTGGGGGTTTGAAAAGGCTTGCTCTCTGAAAGAGATCAGGCCTAACATAATGAACTCAGGGTAGGAATCCCTGCGTGAGGGCCACTGCTATGCAGGCAGGCAGCTTAGATGGTCATCATGGCCTGTGTTCCAGTCTGTGTCTTATTTGTAGGGACTCTCCCTGTGACTGAAGCTTGTTGGGTTTTCTCTCTTCTGTCCCATGCTCTGGTGTCAGCTGCCTGTGTGGCCTGTCCTCTGTTGATCACCCCTTTGATCACCTGTTGCTTCATGCAGACACTAAATAACTGCTGGTGATGAAAGCATTGCTTTGTTGTAACTGTCATTGTCATGAAATTTGTCACAAAAAAGTAATTTACTCTTTCATATCTCATTAACAGTGTTACTTTCATCCTGAGGCTTTCTTTTTAGTATGATTTTGTCTCTTGTCTGGAATAAAAGTTTCAGAACCAGATACTAACATTGATGCTCAAAGCTTGGAAAAGCGGAGAGCTTATATGAAATGTTCTGACTACATTGTTGACTTTGCTTTACACATCAAAGCAATTCATCTTAAAGAGATTTAAAAAAAAGGGAAAAAGATAATTAGGAAAGCATGCAAAGTACAAGAGAAGCATTGTTTAATTAAGAACAAGATTCGTAGACCACTCTATATGGGGGAATTAACTCCAGAGAATTTAGGAAAACATGTTTTTCTAATGAGAACTTCAACTAAACAGATTGGCTCCTTCATAAAAAAGAATACATTTGATTGCAGGGTATAAGTGACTCCACAAGGAGAATATCTCCCATCCTGGGGGGTTCTTTGCTTCCTGTGGTTCTATGTTAGCCAACAAAACCCGATCAAGGGGGGAAAAGGCATATTTTCAACAGTGAGTGCAGTGAAGCAGTAGAGGTGATTATCAATGACGTGATAAACACTCCAAGTGACTGAGGATGTATGTAAATTGGGTGAGATTCTAAATAATGTGCTCCGTATTAGACGAAAGTTGTTGAGCAAAGAATGCTGTAGTGAAAATGGAGGCTTGTTTTATGTAGATCAAACCCAATAACCATCAGCCCGTTTTACTTTTGCTACTTTTGAGATCTGTCGAAAACTGGGCAAAGGCTGCAGCCTGTGTTTGTCTCTTGGTTGAAGCTCCCATGAACTGTATAAGACCTCTGTGATTTGGTTCTATTTTTGTTCCATAGCTGAAAGCCAGATGTGATTTTATGGGCTTGCAAAGATCTGGGTTCTTGAAAGCTTCTGTTACATTTGACACTAAAGGAAAAGACTCTGGGTTGTCTGTTTGAGATGGTTTTAGCAATGACATCACTGTAAAACTGAGATCAACCAGGCTATGATTTCTTGAAGTGCAATGAGATCACTGTAAAATTGAGAGCAACCAGGTTATTATTCCTTGAAATCACATGGAAAAACTTCCAGCTTCTGTGGAGTGACTTGTGGTGAGAGTTGCAGATGGTGAAAACATTTGTACCACATCTTTCCAATTTATTCTCCATTTCCAGGGGGCTCGCTATTAATTAGCAAGTGTCTTGGGAGTTTTGCATTGTGAGGCCAGAGGAGGAGTGACCCAGTCACTGTGGCTTCAGTGTGAATTTGAGCTCCAGTCCTGCAGTGTGCCCCTGATGGGACCTACATTGTCCATATCCTCCAATCTGAGCACCAGCTTCTCCTTAAAATCAATGAGTGACAGCTGCTAGTCTGCCTTTGAAGGCATCCTCATCATTCATCTCTCCTGCATCAGCTGCTGTCTGTGGAGGGGTGGCTCCCCTGTAGGACACAGAGGGTGGATGGGTGGTGTGTCAGGATGCTTTCCCAGGAGATACTGCCTCACTGGGGTATATGGACATGTGGTTCTCCAGCACAAGCAGGCCCATGGTTCTGTGCTGTGCCTTTTAGTTGAAGTTACTGTATTAATGATTATGTGATAACCAATCTCCCCCCTGCCACAACCAATGCCAAATTTGCCTTTGTGAGATTAAACTGTTATGCTTCCCATTAAAAGCAAGGACACTATAAAATTAGAGAGAGAAAGCATGGTGTCTTTTGGTAACGCATGATTCACACTGTTAATTTTGTGGAACTGCACTAATTCCTTTTATAAACAAGACAAGGTAATCATCGCGGAAATTTTAGTAGTAAACTGAAGGGTTCTGTGAAGATGAAATGATTTTAATTCCTTGTGGCAGATTAAGTAGTTTAGTGTGGAACATTAATAAAGATTGCTGGTGATAGAATTGATTTTGATGACTAATCCTTGTAGCTCTGTAACCATTACAGATATAATTTGCTAGCTGTGTAAATATATGATACCAGTGTATACACAAAATATTAACTCAGATAAAAAAGACCCAACTGTTCTTATGCTTTTGCTGTATATTCAGCCAACAGTTCTATTTATTTTGCTGTTGCAGAGCAGTTACCAACATGGCCTTATCTTCTGTATCTTCTATATCTTATCCTATATATTCCAGTGGAAACTATTAGAAAAAATGTTGGTGACCTTTAACAGCAGCAAAATGTGTTCCAGTGCTAACACTTCCAAGTAACCTTTCTAAGGATAATAATGTATAGTTACACTGTCTGTCTTGACATTTAGTGGAACTTCCGTTTCACCTTTTGAATTTACTATTTTAGAAAAAAAATATTAAAAGATGACTGAAGTTTTGAATTGCTTGAGGGTTTTTTTTAATTATTTTTTAATAATGGTACCATAAAAATGGGGGAAGAAGTGAAAAAAAAAATAAAATCACAGCCTTTTAATATGTTCTTCTAACAAAGGTATACATGCCTGATCTGGATGTACTTTGAAGCATCTTAGGCCTGTTGATATGCAGGATCTGCAGTTTATTTCCCAGTGAACTTCAAGTTCAGGGGCTCTATCAATTCAGTTCCATTGTGCATTTTGAATTTCTTTCATATGTTGATGTTTTAACTTTTAATTAATCGAAGCTCATGCAACTGACTTGTGGCCCATATTACATCTACTTTAGTTAAGATGTTTAGCCTCAGATACCTGCTAATAATTTGTCTATTTAGTTTTTCATAAAGGTGGATCTTTAGTGACTTCAGCATGTGAGCCCTCTTGAAAAATAATTGGAGATACTCTCCAGAGTCCTCTAGACCTTTTCAGTTCTCACCAAACTGTTAAATATTTCCTAGACAGACTTGGTGTGTTGCAATAGCTCCTTGTTCATAGACATTTGAGAGCTGTTCAGAAGAAAATGTCCCCTTGAGGACCTTGAAAATATTTATTCTGATGCAGTAGCCAAATCTTAGAGAGAATAATTTGAAAGCCAAGTTGTTCCTACAGTGAGTTTCTCTGTGGTTTTAACTGAAACTTGTTTGTTTTGTTGTGCACTTACTTACTTATTTCAATGCAGAAATACAAGTTTGATTGTGACTGTGTGCAGGAGGCATTACTGAGCCACTGAACAAAAAGCCAGCATGTGTGGAACAAAATGCACCCTGCTCTTCTGTCCCCTCTTGTTCTTCTGGTAGGCTCACAGCTCAAATTTTGGCAGCAGCAGCTGGAATAGAAAACTCCCATTTTATTTTCCCTCCTGCCCTGCAGCTCTTTGGGATGATGGGTATGTGGAATTTAGGCTAAGGGACACGCACACAAAACAGTTGTATGTTGCAGAGTAAGGGAAATGTGGAACAAATTGTCAACTTAGATGTTGCTCGTTTTTTTGTTTAGATTTTTTGCTTCCCCTTTATGCACTGGAAAATAAACAAAATACTGCCTGGAGAACAGGAGGCTTGGAGGGTAAATTGATGGAGATGAAAACTAGATTATAGCAACAGAGATTTTGTTTCTCTTCAACCTTATCTTGACAGGGTGGTTTCGGAGTCTTGCATTAACAAAGATTGCATGTGGAGCTGTACATATGTTCCTCATTAACAGGCAAGGTAAAGGTTCTCCAACTGTGTCCTGTGTAATCTGACATGAGTTTTGATGGATCTGGAGGCCCTAGGAACTACGTGATGCAGTCTCGAGTGCTGTCTATTGACACCTTTGCCTGCTGGCTAATTACAGATGTGTAGACAGAGGGAACACCAGCCAAAACCAGGGAAGGGTGCCCCTGCACTGCTTAAGCCTGAGCTGGGTCTTCTTGTCCCGTGTTCTCTGAAGGGTGCTGAACGTGGCAGGAGCAGACAGGGAAGGCAATGTACTTGCCATAGGCATCTCATTGTGGCTGTCCCTTCTCACCAGCCTACCAGGACTTGCTTAGAAAAGACATGAAATGGGAACTGGTTCTGGATGACCTTTGATGTTGTTCAACATTGATGCCTCTATTTGTTTCTACAGTTTCATGGTTTTCTGATTTTGGAGAGCCTCATCCTCAGTTATAACAATTTAGAGGTGAGGACGGATGCCAAATCCATGTTGGGAGAAAGTATAATGCCCAGACGGAAGCAGAAAGTATGTGAATGATGTCTCTCCATGTCAAGGGTTTTCTTTGCAGTAAAAATTTTATTTTCTTTTTATGTCTTATGTTTTTTAAAAACAAAGCCAAAATGATATTGTTTAAGGATACAGATTACATGAATGTTGAAGGCTTGATGCTTCATAATCCTTTTTTCTAGTCTGGATCCTTGTTCAGAGTATATCTCTTAGAAGTGTTTGAGGATCTCATCCCCTGCACGTAAAAGTCATGTAGCCACAGAGCATTTTGTATTTAAAGCCCACCTAGTGAAGAAGTTGAGTTCATAGAAGATAACCCAAGTGTAAGGTGTTTGCACTGTAGTATAAGAATAATGCAAGCAGCGGTACAAAGTATTTTGGGATTTGCATTTTCCATGAAAACCAGACATGAATAGAAGAATTCACTTTAAGCTGAAAAAACTTATTTTTTGTTACGTAAATAAATGTAAAATTTTCATCTGGCTTTGATAAGGACGCAGTTTTTGACTCTCAAGTGCTTACACTGCCAGTATACTAGGCTTTCAGCGCATCACCAGTAGATTGCCTAGCTCTTTAGCGGCTGTTAAAGGAAGTTACAAAAGAAGGCTTTCCTTGGCTCTTTTCAGGAGCATCCTCCCCCTTCCGTTTAGGCTTCATTTGTTTAAGTTCTTATCTGTTTGGGGGCATGATTTTCTCTTCTAAAAATTGGTATAACTTTCAGATGTACTTTAGACAAATAAAACCCATGTGTGTAGAAGGGGGTGAATGAACCAACAGCCTCAGCCAGAGGATTGACATCCTGTGTATGGTGCATCTTGTGTGACTTGTTTGGAGGCCTAAAGAGGTGCTGTTCCCTTGCACTGCTGCCTCTGAGGGATGTGTGTGTGATGATACCAAGGCACGCCCCAGATGCTCCGAGAAGCAGGCCCTATGCTGCACAAAGGCAACTGTGGGGGAACCCCAAAACAGTGCTGGCATGTGTTGTGGTTTAACCGCTGCCAGCAACTAGCCACCATGCAGCCACTTGCTCGCTCCTCTCCACTGGTGGGATGGGGGAGGCAACTGGAAGGGTAAAAGTGAGAAAACTCGCAGGTTGAGTTGAAGACAGCTCAATAGGTAAAGCAAAAGCCACACAAGCAAGCAAAGCAAAGTGAGGAATTAACTGCTTCCCATGGGCGGGCAGGTGTTCAGCTGCCTCCAGGAAAGCAGGGCTGCATCATGTGGAGTGTTTACTTGGGAAGATAAATGCCATTACTCCAAATGTCCCTCTCTTCATCCTTCTTCCAGCTTCATATGCTGAGCACAATGCTGTGTGCCATGGAATATACTTCTGGTCAGTTGGAGTCAGCTGTCCCCTCTGTGTCACCTCCCAGCTTCTTCTGCGCCTCCAGCCTGCTCACTGGTTGGGGTGGTGTGAGAAGCAGAAAAGGCCTTGATCTATAATAAGCTCTGCTTATACAGCAGTAGCTAAACATCCCTGTGTTATCAACAGTTTCCAGCACAAATCTGAGCCATAGCCCATACTGTCTACAGTGAAGAAAATGAACTCAATCCCAGCCAAAACCAGCACACCATGCTAAGGAACGTAGTCTGAGCCAGGCATGGGCATGGAAGATACAGCCTGATCAGAGGGCGCTCAATCTCTGTGTCACCTGCCACAGTGCAGCTGCGCTCTGCTTCCTTTGGAGCAGCTCTTGGGTGAACCTCACCTTTTTAAGACAGATATGTGCTTTTGCTTCAGCCATAAACTGTTCAGAAAGGACCATCTAGGGAGTTTTACTGGTGATGGAACAATTCCTGTAAGATCTGTTCAACTTGCTTTCACAAACCTGATAGTTTGCCTCACTTCAGTCTTCACATTCTGTTGGGTGCAAATATAGATGCATTAACACTTGTAGAGTTTTTCCTCTTTTTTTCTGAACGCTAATGTTATTGAAGCCTTTTTACACAGAATCATTTCAGTAGCTGTAGGGCTTGTGTAACAACACAGCCTAAATTTAAAGAAGTGCTGGGGAGGCATCATTTTTGACAGCCGCTGAAGAGCTTAATGCTGTGTGTTTTGCTGCTTGTCTGGGTGAACAAGTACAAGCATCATTGTGCACCGTGAGTGTAAAGATAGGTGCAGGGTTTATTGCCTTTAAGCTGCTTTCTTTGGAGCTTGTTACAATTTTTCTCTCAAATGCTCTGACAGGATACTGGTGGAAATGATGGAGCTATTTGGAATGGTAAAAGGAGGGAATGGTCTTGGAAAGCCAGTGAGGATAAAATAGGACAAAGGCATATCTACGAAAAATCGCTTTCTGTGTGTAGAGTTCATGTCAGTCTAATGGTGTAAACTAATGTGACCACCTGATTGCTTGTAGGTGACAGTTTGGGGTACTCCTTTAGAGCTTTTTACTCACCATGGTCTTGAGAGCAAAATTGCTTGGGGTTCCTTGCTGATATGAGTCTTTTCTCCTTTACCTCTCACTAGTCTCTTGGAAACAAGCATTTTTCCTTCAAACTGGCTGATTTTACTTACTAGTGCTGCCTTACTGTCTTCTTCTTTCCTGTCGAAACCTTCCTCAAGACATTATAAATGCCATGGTGATTAGTGTGTGCTCTGTCCTCCTTGTATCGGACATTTATCCTTTGCTACTCTGCCTTTCATCCAAGGTACTAAGAGGGGCAGTGGCTAAGGGAAGATGTAACCCAAGTATAAGATTCAAAGCTACTCTTGACACAAGTGCAGGAGAGAAAAGTGTAAAGGAAAATCAGTCTGGGTGGCTTGATTACACTGATACAAGTGTGTCTCAGCACTCATGAATGCAGACAGTCCATTTAATGACAGGACCTTTCAGTCATTGTGTTCAGAAGAAAATTGTTTCTTTCTGCCTTAGCTTCTGAAAGCCCCCGTCTTCATTGCCATCTTTGTTTCCTTGCTTTTGTGCAGTACAGAGGTACGTGACTCAGTCTGAGCATATATGTTATCTAGCTGGAGGCAGTGGGATCAAAGGTGGGCAAAGTCCTGAGCTGAATGGGATGCAATTCTCAGTAATGAAGTGGGAAGAGTATTTACTTCCACAGGGAGGATCAGAGCCTTTTGGGAACTCAAATGATGATGATGATGTCAGGTATTTCAGTGTTAGTGAGAAGTTCAATGATGCAGACCAAGTTTTATAGTCATGCTTACACTGTTTAGTAGTTCTTGTGGGAAAAAACCCTACTGAGGTGCACAGGCTGTTCCATGAAGTGCAGTTTGGCAGCTGCAGGTAGGTTTGTGAGGTGCAGGGTGCATGTACGGTGCAGTGTGAATGATGGCAATGTCAGCTCCTGGCAGAGGTAACTGGGTGGATTCCTGGCACTGGGACACAGAGAAATGCTTCATTCCCTCCTGCAGTAGCACTGAGTGAAATACTTCAGCAATTGAAGTGATTTTACTACATGTTGCGTACATTAGGTATTTGACAATGTTTTATATAGAAGGAATGGATTTGGATGTTTCCTCCAGGAAGTCAAGATTTGTATGAGTTGGGTAAGGTAGGATACGCTTTTAGGCAACACAGAAAAGTAAAGTGAATGTTGCTTCTCCTTTCTTACTAACTCCTTCATTTCAACAAAGAGGTATGGAAAACTTCTGAAGTTCTGAAGATGACTCCTGAGGAAACTAACATAGAGAAACTGGAAAGACTTGTAACAGGAAATTGACAATGATTATGAAGATACTTGCTATTTTACCATATTAGAGGAAGAAAAATCTCACAATATTCTTTAATATAATGTTTGTTTCCCCTCATACCCTTACTGTCAAAAAATGGGCATATATAAGAACACATAATGTACAACTTGAAATCAAAGAAGAAAACACAACAAAAACTACTGGAATATGTTTGATAAATACTCAGTTATCTTAAGTGGGTCTTGTGGATGTTTATCAATTTCCTTGGTTCTGTGGTGTTGAGGAAATATGCCTTTTGGTTTATGCAGCTAATTCTGTAACATCCTGCGGAAGCATCCTCTACCAGTTGTTTCCAGCTGTAACAACCTGCGTTCTGTGCCCTGGTTAGGGGCTGTAGGAAGCCTCTGTTGGCTTTCAGAGAACTTCAGGGTAACTTCATTGCTTGACAAAGGCAGCAGCAGAGCCAACTTCTTTGAAGAGGACAGATTCATTATAAATTTTAAGAAATGCCCTTTCTTCCTAACAAAAATAAGTTTACGCTTGAGAAAGCAGTGTGTGCCAGAACTGTAATGCTGGAGAAAAGGTTTGCTGACTTCTCCTTGCTAAGCTGCATGGAAGCTGTAAAGGATCCCTTTCTGTTTTAGGGAAATTGTGATCTCTTCTGTGATCTGGGTTTGGGAAGATAATTCCTTGTCTGTCCTATGCCATATGCCTGGGCAGCGTTTTATGAAAACCTGGCTCTGCACCTACAGTCCTACTTGCCAAACAACAAAAAGGGTGACAGATGAATGATGAAATAAAAGCCTGAGCAACCCCATCCTTTGTCTGAGAGAGACAGCACTGAAAGCATCAGGTGTGCACATACAGGGATGCTTTGTTATCCAGGGTCTGCTCTGCCAGGGCAGAAGTAGGCAGGTGAGGAAGGAGCACGGATGTGTTAATTAGGTTTGAGGAAAAGTGTCATAAATCTGTCTGCCATAGACTGCGAGTGTGCCATCAGTTGCCATCGTTCAACATCATAGCAGGACACTCTATGTTGTAAATGTTGTCAAAGGAGTTGTTCTTGCTTTACGGAAAGTGGCATCCACAGTCTGCTAACCGCCTCTTCCTGGTGCTTTCTGTACAAGGCATCCAACAGCCCGGGTGAAGGGTAACTTCCTTCTTTTCTTCCACAGATTGAAGTTTTTATAACTGCTCTGTGCTGCCATAAAGAACCCATCTCCCCCAAACAAGCAATAGGAGTAAACAGCTGGCCAGGGTGCCAGATGAGTTCCCTGGTACGCCTGCGATGACAGGCATAAAGCCGGCTGCCTTGGGCTGTCTGTGATAAGGCAGAATGTAAATAATTTGTTTCAGATTATCAGTGTCTGAAATGGAGAGGCTCCAAATACATTCACTTGCTTTGAGAGAGGGTGGTGACAGAGTAAGTGAGGAGGCACTGCCCATTCCTTGGCTTGGTCAGTGTGTTTTAAAGCTTCCTTTTCTTGGTAAAGTCACCTCTTACCCTGGGAGTGCCTTCTCTGGGGTACGTTGTGTATCAATAGGGACATGCAGGAAAAGCTACTAGGCACTTAGGTGAAAGGTACTGTCCGATATCAGTGCAAATGGAGACTGTAGCTCCACAATATGCACATAATTCAGTAGGACAATTAGTTTGGTTATAGAAAACCAATATAACTCTGTTGCCTTTTCTGACAGTTTCAGGAAATCTTGTTTTATGTCCTGTCTTTCACCTAAGACAAGTAGGTTGTCCAAGGGAAAGGAAAATCCTTTTTCTTTTATTTGAACTATCTCAAGTTATCGACACTTAGAATTTTATGCATCCAATATCAAACTATAGCAAAAAGGCAGAACAAAGTGACTTTAGTATTCCAGTCTCATGTTGTAGCAAAATAACAAAATCACTGGAAGGAGAGTATTCTAGTTAGTTATGTGATGTCCTTATATCCCTCAGACTGTTGCAGTGCTTTACAGCTGCAAAGAGCTGCATTAGAAAGCTTGGAAATTGCAGATTTTTGCTAAGAGTTAGCAAATCCCTCAAGTGAAAGCATGTTCAACCTCCTTTCTAAGTGATGTTTTCAAACCCATTATAATTCATCTAATTAACTAGCATATTCTTTCTATGCTTTTGTGTCAGTTAGTGCAGTATTCAAATTGGCAGGCAGGGTGGAATAAAGTCAATTTAGTACGTCACCCAGAGAATACAGATAGTTTGAGAGTCTCATTGGGCAAGGTTCCTAAGACTGACTCCGTTTTATGGACCATGCAACAATTTATTTGCTTATGCTTTTCCTAATGTGCCCCAAATTAAAATCTCTTACTGCAGAAACATAGCAAGTCCATGAAATAATAGCCATTCTTGTTTCCTTTCACCCCAAAAGAAAGGTTAACAAAGTCTGTGCAATTGCTTGAACCAGATGCTGGCAGCTGAATTGCAGGAACATGTACAAAGTGGTGAGAAAATGTTTTTGAGAAGTGAAATCTTTCTTACGCAATGTCTTCCTTTGCCCTGATCAGGCAGTGGCTGTGTGTCCTGCAGTTGTACGTCCAGCCCAGAACCATAGTCTGTTCTTAATTTCCTTAAAACTAAAGGGTATGTCTCACTTTGTCATAGAGTCATAGAATAGGTTGGGTTGTAACCTGTCGAAGGTCATCTAGTCCAACAGTCCTGCAAACAAATGTGAAATAAAGGTGGTTGACTGTGTTAACACCTGTGTTATTCCTCCCACTTAGCATGCCCCAAGTGCTGGCCCTGTAAGAGGAGAAAAACCCCCAAAGGCAACCTAAGTGATTAGTCTGGCTTTGCTTGGCATTTGATTACTTCTGTAATAAATATTTATATGCTTCTCCAATACACACATATCATCTTTACATTGTATTAAGTGGCAAGACAATCAATATTTAATTTTATGCAAGCCCTAAGCAAAACATGAAGTTAATGAAGTTTACATTCTTGCCAGATAGCCCTTAGGGATTCGCGTTTGTATTTTAGCCAGTGTAATGAAGTGGTATCTTGTAGACCTGATTAGTTTCTAACAATTTGCTGCAGTTTAAGCAGCTCTTGAAGATGGAGGGACATGTTTTATGGTCCTTTAAATACATAAGCAGAAGAAATCTAGTGGAAGTTTACACTTGTTATTATTTATCATTGGAAGGTACATATTTTTTTTTAACAGATGCAGTGTGTGTTCCTCTGAAAATGATTTCTTTTTTTTTTTTCCAGAGTATGTATGCTGCCCCCTCTCCTCTTCCCCTGCATGTGGAAATGGATATTTCAAACAGGTCCACCCAAATGCATAACAATGTCACTTACTAATATAAGCGGAACAGGGAAGCTAAGCCTTGGTGATCTTCGGGATAGGGTTTAATCCGTTAATAGACTCTACCTAATCCCGCTTGTTGTAATTCCAGCAGGCGAGCCTACCTTCTGTGTTTACTTTGTCCCCTCCTGATGGGAGCATCCTGCTGACCACCTGCAGAGATCATGCTGGGTGCAGCAGCCCCCCTTTCCCAGTGGGGACTTGCTGTGCTCCATGTCTTTTGCCCCTTGGAGATTGCAGGGGTCAAAAAGAGGTCCCATTGTAGATGCAGGTGCCCTGTGGGGTGCAAGGCCTCCAGGTCTGTGTCAGTGGTTTCTGCTGTGCAGCTAACAAGCCCTCTGCATGTGTGAAGAGGGTTCCCAAAAACCATGGGGCAATGCAGAGATGCTGAACCACACCAGTTGGAGGTCATTTGGTTTTTGCACAGAAACCCTTTGCCTCCCTTTCTTGTGTCATTCATTTTGGATAATATAGAAGTCAGTGTAGGAGAGGCCACAAGTACAAAAGAGCTGGATGTAAGGATTGGAGGAAGACAAGAAAATGGAGAGAACTGAAATAATGTGGCAGCTACGGGAGCTGTAAAGGAAAGGTGGTTGAGCTTCTTAAGTGTGATGAGAGAGAGGGGTTTGCTCAGTGTCCAGTGAAGCAGGAGGAGATTGAAAACCTGGTTTTGCTTTCCTCTTCTCATGAAAAGATAATCAGAAATGGGCTTGGCTTGACATAATGCTAGGTATGGCTAAGATGGTATTTATGACTAAGAAATTGCATCTGTAATCCTTGAATACTTAGGGAAAGAAAGCAAAAACTTTTCACTGCAGGTCAGCTGTCTAGGCTGGAAAACCAAGTGTGAAAAGCTGAAGCTGTTTCCTTACCTGCTATGTTATTTCTCACAGGCAAAGTATTGTAGTATTTTTAAGGTTGTGTTTCTTCGAACGTGCTCCTCAGAGCTGAGCTGCATCCGTGCCGTGTGCCAGTTCCTGAGGGGTGTGAGCAGTTCTGTTCAGCCAGGTTCTGCAAGGGTTCCTTTAATCCGCAAAGAATGATCTGAAAATGTTAACAAACTGGTAAATAAAGCTGACCTGGAGGCTATAACTAATGTAGGTATTCAAAATTGAAACCTCCCTTAAAAGAAGCTGTTATGGAAAATAAATAATCACGGAGGAAGAAGGCAATGTAGCTAGAAACTAGAGACTGGCTTTGTGATAAGTGGAGTGGAGAGCCAGTGTGAGCACAGAGTTAAGTCCTTGAGGTGTTAAATATGTTACTGGAGGTGAGTAATCCACGACACAGCCTGATCTGAGAGAGATCTGGAAGGATCCGGATCCAGAAGGATCTCTCTGGAAGTGACTTGGATATGTGGCTGAGCAAGAGTGTGTAACTGATTATTGTGCTCATGGTGTGGAATAGAAAAGCAGAGATATCTTGAGTAAAAGAGGAGTGGGGGGATAAAAAAACCCCATTCTTCAGTCCAATTGGTCACAGTGCTCCTTCTGTCAAAGTGAAACTAAAATATCATATAAAAGAAGTTGTTTGAATTCAGAAGTGTAAGAGATCTGGTCTGGTATTCTTCTGCACAGCAAGTTCCCTGGTCAAATACCTAAACCTTAGGTTGGTTATGGTAATGGTACGATCACCACTAACACTGCATTGGTGCAGGCTGACATAATAACCTTAACTGAAGCTCATGACTTGAAAAACTGTGGTGGGTGTTAGGAAGTAATTTTCTCTTTTGTGTTCAGCCCAGAACCAGATGTTTAATTGGATATTTCTGCTTTCTGTAGAAGCATAGAGAGGGCTGCAGGGAGTTGCAGGATACAGTTAGATGGATTCATTAGCTACTACAGCAAATTTCATATTCCTATCCGAAGTTTTGCCTGTGTTATGTGTTCTTGTGTAGGTCTCCTGCCCAGATTATGATGTGAACCCATCTTCCACTTGATTTTTGTTTTTCCTTCTCGGAAAGCTTTTTTTTCAAAGGGATTTTAGATCACTAAAATGTTCTCCTTTATTTCTCCTTTTTAGCTTCTGCCCTGATATATGCTATCAGGTTTCCCAGGTCACTTTGGCTTTGTACTTCGGCAGTGCTGCTCCCCATCTCTTTTTCATCAGTGAACCCAGCATGTGCTTCCTCCAGTGTTTTGTCCCAACACGTCTTGTCATTCCTTTGTAATGACACCTGCCTTTTTCATGTTTCTTGCTGCGTGGGATCTCAGTTCATATCCTTCAGTTTGCTGCCGAAAGCCTTGTTCACCAGTTGCAAAAGTCCTGGCTCACAGCTGTAGCTGTAGCCTGGTGTGTTAGCTAGCTGGTTTTCCTTTCTTGTTTTCCCTGCCTGCCCTCTACCTTTCTTTGTTCTGTCCGTGTAAGTCAAGAAAAGGATCTCTTGTGTCTCCTATGTCCTTATCACAGGTTCCTGTGTAGTAGTTGAAGGTAAAAAGTCTAAATTTGTAAACTGCAGCCTTTAAAGTGCTGTAATTGTTGATTCTTTCTTTAAATGAAGACCACTGTAGAGATTACTATTTTTCTTAGTACTTCATGTCTTTCAGTTCTTGGTTACTTGTATTTACTGTAGAATAGCTTAAGCCAGCTCAGTTTGTGTGCTGAAGGCAGAATCCTGTACCTTTTCGTTTCGTAGCTTGTGGTGCTTCAGGTTTTAATGAGGCAAATTAGAGAAATCAAGTACTGAGGTTGGGGTAGTTTTCTTAAGTTTAGAAACTTAGTAAATAATTTAAAAATCCCTCTTACCTTTTTGTGCTGTTATTTGGTTTATTTTTATTGTGCAGAGAAAGAAATGCCAGTATTTTTCTAGTTATGCCCTGAATTAGGAGAGGAGACAGAACTCAACCCACTGAGCGCGTTTTTAAATGTGTCCTATTTTAAAGCTGTGGTCAGTTCCATTTCAGATCTTGTGGGTGTCCCTAGCTTGGTTGTGTAGACTGCAGGAGATGGTGCCACTAAAAAAGGAAAATAATACTTTTCACCTTTTTTTTGGTGTAGGTTTGGGAGGAATTAGATTCAGATTTTCTATATATGATTTTGAATTGTAAGGATCCCTTTAATCATATCTACATAAATAGATGTGTATGGCTTCTGCTTGGCTTACTTTTGACAGTATCTGTGGTTGTTTATGGCCCGTGTTAAATACAGCCACAGTGACCCAGCTCTCATTTTCTTTGAGTCTTGGATCAGGACCTTATGTGGGAAGAAGCCCAAACCCTTCCCTGTTGGAATGGAAGTGCAGCTACCTTGTGCTTCAGTTTCCAACTTGATGGCAGGAGCTGGCTGTGATGTGGGGCGCTGGCTCTGGGCTGTAACCCAGGTCCTTCCCTGGTTACCCCAAAACCCCAAGTCAGGGTGTTTCTGTAGGGGTTCCTGTGCCAGCAGGCTTCACTCTGCTGTCCGAATAGCATCCCACTGCACTTTACGTCCTTGGTCCGTGGAACTCCAATATTTGCTTTAGCAGACCTCACAGTTGCTCATGGCAGAGAGGGTTTTGCTCTGACACATCCTGCATGCACTTGTACATGTGCAACCTTATTGATTCACACTTGTTTCTGATGCTATATCCTGGTAAAAATATTATTTATATTGTCTCTGTGTGGCTATGTTATATAGGGAAGCTGTAGTTAGATGTTTACAGCACGTTCCTTGGAGGCTTTACAACTGTCAGGTTTTTGGTACTGTTTTGGGGTCTTTGTGCTATTTCTGGTGGCTTTTCAATTACTGTGGGAATTCTATTTTGGAATTAACTAGATGTTTCACCAGTTTGTGGGATTTCAAAGAAAAAATATATTATCTTTTTTTTTTGTATCATATGTCTTTCCTGCAATTGTGGTTTCGTAGTCTTCCAAATTAGTTATATGTGGATTTTACAGAAGTCCTGTTTTTAGAGAAGTTGTACGTTCTGGCTGCTCTCTGTAGTACGTTGCTATCCCATAGCAGTAATGAGTCAGTAACAGTTTTGAGGGACACAACGTGACTGATATTTAAGCTAAATAGCTCAGTATCTTTTGCTCAAATATTTTGTTCTTATATGACACTATTTTGTTTTCTCTGCTATGGGTCTCTCCACAAAACTTAAGCACACTGACTGCTTGAGTACAGTAATGGAAGGTAGCTACAGGAGTTAGCAGTCAGTGGTTGCTATTATTTTAAGTGGCATATAGTTCTTTCTATTAGATTTGAGAAAACCACGTTTGGTTTTGTCCGTGTGAGTAGAAAGCAAAGTCAGTACTTCCAGTTTTATCAGGGGCAGTCAGCAGGTTCTTGAATAGGAACCAAAATTTAGGGTGTTACTGTTTTTTATTTGTGATTGTTAAGGCTTTGGAGCCAAAATCTCAGTTGCTTGAGATTCATGTAGTGTTACCAAAGTCAGTGGATTTGCTGAGATTTGTACCAGCTGTAGATGTGGCTTTGTATCTTTTGATAGCATTGGAAATCATTAAAAAGAACAAGGAAGAAGCCATGTTTTATTCCCCACAGATACCAGCACTTTTCTCAGTTTGAGAGAAACCTCTGCCTGTTGGTTCCCACAGCTAGCATGTGTGCACAATGAACTATCTCAGACTGTTCCTTGCTTTCTTCAGTGAAGAGTTTAATTGCCCTCCCAGAGTGATACTTCATTGCACTGTTTAATGAGTTGGTCAGGAGGGAGTTAGCAAAAGAGCTGGCGGAAGAGTTGGGTAGTTGCACAGGTTACTCAGTCAAGCTCTCTGCTCAGTAAGAGGCTGATCAAATAAACCTTTATTATTCAGCAGCTTGCTAACCTCACACCATTTTTTTTACCCCTCACTTAGAAATCCAGTGAGAAGGGCAAAGGAGTGGAAACCCACCAGAATTTACTACTTGTGCTAAGCTCTTGTGCTAGTTAGGGCTGGAAGGGATTTGAGTTAGGGCAGGTTAAGAGGTTATTTCTATGGTGGGCTTATGCAGTACACACACATGACCACATTACTATGACAAATGTGAAATACTGCTCATTGTAGTATGGCTTTGATACCTGTGTTCTGTCCATGTGGCATCAATCTCTCCAACTGTATCCTTGATACGCAATTCTGCAGGATGGGCGAGAGGATTTAAAGTTTGGGCATGTTTAAATGACAGGCTAAAACTCTTGAAAAGCATTGTTTTACCTAAGCTTGTTGGCCTGCAACTTGTCCTTGGAGAGGTTTGACGAGTGTGGCTGAGGGATTTCCTGAAATGTTCCAGGAAGACCCAAATAGTGGGCAGTCCGTTGTGTTGAAGAGGCAACCTAGCGTCGCTATTCATGCTTCTTTGCTGGTGACCTGTCCCATAGCTCTGCTTGGTGCTCCTCCTGCATGTTACCAATATAATGGGCATGGCTGTAGTGCTTGCAGCATTTTGATAGCTGGGATTTTAATGAAATTTAGTTAAAAATCCCCAAACACAACTCTCTAAATCCCACGATGTGGCAGTTGTCATCCTGTGACAGTGCCCTTCACCTTGCCTGCCCTCTTTATGGGAAGTCTACTGACCCATGGAGTCGTTGTGTAGGTATTGCTGGCAGTAATTTATCCTGTCATGTAGACAGTGAGGAATTCATCATCAGAAATGTGGACTCTTACATATTTGTGAAGTGTCAGTTTGACAGCAGTACTGACAGCTGGCGTCCTTCCAACAGACCAGTAATTGCTTAACTGTGAAAAATGACAGAAGATAGACAAATGCATTGGAAAAAAGATCTCTAAAATATAGAAGTGGTGCTAATGTGATATAATTCATAACTGGTTGCTGTTACAAAGAGTCACCTTCAAGCATTCGGGTCTGTTCTCCTTTCTTCTCTGGCAAGTGATTTACTTGATAACAGGTAGCTCAGGAAAGCTATCTGACTAAAATCAGATGGTTTCTCATTCGGTCTTAGGCTACCTTCTCTTGCCTGTGTTTTGAGAGCACAATGGGGTTGTCTGGATGTATTTTACGAATACCTTTTTTGTCAGGTTACAGAAGAGCAGATATAAAACATTAATTTCTACTGAGGCTGAAGTGGGATTTTAAATATTTAAAGGAGTAACTTATGTAAAGGGAATTCCTACCACTTCCTAAAATGATCATTTCTCCTAATTTGGGTTTGGATATACGCATTCACTTAATCTAAAATTTCTATTGCTTTAGTCTTGCTCCCTTCACATTAGCTCTTTATATTACAGTGTGTTCTCAATACATGCCAGCAGGCCTATATTTTAAGCTAATTGTGATTGTCATCCTCATCATACTTGACTACTTTTTCCCAAGGACAGAAATTGCTGGGCAAATGGCATGGGGATGGAAATCAGAGCTCTGAGCCAACAAGTGTAACAGTGACAGAACTGGGACACATTACCTGATCACTGGAATGATTCAGACCACTTGCAGATGCATTGTTTCCCTTGTTAATTCATGCAGACGTGGCCTGGAGGTTAAAGGAATTGATCTGGAGATCAGGAGGTCTCTCTTTTATTTCCAGCTCTGTCACCAGTTTGTTTTCTGACCTTCAGCAAGTCATGAATGCGTCAATATACTTGCATTGATTTTCAACTCATATGCATGATGTGAAGCAAGTACTTCAGTATACTGCTGAATTTGAGCTGAAATGGTAACCCCAAGGTTACACAGGAGGACTGTGAGGGAACCAAAACCAGTCCAGAAGTAAACTCCAGTGAGAGGTATAAATGGTGGGGCACCTTCACTTCCTGGGCAAGACTTTTGGCCCAGGACTCAAACCCCACTGACTTTAAGAAGTGCACGTTCAGAATTAAGAACAGGGCATGAACATATTGTCATAATGTGGGGGGAAACTGTACTAGGAATAGGCGTTTCTCAAGCTGTGTGCACACTGGCAGGGGAAACTAGCTGGGTGTCGGTGTGACCCATGTCTGTGCTCTCCTTGCCCAGGGCTATGGTTGGCAGGCTGTATCTGCCTGCATGGGACCCCAGTCACCCATCTGCACAGCTTCTCTGCCTTCAGCTGGGTGCTCCTTCTTTCACACTGCAGAGCACGGGCAGCAGCTTGCATCAGTATAGGTGGATGGTTTATGGAAGTACTGTGCTTTTATTTTTATCCAGTGTAGCCAAGGCATTGGTAATGTAACTCGACAGAACAACCTAATAATAAACCCATGCTTGCATTCAAAATCTGAGTGTTCATGCTTGGCAGTCTCTTCTTGCTGCAGTGCTTTCTAGTTTGAAGCTGTTTGGATAGGCATGGGTTGGTCACGCGTTTGGCTACAGTTAGTAAAGTTGTACCAGCAATTTTAGGAAGCAGCCATGATTCAGGAAAGCTGTTGTGTTCAGTGCTGGACTGTGTAATTTGTGTTTTGAATAACCTCCTGGTTGTGACGCCGTGTAAATTCAGTGACACTGGTGCCTGTGTAGTGACAGCAGTGAATTACAGAATCAGGTGAGAAAGTGGGTAAATCTTTCCTGGAAAGGCTGTCATTGAAAAGAGTAAGATAGTAGGATCTGGTTAGGGTTTTTTTTTTAAAGGAATTCTTGGTTTTTTGGAAACTTTAAATATTTTTTTTTATTTGTTCCAAATAGTGCAGCTTTTTACAAGTCTTACTTTTGCTTTGTCCTTTTCTCCCCATATTTTTCAGTTTTTTAAAACTAACTTTTACTCCACTGCAGAGGAGGAAGGTCATGGGAAGGGGAAAGAGGAGATTTAGGGAGGAACGTATGTTTGTTGCTGCTGTGTTCTGCACTTCTTCAGTCAAACAGTAATGCTGATTGCTGCGATGTCATATCTGTTAGAAATAAATTGCATCATTAGTGACCATCACGGGTGGCCCGCAGTTCATCCCTTGCCTCCTCTCTGTGATTTCAGGAGCAAGATGTGTTTAAATGCTTGTTTGAAGCTTTAGCCCACAGACAGTGATTTTGCCAAGTGACAAGTGGCTGGCTGTCAACCCTGTGTGTGTTTAGCTTGGCCATGGCCTTGATGACTGCTTTTAATGGCTGCTTTTTGCTGAGCAAAATGGTCTTCCTTTGGCTTTTATCATTCCCATCTCACAATTTGTATTTGATGTGGCCAGTGAAAGACCTTTGTGTTTCAGATATTTGCTCCCCTCTTTAATTCTGACCTAGGCTTTGCTTTGAGGAGGAGAAATTGCGTTGCTGGGAGGGAGCTGCTGCTGTGGAAAGAGATTGCAGTGCCCGGGTGACTGGTGTGACCGTGTTGTGTCTGGATGGTGGGGAAGAAAAATGGTGTTTGGGTTTAGGAGAACCAGGTTGGCCGCTTGCTTCTCAATATTAAAGTCTATCTGAGTCTCTTAATCTCTAGTTTAAAGGGAGGGAAGAAGCCTGTGTTTTGCTTGTCTGTGGTGGGCAAACAGATGCTATTTGAAAAACATGGGAGAAAGGAAATGAAGTCTTGTGGTTTCTTCCTTCGGTGTTGTCCTTGCAATAAAAATCTACTGTGTAGCTTGTTGACTTTTGATTAGACAAATAGCCCTGGGAAATCCCTGGTGCTGGAAACCCTTAGTCATGTGCATAGCTTAACTCTGTTTTGGCTGTAGGAAGAGCGAACAGATGAAGGAGAGAAGCCCTTATGCTTGGCTGGGACTCACTGTGCTTTGTTTTGTTTCCCCTGTTCTCCCCCTGCCTGCCTTTTGTGTTTTATTTGGAGCTGACATGAGGATAGGGATGACCTGAATGCCAGCTCTTTTTTAGGATGAGCAGGGTGAGATGAACCTCAACCTGCCCCCAGCCCTGAAAACCATCCAGAGGGAGACGAGAAGATCCAGCTCCTGCCTGGCCATAAGGAGGCTTGTCTGAGGCTTCTCTCTGTTGAATAGGGTAGGAATGCAACCCTATTCCATGCAGTAATGCCTCGATGCAAAGAACCAGCTCCAGCAGCGACTTTTTGAAGCAAAGCAGGTTGTTGTGCTAGAAAGAGATGGTTGATGAGGAGAGGCTGAGGGAGCTGGGTCTCTTTAGCTTGCAAAAGAGGAGACTGAGGGGTGACCTCATCAATGTTTACAAATATGTGAAGGGTAGGTGTCAGGATGATGGAGCTAGGCTTTTTTCAGTGATATCCAGTGATAGGACAAGGGGCAATGGGTGTAAACTGGAACATAGGAAGTTCCACGTTAACATCAGGAAGAACTTCTTTACTGTAAGAGTGACAGAGCACTGGAACAGGCTGCCCAGGGGGGTTGTGGAGTCTCCTACACTGGAGATATTCAAGGCCCGCCTGGACAAGTTCCTGTGTGATGTACTGTAGGTTACCCTGCTCTTGCAGGGGGGTTGGACTAGATGATCTTTTTAGGTCCCTTCCAACCCTTGGGATTCTGTGATTCTGTGATTCTGTGATGTTTTGTTGTCCAGCTGGAGACTGATGTTTAGCTGTAGCTGTTGTGGGGTTGTATTTGGAAAACTGGCTGATGCCATCAGGGTGTTTTGAAGAAAGCTGCAAATGGAAGCTTATGGAGGAGCTCACACAAAGTCCTCAAGCACGTATTATTCCAAAGAGCTTGAACTTTATCCTAAGACAATTTATTTGAATTCCAGTGCTTGGTAGCATTACTAGGATGGCAAGAGGACAGCAAAGAGATCCTCCTCTTAGGAGGACATTCTTCAGTGAGGCAGGAATTAACTGAGGTCCTCAGTGCTGGGGCTGGAGTGTGCTGATGGAAGGCATAGGCATTAGGGCTGTTGTCCTCCCTTTGAAAGGGAAGTAGCGCAGCTGCAACAGAAACAGTTGAATTAAGCAGAGTATAAAGCAAACCACCCGGTATTTTAATTTCCCCATAGAATAAGGAGGACACAAATGAAGATCTGCAGAGCGTGGAATTAATCCTGTTCATGTGGGAGGATCTAAATAAAATCATTGGTTACCTTCATCCTGCACTCTTTTTTTATATTGCAGTTACCTGAGGGTGATTAGAAGCTCTGATTTTTTTCAGGTTCACTCGTACACTCATATACAGCTTTGGTATCCGTTGTTATTTTGCGGGCAATGCAAACCAACAGAAAAATAATAGAGCTAAGGGTCTTGAGCAGCAAAATGAGTTGGTGCCAGTGGTTTGGATTTGTATTTTTAAATACACAGATTCAGCTCTCCTTCGAAATGAGCACACATTTGGTGGTAGTCACAGTCGCAATACAGCAAGTGCACTTTCCACAAGGTTAATGACAGCAGGGTTATCAACTTGGGGTCTTCTCATTTTCATTTCTATTCAGGGTTCCCGTCTCAAGGAAACATTCATAGCTGAGGCAGAGGCAATATGCAATCTTAATTTCTGAGGCTGTTTGTACTTGCCTGAAATCTTTGATTTGTTTTCAACGCTGATTTTAGCTGGAGTGCAGCCTGGGTGGGAAGAGCAAATTTCTTATGCATCTTGTCATAATGTAGCATGTAAAGTCTCAGACTGTTTTAAAGTCTCATGGCCTTTAATTGTTTGAGAGGATGACTGCTCTTTGTTTAAACATTTAGGATGCAGTCCTGAAAGCGAGCGTGTAAAACAGAAAGGAGAAACTGTTGTTTGTTGAGAAAGGAAAGGGAAAACACTTGGCAGCATGGCTTCTGAGCCTCTCCTCTGATCTTGCCTTTGTGTGACAACACTCCCGACCTTGAACTCTGTCATTTCTTAACTGCTTTAACTGCAAGAATAACAAAGCGTTGGGTAAAGACTATAAATAAAACCAGGCATGCCTCATGGTCTTCCTGCGCTGTAGCTCCCGGCCTTGTAATTTGCCTGCCTCTCAAGCATTATTTTGCATTTTGTTTGCTTTAGCTAATGCAGGGCCTCTGGGTGGATGGGATCTCTTGAGAATGGAGGAGGGAAGTGCACTTGTAGTAACAGTGCTGAGCCAGGAGCGTGGCACCGGGATAGTGAAAAACGGCTGCCAGGCTCAGGGGTGGGATAAAAGCCCCAGAAACCTAGTGGGACACGTGGGAGAGGGCTGTTCTCTGGTTCCTCTTAAGCAACTGAAACCAAGTCCCCATGCATTCATCACCTCCTTTCTCCACCACCCCTTACCCCCTTTGCCACCCCTTGGGTGAGTGAGACCCAGGACCCCTGGCATGGTGGCTGGGTTAGGGAGCAGGTTGGGCTTTGTCTTGTCTTGTTGCTTTGGGAGTATGGTCGAATGGAGCTGGATGGTGGTGGAAGACTAAAGAGGTGAGGGAAGAGCAATGGTTGTCAGGGAATGAGCCTAAAAGGTTGGTAGGGATGTGTAGGAGCAGCAACATAGTGACAAAGGGAGAAGTTGGGGAGGAGGAGAGAAGGTCAGGGAAGAGAGAGGGTAAAGATTTCAGAGAAACAGAATAGGTTTTGACAGGAAAATATTATGTCAAGTGAATGATTAAATAGAATAATTGAAAAGCGGCATGTTCTGGAAAAAACAGATTTATCTAATGAGAGGCTACTATTAGGTGAAAAATTCACATTGCCATTTTCTTTGAATATTACTTAAGCTTTCACCCTGGAAACCGTCTAATGAAATAGAAAGGAACAAAATGTAGAGAATGGAAAGTAGAAACCCAAATAAACTGCCATTTAATGGTTGGATTTGGACAGTAAAACATGATGCAGCCTGTTACAAGTCTTGAAAATGAAGTAATTACAAAATTAAACAATACCAGCATCTGGAGGTAGATAAACCACTGGTGTGCTATGTCAGCATCAGTAATGCATGTGTATATTCACTCAGGTATGGATGTAGTATAGTCATTTGTATCATACCTGCATGAAAAGCTCCACATACACATGCAAATGGTGTCCTTCTCAGCTGCATATAAAGTGCTTTGACAGCTTTGCCTACTAAGGACTCAAAAAGTTGATCTCGGTAAATATCCTTTCACTGTACACAGTTCAGGTGTAATTCCCAGCCATGTAGGAGGACAAAGGATCTGTTTGAGTGCATGGAGCTGAGTTGATTAATCATAGCTTAGAAAGGGGTAATATGTGACAACCCCTTATGGTAAATTTGAAATAAAATCATGGGATTTTTTTCACTTATTGGGTACTATTACTTAACATGCTTTTACATATACCTGCTTGGTTATAACGTCTGGTTAATATTTAATGAAGACAAATGCGGTTTCAGCATAGAATGTAAGGACTACTCCAGAAGCATCAGCCTTCTGAGATTGTTCCCTCCGGGCCAGTCCTATCTGCCATTCAGCTCTGTGGCTCGAGAAAGCATCACTTAAACTGTAGTTTTTATTCTGCTTTGAAATTTTTCAGCTGAAAGTGTAAAATATTTTCAATTAAAATGCAGTTTTGCTGTTTCAGCTGTCAAGAACTTGTGATAAAATTAACCCATGCAGAGTTGAGAGGAAAACAAGACTGTAAAACATCACAGAAGCCTTCTCTGCAGCCTTGGAAGGAGAAAGGCAGGCAACTAACCTAAACGTTTTTCACAAACACATGCTTTAAAGTTATGTTTCCAAGCTGATGACCCTCTTTGTTGTAACGATATGATATTTGAAGGTCAAAATTACTCCTGTACAGGTGCATATGGGAATGAATAAACCAGAAGTTAAATCGGCAAGTGAATGCATATCAAGCTGGCACACATAGTACTGACTTAAAAAAATGTTTGGCAGTTTGTAAAAATAGCTGTAACTGGGAAGTCATCTCTAAGCAGATACATTTCCCATGTGATCCGTGGGGGACCAGATTTTCGGCTGGTGCTTGTTAAATGTTCTAATTTGTGATCCAGAACCAAACGTAGTCATTTATTAATCAGGTTTACAGAGGATGCAAAAGTTACGGCAGTGGTAAATGAAGAAAAGGAAAACTGAAAATTATTAATAGAGTCTTGTGAATGCGTAGTGACTTGGGTGGCAACCCAGTTTTAGTCATTTTAGTAAGGGTGAATGTGTAGAGGAATAAAATCTAAGTGATGCCTAGCAGGTAGAGGATCCTTTTCTGTTGAAAGGGAGGTCTGAAAAGGGTTTGAGGATGATGGTTCACCAGCTGCAACCTGGGCCATGGGAGAGCTCATGCTGCCAGGGCACATGTAAAGGTGGAGTACAGCACTGGAGGTTGTACTTGCTCATCATATGGGTTCTGCTGCAGCCTTTGCTGCGGTGCTGTGGGGACACCCTGGTTTCAGCAACCTGTAGAGTTACCTTTGAGTGTGTTCAGAAGAAAGAAAGAAGAATGAGGAAGTGCCTGGAAAACTTCCTGCAGAACGATGGGAAATTAAAGGGTACCTTGACCATGCATACAGAGAAGAGACCTATGGTCCTGAGGAGCAGGCATGTACCACAGGATCCAGTAGCTTGAAGATTGAGGATAGGTCAATTCAGCTTAGCAAAAGGCTGTGTCTGGAGAGGAGAGTTTGGCATCAAATCAGTTTCCCAAGGTGGATTTTTCTGGCAAATTTAGAAACAATGAGTTGTCTTTCTGCAAGATGGTCTATAGATTAATTGGCATTATTTTAGGGAAGTCTTCTGTAAAGGATGCTTTCCTTTTTCACCTGTCCTGCTATTTCTGTTCCTCTCTGCATGAGACTTTACAAGTGCAAGAACAGCGTTTGTTTCTTGTGGAAGAACTTTTAAGTTCATGGCTCTGTCTAGCAGTTTTGTTGCCTGTCTCCTTCAGATTCATACTGTCAGAGTGATCCTATATTTTAGATACTTATTGGTCACCAGCTGCAGCATTAATAGAAATCGCACAATGCAATTGGCAGACTATTTGTGACTGAAACCAAAGCTTATTATTTTCCATACTAATTATGAAATATTATTACCAGTAAAGGTCTTATAGGTATCCAGTATTCTAGAGCCTCAGAAATTGAACCTTGAAATACGGTGTGATTTCTTCATTCCTGTTTAATGCAGAAGGCTACTGACATAGTGGCCTCATGGTATATAAGCATATCTATACAGCATCTATCCCGCACTGTATAGCGTATTTATAATACTTGAAGGAAGAGTCTCAGTCAATTTAAAAACGTTAGTCTGTTGTACTTGATAGTAATACCAGAATATGTATCTTTTGATATGTATCTTTTGCAACTTCTACTTGCTTTGATTCCCCTTTAAGTGCTATCACTGGAAGTAAAATCATAAAAAGATCTTTCCTCATTCACTCATTTTTCCTCTTGGAGAGGCATGGCTGCGTTTCTTCCCTGTAGACAAAGTGTATCAGAAGGTTTTAATTGAACTCATTGAAATGATGGGAGCAATAGAAGGAGATATAGGAAAGGAGTAAAACTGCTGAACGATAAGAAGGCACTGAAAGCTCATACATTCACTGCACTGAATGGTTTTCTTGTGTTTGGGAATTTCTCCTTAGAGAAAGACAGATCCAGCATGCTCAGTACCTCACCCAAGGTTGGCTGTGAAGCTGGGGTCTATAATGGAAATACAGATTATGCTAATTGAGATGAAGTTTTATAGCGCTAATGTGTGTTTTACTCTTCCATGTGGTGAAGTGCTGCCTGGGTCTGAGGGAGCTGACGGTGTCCTATTCATATGTAAAACGTTTTGAAGGATCCGTGGTTTGGAATATTTCAAAACTGCTGCATGAGGGGATTCTTGCATCTGAAAGCAGTATTACCTGTGTACAGCTCTCTGCTAACAGAGAGCTTCCCAGCCTCTGTGTACAATGTACAGACCCCGTTGGAAGAAGGCGGGAGTGCTGGAGAACTTCCATGGTCCAATGGGGCTGGGCATGGCCCAGTAGTGTTCTGCAGACCTTGACCTGCCCTGAATCCTGGTCAGCTGAGGTGAAAACCAGCTGCTGGAAAGGTAGAAGACCTTGCAAAGAAGCCGATTGCATATCTGTGCCTTGGAATTATTTGGAGTTTAGAAGTATTAAGCAGAACAACCTCTTGGAGCAAGACAGTAAAGCCCAGCTGTGTGTTAATTATTAGTCTGGACATTTTGCAAATCGCAGAATCAGGCCTTTACTCTCTGTGGTACTTTTTCTTTTTTAATATCAGCATTTGGCTTTTGCATTGCCAAGGAAGTAGCATCCTTAATTTGTAAGAGCTCATCTCCTTATCCAACAAGCTGCAGTCATAATCCTCTTTCCCATAATGAATGACTGCTCTGGAAGCGATTACTGCAGGATTTCATACTTTCTTTCCCGCTTATTGAATTGTTTAGAGCTGCTTCTTTGTAAAGAAAGTCATTGTTCATAAATCACAGTGAAGTCTCAGGAGGATGTGATTGCACTAAAAATATTGGGGCACTGCTTCAGAGGTGGTAAATCTCGGTCCATCTGGACATACTGCTAGGACAGAAATGACTTGTGTCCCTTAATTTCTGTTTGAGTCAGGTCAGGTATGCGTATGTGTGTGTGCAATACTTCTGCCTGGAGTTCAGAGACTAAAACTTTGAGCCCTTCATTGCTCCAGGTTAAAATGACTGCTGTAGCTCTATTTTCTGTTCTGCTTGGCTTGTGAGAAGACTTGCTGTGCATTTGAGTATATCTGTAGCAAATATGATTTTGTGTTTCATCTTCAATGCACATCTGTTGAAGAACAGCAAAGAAACAGTAGCTCAAATAGACTGCAGCTGCAGCAGCCATCGTATTCATTTTGACCATGATTCAAGATAAATGCTTTTAAAATTACAGCTTTCTAAAGAAACTTTCCTCCTTTAAAGGTTTTTCTCTCCCTCTTGCTTTTTGGGCAAGCTCATACATCATGTTTGTTAAGTAGGCTGGTACTGACAGTGTAATGGAAGTAGTGGGGAATACAGAAAAAGAAATGTAGCTTCTCATTTTTTTTAGGACAACGCAAATGTAGCTTTTTTCCCCTGGACCTACATTTACACAGTTTTCCTTTGAACTTGCATCAGAGAGATGGGGTATAGCCAACTATCTACAGGCTTGAAAACTAGGCTGATAAGAAGAACAGAGTAGAACATTCAGCTCTTTGCTATAAAGAGAATGCAGCAGCGGATGTGCCTGCTGATTTTGTTACAGTGAGCGTCTAGAAACTGGAGGGAGGTATGTTTGGAAACGTGTAAGCTTCTTAAGTTGATGCGGGTGGTAAAAAAATACTTCTTAAATTTTATGTATGAAGACTTACAAATAATTTTAGGAGAAAACAAATAGACCATTTTGATCCACATCTTGGGACATCCGGCTTTGCTAATGGATGGTATAAACCAGGGCTTATACAAAGGTGAGCAGGCAGCTGAGGTGGTCACTGATCCGTCCAGAACTGACCTGTAAAATACTGTGATGCTCCTGAATCTGCACGTCATGGCTGAGAAAAGGCTGTATTAGAAAAGTTCTGACCAAGTCGAGTATAGTTTTCAGTTTGCACACACAAAAACTTGCTGTATTAAAAGCAGTGTGTGACAGCGATAAACAAGACGGAGTTCTCCTTCTGTGAGAAGTAAAGGCTCTGGAAAGTTCTCTTGAGCTGGTTTGTGGATAATATCTTGAGACTTCTGAAGAAATTCTGTGTGCATTAACATATAAAAAAAAAACCTACCAGAAAAAAAGTTGCACATTGTTCATTAACAGAAAGGATGTTATGCTAATGTATGCCACATGCAATGTCCGTAGGGTGGCCAAGGATCCAAGTCTCTGCATAAATTCACCCAAGGATATTAACTTCCCCACTGTGCCCAATTAAATCCATCCCCATGTTAATCTGAGAACAAACAGGATAAAATACGAATTTATTTCTGGAAATTTGTCTAAAGCAAAAAGTAATTAAATCTCTCTCTATTCTTTGGAGGGCATTTACAACCTTTGTAATTAGTGATTAGAGGTTAGAAACAAACCTGAAGATTAATTTCCTTGCTGTGCCAGGATTTATTTCATGTAACTTCAACCACCAACCCATCTAGGGTTGCTGGTCAGTAGAAAGGAAGGGAGCCAACTCCACAGGCACATGGGGGGACCCATCTCTGCAGCTGCAGCTCTCTTAATTGTAGAGGCTTAAATGAGCAGCTTAGAATAGACCTCTTGCTTCCTAAAATGAATTTGATCTGTAGCAAGGAATTTGCTTTGTGGAAGTTTTTAACCTCTTCGCCTCTGTTTTTCTGATCTGTGAACTGAGGACTGTTGTTCCCTGGTCCTGTAGTTAAATGGCTTTGGTGCTCTTCTACACTGTAATCATTTTACTATGGTGTGACCTCTTCTTTATTTTTCATCTTTCACTTTTGTTGTATCCATCCATTGACATTCTTACCTGCACAAGTCCCTCTGGTACATGAGCGTGAGTGGAAACATCAGGGGACGGTAGGATGGACGTGTTGAATCAATGAAACCAGTATTGCTAAACTAAAATACAGCATCCCTGTTCCTCAGATGGGGATCTAAAATATTGAGCTTTCAGGACTGTTCCCTTATTATGTACACAGAGCACCCAGCTCAGTAAGGTCTCTGGTTTGTCCATGAAGCACAGCGCTGTTACATGGGGTAAGGTGGTCTGGTCACAGATTTTTCTGGTTTCTTACACTGAATAAAACCCTGTGTTTCTGGTTACTGTCTGGTGTAAGGCAAAAATACGGTTCTTCATTAATGTAGAAAATAAGAATTACCTCATTCTCTGCATTTAAGACTTTGGCATGCTCACATACAATAGCTAATCTGATTTTTTGCTTTCTAAAAATAGATCTCCCAAGCTCTCCAGCAAAGAAAGCTGCAGTTTTGCCTTAAGAAAATGAAAGCAGCCAGACAAGAGTTCAGTCATAAATCCTTGTACCTGTGGTCTCCAGATGAAGGACTGATAATTTAGTCTAAAGACTTGAGCTGAATGCAGCAAAGCATAAGGCCCCAGATGTCACAAGATGTTGCTATCAATCCACTGATCTTTGTGAACCACTGCTGAAGGATTAGTGTTCGTAAATCATTGCTGAGAGAGCGATCTTAAAGTACCCTTACTCAGGCTCTGGAGCCAGTGCTGGGTGACAGCGTTTGCATTCACTCCTTATGCTCCTAGTTGCTGATTAAAAATTAACTCTTACATACCATTTGGTGTCCTTAACCTGCTTAGTTTGCAGAAGGGAGCACAGGAATTTTAATGAAGTTCAACACGAGGTAGTCTTTTTGTTGCTGAGATTCCGATTTTGCCTGCAGTTTGGACTTGGCTGAAGTCTTGCAGAACAGATTGTTGTAAATTATTATGGAAGGCTCGTTTTCCTGAAGCAGAACGAGCTGGTTGCTAATGATGAGCTTGTTCAGCATGATTTTAGCTAAGTGTCTGAAAGGTATGTGGACAGGATGTTCCACATTGCAAAAAAACTCAGTCCAAGTGCCTCTGTCAAACTCTGGGAAAGGGCTGCGTCCTCAGGTCGCTTACTTCAACTTTGCCCTGAGTATTTTCAATGCTTCAAGAGTGTTGAGTGTTCAAAATACCATTGGAGTGAGCCTTGCTTAGTTTGTATTTGGAGTGACCGGTTTGCCCTGAGCATAATTCTAATTCTTGCTGGTACAGATGGAGCAGTGGTTTTATAATATCATTTACAGGCATATGCTTGTGATTATGGATGTCTCAGTGTCTCCGAAAAGGTGTTTAGTGTATTATTTGAATGTCTGTTTCAATGCTTCATCCTGTATACCCAACAGAAAATGCTTTCTCTGCTGCTTTGGGGTCATAGCAGAAGACTGTGCCAGAGTTTGGAATGCAGACCATGTCCAAATCTTTAGCCAAATAGCATCTCTAAACTTTCAGTGTGGGTATAATTTATTATTCTCGCTTTGCTTTAAAAATCAGGAAATTTGAGGATAGTAGCTTATTTGAACATGGCTAGAGACAGCAAAGATGTAAGTAACTGTTTTGACACTGTTATCTTGCCTGGGCCAAGTGGCAATGATTTTTATGTCTAGGTTGGGTAGGGAATGTTTAGGTGAATGTTCAGCTGTAACCCAGTTGCTCTACAGCTCTAGGAGAAGGTACTAGGTTATGTACCTGCTCTTTACAGTTAATAAGATGCTCCATGGAAAGCATTAACCCTTGCCTGAAATAAGGGGCAGTTGAACAGTAGTTCTTAGCTGGAAAACAATGTACTGCAGCCAAAAGAAGCAGTCGGATTGCTGTCAATTTTCAGCTTTTCATACAGAAATCAGACCAAAAAAGAAAATAAACCAGACACACACAAAAAAGGAAAAGATATGTATTTGACTTTTTTCTTTAAAGCAAGAGCACGATCCCATCTTCAACCAAAGTCTCATGACATTGTTGCCAAGGTATACTTTTTTCTTTGTGAGACAACTTGCATCCCCAACACGTGGAATGAATTATGTATATCAGCTTTAAGCAATGCTGTTTTAGGGAATTTTGTCTTTGTACTTTAGACTAAAGTAATGAAAAGTTAAATATTAATTGTCCTCAGAACTTTTCTCAAATATTTGTAATAGGGGACAGTTAATTTAAGAGGCAGTGAACAGAGGTAAGGTTTTTACATTTGGTTTTTTTTATCATGCAAATAATTAAAGCAGTCCAAACAATGTAAATTAAATGTTACCAAGTACGAAAAAAGTTGCTAGGTAGCAGTTGGGGGACTTTTATTCTTCAGAAGCCTTGGAAATGGGAGCCCTCTGACATTTGCAGGGTTGTAGGATGTTAGTGATACAGGTGGCTATCAAGTGCATGCACACCGCATTTGAAATGTCACTTGATTGTCTCTGTAAGTCCACTGGAGGAAGTGACAATTACTTTGTGTCTCTTCCAGCAGAGTCTCCTCTGTGAGTTGATCCCACATAGGCTTGTGAGAAATGGTTTAATTTGCTCTTCTGACACTTGGTGAGAAGGCGAGCTTTGTGGCTTTAAGTCTCCAGGAGTCTTGGTTCCCATGACTTTTTTCCTTCCCTTTCTTTTCTGTGTAGATAGTCCCAGTTTTCACATACCTTTTTAGGCCAGTAATCTCCCAAGAGAAATGCCACCATGTCCCCTCTCTCAGCTTCTCTGTAGCTCCTGATAGGGAGAGGCAGACATTACATTTATGGGGCTTCTTGGTTTTTAGTATTTTCTCATGTCACGGTTTATCCTGTGGAAATACCAGAGGTCTCCTGTTCTGGGACAGGGTTAACCCATGCATTAGAAGTGCCTTCTGCCAAGTAGAGGTAACAACTTCAGCTCTGTCTGCATGCTTCCACATGAATGATCTTCAGTTTCTAAAATATCACACAAAAAAATTAAGGCTTTGTGCCATACCTGCTTGCCTGCATATTCCCCCTCCACACCTGTGCCCCATTATTCTAGTCACTATTGTCTTGTATTTTTGTTTAGATGCAACCCAGCGGGGTCACCCTCTCTTGTAGATGCCAAGATCGAGTAGGTGCCTTGCCTTGTGAATTTACTCTGTCACTTGCAGCCTTGCATAGCTGGCACCTGGGGGACCTGAGAGGAGACACTTGTAAACCCACTGATTGTCGGACCATGGCAGGAGGTGTGAAAAAGCTACTTGTCCTGGGTGATGACCTGTAAGCTCTCGGTATGCTCCCAGGCTGCGCCTTTCCAAAGGGTGTTTTTCATTTGAGGGACCTACATTTTCATTTGTAGTCATCAAGACTGTGGCCAAATCTCTGCACTTCTTTTCTGCACAGACACTAGGAGAAGGTTTGACTGAGGAGCGCTGTGTTCTCATGCTGAGTGCATTCTAATTCACAGGTCAAATTCCTGCTCTTGGTACTAGTGGGTCTGAAGAGAGTTTTCTAGAAGCTGTGCATGGATACATCTGTTTTGAGTTAATTCAAGGCCTGCACATGTAGTTTCCTTCTGTCTGTGTATGTATACACAGATGATTATTATGTTGATAAGCTTTAAATTCAGTGGGACTGTTTACCTTTTTCTCTTGAGAAACTGAAATGTGGTGCTTAGATAACATGCTCTCCAGACTTGCTATTGAATTAATGACTAGTGATTCCACAGATTTCAACAAGATGGGCCAAGGCTGCATTTTGGGCAGATCATTTCTGGAGATGGAAGAAAGATTTTGTTCTTACAGCTCTTGTATTTAAGTAATAAACTAACAATTTGTTCAGTTGCTCACGGTCCTGGCTAAATTCAGGGGATTGCTGATTTTTCTGCAATTGCAGCTTTAGTGCTACTCGTAAATCATTACAGGCATTAAATTCTGCTGATCTCAATGGTCTTTTCCAACCTAAACAATTCCATGATTCTCTGTCAGCTGCTTTACGCACTTCACGTGCATGATCGTGATCTTATAATCAATTCTTGGAGCCATGCATATGCAATGCTTATCATTAGATTATAATTAACTGTAATTATGTATGGAGATCAGTCCAAGCCATAAAATGTGAACTCAGATATTTACTGTGCTAATAGGAAGATTTGGTGAAGATAAAGGGCTTGATTTTCATTTATTTTTTAATTTTCACTGCCACAATAGTGAGACAGATTCTTAGTGAAAGTGTTGTTAAAATTAGTATAGCTGCAGTTGACGTCCATATTACGGCTTTCTTACTGCAGACTGCTACAGATGAGATTCAGGCCCAAAAGGTCATGTCATTCACATGGTGAAATACTGCCTCAGAGAAGCTGAGACAATAGAAAACAAGTTGCAGGAGCCCTGGGAGGTGAGTTTGTCCACAGGCATGCCAGCAAGTGTTTTGAGCTATATATAAACATTCCTGGTAGTTACTCACCTAAGGACAAGTTTGCAAAAAGTGCAGTGGGATTTCTGCTGAGGAAAGGGGAGGATTCCCCTTTGTTTCAGTGCTGTAGTGAAGTTCCAGGTGTGTGCAGATGTGCTGTGCACAGGGCACGCTGTCCCTGACACCAACGAGCAGGAAACCAACTGCTGTGTTGAGCTGCTGTGTTGCTATGCTAACTCTGCAGTCTTACTCTAAATGCTATTGAAAAAAACAAACCAATTAAGTAACGTTGGGAATGATAAAAAAGATGTAATGGCTTCTTGTGACTAAGGTTCTGCATTAGTATTTAGCTTTTGCTGGGGAGATGGTTGCTTTTTTGGTTTGTTTGTTTACATCTGGGAATCAGATCTTGCGTGTTGTGCAAATAATTTAATCTTTATGGCTGTTACTGCTGCATATAAAGTGTTGCTGTGTTGATACCTGCTGGCTTAGTGAAGCAGGAAGGGATATATTTATGCATGTTACTGTTTACTGTATTTAATGGAAATGAAAAGTGAAGTAATAAATTAGGGAACACCTCACTGGAATTCTTCTTTATTTTGGAGCAAAGCGTTGGTGTTTCAGGATCCAGGTTAATCACAGCCTAATGACCTGAATACACTGAAACTCCTCTCCTTTTCCCCCTGATGTGGTGTTTTAAGTGGATACGATGTGGTTTGCTGTGGATTGGAAGGCTCCATTTTGGAAAGATTTCTTGTAATGGTGAGAGAGCTACAAAATGATTTTCAAGGCATCCCTGGGCGTAGTTCCTGATACAGGAGTATGGAGTGGGATGCTGGATGGACATGATGGACATGAGCTCTGTAGTTAGAAGAACTGCTGGATGTCTCATACCTTCACTTGGTGTTTTCTTCCTAAAACCACTTCTAGGCACTGGAAGCTGCTTGGGTCAGGCTGGGTATCGGTTGGCGGGTGATGAGCAATTGTATTGTGCATCACTTGTGGCTCTTTTCCCCCCTTTTTCCTTTTAGTTTTATATTCTCTCTCCCTGTTTTTTTCCCTTCTTGTTATTATTACTACTACTAGTAGTAGTATATTGCATTTCAGTTATTATTGTTCTCTCAACCCATGGGGTTTATATTCTTTCAGTTCTCCTCCCCATCCCACCTGGAGTGGGGGAAGAAAAAGAGGTGAACAAATGGCTGTGTGGTTCTGAGTTAACAGCTGGGTTTAAACCACAACAGTCCTTTTTTATACTTTATCCTTTTATTTTATGCAAAGTCTTTTAAGAAATTTAACTGTTTTAACCACTTCCTAGTTTAACTATGTAAAAGGCACATTAGCACAAAACCAAAGGAATTGCAATACCTGGCTGCATGACTAACAGTGCTCAAAAGTTAATCAGGTGTTTAAACATCTAAGTTAAAATTGTATCCTCTAATAACATTACTGTCCTAGTTGTGAGGAAAATCAAAACATTAGGTAGTTTATCTGCTAAGCATATATGCCTGACTCCTGCCAGAGGACCTGTGGAATCTTTCTTTGCTCAGGGGAAGAGCGACATGGCACTTTACAAGATAATAACTTTCAGCTGAAAAATAGATACAAAGTGAGTGAAGGAATCTGTTGTTTCCAGATTGGATTTGTATACAGTTTTCTGTGGTTTGTACTACTTGATGTATCAATTATGGTTGCGTATTAGCCCTCTGTATTAATGTAGTATATGACTGTATTCTCTACCTCTTGGCTTAAAGCCTGCAACATCATGTCTGCAAGTGGTACAGCTCAGAACTGTTGCTATAGGACACTTCAGTAGTTTCTGGTTACAAAACATGGCAAGCAGTGGTAAAAGCATGTCTGATGCTGCTTGATGCCTTTGGATTCCCAGCAGGAACATGTCATCTTTCCTTTTGGTTGTGTCTTAATTAAACCTTGACAAGACATCCCTTGCTGTGATGCCTGATGTGGGCCTCTGATTGCCTGATGCTTCTTAGCAGAGCAAGCTGGGGACAGAGGAGTGTTTGCAGAAGATGATGTGATCCACATGAGATTAGATAGGCAAGCTCTTGTTTTCCTTGTGACTGTAGAGGATGGTTGGAGTGGAATGGCTTCTTATGTAGACTTTCATGGCCACAGAAGTCTAACTTGAAACTAATGATCTCTGCACCTGCTGGGGCTCAGATCAGTGCCTCTCCTGAAAACTTTTTATCATCCAAAACGCTCCTTGATCAGACCTTTAACAAAGTCTTTGTTTTGAAAACCTCCTGGTCTCCAACATAGATGACATGGCATTTGTTGGTTTCTGGATCAGCCAAATATTCAGTTGCAATATGTAGAGCAAAATATAGTTTGGAGCAAGAAGCGCAGCAATGATTGACTGTGTGTGCTGTGTATTGCTGGGTGCCTGTTCTGGCAGAAACTGAAGTGTTAGACCAAAAGCTTTAAAATCAGATATTTTAATATTAGTTTCTTGTGTACTTCTGTATTTAGGCTGAGAGATGCTCTAACATTGCAGAGTTGCTGATTATAGGAATCCATCCGGGATGATCAGAGAAACAAGTACCTAGCATGGCTGGAAATTGTGTTGCTTTGGTTCCTGTGCTTGAGTTTTTGTGCACCCAAGCTGGAAGTTGCTAAATTACAGCTTTTTCATTACTAACTTCCACAATAGAGAAAGGATTTAGCTCTCGGACAGTTTCTAGGGAGGGTAAATTTTAGGAGTTCAGACATAATACTGTCTAGAATCCTGTGATCAGTCACAAAATCTCCTCTTGCTGTGGCTATTGCAGTAGGTTACAGCTAACAAATGTTGCTAACCTGTATTAATTTCAATTTCCCCTTGCAGTAATGCGTAGAAATCCATTTGGGATGGACATTTGCTGCCGGAAAGGATCCAGAAGCCCACTCCAGGAACTGTATAATCCCACCCAGGTGAGTGTTTCATGGCTGCGGTGGAACTTTCCAAGCCCAGCGTACAAATACATTCTCTCTTGAAGGTATTTTGGTCCTTTTTTTCTTATTAATATGTAATAGCTGCCTTCAGCTTAGAGAGCTGGTCCTGGGACCTGCAGAATTTAGCCATAAAGTTCTACAGTTTAAGCTGAGGGCCTGATTTTCGAAGGTTTTTAATTGTCTGGTGATGTGGACTCCTCCAGGTTTTTTCCTCAGGTATACCTAAAAGCTTTTAAAAAGTGCCTTTTAGTACTAGGTAGAAGCTTCAAGCATTGTAGTTGGTCTGTCAACACACAGAGTGGCAGGGTGGAGTGAGAGAATATGACATGATATGCATGAAACAAGGAGTGTGGTAAGACTGTATATCACAATAATAATGCATTAATATAATTTATATGGCTTTTCAGGTGGCCAGCTGCCCTTCCTGTGCTGGCTCATTGCTTGTATGGAGTCGAGACAAACACAGTAACTCATATTTGCCCTTACACTGTGTGCTATTTAACACCTGACAGTCTTGATGGAGCTTAAGATAATCTCAGCTAGAGTTCCTCTTGTGACAAGCAGCACAGGAAAGCTACCTGAAATTCATGCTCCTATTTGCTCCTCTAGATCAATTTATTCCCTCCATGTAGGCTGAATTGGCACATTCAGAAGCAGCATTTCCTGTTGGCAGTCGAGAGGAAGTGCTGCCATTGAGAGAAAATGCCAGCTGACTATTAAACATATTTATTAAAGTTTAACAACCGCCTATTATATATTTAACCATCAATGAATACATTGAGTTTTACTAAATTGGCTATTAAGGAAAGAGACTATCCCAATAAATCTAACTTGTTAGATTTAACAAGGCAGTAAATGTTTTAAATAATATTTGGTTATGAAGAGACTCACTGTATCACATGCAAAATGAAGTCTTAGGGATTTAAAGTACTTATATGAAGAATTGACAACAACCCAAAGATGTGATATCTGCTCTGTAGTGCAGTAAAGCTCCATTTGCTCAATAGTGTTATTTTTATGGACATAGGCTGACTTTCTGATTGAATCTGAATTCTGTGCATGGCTGGGAACATGAGTTTATCATGCTAATATACTAGCCTTGATTGACCATTATGGGACTTGGCATTGGGTAAATGTAAAGTGCATGTAAAAGCCCTGAAGAGGAACATTCCAGTGCTACAAAGGAAAAAAAACATTAGCATTTGCAGACTAAATGTGAAGACTCTTTGCAGATGCTCAAGAAGGGTGGGTAAGGGAAAAGAGATTGTCTGAGTAATTAGTCTCTCTGGGGCTCACGTGTGTCATCCAAAACTGCCTGGCCCTTTAACATCATTAAAGGCCCTCCCATAAGAAACAAACATCCTCATCCATTGAAGGGCTGTAATCCCAGAGCCCTTGAAAACTTGGTTAACTGAAAAGGTTTCCTGAGCTTCTTGAAGCAGGGGACGCAGCTGCCAGCTCCTTCACTGCCTCTGCTTCCTTTCTACATGCCCTGACCAAGCAATCCTTTATCATCCCTTTCCGGGCTCGCCTATGAGCCAGCCAGAGAAGTTGACGTTTGAGGAAGTGTGGAAGTTCTTGCAGCCGATGTTGACCTAAGCAGATGACGTTTTTTTTATGCCGAAGTGTTTCCATCAGCTCATTGACATCCATTCTTATCAAGTTTTTGCATTTTATTTCTTTCTTTGTTCCTAATTGGTGTTTGTTTACTTTTTGGATGGGGCTTTGCATGCCACACTCAGTTCTAGAGGGACTGGCAATGGCAGACAATCAAGTGCATACACTTTGGGAAAACAGTAGCAAGAAAAAGCAGTAAGTAGAAGTTGCAATAGAATACAACAGGCTGGCAATGACCCTTAGAATATTTCTCAAAATACGTGTTTTATCTTTATTTTTCCATTATTTTTTTTTCCCCCGAAGAAATGTCTGCCTCACCTTTCTTAAGATGGTAGATTAGAGACTGGCCTGCATTCTGGCGGTAGGATGCTTGTTCCTTAAGTATTTGTGAGGCTGGGGGGGATGGAAGTTGGACCCCTAATCTTTCCTTGCTGAAGCACTCATGATCAGCCATTTGTAAAGTCAGTTCAGAAGTCAATGTACATAAATGTATGAGAAGACAAGGCCACACTGGATGGGGCTTTGAGCAACCTGGTCTAGTGGAAGGTGTCCCTGCTCGTAGCAGGGGGTTCGAACTGGATGATCTTTAAGGTTCCTTCCAACTCAAACCATTCTGTTATTCTATGAAGACATTTTTGGCCAACATCTCTCTCTTACTGATCTGGATAATGAAAACACTGGTTAGATCTTTAACCCTTGATCATCAGAACTTTGGGTTTTGAACCCACACTTTTCTCCATGGTGCTGATGGCTGTGTGCTATCAGAGGAACTGTTTGGCACTTAGTTAGCTGCCTCAGAGTAATGGCGGAACTGATAGAGCAGATATTTGTAGTTCTCCTTGTAGTTCAAAGGAATCTGTATAATTCAAACACCAGACGTGGGCTGCTGAACAATGCCCTGCAGCTATGGCTTTGGATTACTACATGCAAGGTGCAGTTATGGTTTAACAATAGGAAACTTTAAATATTTAATATCTCTGTGTGCATGTTTTTCACATGATATAACAGGAGAACCCAACTATGGCTTGCCATCCTCTACAATAGAGTGCACGGTGTATTCCATGTTTCAGTTTTCCTTGTGTATGCAGCAGTGCACAACCATGGCTGCTGCTGTTGTTCCTGGGAATGTCTCCAGGACCCCCGAGAGAGTTGGGAAAGGGAGGAGGATCCCTGCTTTGAGGTGGTATTAAGGGCCCATATGTCCTCAGATGCAGTGTGCTCCTGGCTGTTTCCTATCAGGGGAGATGAGGGTTTGGCCATCAATTAAAATAGGTGCCAGATAGGGTCAATACTCTCTACTATTTAAAATGCCGTAGTTTAACATTAATAAGGTTTTTCTACTGTGTGTTCAGCATCAGGATGCACTTCCCTTGTAAAACCAGATGGAGACAGGTTGATTTACACCAGCTGAGAATTTGACTGTGGGTATTTACGGTGTTGACATATAACAGCCTCTCTGATCCTGTGCTGCTTTGTTTCCTTCTCTGCAGTTGTTTGAGTTGTTTGCAGATGCCATCATTGGTCTCTTGAATCTCTTTTTGGCTTGGTAAGTGATTGCAAAAAAGAAAGGGAAAGGAAGAAATAAAAGAAGAAAGGAAAAGAAAAACAAAACCAACAACAACCCAGGGAGATTTGGCTTGAGAGAATTTAAATGTAGGAATGATCTGGAGGTTACTGAAAGGTTGGGAGCTTATGGGAGCTGAATGTTAGAGTTACAGTCAATTTTTCGGTGGACTCATCATTAGTTGTTCATACTTCTGGTGGAGGAGAGGATAAATGGGTGCAGATGGCACTAAATTAAGGCTAGAGAGTGTCCATGACAAAGCCAAAGCCCGTATGTTATTTATGTCTTGCTTGAGTGTCTGTCCTTGTGATTATTGTACGAAGTAGGAATGTCACTTTTGCTCTTTTGCCTGTTATAATAGAGCAGAATATGGGAAGCGTATTTGTCTGTGGACAAAAGGTTTCTTTTCTAGGGCTTTCACTGCAAGATTTTTCATAAGCAGTAATATACCATAAGGGAAAAAAAGTCAATATAACTGATCTGGATTTACACTGAGTAAGTGGATTTCCAGGCTGTGGTCTCCGTGTACATGGCAGGCAGTGTGCAGCGTGTCTTTTAGACCCTATTTTCTCCTTTTTTCTTTCATTTTCAGGTGGAGGTTTAGTAAAAAGGTGAAGAGGTACCTGTGGCAGATTTTGAGGGCTGGTATGGACCATTTCTTTAATGCATTTATTAAAAAGCCAATTTGGATCTGTGTTAAGCAGAACTATTTTCCTTCACATGCAGTTTATAAACAGAAAGAAAAAGAGGATTCAACGCACAGCAAGTAGTAAAGGATAAAATTTAGATGTAACTGAATACAGATGAAGAGCCTTTCAGAAATCTGGCGGAAGTTTGCCTTGTATCTTGGGTGGGTTTTGTGTTTTGATTGGGTTTGGTTTTGGTTTGGTTTCGTATATAGAACTCCAGGAATTCAAGAATATGGGTAAACAAATATTTTTCCAGATGTATTCTTAGAAGTCAGTGTATATAACGGTGTCTTACAATTTGCGTGATTGTGTACAGCCCCTGCTGCTACAAAAATAACAGATAATTGTGGATCAGCCTGTGAGCTGGAGTCACCAGAAGTTCAGAATTGGGCAACATCATAGTTGAGGCTTGCACACTGTAGTGGTTAGCATTGATCTGTTTGGTGCAATGAATGTGCTACTGATTTACAAGAAATTGCAAACCAGAATAGGCCAAATGTTGAAGGAACAAGATCTTGAGGCACTGAGCACTGTGCAGTTTGTTTCTGTGTGCTACTGCTTCTCGTTCTTAGAAACAGAACCAAAGGGCAGATCACTGAGTAGGATGAAAGGTCTAGTTTACCTGGTGTTTTGTCTGCAGCAGCAAGTGACCAGCCTACAAGAAGGATAAAAGACTCAACTCTGCCAGTACACAAAATCCTCATGAGCTTCCTGAGCCAGACATGTGTCTTTATCAGCTACATCATGCAAGAAGAGCCTGAGATGCCAGGCGATTACTATATCAATTAAAAGCGTGTGTAAACATAGTTCTCTGAAGTTACTTGCCAATTTCAGTAAGACAAAAGATTACACCAGCACTGTACACCAATGCTATATGCTATTTTTTCTCCCTTTTTCACATATATATACGTGCTGGGTGCCAAACTTCCTCCTAGGGAGAGCAATACAGATATCCTGATGTGAGCATTAGAGTATGAGAAATAGCACAGGTTGTCTAAAGAGCAATACATAAGAATTTATTGATGCTTTGCAACTGAGATGGTTAGAAATATGTATGTGTTCTTCTTAAGGGGAAGAAGTGCCTCAAAAGTCAATGCTGAAAACGTGTGTTATGTGATTGATGCTGAGCTTTGTAGGTAAATCTGTGCAGATAATAGGAACATGGTAAGTGCAGCTCATAATCAGTTATTTGATTATAGATTAAAAACTCCTTAATGGAAAAGATGCAGAATGGAGACATAGGGAATTAAAGTCAATGCCATGCCAAACTTTGGGTACATACTCCTGTTGGTAAACAACTTTATATGTAATTAGCCTTGCTTGCTCTAGCAGAATGCCTGCTGATGAAAGAGGAGCTAGTTGATTTACTCCATGGGTGACTTTTTGACATTACTTACTGTCATGCTTGGAAGTCGTAAAACAGCAGCTGGCCTGGGATGAAATATGACATTAACCTTAGCAAAAAAAAAATTGCACTAGTGAGAATGCTTTGTTATTAATTACTGATTACAAATGATAAGAATCTGTTTCAGATGCTGGGGAAATGACTTAGGAAAGGGAGGGCTTCAGTACAGGGTGCTTCATAGATCATTTGTTGTGACATGATGGATGACTCTGTAAGTCAAGAGGAATGAATCAGACAAGTATGTACTGTAACTACCAGCACTGAAGGCCAGAATTATCCCCAGGACATGCTCATTCAAGTTACTGCAGTGCATTGGGATGAATTTTTGGACACCTGTGTTTAATAAAAGACTTGTTACCTGCATGAAATGAACAAATACAGTCATCACTCAAAATAGCTCAGATTTCCCTGATAGAAAAAGAAGCAGCAGAGGCACCTCTAATTTCTCCAGCCCTTGACTCATATTTTATTATTTTGAGAGCATATGAGTTTAAATATAAAGACTTTCTGGAGGCATTAAAGTGTAAGAAGAATGATTTAATAATACAAGAGACATGGCCAAAACCAAAAGGTTTCGTGTGTTGGAGGGGAAAGAGGATAACACAGCTTTCAAAATGGGTAACTGTACGCAATGTGTGAGTTCCCTGTTAGACAAGCACTTGGGCAGCTCTGTGGAGAGAAGACCTGGCCTTCAGACCTCTGACCTGGTGCCATTCAGTGGCTTTTTGTGTTTAGTTGTCTCTAAATTGGGCCTCTGATGACCAGAATCATGGTGTTTAAGTCAGATGTTTGCTCTGAACTGAGTAATGCTCAAATGGGGCACCTACCTCTTTCTCTGTATAAAGTTCCATTTTTTTTCCCCTCTTCACATGGAAGTTATACACCAATAAACCTGGATAATCATACCTCAAAATGCAGGAGGACGTGGTGGCTTGGAGAATTAGGAAGCAAAGGACAGTGGGAGAGTGGGAGAATATCAGTCTCGCAAATAAGTGTAATGAGCACAGATTTCTGCCGCCGGCTCCTGTGGAGGCAGAATGCATCCTTTCTGTCTGTGCTTTGGCAGGCACTTCAGCATCACTGGGAGTAGCTGTAACCCAATATTCCTAGCCTATACCTTGTAAACTGTAGCCTCACTTGCTTATTTCTGGTGCAAGTAGGTTTTGGGCAGCTTTCTTCATTGTGTGAAGGGTGACAACTGTGTGTGTTTAAATATCTGCCTTTTTATGGTTTGGTTTTCCCCTGTGTTTTTTTGTTACCAAAGACGTTTCTTAACCCTGTGCAGCAGAATTGTAGCCCACTTGCAACAGGGCCAGATGATCTCTTCAAGTCCAGAGAGCCCAGCTGCAACCTCTCTCTCCCTGAGGGCCTGTAATATATCCCAATAGACATAACTATGAAAATGAGAGAATACAGACATAAAATCTGTCTACCGGTACTTGTAATTCTCATTTACTATCTAGCTTTAATATTAAGGAGGGACAGAAAAAGTTGTTACACTTGTAATTATTTAAAATGGATTAGATCCCCCAGTCCCATTTTGCACATTTAACTGTATCTGATATAGCACCTCAAGTTCTACAAACTGACCTGTGATATTCATTGATACTGTATGTAGTACTGATATATACAATTCATGCACATTTTAGCTCCAATATAAATTAACCTCAGTAATGTAACTAGCTGCACCTTGCCAAAGCTTCTTTTAGTAAAAGTGCAATGATCTGTGTGTCCATTTATGCAGAGACATTCAGGAATGCTTCTTTGTAAATAACACAGACAAAGCAGGATTGAAATATGGCCTGTTAAAAGACATGGCTGCAGAAGCCAGCATGCCTTCTGGGACTGGTGTGCTAAGGAAGTTCATGATACTGCTGGGATACAGCCTGTAGAGTTTTTGTACAAGCGTGTAAATAATTAAATTGAGCACAGATTATTTAAGGACACTTTCTAAGTAAGTTTTCTTGTTGCTGAAGTTTGTGGGGAGGTGTAAGGTGGGTCAAACTAGGTGCTGCAGTCTAATCCATACCACTTGCTCAGCACACTGCTTCTCCTGTGGGGCTGCACGGCATGGTTATGGACAGGGCTGAGCAAAAACACCAGCTGGAAAATACAGTTTTGGGGTATATTTGAGGGTGATTGAAACTAGCTGTGAATTTGGGCTGAGTTCTTCTAGTAGTAGTAGCTGGGAAACACTTGGGTTGACTTGGGGTTAATTCCAGAGGTGTATTGTGGGGTAATGGTGGACCTGTGGATTTCAGGTGCTTTGACTTTGTGCATCCCACACTTGGCTGTAGGGTGCTCAAATCATATATGCAGGTGACAGAGTGTGGTGAGTGACTTCAGTATCTCCTATTGACGCTGTCTTGCATTTCAAAACTAAATAAGGAGCAGAATTTCAGGCTGAGTCTTTTCATTTAGCCTTTTCTCGTGATGATCTGAGGCTGCTGTAGAGTAAGAGCCATGGTCATTTTAAGATGTGTTCTGGCCTGTTGGTCTAGTAAAAAAAGGAGAAAATTGTGCCTTCTTCTGTCAATCTAGTTTGTGTGATACTGTCAGACACTCATGATGGCGGTAATTAACAGTTCACTGAACCCGAAGTATGAACTGAAGGGGCCTGGGCTGTCCCTGTCAATAGTCAGGGCACTCTCCCAGAACCAGAGAAATGGGAGCTGAATCCCTGCAAGTATAGAGGGCTTGTGCTCCACACATGGGAAACACCTTAATTGCTGGTTATTGGAGTTGTTCTTATGTTTGCTTGTTTAATCATCAAGCTGAAAGGTTGGTTGTTTCAGTAATCATCGCCTGGGCCAGCCACACTTAAACTGCTTTTACTGCTGAGAACTACTCACTAGTTCTCAGACGTTGCTTCTTACTCATATGGAGGAAGTGCGGAAAGAAAAGGGAGAAAAAGTATTTCTACAAGTCAATAGCTATATAGCATTCGAAGAGAGCAAACTTAGTGTTTATAGTGTGTATGTCTTTTTTTCCTCTATAAAAATAACATAGTAGCCATCGTACTCAGGCCACTCAAGTAAATCTTTGTTGCTCACCTGGTCTGTAGCCGTTGTATATCCTGGTGTGGATGTGGTCTGATTTTTGAACCATCCCTACATTCATCAGGCAATGGTAAAATGGGGGGGAGAGGAGGGGAAATGAAACCAAAATTTTATTTCTTTCACACTAAGGCTATTGTGTAGCTGTACGGGAGGGGTGAGTGGCTTTGTATTCCAGGTTTTCCAGCATGCTGTCAGTGTAGATGTTTCTGTCCATTCATTACCTTGGGAGAAAAGTGAAACCTGATCTCCTGAAAACTGATGGCAAATCTCCTAAGTCTAGGGACCAAACTTCTAGTTAAAATATCCAACCCAGAAGATCAGAAGGGAGCTGTGATTGCAGCCGTTGTTTTACCTCCCTTTTCACCATTCCCACATTCTATTGCAGCAGAAAATACTGAAGAGTGTAAGCCAAGTCTCATGCTAAAAAAATTCCCTCTTTTTTTCCCTGGTAGTGACATAATAATTATAGCCAAACCAAAGAGGGTTGGCAAATACAGAGTGCGCTGAAGTTTAGATATATTTCTGGTGCCTGGAAAATCCAGGAAGGAGTATTCCTTTCTTGCTGATCTTAAATCGCATCTGAACAGTATTCTGCATGCAGTTCCAGCATAGGGTTAAAAGCAAAACTTTACCTTCAAGCTTTAGAAGAACATTAAAAAATTCACAGTATTCCTGCGGTCAGATTGCCTGACTGCACTGCAAATTAGCAAACCTCTGTAGCTATCAAACTGATGCCCTAATATAAATCTTTTATCCCTGTAAACGTGGGCTGTCTTAGATCATTTCAGACAAGCATCTGGGGATTAGTAAGAGGAAGTGAATATTAATTCAATTAGAGGACAGAAGATGAACGTGCAGGCTGGTGCCAGGGAATTGACATCAGGAGCCAAAGTAACAAAGACATCTCTAGCTGGGAGAAGACAGTTTCATCTATTCAAGTCAGACTTGGCTTTTGCCTTGCATATATTTTACTTATGAAATAGTAGTTGAAAGAGTTGTATTTACATAGCAATATAGTTAATGTCATATTTTATGAACTAAGCCTTGATGTCAATAATGGATGGAGAGCTGCAGAGCAGATGCACAGTGGTAGCTTTCAGTTCATTTTGATATGTTAAATATCTGTAATAATCTCCGCTGAAAGAGAAAATAAATGTTTCATTGAGCTGGTAAGGAGAAGCTGAAATTTTTGGTACTTCTCCAAAGCGCAATGTCTTACTTAATGTAAATTGAATGAAGGTTCCTGTGGTGAAGATGAGATGCAATACTAGGTACTTCCACAATTGCTGCTTTCTTTCTGTAAGAGATTGTTGTGCCAGTGACATCACTCTATAAGGTAATAGCCAAGAATGACTATTCTGAGCAATTTATGTAGGCACAGCAGAGGCTTTTCCCTTCTTTCTGTATTTTTTTTTTTTACACAGCTTTGGACCTACAAAAGCCTTTGTATGGTTTTTTGTACATTTAAATGCTACATATTTACAGCCTGGAAACAAACGCTTCCACCCTGTGCTTTCCAGGCAAGGGCACACTGGCACTAAGGGGGCAAGTCCCGTATCTGTAGGCTTCTTCCAGCCCCCCTGCATATGCTTCCACTTACTCATGGTTTTCTGCTAATCTGAGTGAGTCTCCATCTGAAGAACAATGGCGCCTTGTCCAGCCATGAGTCAGGTAGAGAGCTGAACAAGGCACCATTGCGTTTCTGCACAGTTGCTAGCCCAAGTAGGGCTTGGTCTCTGGCAAGGGCTTAGGGTAACACTAGAAACTAATGCAGTGTGCATATACAAATACGTGGTTGTGTATGCTTGGAAGTAAATTTTACCCCATAGAAAGCTTTGCATTGACAGTAAGGTGGTGGAGTGTGATGCACACAGCTGAGTCATGTCCAGCTCCCAAATTGCCTCAGAGGGCTTGGTTATGCGGCATGCAAGGTGTCTAGCTGTAGGGATAGGAGTGATCACGCTGCTTTCTCTGCAGCTGTTTTTATCTTCTTTACTTCATGTAAACTTGGGTTAATAAACTGTTGCTGAATTTGCAGCTGTGTGCAGGGGGGTAAGGTTGTCTCCTTGCCAAGATCTAATTCTCTGTTCTTGCCCTTCTTCCTCCTCATCTCCTCAGGCCCTGAAGTCTCCTCAGCTTGATGTCTTCAGCTCTGTTCAAATTCCCTCTCCCTTTCCTACCTTTTATCTTACAAAAACAATAATATTTTTACATGAGTTACTGTGCAGGTTTATGGTCACGGCTTTATCAGAAAGTGATGGAGGCAGACAGTGAGAGAACAGGGGTGGGATGGCAAGGCAGATAGAGTGGAGAGACCATTTCCTCTGAAAATAATGCTCTCATTTATGTTTGGTTTTAGTTGACTGGTGCAAAAACAGTCAAGCAAAAGAGAAGAGTTTTATCTGTCTATTGGAAAAGAGAGCTCAGTGGCCTCTTTTGAGTTTATGAAAAGCAGCATTGCTTTTACTGGGAATGTAGAAAAAAAATCTTTTGTGTGAAGAAAGCAAGGACAGGCCAGGTCTTGTGTTTATTAAAAATTAAGGGAGCTAGGAAACAGGGAGATAGATGGTGTCACTTCCAACAACCTCTAAAGAAGTCATGGGACGCTGACATGTAAAGCATCAAAGGGCTTTGTGACAAATTGCTCCATGCATCCTGCTTATGATCCCTGCATTACGCAGCTGCTGATATGTAGCTGATAGATTGGTGGAGTTTTCAAGTATCACCTTTATGCCTTTCACAAAGTTATCATGGCCTTGTCCTCTGACAGACCCACTTCAGTTTTCACTTGGACTGTTAAGTGAGTTACTGTATAAAATATTGACACTGAAGGAAGAAAACTGCTTTTTTACTCAAGTGTAAATGATCTTGAAACAAAATACATGGGATAAAAGAATGTTTTCTTAGACAGGTTTAATGAATAATTGATTTCTGCTTCTCATGACATTATAAGCGTAATTAAATCGGTAGCTAAAGAAGTCAGAAGGTATCATCGGCTAAGACATTGACTCTCTCTATCTGGTTATAGGCAAAGTATTACCATCTGTTATTAAAGGTTGTCCTGCAGTCCTGTGGGCTCAAGATCTGTCTTGTCACTAACAACCCAGTCTTGTGTAAGTACCAATATGATAAGAATCCATGTATACAATCAGTTATATGCATCCAAAAATAACCTAAATCAGCTTCCTCCCTTCCCTGCCAAACCTGCTTCTGCCTTTGAAAGCTGTACATTGAAACGATTCTTGCTTTGTACAGCTCAGCTTTGCCCAGCGTATGTTGGTATTGGCATGTGTTTCCAGTGGATCTATTACGGAACTAATGGTGGTCACTTACCAAGACCTGGAAGATGGTTGCTGTTGTGATTCCTTTTGCTCCATTAAGAAGTATGTTGAAAAATCAGAGGCCTGGGGAATAAGAACAGGGGATAGGAAAGCACTCTGGATACAGCTGGGCTTGGCCAGAGTGTGTATCTTTAGAAAACATAGGGTACTGTTGTTTCTTCACATGGGTTCTGTGTTGGAGAAATAGGGCATGGGGGTAATTGCAGGGGCCAAGCAGAGAGAAAACTGAAGGGGAGACCTCAACCTGTGGCTGCCGGCACTGCAGCTCAGTTAGAAATCAGTTACAAATTAGTTACAATTAACAGCTACTGGAGCTTTATTTTGCAGAATTAATTCTGACAAGCAGCTTCTGACTTTCCTCCACCTAACATCTCCTGGCCACAGCATGGGACTCTTAGAATAACACACTCCCTTGTCTGTCCTCATGCAAAGCTGCAGGTCCGCGTGGAGTAGGAAATCTAAATACCGTAGTGCTTGGTAGGTTAGTGTGGAGCTGATGAAAGTCAACAGAGAGCTTTCTGTGGGCTCTTGCAGATGTTGGCGCAGTCCCTTGTATCATGAGTAAGAGGAGTCTCTTCCAGTGGCTACTGAAGTCAGCAGAAAGACTTCCCTATTGCTTATTTCACCCTGGGGTCAGTCCATTAGTTGCACAGGCTTAAGGAAATGCTCCATTCATGTTGTTAGCAGCTCTGACTGCGTTATAAATACTATGTGGAGCAACTGGTCCCAGGGAACTAATGTCTGTTCAGTGAAACTCAGCCATGAATACTGTAGTCTGTGTCTCTGACTGTGGGAACATTAATGCTTTTGTTGAATCACCATAATGGTAATACAATAATCATCACCATGTCAAAGTTGTAGTGAACTGTGCGAGAGCAGGTCTTGCATCCCACTTTGCTGCAGCTATGTTCAACCAATGCCGTTGTCTCAGCTAGTTTGCACAGTGAGCACACCCTACATTTTAATACTGGTTTTACTGTTAGTATTTTTTGCCATCGGATCATTATGTCTCTGATTCTACACTTGTAAAGTGAGTTATGGCTGTTTGTCTATTTCTCAGGGGTATACTGGTGGCATAATTATTGTCTGCATATTGTTTTGATTGTAGAAAATGACAAGTAAAATTACCAGTTACAAGTTAAATTGTGCATCTACCAAAATGACACAGCTGCCATGAGATGTTGTCCTGGGTTTATCAGTAGCCATTTTTCTCCTTAGTAGCTGGTGCAAGCTCTGTGTTTTGACTTCCAGCCTGGGAAGAGAGCTGATAACACCGAAGTTTTTAATTGTTGCTAAGTAATGTTGTAGATGTGTAGTCACATCTGTACAAGTTTCTTTTACTACTGCTCCATCCAGTCTCCATCTGCTTGCTCTACCATGACAGTAAGAATCAGACGGAGTCACACAGGCTATTAAAGTACTGCAGTCTTATAGAGATTAATGATTTGGGGTCTGGAATCCTTCTGCCCATGTTGATGTGGACCTTGAGACACTGAGAAGCAGGATAAATTAGTTGAGGCATGTCCTGGGTTTAGCAGTAGCAGTCAGTTTTTCTCCTTAGTAGCTGGTGCAGCGCTGTGTTTTGACTTTCAGCCTGGGAACAGAGCTGGTAACACCGATCTTTTTAGCTGTTGCTAAGTAGTGTTTACTCTGACCAAGGACTTTGTGAGTCTCATGCTGTGCCAGGGACGAGGGGAGGCCGGGAGGAAGCAGAGACAGGACACCTGACCCAAGCTAGCCAAAGAGGTATTCCATACCACAGCATGTCATGCCCAGGGAGGTAACTGGGAGTTACCTGGAAGGGCACACTTGCTCTTCGGGGGGGTCGAATTCGTTCGGCGGTGGTATCGTATTCTCTTCCCTTGTTATTTTCTCTTTTCATTATTATCATTGGTGGTAGCAGCAGTGATTTGTGTTATACCTTAGTTACTGGGCTGTTCTTATCTCAACCAGTGGGAGTTACATTCTCTCAATTCTCCTCCCCATCCCTCCAGGAGCAGGGAGGGTCGGGGCGGGGGGGGGGAAGAAGGAAAGAAAGAGGGAGGAAAAAAACAAGGGGGGGAGTGAGTGAATGAGCTTTGTGGTTGGGTTTAAACCACGACAGATGTATCTCTTAAATTCCTCACTTACTTGAAGGCAAGCCAAGTATTTGCTCCTAACTACAATTAATCTAAATCAAGATGCACCCATTTGATTTTCTGACATATAACATTGTCACTGCACCATCTACCAATGTATTCTGAATTTAAAATGTTCATTCATTAGGGACTGTAGTGATAGGACAAGGAGTGATGGGTTAAAACTTAAATGGGAGATTTAGATTAGATGTAAGGAAGAAATCTTTACTGTAAGAGTGGTGAGGCACTGAAACAAGTTGGCCCAAGGAGGTTGTGACTTCTCCATCCCTGGCAGTGTTGGGTCCAAAGGTCCAAAGGCCAGGTTGGAAGGCACTTTTGAGCAACCTGGTCTAGTGGAAGGTATTGCTGCCCATGGCAGGGGTGTTGTAACTGGATTAAGGTCCTTTCCAACCATAACCATTCTATGGTTCTATTATCTAAATGACATCAGGAAGAGCCAATGATTGTGTGGAGGCCTTTATAGACCAAGGGCCAACTTCTTTCTTGTGCACAAGTATGAACGTGCGTGTGTTCATACTCCAGCTGCTGCTGAAATCTGTGAATTAGGAATGTCCTCAGTCCTGCCAACAGATTTTTTACCAGTTTTGAAAAAGGATGTTTTTGTACGTCTAATGCTTTATTATGCATACAAAATACGTATTAGGAAACCTGAATTTTGATTCCAGAGGATGTGTTTGCATGACTGGCTATAGCTGTCTTTCTGTACTCCAGCTGCTGAGCTTTGAGCTGAAACAAGTAATTCTCAACGGAAAGAGTAATTGTTTCAGCTTGGAATTAAGTGGCTAATAATTAGGAATTCAATTGGCATGAACTGCACAACATTAATCATGATACACTAATGTGTCATTGATGTGGACATAGTCTGTGCTCCACTAATTCGCTAATTAATTTATGTGGGTTTTGTTAGAAAGGGTTAATGTGTGCTCTGTTGTTAAGCAGAATAAGGAGTGTCAGACCAGGGAGTCAAGGGGTTTTAGAGAAACTGTCCTGCTGTTCAAAGCCCTTGTTACTGAGGGCTGAAACCCTTAATAAGGTACCTTTTTTCCTGAAATCTGATGCTAAAGTTGACACTAAAGATGTAGCAGGAACAAGATAGTGTACGTGCCCAGAATGTCCCTTATACCAGGACAAGGGAGCCCAGACTTGCACCAGGACAGCAGTTGGGTTGCATGGAGCTGGGACATCTTAAGCAGGGGACAGAGACACTCGTGCTTGATGTAGATCTGGTCCACTGTGGAGGGGGAGACATTGCCACCTGCCTGACTGCTTTCACCAGCAGCCTCAGGCACCAGAGGCATGGACCAGCTGTAGTCTACATCCCAGTGGGCTGCAGTGGACCTCAGCATCGCAGTCCTGAGTCTAGAGAGACAGAGTCCTGCACCTGGGGCTGTCTCTGCACGTTCTTGCTGTCGTCTGTGTTACCCTGAAATGCTTTTGATCTCTGTTCTGAAACTACTGAAAACACGATACTATAATGTAATGAATGATGATGAATATTAAACTGAGTAGCATCTGGCTTATTCTAAATAAGTTCATATAAAATTTCCCTGAATTGTGGAAAATTCCCTACTTTGCTACCCAGCAGTTACTGCATGTCTCTGAAACAAAATTATTCATTGTATTCGTTTGCTTTGCAGCCACACGAACTCCCATGTTGAGAATTAAAAAGTCTCCTATGTTTAATGCCTGAGGGCACAAATGTATCCTGTTTAAATATCATTCTTCAATTATCCTTTGAATCACCTGCCTTCCATCTCTTCCCAGACTCCGTAAAATACCCTTATGACTACCTATCAAAAAAAATTGTACATCTGTTCTTTCAGTACATTTCCCTAAACCGTAATCAAGCACTGTCTGTGTAATAAAAATGAAACAAAATGTCTAGCTGGAACAGCATTCTTCACTTTTGTTGTTGAAAAATGCATTAACGTTCCCTTATCAAATACATCCATTTAACAAATCATTCAATCCCCTTCCATCTTCAGCTTTTTTAAATAATAATAATAGAAAAAAAGGCACAGAGAGACATTTTTTCCTGATCATAAAGGCCAAGCTTGATTTGTTTCTCATGCTGTAATTTCATGAAAGCTAAAACTAGATTATGGCAAATAGCCTGATAATCTCTCTCTTGTTTAAGCACATCTAAAAGGTTGTAGGCCCTTTCTGTATCAGGTCTAAGTTGCCATTTAGTTTAAAGCAGTGTAGCACAGGCTGTTAGTGGAAATTATATTTAGGCATAGGATAAAACCTCGTGTGTCTTGGGTTGATGTCAATTTCCAGCCTGGCTTTGGCAATTAGAAGAGTGAGTGATTCATCCAGGTTTCTGGTGGTTAAGTCTCAGGGACAAGCACTCAAGCACTTTCAAAACTGCTTCCTTTTCTATGCCTATTTAGAGAAAAAGAAATGGAGGGAGCATGTTGACTGCTCAACTGCGATGCTTGGTGCTTTTTCCATTTGTTGTAGAGACATTATGAAGTTCCTTGAGTTGACAAAGGGATGCAGACCAGGTCTCTTGGTCTGCCAAATCCAAGCAGTGTCATTCTGAACACTAGGTTCAGGGCAGTGCAGGGTTGGCCTGAAGCAGCCACAGCCAGGTAGGTGGCTGCTTGTGTGTCCTTGCAAGGCAGCAATGATATCTAGACAGGTATCTGAGCAAGACTTTCAAGCCACATCTTTCCAGGTGGGATCTGAAACGGTGCTCTGTGGCCCAGCTGTCTAAGGTATGAAGAAAGATGGTGACCACCTAACTTGCCCAGTAGGAAAAACAGGGTCCCCTGTTCCAATACTGGGTGAGTTGATCCTCGGGAGCTGCTGGTGTGCTGCACCAAAGGGAGCTGAACAGATGGGCCAAAGGATCTCCTTCAGTGTGGCTCAGAACCATTAAAAAAGCTGTGTACAATGCCCTGGGGTCTGTTTAGCTCAGGTAGGGGGGCAAAATGTATTGGTTTTAAGGACTATAGTTAGAGATAGTAGATTGGTGGTGGTTTTCCCCAGAGACAGAGCTCTAATGATTTTCCGAGATTCCCAAGTGCCTAGGATGTGGGCACTTTGAAAATCTCACTCAGGGACTCCAGAAAGCAGTTAAATCATCAGTGACAGTTGTGGTGTTATTGAAATATTAATATCAAACTTGATACCCCAGCAATATCAAAAGCTAGACCTGGGATTTAGAGCAATCAGCATCTTCCAGGGTAGAAAAGGCCCATCAGCAGCAGAGCTGCTGTGTGCTAGCATGTGAGATGCTTCTTCACATCAGTGCAGAAGCGAAGCACTTGGCTCCTGCTTGGTCATAGTGTCTATAATTCCAATACAGTGGGCACAATTGTATGTGTGTATTCAAGGCAGTATTGTCTTTACGCAGTTTTTGGCTCTAGTAATTATCAGCATTGGGCTGTTCTTACAAGTGGTGAAATCCTGAGGAAAACTCAAGGGCTCGCTGCTTCCACAGGCACACAGATAGCACACAGTGTGCGATGCTAGGATTTCCAAGCTGTTTTTTTAATCTTAGAACATTGCATGTGTACTTATTTGTCTGTTAAAATAGTAATAATAATAATAATGAAAGCACACAAAAAGACAGTGGTTGTGGGGAAAAATAATACTGTGAGGGAGTAATAGGGGTTTTTGGGCCACTACCTTCTGGCAAAATTTAAAATTGATGATTATTTTGTAGCTAAGGAAAATAAAACCATAGCAGAAAAAAAAAATAAAAAATCCTACTGATATGCCCTTTAGAAGAGAGCTACTGTCAGTAATTCTTGCTCTGTGCATGAAATTTCAATGTGTAGACAGGCACTTTGTGCATAGCAGGGTGTCTGTGGAGCCATCAGTGAGAGCTAATAAATGCCTGCCATACGGAGAATATGTTACAGAAAGAGCCAAGATAAGTGAATCATTTAGGTACCGTTAGTCATTTTTCATTAATATTTGCAACTGTAGTATTATCCACTATGCATTAGGTAGGATAGAGGGGATAACACCTGTGTTGTGCTTTATCCTGAAAACTAAGGTTTCTTCCAGAATGCGTGGTGATGGTGGGGATAAGGATGAATGTTTCAGCTGTGATCTCACTAGTATCCTGGTCTTTTATTTAAGGCTCTAGAAACCCAGATGGGAAAGGAAATAATTTCGTCATATGGCTTGGCATTAACCAGCACCCACCATTTACATTAATGGCAATTGAATGGTAGTAACTGTGCTGGACATGGAATATCCATAAGCATGTTTAATACTGGGTATTAAAAATAGCATCTAGAAAGGAATTTCCACCATAGCAAATGCATCATTCCAATCTGACCTGTCCCGTTTTGGTATATGCATCTGCTGCTGTGATCCTGTTCAGCTCTAACCTTTGAAGCACAACCAAACTGGGACCAGTGGGGACAGAGGTGAGAAAGTACTGGGAAATGGGCTGTGACCTTGCAGGTACCACTGTGGTCTTGAGTTGCTGCTTGGCAAGACTCCGCTTGGTGACATGTCACAGACTTGAGAGCTGGATGTAGGTAGGTTCCTGATGGTCTGTTGGCGTGAAAGGTTTAAAAGAATAAACATATTTGATCTTATGCTGATAAATTTTTCCCCAGAATAATGTTTCCCTGCAAGCTTACACTTTTTAAGCTGTTATTTCTTTATCACTTTCTATTCTAAACTCCCAGATTCTGAATTATGTATCCCAAAATAATGGCATGGTTGGGCATACATGTGAAGATGTATCCTTCCCAAGATGCTGAGCAGTAAACAGCTAGAGTAAGAGGTATACACTTCATTTGTATGATAGAAGAGCTTGTCAGCATGGATTTAGGATTAATCTCAATTTTGCATCATTCTTGACTTACATCAATACTGTTCCACTTTTAAAACTACTCTCCAGTAACCACAGAGGCTCCAAGGAGAGAGGGAAGAAATTAAAACAAAATTTTAGAGGCTCTCACGAATTACTTTACAGGCTTTTTTCTTAACGGTAACAAAATCAAAAATAAAAGTTTGATGGTTCAGTATCTGTGGAAGCTAGAGAGGGACATTGTCATTTTCCTTGGAAAAATGAGACATGGCCTTTTAAAGCATCAAAAGCTTCAGTCTCTGCTTTTGATGAGTTTTGAAATATCAGCTCCAAAACATGTAATTGTCTTGGAACTAAAATTTACACATATTCCAATTCAGGCTAATATTATCCAGTGGGAAATGAATTCACACTGTAGGAGGAAATATATATAATTTTTCTTTCTTTGTGAAGCAAATTACCCTTGCTACGAGTATCTGTGTAAAGTGTCCCAAATTATTTTATTATTTATGTTCCAAAAGTAATTTACTCTTACGTGTGGACGTGAATTTTTTATTTTGTGAAGGATGCTGAACTGTCAAGATGTGGATTTAACCACAAATCAGATATGTTACAGCTTCTGCTGCTGTTCTCTGGGGACAGTCACCCGGGTAAAAAGAACAGTATCCAGCCGTCAGTTCCTTGCACTATTTTCTGTGCTTGCCAAGTAATTCTGTGCTGTGAGGATCAGGACGTGTGTCTGTAGTGATTAGGACTGCAATCGCCATGTTTGTTTCTATGCACCACTGAATGGCTCCTAAATTTTAATACTGTATCTGGTACAGAAATAACTTCAGTGCTTGATTTTAGAGTAAGGTTCATCGGGGTGACCCAGACAACCCCAGTCATCTACTGGGATGTCTTATGGGCACTGTGGCCCTGTGGTGCAGAGCAGTGATTAGGCTGTAAATCTTTGGGGGAAATAAATTTAAGGGATGCTATCAAGCTGTAGACAATTTGCATACCAGATGAATCTCAGGAAAAGTGATTGGGGCACATAAATATTCCACCTTTCTGGGCTTTGTCTGTACGCTGATTATCTAGCACCAATAGCTTCTTTAATGACTAGGAATATTTCACTGTTTCACATTCTCCTGGGCTTAATTTTTGTAAGTGAACTGCTGATTCAGTTCTACCCCACAAACTAACTCAGTTTGGCAATGATTCAAGGCTAAAAATGTGAGCTGTAACTGTCTGCTATTTATCAAACAAGCAATTACATGGAACAGTGCATCATTCCTTCGAACAATGTTTAAATTCTTCTAGTTGTGTTTTATCAAGTAATGTCTCCTGGTTTTGCTTTTGTTACTCAGCAGCTCCCAATACTCTGGCTGTAGGCAGCCCAGGATTCATCAAGAACTTCTGGCAGCCCATTGTGATGGCTCTTTGTAACAGGGTTTTCTCTCAGCCTCTGCAGGTTTTGCAGGGTCAGGGTTGGTGAAGAAATGCTAATGTGTTTTTGTTGCTACTGAGCCTATCGATCCTGTAGCTAGACTGAATCATCCAGCTGGGTCTTGATCCGCTTTCTGTGTCCTTCCCCTTCACTCAGCAGCCACTTGGTACCAAGTGTTTTGCTTGAGTCTTGCTAGCACAAGGTCCTTTGTATAGCACGTTCATGCATCATCTATATATCATCGGTACTTCAGACCTTACTAAGAGAGCTGCAGGGATTTACACTAGAGTTTAGATTTTTGACCTTCAGGCTTGGATAGGCTGCTTTGTCCTCAGAGACCACTTTAGCATCTGTATACCTTAAATTTATAAAGGCTAGCATATGTCTTCATTCAGCCCTATCTTCTGGTGGTGCTGATTATATTTGCTGTATTCATGTCGCCAAGCCTGCCTTCCTCTTAGTTCTGATAAGGTAAGCGAGCCACTGAGTTAATCGGTGTTTGGATAGGATCATGGTGCTGTGGAGGTGGCATGAGGACCATGTGTTTCCCTCATATGCTCATTTCTGAAGCTGTGGTCCCAAGACAGAGGTGGAGGTGTGCTTTCTAGGATTGCTGAAAATAGTGCTCCAGGCAGCCAGCCCCGTGGAGAATTTGGAAGCATAACTCTGGCATAAAATAGCTCCTGTATAAAAATGTTAAACACGTGGGCCATGGGCTCTCAGTTGATGCTGGGCAGGGCTTCTCAAGTTTTTCCTTGTGAATCTCTGCTTGGGCTCTGAAAATTGGACAATTTTTTATCTCCCCACTCTCCCCAGGTAATAAGAAACAAATGTTCAGCAGCCCAAATAACATCCAAAGGGAGGCTGGTGCATGCAGGCACAGTAGTTTCCAGTTTGGCCTCTTTTTGTCCCTATTGCTAGTGTCTCAGAGGATGAACCCAATAACCTGCTGAACTCCTTGCCTTTAGTGTGGTGGCAATTACGAGTCTGAAATACTCTCAACAGGGTTGTTTGATGGTGGAAAAGGAGAAACAGGGTGTGAGCTGGGCTTTTAATTATCAGGACTGATTCTGGAGGTTTGCAAGCACTAAAATCCTTCACGAAATTTGGGTGGTGGGGCCTGGGTTTTATTTTTCATCACTTAGCATTGTGTATAAATAAGCAGGTCTGTGGAGCAGCGTGGTGCTGTTTTTCCATTAGGGCTTTTCAGAGCTAAGGCATGTTTCAGAGGAAGGAAATTCTGCTTCGTTTTAGCTTCTGTAAATGCCTCAAGGTGGTTTCGTGATTTGGATGGATATACCATGATCACCACTTTGAAAGTTGATCATTTACTACCAATTTAAGGCTAAACCTGGAACAATGCAGGATTTCCCTGAATCTGGAGTACGTAATGCTTCTGTCAGTTGAGACACTGTGATCTGATAAACAATGATCCCTGTGGATAGCCATATAAATTAATATCATGTGGAAAGTCTGTCTTTCATAGATAATTCTCTTTTTGATAAAAGCCTTGAAAAACATTGGCAGAATACCATTTCTTTTGTTTGGTTATTTTCCCCAGTATTGCAGTCTTCCTGGCAAACCCAAAATTGAAGTCCTAAAAATTGCATTATGCCATCAACCCCGTCACAAGAGTGTAATAGTTGTTTTATCATTGACAACTGCTACTGTAAGTAACGACTTCTAAGCTATACCCCTAAATTTGAATAGTGTGCAGTAAGTCATATATCCTAAATCAGTTTAAAATGGAACAGAGATGAGATTCCAGCCTGTTAACATGAGACTAGAAAGGGATTAATAAAACCTAAGAAAAGAAGTCCATTATGGCTGCTGCAGCCATAAATAAGCTTTATAGTTATGTCTCACCACCAAATGTCAAGGAGCCTCTGGTACTGCAATGTAGTAATTTTCAGTCTTGTTCCTTCACATTAAAGAGATGGAATTGGATTTGTCAGGTGTTGTTCCTGCTGTCTGCTTCCTGAACTCTCTCTTTTGACCCCTTTTTTGGATGTCTTGGCTGCTTGTAAGATACCTGGCAATTACTGTTTGTTAAAGAGGCTGGGCTCACATTAACAGGTTAGGAGCCTTGGTGACATATCAATAGCCAATTATATGCGTGCACTAAATATTGTGATATAAGGAAGAATTAAGGGAAAACCAACAAAGAAACTTCTAATTTCTTAGCAACACAGAGCAGATGTTAATATATTCTTCAGTACATGAAAGGGCTGGGCTCATCACCAAGGTGCTATTCACCTGTGAAGCTCTTCATGCTGTATTGAGAAAAGCTCACAAACAGTGTTTTAAGACTTTTTCTTGCACCCTATACCATAGATTTGGGCTCTGCTGCCTTCTGTGTTCCCCTGGCTTTATGTGGTGCTGGATGCTGAGACCTTTGTTCAGCAGCATTCTTAGGCAAATGTGGAGCTTCAAGAGTGAACTTGAATAAATTGCCAAATTGAGGCTTGCATAGGGAATGCTGTGTTACTAAATCTACATCCTTTTTATGTAAGATATTAGCTGCAGTTGCCATCTGCCAATCTGGCTGTGTGGGTGAATACTGAAGAGACAGTGATTAGGGAAACTGAACTATGTAGTGGTTTTTCTTTAGATTTCTTCGTTATTCATAAATTCATAGTTAATGCCTCTGTAGTTTATAATTCTCTATACTTCTGTACGGCTTTCAATCAGAGGATCTCTAGTGCTGTGTGAACATCAATAAATTAGCATCCTCTCACCTTGCTGTGGGCACTTTTAATCCTGGTGCAATGTCTTGTCCAGCGTGCAAGTGTGCTCTTTGCTGGCCTTGGAACACAGGTTTTAATTTTTAAGATCATTACACCAGTGTACTTAAAAGCAGCCATCTACCCTTAAAGTCAAACTCATGAGCTAGTGTATAATTTAGACTTGTTTCTTACCACGTTATGGGTCCATTTAGTAGCCAAATCCAAAGGAATATATATGTATACGTACATATGTATTTTATAAACCAAAGATTTGAAGATGGGAACGGAACTCAAATTTTAAATAATTGCAAAACAAAAAAGGAAATTTGAGTTAAATCTTTAATGTACACTCTCTTTACCACTCAGCGTCTAAATTACATCAGTTTGAATCCTCTTTGGGTTGTGTGGTCCAGCAGAGATGACTTATTAGAAGAAACACTCACTTTGCTTTGTTGGATGCTGTTTGAGACTTGTATGGAGTCTGCCTGTTGTGCTTCCCTGCTTCTCCCCAGTCCAGCTGGTTGAAAGGGTTATGTGTTTGCTAGTCTGCTGCAGGCATCCTTAGCTGGGGTTTAGGTTAAGGTGGTGATGAAGGTAGGAGAGGAATGTCTTCTCTCCTTGCCTGAAACGGCTTAGAGACACCAACCCACCAGGGTTGTTGGAGCTTCTGGCTGGTGCAGATGAGAGCAAACAGCGCTGTTGCTGTGCCTGTGCTTTGGAAGTAAAGCCTGACTCTTTGTTCTGTATATTACATAGTGCATTTACCAACAAAACTTGCTGTCAGAAGTATGAAAGACGTGGTATCAGGTTTGTGACTTAGGACACTAGTTTTTGGAGTCAAGGCACCTTAGAACTTCTTTCCACTGGAATAGATGTTAACTATTTGTACAAAATTGTACTGACCACAGAGACTGAGCAGGCTACAACCATATTGCCTGATAGCTTAGCCATAAGAATGAGTAAGACAGAGAGATAGTACCATGCATTGTCCCACATATTGCTCTCTGCCCTTTGGAGTGAAATGGCAACTTTCACTTTCATGACTGCTTTGATTTTCTCACACATGACCAAAATGGTTTCATTGAAAACTTCACATTTTGTACTGGACAACAATTTGCATATTTCTACATGTTTGAACAACTCTGGGTGTTTGTTATGGATGTAGTGTTATAAATAAAGCAAAGGGTGTTTGTAACAAATGTAGCAGGAAAGTTTTGGTCTAAGAGATTGAAATAAATGAAGTATTACTTAGGAGAGAATGAACAAATTATACCGAGTACCCTTAAATTCATGGAAGCCTTCATTCTGGATTTGCCTCTGGTCTCCAGATTCAATCAGTATCCCAGCAGCCTTCCTAATGAAGTTAGGTTTTATCTAATATGCCTTCTAGGTTTATTAGGCAACACCTAAGTTTTAAGATAAAGATTTGCAGCTAATAAGAAGGAGAAAACTAACTGTTAGAAATCCCTGCAAAGTGGGTGAGTTTCCTGTAGCACAGAGCAGACTCACAATTGGCAGGATTTGAAGTGGTCACAGTATTAACCACCACAAATTGTACTCTGCAAGGGAGGATCAATTTAGTCATTGCTTAGAGGTGGGGCTATGGTGACAGTTTTGGCTGTCTGTACAAGGTTTAATTTCCAGCATCAGCTTTAGAGGTCTTTCACTTCTCCCTCACATTTGATTTTCTTCATCAGCCTTTGCCCAGTGCCCTTTAGTGGGATTGTTTAAATGCTGCTCCAACATGAACCTACGCATGCCTTCATCAAGTAAGGTGTTTCTGATGTCATGTTCATTGAAATCTGTCCCCATTTGCCAGATCTTGATTGCACTCGGTACGCAAGGTGATGTGTTATGCGATTCATTAAATGCCTGATACACCCTAGGCCTTTTCAGGATTGACAAAATAGGCATGGGGAAAATGTCAGTAATCTTTCTCATAAATGCCAGTCATTTTCTTATCAGCACGTTTCTGTATAGCTGTTGTGTTTCAGTTTTTTCACTTTCTTCCTGCTCAGCTTTCATAACATAAGAGTTCCAGCAGTAGCTAGATGTAAGTCTGCTGTTTTCACTCTGGAAATTAGAGCGTCACAGGATCTTTTCTCTCTCCTCTGCTTCTTGTTCCCTCTTACCTCTTTCTCTCCCTCTCTCTTTCAGTGCAGCTGGGAGCTTAATGCCACTGGGTCAACCAGGTTTTGTGTACAAAGAGATGGAAGGACAGGACTGCTGAGGTTAAAATCTCTTCTGTACTGAAACATGCCTGCTGAAGTTTGCTGCGTGGCTCAGCTAGTACCCTCTGCCTTAAGACCGTGGGGTTTATGCAGCGAGAGTCAACTATTGCAGTGGTTTCGGTACAGAAGACATTACTGCTGTAGGAGCTGCACACCCTGGTTCACTGTCTCCTAACCAGTCCTTTGTGTAAAAGGAAAAAGCATAATAGCTGAAACAAAATGTATTTGTAACCCCTTCAGGGTTCTGAAGGAAAGAGCAATAACATTTGGTGACAAACCTTAATGTAAAATGTGCTGTTTAAGGGAGCCTTCCTTTCAGATCATCAGCTTTGCATAAATCTGTTACTAAGAAAAACATGCAGGTGGAATAAAATTACTATTAATAAAAGCTCCAAAGGTAATGTGTGGATCTTTACAGTAAAAGCAGACAGTGCCTGGAGGGATATAATTATTCTTTTTGTACATACGCATTGCTTTTCTTTAAAATACTAAGTTTATATTGGAATGGAGACAGAGCTAGTCTTGCCTTTGCATGGGCTTTAGAGTCAGTGCCACGGCCTGACTTTAAAGAGTCAGTGGAAACATTTATGGGAGAGCAGAACCAGACCCCTTGTGTTTTTGGACCCCCTTTGTGTTTTGTGTAAAGTGTAAGAAACATGACAGCTTGAGTTAAAAAAAAAACCCTAGCTTATTAGGCTAGGTTGAATGTATCAGCTCATTATGGCTCTAGTGCTTTACCTGTAACAGTCACAGCTATTGGGTTGCTCCAGCAGACTCCTGGCTCCCCATTTGTCAGGATTATGGATGTTCTGCTTGGAAACACCATTACTGAACATGCTTCCCCCTTTGGCTTATTAGGACATGCGAAAGCTCTTCTAAATGTAGTCTCAAACTTGTTTGGTCTTGCTGGTGCTTAGGTAACATACTCCGCGCTTAATTTGCCAAATTGGCATTAAAATGGGAAAAATACCAGGATGGTCCTGGGAAAATGAATCTTTATTTCCTTTTTCCTTTCTGTGTCCTAGTCTATTAAAAAAAAAAAATCATACTTTAAAGTCAGGTCTCCATGTTGTGGGGTTCAACTTAGTTTACCTCTTAATAAACTTTAGAATACTATATAGATCTCTAGTCAGCATTTTGCTTGTACAATGTCACTTTTCTCTTTTGCCTCATCCCACTTGAGTTTTTATTCTGTCAACAGCAATCTTCATCTCTTCTACACCTGAAGATGGAGAAATCAAGACCTCCCAGCCTAGCTTGTACGCTTTAACCTGTCTCCAACATGATCAATTCCTGTAAAATAAGGAAAATTGTATTAGGCAAACATTGCCAGCTTATTTCAATTCGGTGATAAAAGTATTAAGAACAAAAAGTCATATATTAGCTGACATAAATAGACGTAATAGTACTGAATGCTTCTGCACATTATAGTTGATACAGAATTTGACCTCTGCTTTTATATTAATATTTGCATATCTCCTACTGCTTCTGGGAAGATAAGTTACCTTCTTCCAGTCCTGTAATTGAAGTCTTATCATTATCTGCCTACCCAATTATTATTATTATTGTTAATAATATGCACTTAAGGTACAAATTGGGTAAAAACTGTGTTTAGTCAAGACAACCTCTGTATTGCTCTAATGGATCAGAGATGAAATTCCACAGTCAGCTGAGACAAGCAAGCGGCAGTGGAGCCTCTTTGACATTTCAATTTAACTATTCCTCCAAACTTGATATTTGCATGAAATATTTAATCCAGACACATGACTTTTGGTTTAAAATGACAGCTGTTTCCTTTTAATTCACACAAAGATATTGCAAAAAACACAGGAATTTCTGTAATGAACTTTTAAAGTCCCAGATCTCCTGGTGAGGGTAACAGTTATTGCCCTTCAGTATTACCGTGTAAGAAAACCAGATGACAATGCTACCCAGAGAGAAAACTTATGATTTAGTCTAAAACACACACTTGAAGAAAAGGTTGCTTTTAGTTCTTCACTCTTGTGTTTAAACTCTTGTTTAGGAGCCTCCAGAGATGAGGTCTGAAGTCATTCCCTGGCTGGCATCCTCCTGGGAAGGGAAGCAGCCATTCCCATCCTCCTGGGAAGGGAAGCAGGGGGCTGTTGCCCCACAGCCCATGAGGGTCCTCTTAGAGACTTCAGGGGTACCGAAATGGGGCTCTAGTGATCAAATGGGCTGCAGACCTGAGGGGCAAACTGGGCTTAGGGAATGGGTGAGATACTTTGTTGTTGTCTGGCTTCCCATTGCCATGTTTGTAGTCTGCTGCTCCCTCTGCAATAATGGTGGATTTGCAAAGTTGCTGCTGCACAATAGCTGTGCCACTGCTAGAGGTACCTGTGAGGAAACTGTGTTGATTAGAAGGCTTTGGTTTGCCCTATGTCTTTGTTAAAACACACATATAATTACAGGAGCACTTGGGAGTCAGTTGAAACCTTGGCCTGTTTTACAAGGGTCTCCTGTCATACGTTGGTGATGTGGATGAGAGGTTCCCATCCTGGCTTTGCAGGTGGGGAAATGAAGCGTAGAGAGATTACATTGTGTGGAGGGGATCACAGAGGAAGCCAAGGGGAGAATAACAATTGAATGAAGGTCTCGGGAAGACTGTTCTTTGCCTTTAATTAATCTGTCAGGAACATGCCGTAGCTTCTTATACAGTGTATCAGTAATTACAAAAGCATACACAGCAGCCTGTGTTTGGAGGGATGCCCAGACAGGAAAACAACGCTGTTTGTTGAGCGAGTAATGGGATTTGTATGAAGGCATAATAAATGAAATTTATTTTAAGGTAGCTTAGTAGATAGACATTGGTGTGGGGAGGCAAGGCGTACTCTGTACAGTGAGAAAATGCAGTAGTTATCATTTTATTAAATTACAGCTTGAACATCCCTACTAATTTATTAACAAGTCTTTTAGTGGCTTTCTGTGTCTGGAAACATAATTAATGTTGCTGGCAACAAATACCACATATGGCAGCAGAGAAGAATGTAGCACCTCTTATTACTGTGTTCAAGCAAAAGTGGAGCTTGCTGCTTGTGGCTTTTCTGCACGAGGGTGTGCATAGTGGTAGCTAGTGTCTGTCCCCAGGGACGAGCCCATCTCACCCTTTTGAGGCAAAAACCCATTCAGAAGCAAAGATCCTATGTAGATCTTGCACCCTCTGGTAAGGAGAACAATAAAAGTTTTGACTGATACTTGCTCCTCTTGCTGCCTTAGATACCTGAGAAGAGTCTTATTCCTGTCAGTCACCTAGAGGGGATTGTCTGACTGGAGCTCTCTGAATTGGCAGCATTATTTAGCACTCTGTATTTGGAAAGATGATCCCATAAAAGGTGAGGGAGAGAAGCTGACGGCCTTCTGGTGTTTCTGTATGGCAAACAGTAACGATTTCAGTAGGTTAAATGAATGTCTTAATAGTTTATTTACTAATGATGGCAATGACAGACCTGTCCAGGTGATCAGAAGGATGTACTGAAGTGTGGGTGGATTAGAGCTAGTCTCCTTAACCTGTCCCTTTCCATGTCACTGGTAAATCTTGCCACAAGGACCATTCCGCAGTAACAACACTGAGCTCTTGGCTCTCCTATCTGTTAGCAGGGCTGTGTTGTAGCTCTGCTCAGTGAAATTGGAAAAAGAAGTGTTGCAGGACCCTCTGTGCAGATCTGAGCCTTCTCTTAGCTACAGGGAGAAGTTGGCTTTGGTGCAGTCTGCTGAGGGTTTTCAATAGAAATGTTCTGAGAGTTCTCTGAAAGCCATTTACCCATTCAGTGTCATTTCCCTACGTGACAGCAGCCTTTTCTGAAAGAACACCCTGAATTGCTAGGAAAGTTGACTCATCTGTTGCCTTACTGAAGAATGATCTTTAATTCATGATCTGTTCGCAGTGGACTGGGTGCTACTTAGCTGTGGATTTGAGGGGGAGTTTGGATTGTTTAAAGGCTTCAGTATTAAGCCCACTGGGTTTATTTGAGTCTCTCTTGGCACAAAAAAAAAAGCTTGGAAGGCTGATAAGGTGCACAAGTTCTGTTATTAATGGATTAATTCTTCTAGATCTTACTTTTGTATGTGATGCATTTGTTGGGGAATAAAAGCAGTTTAAAGGAATAACCAGGAGAAAGAAAACTAGAGACGAGCTATAAGCTACCCTATGCCTCCCTAGAGATTGCTGGCATTTTGCGAAGTCAGACACTTAAAAGGATTAAACAGTAAATAGACAGCTGATGATAAGAAGCAGGGCTTGGTTTAAATCGCCATTAATGTCAATAGCAATAATTCTGTTTGACTTCAGGGGTGGACTGGATCTGACTTGTACATTCCTGATTCAAGACAATGTATGTATTTGAAGTAACCAGACTGGACAGTCCTATATGTGGGTTGCCTACTGCTGACAGCAGAAAGTGCTGGGACATCACTTGGAGAATTTCTCCATTGCTCAGGAGGATGATGGATGCAACCTGAAAGGCTGGAGGCAAAATGTTACTTTCTCTAATAAAAGCTCTCAAAGTAGTCAAAACTGTCTCTCCAGTTTGTACTGTAAGTTCCTGGACTGCTTGTTTTGCAGAAAATAATACTGAGACACTTCTCGTATGTCTTGTTTCACTGTATTTCTTCCTTCCTAGGCCTACAGTCCTAGAGGAAGTTATTGATAATGCATTCCAGCAGCTTAGGAGACCGCACCACAATAGGCTTACAGGAATCTTTCATGTCATTAAATCTCCATGTAAAATCACAAATTGGATTAAAAAAATCCAGTTTAATCAAATGCTTACACTGTTGCTATAACCTTTTTTAAGAAAAATCCGTTGTAGTGTGTGGTAGTTCGAAATCTTTCTACCAAGTGAACAAAAATGAACTTTACCAAAAATTGAAACGAACATATTTTTGTTATTTTCCTGTCTACTTTTACATCCGATTAGAACTCTGCAAGGGATAAGGAGAACTCTCATGATCTCATCCTCTGTGGGATGCCTCAGGAAGTGATGTAGCCCTCGTCTGGGTAAAAAGGAAGGGGTGAGGGTGTCTGCAGAAGAGCGTACACTCAAGTTTGTGTCTTGTAACTGTATCTCATACATCTGGCTTTTGTAGCAGCAGCGTGAATACCTGCGTACAAAGCAGCTGGGAAGTTTGGGCCTCTGTCCTAAACCTAGATTTGGAGTCATTAAGTCACTGTCCTTCCACTGTATCCTGGGGAATTGCCTGAAATACATTGGGCCTCAGCAAAGCCAAATTTAGGTGTTTTATGATCACTGTAAGACCACCCAGTGCCAAACACAGCAGTGGCTGTTTGTTCATCCAACAGGCTAAAGGAGAAAACAAATTCTCCTGGATGAAACCCCAGATCTCTCTTCATCCTGAACAGCTCAACAGGGGCAGGAAAATTTCCTTTTTTCATTATGTCTGTGGTGAAATGTGCTGTTAAAACCAATTTCCCCAGAACCAGCACAGTTTAATGGTGATTTATATAGAGAAGCAGGTCTGGCATTTAGTTCCATACTTTGTTCTTTATTATGTTATCACCCAGGCCACCTCTAAATTCAGGGGAAAATGGCTTTTTGACTAAAAGTAAATTTCTGCAAAGGTATTTCATTTTTCATTAGTGATATTTAGAGGCTTATTAAAAACAAAATAGTCAAAACATGCAGATGAGGCCCTCAGTGACATGGTTTAGTGGTGGACTTTGGCAGTCCTGGGGCAACAGTTGGACTTGGTGATGTTAAAGGTCTTTTCCAACCTGGCTGATTCTGTGATTCTGAATTAAAAATCCTCAGCCCAACACAGCAGTCAGACAGTGCATTTGTAAGACTTTATGTTTTCAGCCCTGGAAAATACAAACAGCAAGGAAAGCACAGCATGCTTCCGTTCGTGCAGCAACTTCACGTTTGGGTGGTGGTAATAATCAGTCTTGGACCAGGTCCATTTATTCTGGCAGCAGCAGGGAATGTGTTTTAGATATACCTGTAACTGAGATCTATCGGAACAACTGTAATATTGAAGAGAAATGGGAAGAGAAAGCTGTATACTGACAAAACAAATTCCAACAGGATATGCCAAGCACCTCCTAAAATGGGCTCTGGGTGTCCAAATTGCTAGTGCTAAGCCTTGAAAGTTGCCCCATTGATACGTGAGAAAGGATCTTTGAAATGAAATGGAAAAGACTACAGAGATGGTGTTTGGTTAAGCAGTTGGATGCTGTGGAAATTATTAGCATTAGTACATTCAACTCCTAGTGTCCTTGGCAATTTTCAGTCACCCAGCGCGTGACAACGTGAAACACTGGTATAAATGTGTTAACAGTGAGAGCTGAGCATAATAGCAGGCATTGTATTCTCATCATGCATTCAGCAACACGCTGTAAAAATTACCAGAGGAATATGTCAGCAGGATGTAGGCATTTGCTAGTCATCTGTCTTTTGGGATTTCAGCCTGGTAAAGGCCCTCAGTGCTATATCTTCTTACTTCCCAGTATCAATACAACAAGTATTTGAGTATTTCCATATAATTTGTTCCTAGGAGAATACAGAGGATGTAAGAGAGGGAAAAGAGTCTGAGATTCTTGTTTTTGCTTGGAGTAGATTTTTTTCCTCCCCCTCTCTATTAGTAAATTGAAAACCACCATCAGTTTTGGGGAATGTTTGATATGAAACAAGTAGTGGAGATGTCACCATAGCATTTTTCCTCTTTAGAGCTCTGCCCAGGGGGCCCATAAGCACCAGTGTAGAGGAATGCCAGCTTCTTCGCTTTGCTGTCTTATGTCAGCCACTTTTTTTAGGGAATTTTTGACAATGGTTTCGGCACCTGGTTCACAACCCGCTGCAGAAGAACGGAAGTGAGAGCCTGGTGTATCGCGAAACACCGCCTGAAGACACGTCCCTGTCTTCTACTGAGAGGGGTTTAATATTGGTGAACACGGGGCAGAGCTCCCAGCACAGGCAGTGTATTGTGCAGTCTCAGGCAATGAACTCCGTAATCGGGGTCTGTCTCCATCTCATGCTGCTATGAACAGTGAGTTAAAGACCCCATTCACTGCTCCAGCATGGCTTTGTTGCTGCACCTCGCAGCACACGCCAGGCTCCTCGGGATGGCAACTGCCAGTAATAAACACAGAGCTAATATGAAAGTATCTCACGATGGTCCTCAGTGATCTGTTGATGGAAGAAAGTTACCCCTGGTGCTCTTAAATAAAGAGTAGTTTTCTGTAACTCAGGACGTCTCTGGGAGAGGAGAAACAGAAGTGTTTGAGATCGGATGGTCTCTTGACCCTGTATTGTTTGCTCAAGTTTGGAAACTTGGCAGCCTCGAGCTTTCATTAAATTTTGATTTGTGTGTATTTAGAAAAGGCTACAGGAAGAGGCGCAGCAGTTTGGCAGTTTTCAGGCTGATTACTAACTGCAAATGTTAATGTGCTTTATGTTATTTGTAAGGTAGGAAAACTTAGTAGCTCTTCTTTGCCTGTAAGTCTTTCGCTTTCCATATCCATTCAGGCTGCTATTGAGGTTGTTCCCATTGAAGCAGGTTTTGCCTTGAAGAGTACATGCTGCAGCATTGCAAATGGGCAGTGGGCTCAAACTCTCGCTAATGTTTCAGGGAAGAGAAAATGTTTTAAGTTAGGTGCCATAGTGATCCTTAACTGACACTTGGCCCCTGTATCAGTCCTTGTATGGAAGGAAGCCTTGGCAGCTTTGCAGGCCATAAGCAACTTAGCAGCTGCTCTGTTCAGATACTCTGATTTTGAATACACACACTTCTCTGTACCATTTCTCACCTTGGAAGGTATCTTTTCCTAGTTTCCACAGTGCCAGATTCTTGGTTACCTGTTGTGTACCTTAATGTTTTCCTTGACTGCTAGTGAATTCCCACTTCATTGAGAGTCATCTTGTCCCAGAAAGCTGTCAGCTGTCTCTACCTTCCCAGGCAGGCTTTGCAAGTAAGAAGCAGTAGATAGAAATTGAAGTGAGGTCACTCAATTTTGCCTTCTCATTCATTCCTCTGGTTCCCTCACACTTTAATAGTCACAAGTGGTAGCACATTTTTGTTGAGACCAACCATAATGAGATTTTTTAGGAATCTCTGCAGCTGGATGTTTATACTGGCACCAAGGTATGCTTAGTGCATATTTTACAGACCAGAGAGCTACTTTTGAGAACCCGCTACCAGCATTTGAATGCCCCATTATAATGCCTGCATTTGTAAATTGAGGCTTTAAGTAGAGTTTGGTTTAAAAGCTGAGGGAATTAGATGATCTTTAGACCAATGCTGCAAGTTTAGGCCTTAATACAAAGTCAGTGGAAAATCAATTTGTCTTTCCATTCGCCTTAATGGACTTTTGGATCAAACCCATATTCTTAAAAGCATTTGAGTGCATGAATAGTGTCAGGTTTTTAGACAGTTTTTTAATTAGCAAGGCTGAATGGCTGCTAGTGGAACCCCAGGTATGTAGACATCTGCAGATAGGGACATATGCCTCAAACTGACTGAACCAGTGCTTTTGTATATTGTATCAGAAAAAAAAATGATGTCCTCTTCAGCTTGGTCTAAAAATCAGAGGCTTTTCTTTTGTAGGTAGTTTATTAAAGAAATCGTGCTTTAGAAATAACAGTGTAAAAAGACAATCCACCTTCCTTTTTCCTTAAGGAATGCTGGAAGTTTGGGGGAAAAGGGCTTTTTCCTGTTTGGTGGCTTGGTGCTCTGCAGGTCTAGCTGCAAGAAAGTGCTCCAAGCCTATCACTGCAGTGTCCAGTTACCAGTGCCACAGAAGCTGAAACAGCATGAGCAGAGCCCTGTAAAAGACAACAGTTAAGTTTCCCTGTGTTAAAAAAAACAACCCAAAACTAAAAATCAACAGAAGCACTACTAATCTACATCATTATGCTATAGATCCTTCAAATGCAAATGGTTTATTACTTCGCCTGTACAATAAATTCACTGCAAAAACAACTCCTCACATTCCTTATGTTTTTAACCTTGGCCTTAACTGCTGAAAATGTTCTTTATTTAATGCTTCAGCATTCCTACTGCTTGGCAAGCTTGTGGTTCAGCACATAAGGGGAATTTGATTGAAAGGCTGTGCCACACTTAGGATCAAATTCTCAGTGGCCAATTCATTAAGGGTGCAGCACAGCTCGGTGGAGGAACTGCTAAGGTTGGTGGAAGCTGAGGTTCATTCTGCTGAAAAGCAGTTGTCTTTTCAGTCAGTGCAGATTGGCAGAAGCCTTCTCCAGCAGGTGCCTTGTTGATCTTGTCCTCTGCTTGTGTGAAACTGTCTCCAAGAGTGGTGGTGCCTCCCAGACATGCCGAGAAGCTTTGAGGAGCCGGGATCTGCCATAACGTGTGGGAGGGCAGCTTTACGCACCACATCTTGCACCTCCTATATATGGATCAAGGCAAATACGAGATAATACAGTTTGCAAAAATGTCATAGAAGATTTAGTGCCCTCCACAGTGCATGTGTGCCTACCCACAATGTAAGCAACTGCCAATAACGTACTTTGTAAAGGGTCTTCTGAGGTGTGATCTTACATGTAAGACTGGTTAAGTCCAGGCTGACTGCTCCTGCATACTTGATGCTTTTTTGTTTTTCAGCGTTTTCCCCCTCACTTGTATGAGCTTTATGTCGGAAATCAGAAGTAATGAAACAAAGAGAAGATAAGATATGTGCATGAAGAGCGTCAAGGCCAGCTGAAGCTTCTTGCATGACTTTTGTATCTCCTTTTGTTGCATTTGATTGTTTGACTTGAGGCAGGAAAGGGAGGTAGGGAATTTGCATGGAGATGGAATTACTTCTACTCTTTCCTCTTTGAATTTACATGGGCTACTCAATTTTTTACTGAGGCCTAAGGGGTAATTTCATCAAGGTCTACTTAGGCAGGAGACGGCATGAGATCAGCCTTCCAGATGCTGCTTGTGGATTTGATGCCGCACTGGGCGAGGACACTAAAAAATCTAATGCGCACCTAAACAAATGCAAGAGACATTTGTTGGGACTTTTACAAGGTCCTGACAAAATGTGCTTGCAGTCTGGCTGCTGAGGAGGTTCCCTTAGATAGCCTAAAGGAAGCCTGAGGCAGCCTTGGGAGGCTTCTCACTTCTGCCATGATGAAATACTATCTTGGCCCCCATCCTGGAGTGCTTACATGCTTTGCCAAATTTGAGCTATAAGCGATTAATGAACCTGTATCGCAGGCATGTCCCTCATCTTTAATCATTCTCGTGTATAAAGAGCTTTGGTATTATTTGGATGGAAAGTTCCAGCTGTAAAGAGCAATCCTTGCTCTTATCAGTTAGAGTACTTGCAAATCCTGTCAACCTTTTCATTTTAGGGTAGTTTAAAACTACCTCACTGTCCGTGTTTGAAATCCAAAGAAACAAAGTGTTCCAGCACTTTTGAAAATGCATTGCTGGACACTGAAATACCTATAAACTTCCAACTGGCTGCTTAAGTCTATACAAAAAGTTAATGGTAGAATAAGGGATTTCACCAGGCTTTTCCCCATCCCAAATTATGTCCAGAGAGCTGCATTGCTCTGGCTGTTACTATACAGCCACTGGGAAGGAAACAAGCCCAGTGTAAATTGCTATTTTTCAAACAACTTGTAACCATTCACAATTACACAATTATTTCTTTTCAAGTTAGTAAAAATCCTAATTTTGAGTAAAAACAAGGGTCCAGGGAAAGGTGCACAGGGAGTTTGATGGGCAAATTACCTTGATGTTCAGTAGAAACTGGGTACTTGAACTCCTTCCATTTCTTCTGAAAATCTCAGCCTTAGCCCGTCCATAGCAGTGGGCTTTTCTGCAGTCTCGTGAAAAATTGTTCCCTTTTAGAGCTAAGTAAATCCTAATGATTTAAATCTGTCTTTTACATGTGTTTGGGGGCAGGGGGGATGTTTGTTTATTTATTATAGGGTACACTAGCTAGTTGTCGGGCTTCCACTGGCACAGAGAAACGCAATGAGAGACCCTATTCAAAAACCTGTATTAGCTGTGGATCAAGGCTGCAGGGAGCAGCCTGCAGATTGCATAAGATAGAGAAAGGAAGGCTGCCTGCATTACCCTTCCCCACTCTTGTTTTCTTTTCATACACCTTCAATGTAATTTTGAGCAATTAAATACATTTGATTTTATTTGTTTTCTTTTTTCCTGCAAGGCACTGGCTTTGCTTCGGAGCAGAGGATTAAGAAGTTTGCCAACACAGTGCACTAAGACTGAACACTGAGGACAAATCTGGGTGTTGGAGAGTGGCTTCATTTTGTCTCGCTTTCAGCCAAATTGTATCTGGGTCGTTACAAGAAAAAAACCTGAATGATCACTAGCAGCACCCTAAATTTAGCATTTAACGGATGTTAAATTCACTCGATTTCTGCATATTTCACTTTGCTGCCCAGCTTACTTGTGATAAAAGCTTTCTATGATGGGTTGCGTGGCCACCCTGTTGTACAGTCTATGTCCAGCTTGCATACCCTTATACAGATTCTTTGGAAATGCCCTGGTTTCATCAGGGGGTTTCCTCCACTTTTTTCTTAAAAGCTATTTAATCTTGCAGAAAGCCTTGGGTTTAGCTGTGACAATTAAGATGGAGTTCAAGACCACTTCTGTAACAGCTTTTGGCTTACTTTGATGTATTATGTCACTGCAGAGAAAGTGGGAGCAAGTCCTGCTGGGCACGGCAGCACTCATAGGCCATTAGGATCCAGTACTGGGGCTGCCTGTTGCAATCAATGCACCACAGCCCCAGCCCCGCAGGACTGACACGGCTTTAAGCCATCTTTCCATCCTGCTGTTCTTGGATAAGTTGACTACTGACCAGCATACGTCAGCCTTCCCAGGCAGAACTGCTGGGAGCTGCTGTAGGCCAAAGACAGAAAATTAGGGAACAGTTTGTGTGTATGGATTAATACAGACTTGCCACATTTCATTTGCTTGTTTCTTGCTCCTTCATGCAGTGTGATGCCTGACTGTGCCATCTCAGTGCTCTGGGGGCACAGTGTCTCTCAGGTGGCAAAGTGATGTGCCGCTGAATCCATGCCAGGGCCCAAGGCTCACACGAGCTGGTGTTCCCTAAACCAGGCTTCCTGCCACGTGGTCCTGCATACAACTACAACGCGCCCTTAATAGTCTTAAAGTCACTTGATTTCATTCATTCGAGTTTTGAGTAGGCTGTAAGCGAACTCTGCAGGGCTCCTTCCTTCACTGTTGATAGCTTTTATTTTCCTTCCTGAAATTACAAGTAACTCAGTGCCACTTTTTTGTTATCTCAGTCACTTTCTCCAGCAAAAGTCAGCGGACAGCCCCTTGGGATGGAGAAAGCAGCTCTGAGGTCTGCGAACCCGGGGGCAGTGCCATGTTGTTTCTTTGAGGTTGGCTCACCTCCCTCCTGCCCTCTGGCCCCCAGGGAGGGAGCCTTTGCACACTGCAGTTCCCACCAAAATCTCTCTGCTTCTGCTTCCATTTTAATCATTCCTATACAGAAACTGCCTTTTCAGGAAAACCTGCAGGATGTGCCCTGAGCGCACCTATGTATTTTTAAAGAGCTTTTAGTCGATTCCCCTGGTGTGAATGATGAGATTGGTTAGGGAAATACAGACCTGTTAAAACAGAGAAGTAAGAGGTCATTCATTACCCTATACCACTGCTTGGTTTCCAGCTATGAAGAATACATGAGATACAGGGCTGTTGGAAGTGGACACACAATCCTTACTTTTATACTAATGTAGACTCTAGCCCATGTAATTTAACAGTGTCCTATAAGTCCTGCTTATATTTTACAGGCTTCTGCTTTGAAGCATGATACTGTTAGCACTCAAGATACAACGGGCATTAAATTTCAGCACTTGTCAAATTACAAATAATTGTCTCCACACAGCTCAGTTTTGTGTAAGGGAAGAGCTGAGCAAGATTTCCACATTAACCACCTGAACTCGGTTGTGCCATGACTGTCGAGTAGCAGAACGTACTCAAGTTCCCCACTATATTTCCACTGCTTCTTTGGATTTGTAGATATTTATTCCCAAGTAAGGAATTTTGAGGACTTCAGGGTAACCTGATGGAAATGTGTGGGAATGTCTCTCAATAAGCAAACTGTGACTGCTTTGGCTTAAGGTAAAATTTAGCATCCAGGGGAGCCTGTAGAGGAATAAAGGCATGCTTTCTTTCCCCATGTGGCATGCGGAGCCGGGGCTGGGAGGTGAGAGTGGAACAACACTGACAGTGTTCCCGGACACCCGGCTGCCTTCCCTGCTGTAGTTTTCCACAGTGGCAGAGGCAAGGCAAGCCTTTAAAGGAAAATTATGTGCATAGAGAAAAAGAAAATAAGGCAGGGTAGTGACTCCCAAGCCGGCATCTTTGCTGCATGCCTTCAGACAGTCTCCAAGCAACCAGCAACGTAACAAGGACACAATGAGTCAGACTCAAACAGTGCAGTTTCTGCACCTTCACATAAAGGTCTGTATATATTCGGTGTCTGTGAGCCCAATCTTAGCTTCCTTATCCATGCTCATTTATTAAATGTAAGCTGGTAGGCAACTGGCCACCCTGCATACTCAGTGCAGCCAGATCTCCAGCTGGAGAGAGTGGGCTGCAGGTCATCATCCCCACTTGTGCCAGGCCTCCCTGCAGCCGTCCTCAAAGCCTACAACTTATTTCCCAAAGACTCCTTTAATTTTGCAGCTTTCCCCAGGCTTTCTGCCAAGCCCAGTAGTCTTCCTCCTGTAGATTTGCAGCTTGCCAGGCTTCCAAAGATGAATGTGCATGGAGATGGGTAATGACTCTGCTGTGAAAAGAGGTCCCTGAACTTTGGAGTGTGCACGGGCGTTAGAGGCAGGAGATGCACAACATGCTTGGATTTACTGGCCCCGTCTTGGCTGCGATGTTGGCAGTACCTGCGCTTGGCACAGGTAAGCGCTTTGCTGAATGCCGGGTCTTGATGCTGGCACTGCTGCCACAGACAGCACAGCTTGCTGTTCGGTGGTAGGAAAACACACTGGGGCAGTTTCATCTATTTTAGGTGCGTCATTGGAACCGGCTCAACGCAGATATAATAAAAGCACACTTTATAGCAGAGAGGAAACTACTGAAAGAGAATACTGTTGCAAAAAAAGCATGAAGGAAATTTCCACTGGTCGCAGAAGCCCAGTTAGGTATGACCTCCAGTGGTATTTTCTTCAATCATTAGTACTATTCTTTGAGAAGAAGCCAGTATTTATGATTTTTTTTACAATCAGGACACTTCGGAGGTGATTGATAAATGTAAGAAATGAGAAGTACCATTTACATTGTTATTTATCTGACTAATGTTTAATGGGCTCAGCTACAGCCAGCAATGTTCCTGAGTTGGAGTTGAGCAGGGAGGCCACCAGATACGGGGCTCTCCACATCTCCTCCGGTCTGGCTGTTGGCTCAGCCACCGCTAGCTCTTCACATAGAGGTCTGTACGTATTCAGTGGGCCCCCAGTTCTATCACAAAGCTTCAGCAAAAAAGAGGGAAAAAAGAAAATCACAAAGCAGGGTTTATTGTTTGCTTTGACTCATTAGCCCTTTTCTGTTGACAGTTGTGGTAGGCTGGTAGTGAAAGCCAACCCAAACCAACACTGCTATGGGACTGGTGATTTTTAATGAAGACGTCAGTCCAAGCACTTGGGATCCCTGCAGTATTTTCACTGTAAAAAAAATGGTCCTCTTCACAGTAAGTGTTGGCCCTCAGCTAATGAATGAGTGGACTCCAGAAGCCCAGCGGAGAGCCCTCCCCTGCCAGCCGTACAGGCAGTGCCCACTTCATGGCATCTTCCCAAGGGCATCTTGGTGGAAAAACTGTGCGAAGGCTCAGGCTCCCATTCTGAGGCAGGAATACCTTGACAAAAACTTGGGATTTTGGCATGGGTAAAACCCAAGCTCTTGCAATAAATGTGGTGGTGTGTGGCTTCTCCTTGCCCTTGCTGAACTGCCATGACCATTACAGCGTATCACCCCTTCCCGAAGAGACATGCCCCCTTTTCACCATGGATGGTAGCAACTGAGACACTGATCTTAACTTAGGCAACCCCTAGGTCTGTTCATGTGGGTGTATCATGTTTTCACCCATTCACTGTTCAGCCTGGAGAAGAGAAGGCTGCGTGGAGACCTCATAGCAGCCTTCCAGTACCTGAAAGGGGCCTATAGGGATGCTGGGGAGGGACTCTTTGTCAGGGATTGTAGTGACAGGACAAGGGGTAACGGGTTCAAACTTAAACAGGGGAAGTTTAGATTGGATATAAGGAGGAAATTCTTTCCTGTTAGGGTGGTGAGACACTGGAATGGGTTGCCCAGGGAGGTTGTGAATGCTCCATCCCTGGTGGTGTTCAAGGCCAGGTTGGATGAAGCCTTGGGTGGGATGGTTTAGTGTGAGGTGTCCTTGCACATGGCAGGGGGGTTGGAACTAGATGATCTTGGTCCTTTCCAACCCTAACAATTCTATGATTCTATGATTTGTAGTTTTCTTTTATTGAATGAGGCAAACTTCTTTTTGAGTGCCAGTTAAAAAAAAAAGGCTTTTTTTTTTTTTTTTTGGGGGGGGGGGTAGTTTATGCGCTAAAACAGAAAATTTTACTTACTGTAAAACACCCGTCTGTGAGGTTGACTCAAAATAGATTTGTTAACCACACAGTCTTGTTCCAGACCAAAAGATTACACTTCACGGATAAAGATTCACATTTACTTCATAAATTGCTGTCCAGGTTCTTTTAGTCTGATGGAAAAAAAAAGAAAATCACTGTAATTTATTTTACCATTTCACTACTTCTTTTGCTCTCCCCCACTTTTTTTACATTCACCTTCAGTCTCCAGGATCTATAAAAATAGCCCTAATTCTCTTCTGCTCTGGGTATACCAGTAGCTATTATAAACTAGAAGAAAAAGCCCTTTTCATATTATTGATATTGGATGTTTGTCTAATTTCAGTAGGGCTTTCTAAAGGTGTAATGCAAGTAGAGTTTATTACTAGTGGAGTCTTTAATTGCTGTAGTAATATTTTTTTACAGCTCCTTATTTTAATGTTTACGGGTCCCCAGACACTTAGATTTATTGCCATTGGTGAATGATTGATAAATGATTGAGGTTAAATACAAAAACTGAAGGCATTGTATGAAATAGAAGTGGTGCCAGACTGACCGTGCAGGACCCACCAGTATATTTAATGTGATGCATACTACACAGCTGCTACAATCTACAACCAAAGCTACCACAAATATCAACTGTTCCCTGGGAAGGGACTAAAAATGTAATAACAATAAGAGTGGGTTTATTCCTGCTAATCAGGAGAGCTGTGGTTTGTTCTGTTGCACTTTAGCTTTTCATTTCAGTGTCTAGGGATGTTTATTTCTGGAATATCATAACCACACAAAAAAAAAGGAAAGGTTACAGGCAGGGTTTTCACAGGCGCCTAAAGCAGTTAGGCACCTAATTTCTGTGATGTTTCAATGGGAATTGGTTATTTTTGTCTCTTATGCTCCTTTGAAATAGCAAACAAGTGTTTCTGTTTCAGGCATGTTGAGCACACACAGCTTCCACTGCCATTGGTTGCTATTCTGTTTACAGACAGATTTTGGGCTTAGGTGCCTGCTAGAACCTATATTTTTATATTACTGTATTATTAATCTAAATTCTGAACAGTTTACACTTAGCAGAGTAAGAAGTAACGGGTATTTATTCCCGGGTGAATGCAAAAGACGCTTTCTTTTACAAAATGCTTCTGCTGGTAGCACTCTCCACACCTAAGACAGCACACATCAAGTCATTTCATGTTGCTTTTCTTTCTCAATGTCATATAATACATTGAAAAGTTGGTGCTTTAGGAGGAAAAGCATAGGGAAAGTGCACAATGCTTGAGTTGAAAACCTCAAAAACTGAATAATGAGCACCGGTTGTGAATTTTTTATGTGCCCTCGGCTTGTTACTAAATTCCTAACTTTTAAAGCTCCTGATAGCCTTCCCTCCAGTGTATTAAACATAGGCGATAGCTCCTGGGGTAGGTGGTGGGTGCTTCTACAAGGCTGAGCCCCTGGTGTGGTGCAGAGCCGTCCCCAACGACTTAGTGATCCTGGCAGGGTCTCATGGAGGCATGCAGATAACTGGGAACGGGCTGTCCCCATCAGTGCTTGTGTCCGATCTATGAGCAGATCTGATTGAGGCAGTGCTGGTCAGGGCAGAGAAAACAGGACTACCTGCTTCAGCCGGAGTTCCCTGTAAAATCGAACGAAGCGTGACACAGAGCTGCACCCTGGCAGGCGCCAGCTGACTTCAGCTGGGATCTGGAGCAAGCCCAGCTATGGCATATGTTCGCAATCAGAAAGTCATTAAAAATTCACATTGACAAGTTACTCGGCTTGGAGCCTGTTGGTGGAACTGCAATCAGGCCGACACGGTAGCTCAGGCTCGATGTAGTAATCTTTCCTAATCCTATGGATCTGCAGGAGCTGGGAGAAGGGTACTTGCTCTGGTTGGATTTTCATTTTCTTAATCTTTAGAGCATGATTTCCCTTTCGCCAGGCTTGGCACAGATGTCTTCTGAAGGGCTTAGCTCTGAACATCATCTTTCTTGGCACGCATTCTGATGAAATTTGGTGTGGAAAAAAGAAAGAAAAGAGTCATCAATTTTGTCCCTACATTAATCGTGTGGGCCAATGCAGTTGTTGGGTTTGGACTCTGATTTTGGCTGATAAGTATGAAAGTCATTAAGAGGGTTGTGTGTGAGCCCCTCCCCTACCTGGGGATGCAGCTGTGGGAAATCCGTCGGAATTAGGTCATCTGTAGGCACCTCAGAAATAGAGCAAGGTGCACAGGAACATGCAGTGAGTTAGATCAAAACAAGTTTATTATGGGTTTATGCAGCACTCTGGCAGTGAAAAATAATTTGATACTGAAAAAGCAGCAAATTGGAGGATGCGGTAATTTGCTGTTGGCAGCCACACTTGCACTTGGGTGTGGAGTGATTGACAGGTACTGCGGGCTTTCCATGAATGCTGGTGCCGCTTGAAAGCGCGGTGGGCTTCACCCTCCTCTGTGGGAACTCGACATTTCCCGTTGAATATTGCTCTTGGTCCTGCCCTTCTCTTGCAGAGTGTGTCACCAGCACCTGCTTCCTGAGGGATTGGTCTCTCTCTGGTGTTCCCTCGTAACAGATCAGTAGGGATTCCCTGCTGGTTTCCTACATGGCAGCTTTCACTGAAAGTGGAGCTGTAACTGAAGTTCATGCTGTCCTACTTAAAATCTCTGCGCCGCACTTCTGTCACTGCTCTTCCAAAGGTGCAGGCAGTCCTGGAAAGAAGCAGAGCTGAGAAGTGGGAGAAGATCATTGAGAAGTCCACTTTTATTGCATCCCAGGGAGAAACCCAGCCCTGGAGCAGTTATTTAAGAAACCAAATTCTTAGCAGTTTCTCTGTGGTATGACAGTCTTTGGAAAAAATGAAAATCATTAAGCAGTCAATCCTTGCTCAGAATCAAGCTTTGGATAAATTAGCAATTCTTCAAGGCACAATTTTGTTAATCGCCGACAATTACATACTCTGTTTTTACACTAGGCCAGCTGTGCTGAAAGTTCCTGTGCCTCTGGTGCGTTTTCCATTTTTTAATGGGCTTGGTATTAAACCTCAAACAATCAGGAGCTTGTTTTTATGTTGGAAAAAGTTCCATGTGTGATCTTTAAAATTAACTGGGTAATTTTAGCTCTTTGGTATTATTTGCAGAGTTTTGTTTGTTTGTTTATGAATCCCTTCTTCCCTCATTTTGGTTATTCAAGTACAGTCTTTTGAGGTTATTTTTACGTGACAAACACTTGATCCCAACAAGAGATGCTTCTAGTTAACATTAATGCAGGTCTGAAGAGCTTGGCTGCATACTTCTGGAATATTAAACAGTTTGAAAAGGTGTGAAAATAAGGTTTTTTATGTTTATTTGCAGATCAGTTAAATGCCGTGTAAACCAATTTCTGAGTTTATTTACTCTCATGCAGTTCACTCCAGCATGCAGACTAACCTCCCTCACTTCTGGGATGTGGGACAAGGACAAACACAGGACTGTGTAAATGAAATGGGTGTGTTTGCCACAGCTGAACATGTGGTTCCCAAAGCTCAGGATGTGTAAAAATACAGAGTGAAAACACTGATGGCCTGTGCCAGGCAGACAGTGCCTCTGCAGGGTGGGGCACTGTCTGCACTAAATGCCTGGGTAGCATTCAGATTTCTTTCCTTTTCATCTTTAGAAACGGGAATCAATACAAAAGGAAAACTCTCCTCTCCCCTGACGTAAAGCAAAGGCATGCAGCAGCCAAGGGCGCCATGGCTGTAAGGTGCAGGTTGCTCTCTGGAGGGAATTTGGTACTGCCAACTCAAACCATTGATACTGGGCTCTCCGGGGGCGTAAAATGCAGAGAGAGGTCCCCAGCACAACTTAATGTCAAGCCCATAGTCACCAAGTGTCCACATCACAAGTGGAGGACTGAAGTCAACTGAAGTCCCCATGTGCCAGACCCAAAATGCCTAGATGGGAGTGGGGCGAGCAGGTGCCCCTACATATTCCAGGCATACTGGGCTCTTGCCTGGACCTCAGCAAACCTCACTTCAGTCTGGTCAGCATATCTGTGTTGCAGGAGGTGTGAAAAGTGTGGGTAATTCTTCAAAGTACTGAAGTAAGCAGATGCAGGAAAGGGCATCCAGGGGCTCTCTTAGCCGAGGTTGGTTGTGGGAAGTCGACTGAGGCTGGTGATGGTTGGACTGACTCATCCTGTGGAGCGGTCACTGGCACAGACGTGGTGACAAGCACGAAGTGAGTTTGGATGCCAGTTGCTGCCGCAGCCGTGCTAGGTGGCACCTTTGCCAGCTCAGCAAGCAGAGAGCTTGCGGACGTTAGTATCTTCTTTACTGTGAGGGTGCTGAGGCACTGGCACAGGTTGCCCGGAGGAGGTGTGGCTGCCCCATCCCTGGCAGTGTTCAAGGCCAGGTTGGACACGGCTTGGAGCAACCTGCTCTAGTGGAAGGTGTCCCTGCCTATGGCAGGGGGTTGGAACTGGCTGAGCTTTAAAGTCCATTTCAACCCAAACCAATCTGTGATACGATTCTGATAGTTGCAGGAGGGAGCAGGGAGGGGCATTGCCATGCTTTCTGTCCCTGCCTCCTTACCCTAGCAGCTCTCAAAAAAACCCAAACACAAGCAGGAGTTAAAATAAGTGCCCTGTTGAGAGGGGAGCTGGCTGTATTGCAACAGTGAGGCTTTACTCCTCACCAGAATAACTCTTCTTTCTTTTTAATACCCAGTGCAGGAAGTTGGTGCTCTTATATCTGAGTAATAAATTTATGGTTTGCTGAGACCCTCCATAAAATGAAACCTGCTGTGGATCTGGTCCAAAGCCCATTTGAGTGAATCACATGGAGTCCCATGGATTTGTCAGAGTTTATGAATCAAGCCCTGTAACTTTCACTATATTACAAACAGAAAACTGTGTGTTACTATTTTTGGTGAGTCACTTGCTCTTAGATAGCTCTTAATGGGGGACCGGCGCCTTCAGTCAGCGCTCTTCCCTGAGGAATTGCCTCTCTGCCCCTTCAGAAAATCAACTTTTGTTCTTTGGAGCAGATTTTCATTTTTGTATTTGCCGTAGTCAACCATTGAATGGAAACACACATTAACCTTGTTCTTCTTTCATAATACAGGGTTAGCCCCCATTTACCCAAACAGCTCAGAAGCTGGGCCTCTGGAGGCCATGACTGTGGCTAGCCCTTGCACCCCTTACCCATCCCGTACTGCTGCAACCTCTTTGCTGCGAGCTGCTGCACAGGGTCATTTTACCCATGTGTGCTGAAGGGACATCTCTCAATTGATAGAAGCTGGAGGTTGAGGTTGTCCCGTGTTTTTCCAAAGGGAACTGGTGGCTGCTGGGGCTTCTGCCTCTACTGGCATCCACAGACTTGGCAAGAAGGAGGGACCATCTCCCCCAGAATTCATCCTCTGCCCAGCCCCATCCTCAGGTGCTACCCTGGCATGAGGGCAGGTGGGACAGATTCTCTCTTTATCCAGTCTTGTGTGCTGAGTACAGTCTTTCAAAGGGCAGTAATGGGAAAGTGATTTTGCCTCTGCTGAGGCTCTCTGAGGGTGGTTGAAATACATAGATTATGACTTGCCCCCTAAAACTCGTAGTCCCCAAGGGCCACATTTCCCAGCCACCCCTGGCTCCCAAATAGTAAAAAAATTATATTATTTAAAAGCAAACCAACTAAAGATGTGTTTGCTTTCATTTTCTGAGGATGTGATTTTACATCTGTGTGACTGCAGGCGTCAGGGAAGTGTCCTGCTTTCCCCCACCTTGGGTGGCTGTGAAAGTCTCATTTAGGTATGTCAGTTAAGTAGGTATGTCATGTAAGTAGCCTAATCCTTTATCCCGACAATGAAAGCTGTAAGAGCATACCGATATTATGAAGCTTACTATATAATCGAAGCAGCTGGCAGCAAGACATTCCCAGATCCTGGGTCTTTAAAATGCTGTCTGTGTCTGAAAAGTTGAAATTAAGTCAAACCAAAATTTTCTTAAACTTCAGGAGCACATATAAACCAGCTCTGACAGAACCATTGCTCCTTTGTAAATTGAATTCTTGGAGGTTCACATAGCTCTAGTGGTTGAATTATAACCAGTATGGCTCTCACGCACAATCCATCTTTCATAACACCAGTATATTCACAAAAGCTACTCAGGGGGTAGGGTTTTTTTTTCTTCCATTCTTATTTTTATCTGGTTTGGCTGCAGGACAGACTGCCCATTTTGAAATGGATGAATGTCTGAGTAATTCCTAAGATATCAAACAGAATATGCAAACATCAATTAAATCGATGAAGCAGCACAAGTTTTTCACGATGCACAGCGAAGTCTGCAGCAGGTTTGCTCATCCAGACCTTGATCATACAGTATTACCAGCACGAATGGAAGCCTCTACAGACTTAGGATGTGCAGACAGCGCAGGTGGCATAGTCAACCCTGTAATAAGCTGCAGACTGTTTTGCAGTGGGACATTGGGGCATGACTGCTCTGCAAGAGGGCTTGGAGCTAAACTCCCCAGAGCAGCATTTGGCTGGTCAACTGGATTGAAACAAATGACACATTGAAATTACCCCTCCCCACCCCTGCAAGATTTCAGTCAGTCCTACTTTTATTTTTGTTTGTTTGTTTATTCATGTATTTAAAAGAGGAAGGTATTTCAGTGCTCATGAAAAGCCAGTACCCAGCAGGACTGAGAACAGCCTGAAACGATGCTGGCAAGCACTGGGCATTTCCTTCACCCCGCAAAAGCACCCCAGGCTTTCCTGACAATAACCCTATTCCTCTCCTGTACCACTCCAGAGCAGTGGTTGAAAACTGCACCTCTGTGTTGATTTCTTGTTGTTTTTTAAATATACAGCATATATGTGTTTTAGTCTTTATTAGCTGCCATTAAAAAGTAAATGAAACAAGCAACAACAAATGAAGCTTTTATTTCAAGCAGAGCTGGGTTAAACAAATGATCAGTCCTTCAGCTGGAGCAGTGAATATAGCGGTTACAAAAAGCAGACCAGAAAATATACAGAACTGCTTTAGAAAAAGAAGAGGAAAAAAAAAATCGGGACAGCAGGAAACAAAGAGTTATTCAGTTGGTCAAGTGATAGACACAAATGAGGGGACAAGGGGTGCAAGACCTTGTGAAGAACAGCATTTAATTTTAAATACCCCAGCTTAAGCCTGTTCACTGGAAGGGAGTTTATATTGAAAAAGGCAGAATATATTACTGTGCCTATCAGCAGTGAAAGGGCATAAAGAGCAGCAGTGTTTGATCAGGCTTTCACAGGTAATGTAATGTTTCCACTAGGAATTAAGCATAAAACTTATTTAGGTTTTATAATGCAGGGCCAGGGAAGGGGGGAGACTTGTAACAAACAATACTTTAGTGGATGTTTGCAGCTCAAACCAGCACACTAAAAAGATACGTATTAGTGTTACTGCTTTACAGAGGTAAAGCAAACCCTGCATCCATGCATAGAGCTCTGTGATCTGGGCCAGTGTGCAGCAGCCCAGGACACAGGGCTGTCATAATTTTTAGACCTTAAAGTAAATGTTCAAATGCAAACCATAGTAATGGTAATCTTAGTATGACTTCATGGTTTGTATTTGCGTGCCCAAATGAAGATGAGGGCATACAGCGGCCACATTGAGGATGAGGAGGTGTCTCTCCCATGGAGTCTGTCAGTTAGAGGCTGCTCAGAGTCTGAAGAGGTTTGCAAAACACAGCTTTTCTGTGTTAGTGTTCCCTCCTGCATAAAGGCAGGAAAAAAGCAAACAGCTGAAAAGCATGTTTAAAAATACATATATGATTTCAGCCTTCCAGAATGAATCTGCAGACTTCCACGGTGAGGGGCAGCAAGAGTTGAGGGATGAATTTTCTTTAATTAAAATGTTGTTTACATAGCCCATATGAAGTCAATGCCAGGTTGGCTTCAGTATTTTACAGCTTTTAGAATGGTGGATGCCCTTTAGACCAAAACTTTTTCTCAAGTGGTGATTGCATGATAGGAGACTGAACTGAGTGACATGCAAGAGAGGAGGAACCCTGAGCCCATCCCCTACCTGCAGATTAGCAAATAGCCAAACCACATGGCTTAGCCTCTCTCAAGGTTTTGCTAAGCAGCAGAGTGCAGGGATCTCTTGAGATATCCAAGCTAGCTCCGAAAGCACTGATTAAAATCCAGGAGTCATTTTATGACATGCAAGATAATTAAGCGAAGATTTCTGCACAGGCATCATTGCTTCTAGTGTCTAGGTTGCCAGTCTACTCGCCTCTGCATGGTACTGTGTTGTATTACGGAAAGGTCACAATGTCTCTAGAGATCCTGGAGATGGAGACATGCTGAGGGATATGGCCTTTCTAAAACTGCATTTGGATATCCACAAATTGTCCCTCCCTGCATTGGGAGTCATGGCCCTGAGGAGCCACCAGGTTCCCCATGAAAGTTTCTGCTTGAGCAGAGGATGCGCAGACTACCTTCTGCCCTAACCATCACAAGCCATGAAATAGGTGTCAACACTATGGATTTAGATCTAAAGGGAAGAGATGGAAGCATGGTGACTGCAGAAAAATAGCCTCCACCTCAAACATGGATGGTAATATCCAGCTGTAGTAGTTCAGAGAAGAGATGTGAGGATCAAGGAAGAAATGTCAGGAGAACCTGGACGCTTTGGGGTTGTTTTTCCATGATTGCTAAGCTGGCTTCTGGATCGCCACAAGTGTTCTCTGGCACTCATGTGTTAAACTTTCTAAGTTTAATGCTGAATTACTTGAGCTGGCATTTGACTTCCCAGTGAAGTTATATTTAAAGAATTTCTTTGGCTAATCAAAATCATATGCTAAAAAGGATACAGCTCAAATACACAGTGAGGGCTGGAGGATAGAATGGCAGACCAAAATAGTGTGAAATCCAACAAACTGTATTAAAACTTGGTTTTAGGAATGTAAATAGTATTACTGACTTCAGCTGAGATGTTGTCATGATGGCAGCTGGCTCACACTGGAGCTTAATGGGTTTGTCATCCAGATGAAGACGGAAGAGATCCCAAAGGTGGACATGTCTGGTGACAGTGAAGAAGCTAAAAGTTTTCTGCTCCAAAACAGAGTCAAGGCTGTGCAATAAGCGTATGTGAAAACTGTGTCCCAAAATAAGTCATTAGCAACACTTACAAGGTACAAATTATGCTTCTTTAGAAAACTCAACTTACGTTTCTCTTTGCCTTTTTAAAATAAGGTACAGACTGACTCTTTCCTAGTCTAAAAAAGACCAGTGTATTACCCTAGGTATATCCCTACTTTGTAAAGATTTCCATTTATAGCTTTTAAAATATTGGCAAGTATACAGGAGATGTAGGCTGTGCTATTGCAAAACCCAGCACATGTCAGCACCAAGCAATTGCCATACAGGAACACTAAATTAGAACTATAACTGGCTTGGTAGTAGTTGAGCTGAATACTTGATTTCTTCAACCGGTTGGCCAGTTCAACAAAATACCAGAAAAATGTATCTGACCTGAACAAAAGAAAAGGGTTTCCCAAATAAAGTTAAATTCAAAATGAAGGGGGTTTAATTGTTTGGGGCTTTGTAATTCCTCAGGCCAAGCCGAATGCTTTTTTTATGGAATAGAAAACCAATTTTTTTGCATGTTAGTTTTATTTCACCCATCAGTGATTTTAAAATGTTTTTATTGATTAAGCATTTTTACTTCTTACCCACTAAAAATATGCCTTCTTTGATTGAAAGGGTTTGTTGAGTTTGTTGACAGATTTGTTTGGCCTCAGGTATTTTTAAGGAAAAAGAATTGCCGCAGGAAATTTGCCCTGCTTGCTAGCATGTCTACAGTCCTTTCTGCTTCCCTGGACACTAGTTATTTGTCTCCACTTTATTTTCTTTAGAGAGAAGATGGAGGTGATTCAAGTCTTTTTAATACAATAATTACGATTTTTTGCAAAATGATTCGGTGTGTTGCTGTGTTTGGGTGCTTAAACTCTCATGTATATTGCTGGACAGGCTGGGTCCTAAGGTTCCATGAGGTCACCTTAGGGCTGTTTGTTAAGATTTTCAACCTGTGCTATCATATGATGAACCTGCAATACTTTAGGTACTCATTTATTTAGATCAGAAGCTTCAGCATATTCCCATCACCAACACAAAAAGTTGATACTCTGATAAGCTGAAGTTTCCGTGAATTGTTCTTGTCTGTGCAGGCTACAAATGAAGGCACAGCAATCCATGCAGGTACGTAATAGCAGCTCTCACAAAAGAGAATTTCTAGAAATGCTTGTTTGTTATTGTTTCCACAACTTGACAGCAGAAAGGGGGCGTTCAATTTAATACGAAAATCAAACCTTAGAAGAGTAAGCATGTGTGTGTATATATGTAATGAGAGTAAGTATGTAAATATGAAAGTGTAGCAGGTGAAAGAACTATTTGGGAGCAGTACATTGTCCTAGTTTCTCACTTTAGTGATCAGACAAGTGGTAATGGGTTAAAACTTAAACAGGGGAAGATTTAGGTTAGATATAAGGAAGAAGTTCTGCCCTGTGAGGATGGAGAGGCACTGGCACAGGCTGCCCTGAGAAGCTGTGGCTTCCCCATCCCTGGCAGTGTTCAAGGCCAGTTTGGATGGGGCTTGGAGCAACCTGGTCTAGTGTGAGGCATCACTTCCTGTGGCAGGGGGGTTGAAACAAGATGATCTTGAGGTCCTTTCCAACCTAAACCATTCTATGATTCACTACAGCTTGCCTAGACATAATTAAGGTTGAAAAGTGCTTGGTTTTCTTCTAGAATATGAAATGCCTAACAGAAGTGGAAAGGAGAATTTCTGTGAGAGTGTTGTCCTGCTTTCAGCTCTGCTTCAATGAAGATCTGTTGTCATGTGTCAGATACTGGGGTTATTTCATTAGCTTCTTGGTCAGTAAAACCAGTTTTGGTATGAAGAACATGTGGCATTATATAGCCTACATTTCAAAGAAATGTTTTAGCTGTTCGGGAAACAGCAGATACTTTATTCATTGATTTTTTAATAGTACTCCATAATCTATTTATGTAGTTCTACTTCACTTGTGACTATGGTTATTTAAGATGAACAAGCTTTATGCAATTTGGTATAAAATCTGTGCAGGGTAATAGGTGGTTTAAATTTGAGAGCAAAGCTAGTATTTTCCAAACTCCGATTACCATGAGTTAGATGTCTGGTATCCTGAAACCACAGCTCTGAGCAAAATATGACATTATTAAGAAGGGCTTGACAGAGCTGTGGGGCTGGGATAGGATGAGAGGCTCAGGAGCGCTCCCAAATCCCACCCAAGGACAGCTGCCAGGGATGACTGCCGGGATGGCTGGTGCACAAGGATGGTGTGTTTGCCAAGATACTGCGCTCAATGCAGCTTGGAAGGATGGAGGGGAAAGAGCGTAAAGAAAACCATGGGATTCAGGAACTGTTTTCAGACCTCGAAAGCAGACCACAGTTTCAGACAATATTGTTATTCAGCAATGTGAATAGGAAATTGTTCCTGCCTTTATACAGATCTGTACCCCCACTGCACTGGTGCTGCGTGTCAGAACAAGTGATGGTTGGCCAGGACCTCACATTTCATTTCATGACAACCTCACAGTGCTGTATAGATGTTACGATTTGGAGGCTGAAGTAGCATCTTGATGTAAAAACCCCTGCAGAAGGCCCTCAGGGTGCCAGAAGCAGACCAGAACCAATGAGTGGGGCTCACACTGTGCCTTCTCAGGGGTTTTAGTAGTGGTAAGCGCAGCATTTGTGCCTGGCTGAGAGTCACACAGACACTAGCATCAGCAGACCTGGCTGCATGCTGGCAGGGGTGTATTGTGTGACTGGGTATCTCTATTTGCTTGTCTTGAGGCACTGCTTTGGGGTTCTCACCCTGGTTGTGTAATCCAATGTCCCCCAGACCATTCCTCAACCCCTTAGAGCTTAAAAACCTGTGACTTTGCTGTAATGTAGAGATGTTGTCTGCATTTTATGAGGGAACAGAGGATTATACTGAAATAGTTGACCAGCTCAATGTCTCATGTGAATGTGCTCATAGTCAGTAGGTGCAGTATCTATTTAACTTGATAGCAGTAGAAGCAGAGGGCTCATTTGGCTCTCATATCTGCATGTGCATAATCAGCTTCTGCTTGTAGGCTGCCTGATTAGGCATGATCTTAAGCCATTACAATGTCAATTTAGTGCTTCTGAATCAAAGCTCCATGGACATGTGAAGCAATCTCAGTCTTGTGTATTCACTGGATAAATATATATTTAACCTCTCTGAATGCAGAATGAGCTGTGCCAGGGACACTTAGTGGCACTTGCTCCACAGATGGCCTTCCCAATGCACCTTTCATAGAATCACTGAATCATAGAATGGTTGGGTTGGAAGGGACCATAAGTTCATTCCAACCCCTTGCCATGGGCAGGGACACCTCCCACTAGAGCATGTCATCCCAGGCTCTGTCGAGCTTGGCCTTGAACACTGCCAGGGATGGAGCATTCACAACTTCCTTGGGCAACCCATTCCAGTGTCTCACCACCCTCACAGTAAAGAACATCTAACATCTAACCTGAACTTCCCCTGTCTAAGTTTAAACCCATTACCTCTTGTCCATCCGCAGTGGCACAGAGCAGCTCCTGGTACAGGCTGGTTGTTGTGTGATTGCACTGATAGGACAACCTAAGTAGGAGCATCCCGGTGAAAGGGATACCTGCTGCTGGGCTGCAACTACGCTATTGGCATGGTGTAATGGAGGAAAGGCTGAGATTTGGGAAGCTGCCAGGAATAGGTGTGGGACAGGCAAAGGAGGCTGCTGTAACCACCAGCTCCAGCCTTGGAGAAGTCTGGGTCTTCAGCCTTGCTCCAACTGTCCCCGCTTATCCCCATTCCCCATCAGTGTTTTTTTCAGGTGCTGAAAATATATTTGTTCTACCTTTTGTCTTTACCAGTGGTTGTTGGGGGAGGGAGGCTGGTATTTTGTTTCTAATTCCTCCAGGAGCTCTGTCCTCATTGATATTTGCCAGGTCTGAGCTGTTAAAGCAGAGACGTTTTGAGCTCAGTGCAGAAATGTCTGCGGGGGGAAAAACAGAGCTGGTTGGTTTTGCTTTAAAAATAAAATAAAGGTCCTGCTAGAATTCACCCATGGGCCAAGGAACAAATGTGATAAATTGCAGCCCAGAGGGCAATTCTTCAGAAAGGTAAAATCATCTAAAAATAGCACCTTAGAATGAAAGTGCTTCATTGACAATAACTACAGTGTTGCTACGGTGATGCTGGAAAAAAATGATCGCTGATACTTAGACTGCCACAGAGCTGCTCCCCCGCCCGCCCATGGCATGAATCAACTGCTAGGATTAAAATTGCAGACAAATTTTGTGTTATATTTCAATTTTTTTTTTCCTTGTCTGAATGCTGAACTGTTCTATTGCACGTCCCGCAGACAAATGAAACACCATCACAGAAAGGCACTGAAACAAAGTTTATTGGTCAGCCCAGTGTGATCTATCTACGTTTTGTCTCAATTGCAACTCAGTGCTATTTCTTTTTATCAGAGCAGCGTGCTTCAAGAGCAGGGAGCAGGCAGTCAGGATGAGACCCAAAGATAATGGCTTGATGGGACTGCTCGCAGCTGGGTTTTTCTAGCCTGCAGCAAGTAAAAGACATAGCATTGGTGAAATGCGGAGCCTTTTGTTTCAACAAGTTTCAAGTTAAACACCTCCCAAGGTACACGCTATCCTCCTTTGTAAGGATTATGAGAGACGAGAAAGTTGAAGCTCCACATTTCTTTGAAGAAAACACAGTTTGGGAATAAAGAGTTTATCTTTCAGCATACATACCAACAACAGAAAGGCTGGGTAATACCTTTTGATATACTCAGCCCATTCAGACCCAATTTGGGGGATTTGAAATGCAACACGGCTTCAAAATGGTTTGTGGCTTTGCAGAGACTATATTTGCAGACAAGTAAAGCTTCACAATCTTTTGTGTAGCAGCTGAAACCTACTTAACCGTCTGCCTTAGGTAAAACTGGTAAATGGCTCTGTTTATACAGCAGCTGCATCTCAAATGCGATCCATACAGCTGGCGGCAGACCAGTTGCAATGTAGATGATATTTTAATTTCCCCTTCAAATGCTGTCTGTAATTTGTGGGGCTTTCCTTAGACAAGTGAAGCGATATTAAAACACACAGTGGGTACTTTATGATATGTTCTGGCTTCGTTGAACAGCCCAGAGTATGCCATTTACACTGTAGACAATGTTGTATGAATGTGAAAGAAAACTATATCCATGTGTTCTTGAAATTAAGCTTAATTTCTGGCTGCATATAGAGTCTCTGACTTTCTCCGTGTTGATGTTGGGCTAGAGCCATCAGTATGCAAAAAATCACTTCTCTATGGCACCTACCCTTACCTAAAGACGATACAGCGTCAAAGTCAGGCTCATGGGTTCAAGGAATTATATAATTACACTTCCAGAAGATCTGTAGCCCTCTGAAGCTAGGAATTACATTTTGTGAAAGGTAATTGTGAGAGTGGCTGACAGGCAGCGTGGGAGGATGGAGTGTTAGATGGCAAAGGAGGATGGTTTTATTAACTGGCTTTCTCTGCCCTTGCTCTAGGACGGTTATTGAGCCAAGCTGCATTGAGTTCAGAGGAGATGGAGACATCCAAGACTCTCTCGTGTTATATAATCTTTTGAAAGAGTGACTCAAACTCTGGCTTTGCTAACTGGAAGGTTCATGCTCACCTTTGTAGCTGGTATTCCAGTAGTGAGGAAGAAAAAGAAAGTACAGGAAAGCGAGGCTAGGTTTAGTTTTCCGTGCTGTATGCAGGAAGATAATGATCAGTTCTTATTGTGGTGAGGTGCTGAGTGTGAAAGGCATCAATTCACAAGAGCATTATAGGAAACTTAGAAATAATTCTACCATTCTTCCCTCCACATGTTGATATATAGCATATTGCTTTTGTTCAGCTTCTCCCACTGTTTGGGATTGAAAGGCTGTGTTTAGAAGGCATTGTGATTAAGGTTTAAAGTGATGCTGATCCATGCTTGCTGAAAGTAATGGAAGACTTCCTCTAACTTCAGAAAGCGTCAGATCGGGCTTACTGGCAGGAAGCTCAGACCTCCCTCACACATCCTAATGCTCTGACATAGATTTCCCCAGCCGATAGCACTGGTAACAGAGAGCAGATCTGCTTTTCTCCTTGCTTATACATGGAGAGAAACAGCATGCCAGGGGACAGGAAAATTTGGCACAGCTGCCAAGGTGGAATGCAGAGAGCCATCATGTCCTGTCCGAGGAAATGGTTTCCTCTTAGGACTGGGCCTGAACTTCAGTGGCAGTCTTTCATGGAGGCAGGGTGACACGGTGCCGCTTTGAAAGGCAGCTTCTCCCAGTCACCATCGAGGTCCTGTTGGTCTGTGCAGCCCCTGATTTGGGAAGGGGGAAAGCATGTCCATCGCTCTCCTGTGATGCCCTTGCTTTGATTACAGACCTCTTTGTAGCTCTGAAATAGAACTGGATCAATAACTTTGAGAACTGAAAATTAGCATTTTAAGGAGCTGTTAATTCTGGAAGAGCTGATCACTTACACAGAGATATAAAGGTGTCTGCCGTGGTGGACAAAACTACATCCTCTGTGTCGAAACTGAACAGATTATGAAACTGTTATGAAAGTTTGATGACTGTTGTGAGTACATCAAAAGAAAGGTCAGCGTGGAAACTTTTTCCAGCTGGAAGCTTAGTTCCTATTAGAGATCTTGCTGGTGGGAGGTAACATTCACATGCTGGTGCAGTCAGATTCCTGAACCAGCTTCAGGTGGGGCTAACCAATCCAGCTCATTGCTTGCAGTCCTTTTTACAGGTTCTGGTTTTTCAGTGTACAGGTAATATGAGCTGGTCTGTCACTTTTACAAAGAGGCCACAGTTACAGTCTCCTGGAGTCATTGTCTTAATGTGGGTTAGAGTTGCTGAATAATTTGTGTGTGTGTGAAGAAGCAGCAGGTTCTACAAATAAATAATTTGAGCTTTCTCTTCTGGAGAAAGCACATGCTTAAGGAAGAGTAGGTATCTAGGATGTGCTTATTTTACCTCTCGCAGAGCAGTCAGTCTGAATACATGCTGTGTAGTATTCAGTTCCTTGGGACCCCTTCGAAGTCTGTTAAACACCATCTATATATTTCTCCTCCTTCACTTAATGACTTACTGACTTTTATCAACGTATAACATTCCTTTCTCTTATCCTTTGATGATAAGTGAGTTTGCTTAGCAAATGACTGCCCTATGATGGCCTCTTAGTTCTCCTTACTGGTGCTGTGGTGTTAGCTCAAAGCTTGAAAAGCTTCACCCATCCTTGGATGAATATGTCTAAAGCAACTCACAGAGGTCTTGATCTGTGATTGCCTCCAGGAAATGGGCAACAGAGACCCTTTGTGAGTACAAGCCACTAAAGAGTTAACTCTAAGCTTTGATAGGAGTACAGGCAAAGTTTTATTCTAAATAGAGCTAGAGGCTAAAACCAGTATCAGATACTTGAAGACACCAGGAAATAGCATGTGAAATTCATTTCTCTGTGGAAGGCTAGCACATTATCTGTGTCCTCAAAATTTTAAGACCCAGAGAAATCCTTTTTCCAGCAGGCTGCGTGTTCTGAGAGCTTTTCCGTTTTGTAGACTCAGTGATTGCAGCCCTTAGAAAAGCACATGCTTATCCATATAAAACATGTGCATGAGACAGAGCCGTGTGCTCACTCTGAAGTCCCGTTGTGGAGTCATGTTTTTAGAACAAACAGCAAAGACCCCATTGCATACAGTGGGTTATGCCAGTACCTGCTCCACCAGAACACTTCCCCAGTGTAGCTTGAGAGGCAGCCTGAGCTTTTCTGCCCACTTCAAAGCAGCGCCTGGGCATGGGGCAGCCCTGGTGTGAGCAGGGGAACAGAAGCAAAATGGGTTGATCACCTCTCACCAGAACTGATGGATCTCAGCCTTAGCGAGCATACCTACCTGTGTTTCCTAGTCTGCATTATTTTCCACCCTTTTTAGTTATTTCAAATAATGGCAGGTTGACAGCATGTAAGGAGCAATGAAGGCATGACTGAGCCTCCCCCTGCCCTGAGGTTGCTGGGCTTCTTCCCTTGAAAGACCCTCACAGGCCCTGTGTTTCTTACTTCCTACAGTAATTACCATGGCTGATGTTAAGGGGCTCTAATATCCAGTGCATAAATTGCTGTGGCAGAATCACTGCATTGTATATCCACAAGGATTAAACTAATCTGTTGTGTTATGCTGAGAGCTCCCAAATTGAGGGACCCTTTCATACATTTCAGCCTCATTTAGTAGAGGTTATCTAAAACTTGTTTCTGAATCTTGCTGTACACCGTTACAAAGTAATGAAAATGAAGCATTGGTCTGCAGTATTTTCATGTGATGTACCGGTGGCTTCTGCTGCGGTTAGTGGAGATTCAGGAATGTGTAAATAGATGTCCTTGAGAATGATCTCAGCCTTGGCCTGAAAAACAATGACTTCTCATAGAGTGAGACATGGTTATGTTAATTGCTGGTCTTTTAACAGCTCCAGCCACCGTGCTAGATAATTCCCAGGTGTGTGAAATATCATCCTTGTGTCTTGTGTTTCAGCATTTGAGTTCATGTAACAGAGAGCTTCAGGTGGGCTGCAGGCTGAGATTTTATCTTCTCTGCAGCATCAGTGCAGATGGTTTTGAGTCCTAGACCACACACAGATCCTGCTCTTATGGATGTAGTGGTGTTTAGGAGATGGGGCCACAGGCCCACCCAGTAATATACTCAGGTACTCCTTTGCTTCCAGATGCTTACCAGCTCTACCTGCAGCAAGAGTCCTGCAAAGACCATCCCCTTCTCAAGCAGTAACACTGTTCTCATACTGCTTCAGCTGTTCATAGTTGAGTGTGCCCAGAAAGACAAACAGGACATCACCCTGTTGACTGCTAAAGAGCTACTTCAGGCAGCCCAGGAGTTCAAGTGATTTTGCCTTACCAGGCTTTGCTGTGCCTGGTGTTCTGTGTGATGTAGCCATGAGGATGTACTATCTCAAGTGAAGTTTTGCAGGATGGCAACTCAAAACCAGTAAAGGCAACCAATCACCTGAGCTAACTCAGTAGCAGAGGCTTATCTTTAGTGATCAAATCCAGTGCAGACTTTTGAATGTGGCTTTTGGTCAATAAGAACACTGAATAGGAATATAAATACAGCTCAGGCTTTCAGTTAGAACTTTGTGATCCTGTGTAAATCTCTGAAAGTCTTATGCTCTGGCTGAGGTCCTGACAATTCAATAAGGCTACAAGCTCTTACCCTCATGGACAAGACAGAATAGTTTTGCTCTGATCTTTCTTTGGTGTATGTATGACATTTTCTAGCTGATTGATTGCAAAAGTAGCAGAGGCCATCTGCCCTCTTGGGTTAGGCTCTAGCTCTGAGTTTGGTGTCTTCTCAGTATCACTGCTTTCAGCCTTGAGACTGGCTGTTCCACTGGAGACAGCTTTTCTAACCATAATCATCTTAGCTACTTCCCAGAGAACAAAAGCAGCTTTCCCCAGATGCCTTTCTCTGTCATTCTGTCTCAATGAAACTGACCTTATTCAAGCTTTTGGAGACCACAGATCCACAGTTCAGAGCCCCAGGGCAGATGCAGTACAGTTAAATACCTGATCGTTGAGCAAAACTGACAGTGAATAATCCCCGATCAGTCAAGACATTAGTTGGTCTCAGGTTGGCTTCATGTCCCTTAAATGTCAAGAGATATAACAGTCTGGTGTTGGGCTGCCAGAGGTGAACTTCATCTGAACAGAGTTTCCCTTGAGCAGTAACTTATTTCTTACAGTTGAGCTATATATGGGAACATGTTGATCTTGATTTGACTGACAGGTCTGTGAATCAATTTTGTGAGTTCAGCTTAGGAAATAAGTGTGTTTGGTTCCAAGAATAAGTGCTCTGTTGTTGCTCATGACACTACACCTGCTGTCCCCACTCAAGTAATTGACCAAAATAGTCAGCATCCTGAAGATCATGCATTTTTGAGCCTATGTTATTGTTCTTGCTGAGGGAAAACCTCTTTGTGTTCTGTGTTTAAGGTGTTTGGATGTGTTTGTATTGGTAGAGTGCTTAAGGGAATTGGCAAAAGATCTTTTGTCATGTGTAGCTGGCTAAAGGAAATACTTCTAGGAAGTGACCATCTCAATCTTTGTCATTTTCCTTTTATTGACACTCCCCCCCCCCCAAAAAAAAAAAAAAATAAATAATGGAATTTGCAAGATTTTTTTAGCACATAGAGGATGTCTTGTTTTCTCTTTGGAGCCACTGCTGTTGCCTTACACAAATGCTCCCTTTACTCTTCTTGGTTCCATTGCTATTACAAGTCATGGTCATCACAAGCTTTTAAGTTAAACAGGGCTGCATGTGAGAATGGATGGGAAAAAAAGTCAGTCTCTCAGAACTTAGGAAAGAGAAGGATTAAAAATGCCTGGTAACTTCAACACAGTTCCTCTGGGTGTTATAAAACAGACCTTGATTGTGTAGTTATATTTGGCCCAAAGGCTTTTCTAGCTTGAGCCGGACTAATGCATAGCTCAAGATGATGGCCAGTGTGACTTGTGCTTCAGCTTTCCTTCCTTGTTGCTCCCAACACCCTTTCTTTACACAAGTATGAGCCCTGTTTGGCTACCATTCTACACAAGGGAGCATTTGCTACCATGCCATTGTCTTCCCAGCAGGTTATAAGGGGAGGTTTCCTCCTAGGATGCGCATTTGCAGACATTAGACTGCAAATACATACAGCAGAATATGGCATTATAATTCCTTTCTTGTCTACCATGTGGGCAGTATGGGCTGTAATTGAAGCATAGTGCAAACCTAACATTTTGGGAGAGCTGTAGCTAACTGTATCAGTAACTGAAGGTCAACACTATACTTATCCATCCCTAGCATTCTTTTTAAGGGCCTAGAAACAGGCAAAGCAAAAGTTGAAGCAAAAGTTAAAGGCTAGTCTTGAATCCCTCGGAAATGTCTATTTGAGGCTAGTGCATGCATATGAAGGATGCAAATGTTTGCTCAGCACAAGTTGTGAGAAGACTTGATTTTGCTGTCACTCCTTGCCAATGTGGAATGGACTTTACATGAGGGAGAGATGGGCAACATGAGTGTTCTCAGCTGTGCCTCACAGCAGATCCACTGCTGGAGACGGGCAGTGTTGATGGCTAGCAGGACGTTTGGCACAGAAGGGCTAGTCAGATGGTGCTGGCTTTCCTTACTCTTGCATCTGGCTGTCAAAAAACCCTCCATAAAGGAGCAGTACATGGACTACTGCCCAAGTAAGTGCTTGCTCCAGTATCAGAGGATGCTGTTTTCTGTTTGCTCAGGGGAGTGAATGTTGTTGTACATATTGCAGTGTAGGAAAAGCTGATCCTATGCACCAGAGTCTGGAGCTAAAGCTGTGATGAATCTGACCAAACCAGAATATGTGGTGTTGTCCTGAACTTCAGTTGACTTAAGTGATTGATTCCATTGACTATCACCTCAAGCAAGTCCTTCTCAAACACATCAGCAGCCCGTTTCAGCAAAACTTCCTCAGGGAAGGTGGATGCTTCACAAATATGTAATTCTCCATCCTCACTGCCTAGTCAGGGAAGATGGGAGCTAAGAATTTTTATCTGTCTAGTGTGGCACTATCCCTTGGTCTCCATCTCTGGTTTGTGGTGACACTTTGGATAACAAAGCTTTCCTCAATCATTTCTTCAACTTTTAAGGGAGTAACAACAGAGGAGGATGGTAGTCTGGGAGCTACTGCCTTTTATGTGACATCAAGTGGCACATACTACACAGCAAGATTCCCTGGAATCACACATTTGCTCTCAAAATGTGGAGATAATTGCACCCTTGTGTGCTGAGAAGCTGTAGCAGTGATGTAAAGAAATGATCATCATGGTGATGTTTTTGTAAGGGACTCAAAGATACTTAGCACACTGTGGAGGATTAACTAACTTTTTCACTTTTTGCAGCTATTTCTTAAAAAGCAGAAGGCATGGTTCTGCAGAGTGGCAGATCAGCTGCTTGATTTTCACAACTAAGCATAGGCTTAATGTTAAATGCACACTTAAGTGCATAGCTCTATCAAGATGATGAACTAAGTTGATATCTGATATTTTCTCAAAAATGTGTGGAAATAAGACCTTTAATATGTGATCTGTTCAGGCCACTAGCTAAATCAGCTGAATGCCACTTCTTGGATGTGTACTCTGAAGTAGACAGTGCCTGTAATGTCCATCCATACAAACAGCTCCCTTCTGTCTCCTGAATGAAAGGAGAAGCTTATTTCAGCATACAGGGTGATGCCAGTTGCAGTACTGAATGTCCAAAATGGGTCTGTGTTACTGGCCATGTCTCTGATTTGCCTCTAAATCAGTTGTGATGAGAAGAATTTACCTTTATGAGAAAGACTAAATGAAAATCTGCAATTGCGCTTTGTGAGTGAGATTGAAAAGGAAGCCCAGAATACCCAAGGGCTGCATCTCTCTATGAAATGGTCTGGATAAATGGGTCTTTAGTATTTAATTTTGGCAAATATGCTGGTAGCAGTGAAAGAGAGAAGAGAAACTATACCATGTTTAGACTTGGTATAATCTGCTAATGATAATTTCACAGAAAGGAAAAACTATAGATATGCAAAATTCAGCAGGAATTGTTGTTTCCATGGTTGGTCTTGTTGCCAAAAGTCCAGTTTGATCAGGAACTCTCTACACACGCTCCTGTACCAGACTCACAGTATGGCAATGTACATAAAGAACTTTTGTTCTTTCAGCTTTAGGCAGTGGATTTCTAATTCTCTCATTAATTAAAGTGAGAAGAATTTCTCTGAAGCTGCAGAGCTACTTTAGTGCAGGACAAATAGTGCTTCTTCCTCTCTAGGGAGAGGAGGACCCTGTGCAGGCATAACGTGGTGATGGGTGAGGGAAGGGCAGTTGGTGGGATAGGAGGTTTACATTGTCTGACACAGATCTCAGCTCCCTGGGGCTCCTGGCAGGAGGTTTTGAAGGTGTGGAGGAATGTTCCTGGGATCACTGGCTGTATCCTGAGCTGCTCTGTAGCCAGCACTGTAGCTGGCAGGATCAGCTGTGCTGGCCCAGCAGCCGTGCAGCTGGAGATGGAGATGTCTTGGCAGGGCTCAGTAAGATGCCTTATCATGGGATCCAGGGTTCCACCCTCTCCAAATCCTGTGGCGTATCTTCCCATGGAACTGTGGATGATTCCTCCTCAGGAGACCCATCAAACCCACAGTGAATAAGCCATTACAGAGAAGTAGCCGGTTGGATCTTTTTTAGCTTTCTGTAAGGAGATTTTAAAGCTGTGATCCACTGCTTAGCAGTTTCTGGTGGTATCATGGAATTTGTTGTGCTTTGGATGCTGTGCGTTGCAGCTTCTCAAACATACCATGCTAGTGTCCTGCAGTTCCTGCTGCACAGTAAAGGACAATGCAGTGTCATGGGTAGTGGTAACACAGGGCTGTAAAGCGCACTCAGAAAGCAGTCAGCAGGCGCTGCTTTGCTGTCATGAACTGCTAGAGATAAGCCTCAGAGACATTGAGCCATTGTTAAAACGAGAGAGGACAGAGGAGCACAAGCCAAACCAGTGGCTCCTGTGGAGCCTGAGTCTGTGCATTGGCTGTCTGACAGTTCCTCCCCCAGGAGTAGGGGTTAGGTAACAAGAACAGTGCTGTTGATGTCTCGTGGATGCGTATGTGAGGGAGGTCATGCAAGTTGCATGAGAAGTCTAGTTGAGATAAGGTGTCATTACAGCAGGCTGTTACCACAGTGTGAAACAGGCTCTTGACTACTGTGAAACAAGATTCTTTGTAAAGGTTTAGTGTCTAAAGCCCAATATTACAATGGCATCCAAGTGAGTAAATGGACTGTATCTCGCATGAAGGCTTACCTGCACTGAACTAATTACAGGATCAACATTAAAACATGAATCACAGTTTTGTGTGATTTCTATCAAGAGTAACAGAAATAAATCAAACAGCGTAGAGTATTTAATCTTCTAAGTGCTGGGGAAATGCGTGTTATTCTCTATGTCAAGCAGCAGTAGGAATTGCCAACTTCATTTTGTAGGAGGGGAATACTGTGGCTAAGGGTTAACATTCTGCTGGAAAAGCTGCAAAAGGAGTTGGTCAAAGCGGCATTATTCCAAGTACATTTTTCTTTTTTTTAATTAAAATCCTGGTTTTCTCCTGAAATGTGCGTACCACCTCCCACCTTGGTGGGAGGCAAAAAAGACTCTCCTTTTCTACCAACAGCACTGGGGTGCACTCTATCCCAGTACCTGGATGTAACCAGGGAGCATGCCTCTAAGTTGTTAGTTGTGCTGGTTTGGTTTCTTTATCTTTGGGCTCACATGTTTCCCTTACTTTTGTTGAATTTATTTATTTGCCTTTAACTGTCCATATAATGGTGGCTCCTGCCATTTAGTCCTTGGCATCCCATGTGGCATCTCCTGATGGAGAATCTTACCCTAAGAGTTCCTCTTGCATAGGTTCTCCAAAACCTGGTGGGGAGGCAAAAAAGAAAAGCCGATTCCACTTGCTGAACTTCTCAGAGGACATGTTTGCCAGACATTGAGTTACGTGCTCCATGCACCTTCAGCCTGGAGGAGAAACCTGCATTCCAAGCAATGTTCCATGAGGACCTCTTTCAAAACTATTCATAGGAACTTCAGCGTGTCAGACAGTGATATTAGTGGCATCTCAGTTATCCGATCCCCTCTGAGCAGCACTGGTTGTTGGAAGGGTTTTATGCATGTATTTTGGACTTCTGTGCTTGTATCAAGTTGCTTCTAATTACATAAACAAGAAGACATGGAAGTTACTGGCAATACTGGCTAGACAAGAGTTAGTTAAAAGGGACTTAAGGTACTAACTTCTCAGGTTGAAAAGGAGATTGAGATGGAGGGGTGTCCCTAAAGCAGTGGTGTTTTAGCTAATGTAAGCTGTGTGAGACAGTTCTTCCACTGGGGATTGTACTCCATACTCCTCATTTACCTAAGTATTCTTGAAGGCAAAGACTTGGTAAATTGACTTTGAATAATAAACCACTGGGATTTGCAACCTATGGAATGCCAGGGTTAACTGGCTGGAACGGAGGAAGTATCTCCATCCTACTTCTGCGACTTTCCTGCCATCATTTATAGCAGTGTGATTGGCACTGACTTACAATACGGATTACTCACGTGCCATTCCTATCTTCAATTCCTCACTAGTCTTCCAAGAATATGTCCCAGACTCCTCCACCACTGACTTCCTCAGCTGCTGAAATACCTGGGCATAGCAGTGGAAACCACTCATGCGTTCCTGCCGCATAAAGTTCTTCCCAGGACTGCTGGGTAAAGTTGCTAGATGGAGAGAGGTTATCACAGCAAAAAGGCAGCCTTCAACTTGAGTTATTGTGAGACTAAGTTAATAATTTTTTGTGTGTGTGTGAGGAAGGTTTATGTGTAGTCAGCTGAAGTCTTTGAGCTATTTCTCTGCAGGTTCCATGGGCCAGCCACACTGCAGATCATTTCATCACTAATCCTTATGACTTGCTGAGAGCATTATGCCTTGTGAATATCGCTTTGGGCAAGTAACTCCACCATACCAGAAAATTTAGTGCATTACAATGCATGAGATTTATAAAGGTTGTGATGAAAAAGTTAAAATGATGGGCAATATCAGTTATGTTTTAGTGAAAACCCAAAGATCAAAAAGGCTTTTAAACAAAAAAGTGTATCAGAGTATAAAACAAAACATTCTGCCTTTTAACGCAAAGAGAGGAAAACGCTTGGGATTTAACAGTGGGCAGAGAGCCAGGCTCCGCTGTGTGGCCCAGAGATGAACTGCTGTAGCACAGATTGCTTTTCTGCAGCTCACCCACCACACCTCCAGACCAGGATGGCTGTATCCAAACTGTCCAGATGGCCCAGGTTGGGGCAAACTCTTGAACCACACCCAGGAACTGTCTGGGAGAGGGCTACAAGATACTGACCATAGGGATGAACAGCACAAACCAGCATCCAGGTGCAGGGATGAGTTTGTCCAGCCTGATTGATATGTGAAGTAACTTTGGACTTGAAGTGCTTTCAGCTGAAAAAGGCTGGAGTATTAATGCACTGAATTAGGTAGCTTCATCAAGTGGCCTTGGTGTGTAGCCCATTTTACTATGACTTTACAGTATATGACACATCAGTGGTGAAGTAACCTTTCCACTACTACCTTGGAAGAAGAAAGAGCAGGGCAGGATAAACCTTTCCAATTACACCAAGTCTTTCTATGTTATTGGATCATTTTAATTTAAGAAACTCGTCCTGTCAGACAGCTGAAAGCATAGGGGTAATAACAAGCAAATCACAAAGCAGCGTTTGACATAGCTGCTAAATGGATGAAACCTAACATGGAATCGCCATTACAAGAGATGAAGCATAGTGAATGTCTGGTTTAATTACAGCAGTCAAATATGGTGGTAATGGACAACCTTATAAATCTCTTAGAGTTAGATTTTTCATTATGTTCTTAATGAAATCCTGATTACCCTGTGCTAATTGACACGAGCCCTGAGCAGACAGAGCAAATGAAAACAATCTGGCAACTGGCTGCTAACAGCATGCATTGGTACGTCGTGTCCTTCCTCACTGCTCACTGAATGCAGGCTGGTGGGACGCCAAGGATGAAGCAAGGTGGTGGCAGTGTTACAGGATCTGTTCCATGGATTTCACTATTTGTCTGTCATCTTTTTCCTTTCTTTCTCTTCTATTTGCCAGTCAATTGAATTCATTCCTAGTACCTGCTTTACTCCAGATTTTTGTTTGCTGACTTGTCTGGGCAAGCAATGGTTTTAGGCAGCCAAGTAAAATAGAGCTGTCCTGAAGTCAACTGTTGGTGAATAGAGTTTGTATGTAGCTTGGTGGGTTTTCATGAGAGTTTTTGAAGCTCAGTTCCTGTTTATACCTATAGGAGTTCTCTGCTTGCTTCCAGGAACAGGATTTTGTGCAAACTTAACATTTTTGTTTAAGATAATCAGCATATTGTATTTCTGGTACGTCTGTAGCCAAAACGTAAGTACTGGATGAGATATTTCTATCTAATGCTGAGGGTAGGCGCCTGACAGCTTTAGCAAGATTAACCTTTCAATTGGACCCCTAGTCTTTAGGATTGACTGTTAATCAAGTGGTTGCTTTGGTTTTAAATTAAGATTTTCATCCTAGGCATATAAGCCCAAGTTTCATTTTGAATCATCTTAACCTGACTTTCAGAAAGTCAGGTTAAAAGCTCAGCGCTTGCTGAAAATTAGGCTACTTTAATTTATCTGAAGTTGATTTTGGATGGTTTGTTACCCACTTTAAAATATATAGGCCATTATCTCTTGCAGTGTAAACACTGTGGAAAATGTCACATTTAATAAAAACTGTGACCTCATTCACAGCACTATTTTAAATGAGTTTCATTATTTTACTCAATGTATTATTTATTCATGTATTCAAATGTATTTATTCAGGGAAGGCAGAGATATTTTGATTAATTCAAAGACTAAATGCTCTGTACTTCTCATGCAAATTGCCAACCAAAAAAAAAGGTGAGGGGAAAGGGGAAGGTAAAACTCTCTTTGTACTCTGAGGGCAAAATGCATCATCAGAATGTAATGAATGCCTCTGCTTGTGCGCAGTCAAGTGAGGATTCATGTTAACATGAATCTTTCTATGTGGCTTTTATTATCATAACAAAAATAAAATCCGGCATATGGGTTACATATCTATTCAGTGCTTATTTATAGACCCCATTTGAATGGGGAGTGGCCAGTTACTCAGATATTGCAAGATGACTCCAGTATTATTTTCCTATTATTTCTGTAATTCTACCAGTTTTGCCTTTCTCAACTGAAACTTAACAATTAAAAAACCCCACCAAACAAACTGCAAAGTGAGAGAGGTGGGAATTTTCCAAAAGTACTTGCCATTATATTAATTTCCCACTGAAGTGGGGAGTTAATCTCATTGACCTGACATTGGTTGGAGCAGAGCTCAGGCCAATACTCAGAACTATTTAACATGCAGAGCAGCAACATGATGTAAAATTGGCACAGCTTGGCAGTATACGCAGGTTCTGTGAATTTGAGCAGGGCAAGATACTAAAGGGGTTTTGGACCAGGTCTGTTATTTTTAACTAAAATCGCTCACAGAATTTCCACAGACTTGATTTAGCTTAGGAAAAAAAGCCTGGTGAATTGGCTTTTTTTGGATTTTGTAGATACTTAGGGCAATACATGTGCCTTCTAAACTTAGGGCAATACGTGTACCTTCTGTGCCCTCAGTGCTGCAGCTGAGAGTTGACCCAAACCAGGGCATTCACTGGCCCCTTTGCATGGGTCCCAGACAGAAACCCGATTTGCCATGATCAACCATGTGCCAATTGCCACTGATCAATTTTTCCATGATCAGTGTGCCCAGCTGTGCCTGGTGATGAGGGTGACAACAAGGGTGTAGCAACCATGGGCTCTTCTCCAGCTTATGCACAGCCGAGCCAGGGTCAAGATCCCAGGGGCCAGGAAATCTTTTTTTGCACCACCCCAACCCCGCTGCTTCCCCCATCCATCCTCTGGTTCCTGATTGAAAGGGTGAAGCTGGTATCACATTGACGAGAGATTTTGCTGTGTGATCCCCCATCTGGTGGACCTGACCTATGTATTATGTCTGTGGGATGTACACTGAGTACCTTCACACAGCCTGCTGTAATTCAGGGTGCCTTCACATCTCTGATGCGAGGCCCAATTGCGTACAGTCTTGTCTGCCTGAAAGGCTGGCGGTTTTGATTGAACCCTCTTCACGGATATGGCTGGAAAACGGTTCAAGGTAGTGGGAAAAGACTGAGAGAGGCATGGGCCAGGCATTTTCCTGAGCACCTTCCAGAAACAGCCTTTCCAACTGCAGGGCGAAAATTAGGCTCTCAGATCTCTGTACCCATCTTTCTCTCTCATCTTGTATTCGTTCCCCAGGAGGGATTTCCATTGACAGTAACTGATCCTCTGTGCGTTGTGGATCTGAAAGCAGAAATTTTGCGCTCAGATTGCCAGACTGTGCAGACAAAAATATGACAGCTTGCTGCAACCTTGTATGAATCGCTGAAACGGGGGCGGGGGGGTTCTGGTTTTCCATAGATCAGACCTTAAGCACCACTCTGAGGGTTCCACAGCCTCGTGTGCATCACGAGGCAATGTTCTGTTTCATAGAAAATGTTCTATCTTGTACCAAAATATGGAAATTGATGTAATTGTGTAATGTGGAAATTTCCAGCAGAGGCGCCTCTTCCCCTTACCGTGTGGTAAGGCCTCCCTAGTCTTACCATTATTACACACACGCTGCAGTTCATCTGAACCATGGAGTGCAAAGCAGCTGATGTTTTTGATCAAGGTCTAAATTAGAATATTGCAGTAAGAGCATTTCTCTTTCACCTAAAATATGCATATTTCTGCGTTGCATTAACCAGATTCTGCGTTAAACTAGTCCTTAACAAACGAATCACGACAAGGCAGTGACTATTTATGTATCTAATAATAGATTCCATAAGCTGTATCAGTAAGTTCAAATTATCTGTCTACTAAGGCATGTCCTTCACATGGCATTTGCCCAAAATAAGAACTTCCTGTTTGACAAATCTAGTTACAGAAATTGGATTGTTACAGAGAACATGAAATACTGCCTTGGCATGGACTTCCCGTTCACTCCTGGTGACTGAAGGGGCAGAAAACATGCCCTGAAAGGTTGGGGAAATGTCTTCAGGTCATAACTTCCCAAACCTCAATGTCTCTATTATGTTCTTCAAAGCTTAAACACCAGCACTACAGGAGGCACCTGCAGAGCACTGTCAGTCTGTTGATTCAGACATCACATTCTTCTCATCTGTTTGCAGTCCTCAGTCACATCGCCATGTAAACTTTCAGGACTCGACTCATGCTTAGGATACCAAAATTGTTGCCCTTGTCATTTTTTAATTCCTCCTGTGTGAAAATTTTGGTGTGAAACTTCATAATAAAACCTGTGGGCATCTCTCCTAATCACATAAATCTCCCTATATTAGCATGTCATCTGCTGAGCCTTCAGCAGGGTGTGTTGCATTCTCAAAGATTCTCATAACTTTCTCAGGTAGATATTTTCATGACAGCTACTGGACAATTCCCATCCCTTGAGACTGATGAAACAGAGCAGCCTCACAGAGGCATAGAGGTTAGAAACATTTGTAGTTATATTTCTGGTTTTTATGAAAGTCTGCTGTGCATTCCCTCATTCTAAAAAGTGTTGGCTTTTCTCTGAAACTGCTGTTGATGTACTAGCCCTTAGGCATTTGAAAGAAAACCTCTTATACCTGGCTTTGCAATGGAAAGAACAGTGCCATTAAGAGGCAAAGCATGTTAGTATTCTTTGTATTCTCGCTGTTGCTCATTTTCTTTGCCTTTTAATATGAGTCTGCTCAGTTTCTCCATTGCTTCTATTAATTATAAGAACAGCACTTGATGGTCTCAGCTAGTAATCAGCTCTTCCTGGCTCGGGACATTGCACAAACACAGCAGAGGAAATACTGAAATCCTTGAAGTCACTGACAAGCGTGACATTAATTTTCATAAGTCCCATGATCCAAACCACAGTTGTCTTCCAGTGAAATGTGGACATGGTGAAACATTGTGCTGCTCTTAATTCCAGCCTTGTCAATGGCAAATGCATTTTTCATTGAGCACATTGAACTCAATAAGAAAATTGGAAAGTGTGGTGCAGAAGGGGAAATGTTGGGCTAGAAACTGAGAAACCTTTATTTTCATTGTGTTCTTACTTTGGTAGGTTTACTGCTTGCAGAAGCTGGTGTTAATGACAGAAGACCAGGACAGTGTTGGGTGTCACTGCTGGCTCTGCCAGACTCACCATGTCAGCATGACCAAGTTTCATGTTTATTGAACAGTGATAATGTTTATGTGCTTCACAGTGGGACTGAGAGTTTGTAATTGTGGGGACCACGTATGCTTCTACACATATATAAGCTGTTTGTTCACAGATATCCCAAATTAAAGGCTGCTGCTTTATGTTTAGGTGACAGATGCTTTAGGTCTAGTTAAGTTTTTGTTGGCCTTCACCTATTCAGTGTACAACAGTGAGTGCACTGCTGAGTGCTGTTCTTTAATGTCTAAGCAAAATATGTGTTTTCTTTATCTGCAGGTCTTGCTAGGTTAGATATATAAGATAGGTTAGTGTGACTAGCTGTCGTGTAAATTACTGTTGTCTACATTTAGACTTTTAAGAACTGAGTCTGGGAATAGTCTGTGGATTCTCTACTTTGTTGAGCTGCGGAGGGAGCAAGCTTGCATCATGCCTGATGACCACAGCCAGAGCTAGTTGAGTGGATCCTTTGATATAATTAGAGCTTGCTTTTAGTTTTAATCACTTGCTATTTAAAGGTCCGGGAGAGGAGCTGATTTACAAGTCCTCTCAAACTTTGCATAAGATTCAGGAAGGCCATGAATGCACAGAAAGTGGGGCCATTAAAGAAGCAAAAAGAGAGTATCAGCACGTGCATTTTAAAAACACACCTATAAATTTTCCATCCAAATTGTATTTGTTATTCTTCACAGTAGCTGTATAGCTGTGAGCTGCCTATTGAATGACTCTAGCGTCCTTGAACATTAAATATTGTGGTGTAAATCATTTCAGAAAACGTTTTCTTATGGTGCTAGTGAATCTTTTTAATTATCCCGTCTCTACCCACCCTGTCTGATTGCAGGTGCAGAGTTTTTAAACCTCCGTGAAGCGGTATGTTACATCCCTAGCTGCATTCCCACATTTTCATGTATCCACTCATTGGTTTTGTTAATTTGGCTGCAGACCTATCAGATTGGCCAGGTCTGGGAAACCGGAGGGGTAGAAATGCTCAGGGGTCCATGAGTCACAAAGCACCAGGCCTGGTTTGCCACAGACACATTTATGAGTTTGGCTTTTCCAGTGCAACCAACCTCAGAAAACTGATCACTGCTCCTGCCCCCTCAGCTCTGGGGCTCAGTGGAGGCCAGGTCAACCACAGCTTCAGTCGTGCCTGCTGGCTGGTTGGGCTGAGCTTGGAGGAATGAAGGAACCCATCACTGCTCCTTTCTAATGGTACAACAGGAGTTCCTCTGTGGCTTCCTCCTCTTCTGCAGCAACTTGTGAGGGATGAGGGGCAGCCCAGAGGCCTCCTCCAGCTGTACATCCTGCTTCCATCAATGGCGGCATTGGATAAGGGTGTTCGTAAGCTAATGCCACAGAAAATTGCCAGGAGTCGAGCACAGTTCGTGGATTTTCTATAAAACACTAATTACAGACTTTATTGCTGAGTGTCAAATCCATTTTCCCCTCTTCTGGGAGCCATTCAATAAACTTTATGTTCTGAGGTAGAACAAAACTGCCGTAGTTTAATGCAGTGTTTTATGTGTCTTCCCTGCACTCCGACACCTGATTTTTGCTAATAGCCCAGTGTGGATTTTCTTTTTCTTTTTAAATTATATTAATATCCATGAAATACCCTGTGACCTGGCATTTCCCTCCAGAGGCTCTCTTTCTTCCCTGGGAAGAAGCTGATATTTCCAGGAGCAGTTGCCTGTACAGATTTGTTACTCAGATGGCCACAGGCTCCAGTGGGATCAGGCCAGGTGGCATCCCCACTGCACTGTCATGCCCACGCAAGCTAAAGGGATGAGGGTGCGTTAGCATCACACTTGCTCTGCCACCCTTGTTGGACACTGTGTTCCCTACCCTGACAGCGCTGGGTAGGAAGAAGGACCCTGTGGGACCCTGCATAGTCTTGACCTAGCGTTGCATTGGCTTGCAATAAGCATTCATTGCTCTTCAAGTCAGTGCAGGATGCTGAGGGCTGCTCCCATGAACTGGGGCTAAGCAGAAAGTCTGCTGTATGCTGTGAGTACCCTGGGATGAGGACATGCTCACTCCTTGCTGGGGCAAATGCTCTTGCAATCTTGATCTTTTGTGAGGAAGGGACACCACAGCTTACATAGGGTCTGTAACTAAACCTGGGATGCAGGTTGCACTTACACCATCTAAAGGCCTTGATCTGGGAAGCACTATTGAAGAAATGGAATAGTGCAGAAAGTAAGATTTTCAGATGATTAGCGTCTGTGCTTATACTCCCTTCACAGAACCATAGGACTTTGTTAGTGCAAGTTCTTGGTCATAAACCAGAGCAAACCACACCTGGAAATTAAAAACAAGCCTGCCTAAAATGAACACCCCATCCAAGAAATGAGCCCACAGAGAAACAAACTCAGAATTGAGGTTGTCACAGTGGTTGTCATTCAGCCTTTTTTAGCTGACCCATTTCTGCATTCATGATCTTCTGGCCATGGGTATATTAAAAAAAAAAAGGAAACATAAACTATCAGAAGAAATGAATGCTTCTCAACAGAGAGTTGAACTAAGATTATAAAACATTTTCCTTCCTCAAAGCAAAGGGGCTTTAAAAACTATACTTGACAGCGCTTTGAATATGGCACGCTATGATAGTCCATGGCAGGAGGAAGGTGTCTGGATGAAAACATCTTTTCTAGCTCGTACCGGCAGTGGGAAGATTTTCAGAGGCTTTAAGAAGCCATTGATGCAGTAACTCCCATATGCAGTTTCAAATATAATCATCTCCATAGCACTGCAGGTAACCCCACCACCACTGCACCACACCAGGATTTAGGATGCACCATTGTCCTCTACTGAGCAGAGGAGCTGTGCACTTCTCGCAGTCACCCTTCAGGTCTAGAGCCATTGGGTGAGCAATAGGATTTCTTTAGGGGGTGATAGTGGTGATACGCAGCTATTAACAACAGCAGCAATTCCCAAAGAGTCAAACCAAAAGCTTTTTGAAATCAAGAGGAAGTTTTTTATTGACTTCACTGGTTTTTGTATCAGGTCCGTAAGTGTGTGTGGGGGGGGTGTTTTGACATTGCCTTAGACAGAGAATTGGTTTCTTGATAGTGCAGCACGGGATTGCAGGCTCTGCATCTTTTGGTTGTTTTTTTAATTCAGAGCAACTCTGCTTTTATTAGGCTTGTGTTATCTCTTATTTTGCTACAACCTTTTTTTGCATTTCATAAATATTAATTCCCCAGACAGTCTCTTTTGTTGAGTAGTTTTCATCTATCACAGGCTTTTCTGTTATCCTTTCCTCTCTCGTCCCAGAGAGATGTAATCCTCTGCCATCAAAAACAAGAGCTTCTCAAAGGAAGCTCTTCAGCCCAGAGATGTAGGAGAAGTATTTTTACTATGTATCATTTTTGTTTTCTTCTCTGTGTTCTTTCCCCTTCACTTTCTAATGCCAGAGCCAGGTTCCGATTTCACCTGCTTCCTTGGAGGGAGCTATAATGCTTTAAAATCCTGTTCACCAACTTTCCTCCTGTCATCCATGGGCAAACATTTTAGACCGTTCATTCATCTTTATAATGATGTCGAGGTACCACACTGCTTTACCAAATGCCTTTCAAACCTAAAGAGGTGTTCCCAGGCTGCCTGTGGTTCTGTTACTAGTTTGTTATTTTTCATGGAATCACTCAAACTACTTGTTTTCCTTCATGCTTTCCTTTACCTTCTCTGCTGTGTTTATAGTTGATTTTAATGCAGGTCAGTTATGATGTGGTAGGCTGAAACAAGCAGACAGGGTTGTAGTACTTCATTTAAGCTATACCCATAACCAACTTCTTAATGCTTTGTCTCCAGATTGGACTGATTTGGCTTAATACTGTCCAGCTATTCCATATAAACTGTTTGCTTCTCATGCTTGTGTTTCTTGCAGTGAACCCGATACTTTTACAGAAAACAAACGCTGCCTTTAACTTCTGTCCTGGGTTCAGCGGTCACAGTCATTTTTCTCCTTCTTAGTAGCTGGTGCAGCGCTGTGTTTTTGACTTTCGGCCTGGGTACAGCGCTGATAACACCGATGGTTTTAGTTGTTGCTTAGTAACGTTTACTCTGACCAAGGACTTTGTGAGTCTCATGCTCTGCCAGGGAGGAGGGGAAGCCGGGAGGAAGCAGAGACAGGACACCTGACCCAAACTAGCCAAAGAGGTATTCCATATCACAGCACGTCATGCCAACTATATAAACTGGGGGCAGTTACCCAGAAGGGCTAGATCACTGCTTGGTCAGGCTGGGTATCAGTCGGCAGGTGGTGAGCAGTTGTATTCTCTTCCCTTGTTATTTCCCTTATCACTATTATCATTGGTGGTAGCAGCAGTGGTTTGTGTTATACCTTAGTTACTGGGCTGCTCTTATCTCAACCCATGGGAGTTACATTCTTTTGATTCTCCTCCCCATCCCTCTGGGAGCCGGGGTGGGGGGTGTTGAGAGAGCAACTGCAAGGCTGATTTTATGGCTAGGCTTAAACCACGACAGCTTCTCACCATGACCTTTACGGATCCATGAACTTTAGGGTTTTTTCAGTAACAGGTTGATTTTCAGGGGTACTGCAAACTCATATATCAAATTAAGAGACAGCCCAACATGTTTAACCCTCCTTTTTTGTATTTCAAGTGATTATTTTTAATTCTGGTACAACATCTTGGAATACACTGACTACACTGGACTTTGATGACTTTCCATTAGATCTCAGTGGCATATGAGATAGTTGTTTGGGTAAATGGAAAACCGTATGTGTTGCTGCAGTACATGCTATGCATTTTCACAACACACAGTGCCAAATGTCTGCTGTTAATCTTTCATAGACACCAACTCAATATAGAAGTTACACCCAATAGTGAATCTCACAAGTGTTGTTCAGGGAAGAAATAGCAAAGGGGGAAATGTGTAAGTCTAAACCAAACACTTTGAATACCTGTGTTCTGCTGATAACAGCATTCTTTACTGCCACAATTTCCCAACCTGAATTTTGGGACTCCAGTTGAATCCATTTACTTCATCTTTATGTAACTGGGAGGACCAGAAACTTAAGGGAGGGCAAATATTCAAGGAGATATTTTGTTCTGAAATTTTCCCAGAGAAGTACCAGGAACCAGGCTTGGAAAATGAACCCCATCCCCCATCTGAAAATACGAGCAGAATCACAGAAAACTGAAAGTGCTGGTAGCATTGGGTTGCCTTGCCTCAAACCTGTGTCAGAGTTGTGCTTGGGCAGGGAAGAGATGTTGGGAGAGGACAAGTTTCCGCTGGTGAAGATGGTATTAAAATACAGAAACACTGCACCGGTTCTTTGTGGCTTGCTTCTCACATCTGGAAAGCAGGGATGATGCATTATGCTTTGAAGTTTACAGATGGAAAAAGACCAGATAAGTACTGAGCGTTATTTTTATCCCAAACCTCAGTCTGCAATAGCAGCTCCAGATGCAGCTTCAGGAGAATTATCCATCCTGCCAGCACCTGCAAATCCCTCTGCAGTTTATCTGAGGTTTATTTAGGAACCAGCATTTATTCCCATTGAGTGTGTACATCTGTTGCCTTCAGTCCCTAACAAGGCAGGTCATAGCTGAAATATGCCCATATTTTAGTGTATTCAGGACTTCACTACCTTGCCATAGGGAGCTGAGAGTACTTCCAGCAGGCTGTAATTTTAGGCTGTGTTTGAGGTCCTAAGATTTGTGGATCAACTGATCACAGTTGATCCACAGAAACTAAGTGGGGAGGGAAGGACAAGAAGGGCCCAATTCCATCTGCAATGTCGGGGTGAGTGAAGAGGGAACACAATGTATTATTAGGCTGATGCGTAGGCTCTCCAGAGCCTAGCTGGCTGTTCAGCAGTTCTGTTCTTGTGAGCTGATCTTGGCAAGTGTTTCCTCCTCCTCCAAATGCTGTAAGTGAACCTGTGGTTTACCTCTGCTCAGGTGGTCCTTCTCTCTCTGGAGCTGCAGACAAGGGAACATGAATCATTAAAGCGAAACAGGAGCAGATGTTCTGCATCAGGTTTAAACTGTTAGTGTTTGGTAGCTGCTTTATCTCAGTCTCCTAAGTACTATGTGTGTTTTGGAGCAGCCTCTTACTCATCCTGTTTTACATTCGTGTCTTCCTTCGAAAATGTTTGCATCTACTCCCTCTGCTCCCAGCCCTCCATGGGTCTGAAAGTTCAGCTTGAGCTCTAGCAGTATGGAGTACAGCTTGCAAAAGGGATGCTGGAGGGGTTAAATGGAGAGCAGCTGAGGAGAGTGAGGAAAGATCAGAGAGAAGCACGAGTGAAAAAGACTTCCAGGCAGAATAAGAGTTATGGCTAACCTTAAAATAAGTGAATTACTTTGGACCCTGTATTGCATTAACCAGGGGCTGAGAGAACACAGTGGTGTTAATAAGGCAAGTTATGGAACCTAGAGCAGTTCTGAAGACCACTGGGAAGATGGACTGAAGCTGGGGGCTTACCCTTCAACGTGCATAAAGAAAGGTGATGGCAAGCTGGAAGAATAAAGCACCCGGGGAGATGGAGAAGTTGAATGAAATTACAGTTTGTTCCTGGAAGCAGTGAATCCCACATACTGCTTTCCCCTGTGAGCAAAGCTTATTTTTAAGCAAACAAAGCCAGAGATAAAGTTAGGTTGTGAAGCAGGAAGAGAAGGTCACTAAAAACAGTAGGAGAATTTGGGAGAGGCTCTGTGAGACTTCCCTGCTCATTCTAGCTGCGGTACACAGCAGTTGGAAGATACACATGGGGATGGATTACAGGAATGGATATAAGGTTGCAGACACCTGATCAAAAGCATTTTAAATGTGGTCCTTGCTAATGGACCTTTACATGTTGACCTGCTCCAGCTAGTATCCTAAATCCACAAGGGATTTAGAAACAAAAGGATAAGCAGACTTTCATTAAATCAGTTTTATATTTGAAATGCAGAACTAAAAGGGTTGAGAGTAGTTGGATGCTGTTGTTAATCTCAAAGTCAGCTGTGCTTATGCATCTCATAAAAGGCAGGATACATTCAAAGAGGAAAATCCACTGTTAATTATCAGCATATCCGTAGGAAGCATTTGTGCAGTGGAAGCCCCCCTCCTTGGGGTGAAGTGTAGGGTAGCACTTGGCAGCTCTCCCTGCCTTGCAAAAATGGATCCTGCAGCAGCAGCGCTGTGGGTTGGAGGGGAAAATGTTAACTCTTCATTCATGGATCCAGTGGGTGGAATTTACTGCATAGAGAATCTAAAACGACAGCTCTCTTAGCTGGGAATTGTATTTCAGGTTTACTTCTCATGTCAGGAATGTCCTTTCCTGCACTGTGCAAACTCGTCACTTTTTCCTGCTCCTAAATCCATTGTCAGCTGGAAACTTTGGAGAAGGGCAACCTCTGTTCAGTATGCTAAAACAGCATCACCTCCCAGTGTTTTTTGGGAGCCATTAGGTGCCTCTGCTGTCTTGACTGAAATCATCAGAGAGTTCCAGGCACTGACTGGCTGTGGGCACCACAGGATGCTTCTCAGGCCACACAACTAAGTAAGATCAGCAACAGTGCATCCTTTCTCTCCACTGAGCTGCTGAATTTTTTCAGTCCCACCTACTTACGCATAAGAATGGCTTTCAGTGCCTCAGTACTGCCTGCAAGGACCCATGCTCCCTGCTCTGTTACCGCCATAAGCCAGTGTGCCATCTGGGTGCTTACCACTGGGATTTGGGCAGGGATATGTATATGCTTATGTGTGCATATGGGGGGTTGGAACTAGATGACCTTGAGGTCCTTTCCAACCCTAACTATTCCATATAGGGAGATGTATGCATTCCCACCCAGCTTACTAACATTATTTGTTAATCAAAGTATAAGCCCTGAGAACAGTAACAGGCTGGTCAGGATAGGCAAGCAGAAGCCCGTGGTACCTGGAGGTATTGATAGCCAAGCAGTCAGTTCACTCACAAGTACATTTCCAGGCTATGGAATACCAAGAAGTGGCACAATGTGTGTAGACTGCCAGGCTCGACATTTTACCTGCGCTGAGGGGAAGCTGCCCATGCAGCGGCGTAAGGCGAAGCACATCTCTGTGCTGTGTGAGGAGCACTGGGGAAAGAGGAACAGCGTTGCCTCTGTGCACAGGACACAGCCATCCTGTTCCCCGCTGCACCAGAGAGGGCACATTTCCATCGAGTGCGTGCTCTTGGCTCCCATCGCCTGTGCAGCTGAATGCCTCAACTCACTCCTGACTCAGGCTGTGTCCCTTTGGGCCGGAGGTCTGCGGGTTGGCACCTCTCACCCTGCTGCTCAGGGAAAAGGGGATTTCTTCCCAATCTTTCAGTGCCCTTCTCATTCACAAATGCCATGAGCGCCTGCCTAACGCTGCAGTCAGCTCATGGACAGCAAGGACCCACTTTAGGGGATTCTGCATGAGAGCAAGAGTGAGATGAAAACTCAGCTCTCCTGATCTTTGCTGGCATGCTTGAGCTGCAGGTGGGATAAAGTGGATGACAAGGATATGAGAGCAGTGCAGAGGGAGCCAGCCTTTTCACCAGATAGAGACGGAACTCATGAGAGGCTGGCACACATTCAGCATCTGTGAAAGGAGGGAGCAAGGGGACAGCACTTGGCTGCAGCCAGAGAAAGATCCTGAAAGCAAGAGCTCAGAGGAGCATTTTCTGCTTATTTTCTTTGGGAAGTTTAAAAAAGAACTAGACCGCTTTAAAAAGGGGGGGAAAGATGATAAAAAAGATGTGCAGTTTCTGTCAGGGTGTAGTTGCTGCCATTTAAAAGAAACATGAAGATTTTGTTCTTCTATTGTAAGTTTACATTTAGTATGCAGTCCCTAAATGGATCTGTTATTAGATGAGACAGAGAAGCCTTAGAAATCACAGTAAACACAGCTGTAGAGATGAGGAAAATCAACAAGACATCGTGCTAATAACTGTACCTTCCAGTTGTCTTAAATTGCGGATGCAAGTTACTTTTAACATTGCCCTCATGCTCCCACATAAAAAGGCTTAATGTAGCAATTCAGATACTTAGAAGTGCAACCAAGACACTTTTAGGTTTGTCAGGATTTAAAGAAGATTACCTGGGCATGCTTTCTGTTCTTTTATTGCTGTGCTGAGGTCTCCCCTGCTGCAATTTAGAGGGACCCAGGGAGATGGGAAGTTTCCAGCAAGGGTCTGGTGGTCAGATCCTCAGAATGCTGGATGTTATCATCTCTCTAGAGCTTGCACAGTGGATGGAGCATGCTGGTATTTGGGAAGAGGTATTGGTAGCCAAGAGAGAGGGAAGCGTTATGTAGATGCTCTTTGCTTCCCAGAGAAGCCTGTGGTGGAGTCGTTTGTGGTCAGCTACTGGCAGTGGGTTTCTTTCAATGCACAAAGTCTGAAACACCCTTTTATTTCTTAACAAAATCAGAAAACACTGAAAAGCAAACAAATCCCTTTGCTGTGTCATGGTACAGCATTGGTCCTTTGCTTTATCCCTCTTTGGACCAATCCTGGCAGTGTTAGGGTTGAAACAAATGACTGCTGCTGGCTTGTTTGGAGCTGAGCATCCCTCAGGGTTGGTGTCACTGGTATTTACTTCGAGGCAGAAGAAATCAGATCTGGGAATCTATTGATGAAACAGGCTTTCCATGTTAACCCAGAATCTTGCTTCTGTATTACTCCATTCTGAGGCAGGAAGGTTCCTGGGAAGCCTGTTGTAATAAAGATGATAAATGAGTGCTAGCATTTTAATAGAAAAGGCCTTTTGTCTTTTTAAGCAGGGGGTCATCTTAGTTCTCTTTTGCACAGCAGCAGAAAGGTGAAGAGTTTCCGCTTAGCTGTAATTAAGGCTGTGGAGAATGAGCAACCCTGGTTAGTCACCTTCTGTGAACATTAGTGAGCAGCACAGGGACAACTGTGCCAGGGAAAGTTACCTTGGAACAGCAAGGTTTAGTCTGAACAAAATATAACCTCGCCAAGGGGAAGTAAACAAAACTCAATGTTAATTTGTAATAGTTTAGTTGAGAAGAAGAAAATACATTATCCAAAGGGTTTAGATATTCTGCCAGTCTGTGTCCAGATTATTCAACTCCTTACAAGAAAAAGCAGAGTCCTACTGAGATAGATAGGAGATGAAATCAGTTCTTGTTTGTGCCACGGAACTGCTGGGGATGCGAGATCAGCTCTCTGTTCCCACCTCCTCTGGACCTTTGCACCATCCAGTTACATAGCAAGTGAGTCTCATGGGGAGAGCTTACAGCAGGGTTAAACACTGTCAGGACTGATCACTCCTATTTCCAGTGTCAAACCTTAAAACACCAGCACAGTATTTCTTGCTGGGGGCTGAGGCGCTCTATGTGGCTAGCAGAAACAGCATTCGCCTGAACTGCTATAGGATGTCAGAATGGGACATCCTGCAGCGTCCCATACAAAGTGCCTGCCCCGGTTGAGGGGGACAGGGACTCAGCACAGCTGAACATGTGATTATGGGCTTCTCCTCTCCTTGAGCAGGTTGCTACAAGCTTGTGAATTGTACGTAAAGAAACCAGTTATGCATCAACTAGTTTCTGGTTTTCCTATTTGGGTTTCTAAAGCTTTGGAGTAATATCGGTGCACTGCATGCTGAGTTAAAAATTGGAAACGTATTACCCTGATTTAGCATGGGACTGAGTAAATTGTATTCAGTTAAAATAGCAGATATCCTGCAGAGAAGAAAATAAGTATTTCTACTTGACTGTGTGACACCTAAGCTGCAACCCAGAGGTACAGGAGGAGGATTTGTGTTACTGAGAAATCCATTAACATCAGCTGCTAGGTCAGAGCTGCTGGGGTGAGTGGGCCACATAGGTGCCTCCCCCATCTCCTCCACCATGTTCTGTGCAGGGACTCACAGGGTGTCTGTCGTGGAGCTCCTGTCTGCTCTCTGCCCAAGATGTAGTTTAATGTTGCTGCCTTTTCCTGAGGGAGGTTTCATTCAAAGAACCAGCTAGCCTCTCTGCCTGCGTGGCCCTGCAGCATTCGCTGAAAGCCGTGCTCCTGAAGCATGTAGAATATGTAGGTTTGCAACAGCGAGCTTAGCTTCCAGAAGTCACCGTCCCAGGTTTGTGACGCTTGAAGGACCTGCCTGCCTGCATGGTAAGATCATTGGGGTCCCTCTGACACATTCTTGGGCAGGGGGAGGTTCCCAGTGCTGGAGATTCCTCGCTCTATTTCAGTACAGACATATCCTTTCTGCTGGGATTTTTGCTACATCTAAGCTGAGTCTCTTTTAGCTTTATTACTACTTGTCCTAACTACAGTGAGTCCAGACAGAAGGTTATTCCCTTCCTCCTCGTGGAATTTCTTACGTATTTTTGTATTTACGTATCTACTAACAAGGTGCTTGGTGACAGCCAGCATGGCTTCACTAAGGGGAAATCCTGCCTGACCAATTTGGTGGCCTTCTATGATGGGGCTACAGAACTGATGGACAAGGGTAAAGCAGTTGATGTCATCTACCTGGGCTTGTGCAAAGCATTTGACACTGTCCCACACAACATCCTTGTCTCTAAATTGGAGAGATATCAATTTGATGGATGGACCACTCGGTGGATAAAGAACTGGCTGGATGGCCGCACACAAAGAACTGTGGTCAATGGCTCAATGTCCGGCTGGAGACCGGTAACGAGTGGTGTCCCTCAGGGATCGGTGTTGGGACCGGTCTTGTTCAACATCTTCATCGCTGACATGGACAGTGGGATTGAGTGCGCCCTCAGCAAGTTTGCCGATGACACCAAGCTGTGTGGTCCGGTTGATATGCTGGAGGGAAGGGATGCCATCCAGAGGGACCTCGACACGCTTGTGAGGTGGGCTGATGCCAACCTTATGAAGTTCAACCATGACAAGTGCAAGGTCCTACACCTGGGTCGGAGCAATCCCAGGCACAGCTACAGGTTGGGCAGAGAAGAGATTCAGAGCGGCCCTGCAGAGAAGGACTTGGGGGTGCTGGTTGATGAGAAAATGAACATGAGCCGGCTTCAGTGTGCGCTCGCAGCCCAGAAAGCCAACCGTATCCTGGGCTGCATCAAAAGGAGCGTGACCAGCAGGTCGAAGGAGGTGATCCTGCCCCTCTACTCTGCTCTTGTGAGACCTCACCTGGAGTATTGTGTGCAGTTCTGGTGCCCTCAACATAAAAAGGACATGGAACTGCTGGAACAAGTCCAGAGGAGGGCCACGAGGATGGTCAGGGGACTGGAGCACCTCCATATGAAGACAGGCTGAGGAAGTTGGGGCTGTTCAGCCTGGAGAAGAGAAGGCTGCGTGGGGACCTAATAGCAGCCTTCCAGTACCTGAAGGGGGCCTGTAGGGATGCTGGGGAGGGACTCTTCGTCAGGGACTGTAGTGACAGGACAAGGGGTAACAGGTTAAAACTTAGACAGGGGAAGTTTAGATAGGATATAAGGAGGAAATTCTTTCCTGTTAGGGTGGTGAGACACTGGAATGGGTTGCCCAGGGAGGTTGTGAGTGCTTCATCCCTGGCAGTGTTCAAGGCCAGGTTGGATGAAGCCTTGTGTGGGATGGCTTAGCATGAAGTGTCCCTGCCCATGGCAGGGGGGTTGTAACGAGATGATCTTGAGGTCCTTTCCTACCCTAACTATTCTATGATTCTATGATTCTACTTTGTCCTGTTTCCTCCTTCCACCCAGTATATCTCACCCCTACTACCAGAACTTCGTGCAACAGGGAAATAAATGTCAGTTTTTCCATTGTCTCCTAGATGCCAGCTACATTAAACTGCAGTTTCTTACTCTGTTTTTTACGGGCTACTCCCAGCTCCACCCTGGCTGACTCCATGCATCCACAGCCCAGTGCTCCTCCTGGTGCACCATTTGCAGATGTCCATGGCATGCCTTTTCCTAACGAGCTCTCAAGCTTGTCCTTGAAAACCACATCTGCAGCTCCCATAGTAAACATGTAATAGCAGAGTACAGCAGCTACAGGTCACTCCCTTGGCTTTGAGCTTCCCAACACATGTGCTTGTCACCAGGCTTGGGTTTCCCAGTCTGTGATTCATCTGTGCCTTGACTGCAGCCTGGGAGTCATGAGATAAGTCCTTTTGACAGTCCATAGTGACTTGTAGGCATTTCTGCATGCCCAGCCCTTTCCCAAACCCGTTAATATGATTAAGTCCATCAAAGGTGATGATAGGTGGGGGCACGTAAGGGCTGCTTGAGGCCGCTTTGAGTGGCCAGTGGTTGCAGCATACAGGTGAATTCACCATGCTTGTGGACCAGGAAGGGTTAGAAAGATCATGATTGTGTCCCCACGTGTTACAGGTTACATGGACCAGCCCAGAGAGTGTGTGCTGACCTCCAGCCATTGCATGTGTGCGTATCTGCAGGCATGTGTTGGAGGGAAAAGGCCAGAAATTTTTCATCTTAAAATTAAATTCATAGGATAGCCAGACCTTTCAGCTTTTTAATACGGGCAATGATTTATGGCTGCACTTAAAGCATGAGCCAGGAGCAGACAAATTCATCACGCTCCATCCTTTTCTGTCAGTGTGGCGATGCAGGGCGGTCACACTGCTGGCAGCAGAGCCTTCACCATGGGCAGGCAGCACAGCTCCATCACCATGGCAAGCTGAGGTCCCAGCCCTGTGTCTTGTCTGCTTTTTTCTGCTGTAAATTAAAACAAAAGGATTGGTCATCTGCTGAATTCCCCTTCTCCTCCTTCCTTCCAACAGCCGGCATCAGCTGCTGGAAAGACAATGCGAAGTGTTCTTTGTATGTGCAACACGAGGCTCCAAACTTGCCTTCTATAAATTAAATCACAAGAAATCCACTGACGTGAAGAGTTTTTTGCTTTAATTATTCCCAGCTCAAGGCTCCTCTGGCCTTCCTGATGATTTTCTTACCTCTTGAGTGCATTGCACTTGAACTGGGTCACTTTGATTTTGCCTGCCCTGTAAGATTCCCCCAGAGCTTCAGAACAGGAACATGAGCAGCAGTATGTCTTTCACTTCCTGTATGGCCAGGCCAAAGGTCTTTCTGCCTGATCTTTCAGCCTTTCCATCCCCTTGTTCAGAGGAAACATTTTACAGGACATACACATTCCTCTCATTAGCCCCAAAGCCTGTATATTGCATGAGCACTGACACCAAATAGTTTCTAGCAGGAAGAATGGGAATGGACAGGCTTCCGAAGGTGTTTAGGATTATACAGGAGAAGGCAGCATTTAGAAGGGGGCTCACTCTTTTCTTCCTGAATCCATACCTTATTGTGTGATGGAGTCTTAGGCTGATTAAGGCTGGATTTAACATACAGCTGGCGTCACTTGGTGTCAGGCTGTGATTCTTCAAGGAGATTTTTGCATCGTTTCAGCTCGCTGGTACTTTACTTTCTCTCCAAGACAAAAAGGCCAGTATTTAATGACCTAGTTGTGAAGTTTTCCCAGGAAAGGATCAGCGTCTGCGGCTGGCTGCGTGTGTGTCTGCTGCTGGATTTTGACTGGTTTAGTGTTGTGTCATTTCTAGCACCCAAATCGTGTATCTGGACGAAGAAGTGTAAATATCAAAGTTGATGCAGATTTGGGGTGTGACGTTATTCAAATAGTTGTAGCCTCTGAACCCAAAGTGATGCAACTATTGAATTATTTCACCTTTCCCTTCTCCATGCATGCACATGGATTCACATGGACAAAGTTCGGATGTGCATAGGAAGAAGAAGAAGGAAATGCATGAAACAATTTGGGATTTTTGACAGTACAGTGCTAGCAGCTACTGTGTATGACTGACTGACTCTCTACAGCCTTGCTCATCCTTTTCTTAGCCTTGGTGCATTCTGTACAGTGGGAACCGAGAATGGTATGGTTATCTTGGGTTGCTATACAGAGAACTGAAAAAAAAATGCATATTCAGCCTTATCTTCTCTGTGGGGCAATAAGCTCAGTGCCTGGAATGGAGAAAAGAAAGCAGCTTTGTAATATTTCAAGAGTTCCCTTCAGAGGATAATAATTTGTCTCTAAAATGTTCTCGCTTAGTAAAAATGCTCCTAAGTTAATATTAGTTTTATTATCTTCTCTTACCCAGCCACTCTGTAGAGACATTTTCATAGCAGATTTGTATTCCAGTTTTTCTGTCTGTAAGTTGTCAAGGAAGATGTTAAGCATTTCCATCTCCAGTACACATGATGTGCTTTCTAGTCTGCTTTATTGGATTCTGAACAAATATTAATTGAGGTTTTGATGGGGTTCTCTTTGAGTGCTAGAATTTTTTGAAGAACTTAATTCAAGAATAAGATGCTACGAAATGTGAAACAAATCAAAGTATGACACGCTGCAAAGCTATTACTTCAAAAAAATGGGTGCAGTCCGGGTCAGGTTAATAAAATCCCTTTATCTAAAATTCAGTTCCTTTAGATTCGGTGTTTTGATTCACATAGCTGGTTCACATTGTCTGACTGTCATCTGCAGAAATCTGCAGAGAGTGATAATTATTTGTGATGATTTGAGAAATGCTTATGCTTGGACTGTCAAGGATGAAAAATTGCTAGTTCCCCTTTATTGTAAAATGCTGAATGTTTTTTAGGAAAACCTAGAATTTGGTCTATAGAATAGATATGCACTAAATAGGGTAGTTATGAATATGAATTGTAAAAGCCAAGTATTAAAGTAGTCTAAAATATGTTTATACTTTTAAGGCTGTCCATCAAAGTTGCAAGAATCTTATTCACGCTTTGTATGTGAAATCAGGATTGGAAACGTGCTTGTGTGTAACCTCATGCTCAAAAACAACCCTCAAACCTTAAGCATTCGGGAGAATATAAATAATACTGAGAAACATTGTGCATATTGAATAGCAAACACCTCCTAGAACTCAGATGGTGTGTTTGATGGGCTGGGGGAAGGAGAGCTCGGAATACCTGAGAGATTTTAGTAAACTGAAATACTAGTTTCTCTCTATGCCACGTAACTAGGACTGTTAGTGCCACCTATAGTTAGTCTATCTGACACTTTTCACTGTAAGACCTTGTTTTCAATGGATTACGAGCCTGCTGCATACGCCTTCTAAACAAATACTGTTAAGAATTTGGTGGAGAAGAGCTGTGGTTTATGCTGAGCTTAACAGTGCTACTGGATAGACCCAGCTGGGTGTTCAGCAAGGATGCAGCTGATTTTAATTGACAGCTGCTTGGACCACAGATAAGGGGAACGCTGCTGCAGCTTACATAGTTCTAGCTTAGGACAGAAGCCGAACCTCCAAACACAAGTGTAACTGAAGAATTAAAGGCAGATGATACAAAGTCTTTGTTAAAACAAACTGAAGAGAAAAAAGAATTTAGCAGAGCATGAGACTGCAAACCCATTCACAATATTTATTCTCCTTATTCCACAGTCCACCAATTTGCTTAATTTTACATTATTTTGTCATGCCCAAATGTTGTGTTATCACTCCCAGCATAGGTTGATTGTGAGCCTGGTCACATCAATGTGCAGAACTAGCAGCAGCTGCAGGCAGCACAATAGAAATAAATAAAACCCTGCCTTATAAGTGTGGCAGATACTTCTTTGCACACTAATTTTTTGTAGAGAGACAAAATATAATTAATGGAGTTTTTTGAATGACACTTAGGTATTTCCATCCTTCTATTAAAAAAGTGCTTTCATGGCAGGTACCTGTGAACTGGATTGATCCCTGCTCCTATTAATGGTAGTACATTAGTATATTCAGAAAAAGAGCCCTAAACTGTTAATTAAAAATGTCCTCTTTCAAATCTGAACTTGCTGTTTGGCCAACAAGCTTGGAAAGTCCCTCAAAGATTATTTTATCCTGCTGTGCCTAAGTAACCAGAGGAAAATGACCATTTCATTGCTGTGATTTACCTGGAATAACCTTTGCATGTCGTGGGTTGATGACTGTCAGCTGGTCAGCATATATATATATTTCTGGTTAGTATATTCTCAAGACCAGTATGCTCAAAGCCCCCTCTCCATACTGTACAGAAGACATCCACACAATCAGAATATACTAGACGTAGCTTTTCTCCCTCGTTGTTAGTTTGGGACTGATGGAGATGAGAAGCTTCTGGGATCAGCGTCCGCAGACTGCTTTTTTTCACTTCTTTTAGATGTCTCTGAGCTTGGGAGTCTCCTGCTGTTCACGTTGCCTCCCTGTTCAACTCAGTTGCTGCATCAGAAAAGGAAGAAAGAATTTTGATCTTTACATGCCCTTCTTCTCTGTCCCCCTTTACAACTTCTGCAGGAAAATAAAAATCTGTGATCAAGTGCATCTATGGTGTTGTCAGTCTTTTCAGGGAAGAACAGATGCTTTTATCAGATGTCTTCCTTTAATGCCCAGCTGAAGTCCAAATTGAACTGTCACAGGACAGATCCAGCACCAGCTTTATCACCATCCCCATGCTGCTCTCAGGGTAACCTGCACACGTGCTTGAAAGTGTCCTTTCCCAAAGTGGGGTGGATTTAGGCCATAACTTATTGTGACTTCTTGAACTGAGGGATCAGCAGGGACCTCTGCTAATGACCATAGATGCAGCAGCTGTGTTGCCACATCTCTGCTGTAGCCACATCACTAACAGCTTTGGGGGAAGACAGTCCATGGCCCTAATTGTTTGACCTGCCCTTCGCCATGAGTTTAAGATACCTGTCCCTTGGATCTTATCTCTGTGGCCGCTTCAACCTGTAGGGTGTATTTTCCTCATTAGTTGCAAGCACAGTTTCACTGGCCAAGCAGACCTCTAGTTTAAATGAATGTAGTCTCAGCCTCTTGTAATCCTACTCTTTTCCCAGTTCCCCTCACCAGCTTTAGGAATGAAATTACTATGTGACTTAAAAGCCTTGCTTGTAACTCAAAAGAAGGAGGAACCATCTTAGCATCAGATAACTCGATATTAATATATAATTTCAAAATACCGTTTGAAAATTGCTGTTATGCCTGCGTGTCTTTCATATCACCCGCTCCTTCAGCGACAGCCAGCACGACTCTTTGCTTCTCTGGGGGAAGCAGGTGGGTCAGCTCTTCCATTGGGTGTATTACTCAGCTGCAGAAGAAAATAGCTTTTGGTACAGTTGGCATCATTCTAGGACAGTCACTAAACTGGCCCTTTTTTTCAATAAGCTGACGATAATAGGCAAAAAAAAAAATGGAAGTAGAGCTTTCAAAATTGTGTTTCATCCATGGTCCTTCACCCATCAGCCATGCCAAATGGTACTGCGATCTATGAGAACAGGGCAATACCCTTTTAGTATTACATTGGTGTTTAATATGTGTCCTGTGTGCCACCAGGCAGGTCACAGCATGTGCGGAGCTGAATCAGTGTTGTTGTACACTTAGTAAATGTAGCTGACCAAACTTGTATGCCATTTCCTCATACTCCTTCAATTTTAAAAAGAGTGGGAGACAAGTAGCACTTCAAAATGCACAAGTATCATCTTTTAAATGAACTTAATGCAGTACAACCTCATTTGCAATTGCAAATACTAAGGCTGAATTTTTCCCCTCTACTCCAAAGGCCTGAAAATCTCATTAATGTTAATGTATGGGAAAGAAGTGCTTAGCCTATTGATGTAGGAATGAAATCAGGAGCAAAGCACAGCACTATGAAGATTCATCTGAAGATTAGGGTCTGAAGCAGCCATTAGATTATCAAATCTAACCTTCTTTCTAATACAGGCCATAGAATCTCATCCACTTAATTCTGTATTTATCCCAAGAACAGCACCAGAGAAGTGAATACAGTGCATTAGCATATTGTAATGTAGCAGTATATTCAGACATTTCTTCTTTTTTAATTCTAAAACCAGAGACACACAGCAGTACTGTGCTATATGATACTGATAAAAAGGAGGTCTGCAGGAGAGATTTCAGCATTTTATCTGTCTGCAGAGGAGAACTTGCCCAAATGCTTCATTGCAGGGTCGGGTGATTCATGTTAACTTGACTAGAAGGTATCAGATAAACACTTCTGAAAGACTCAACATACAAAGAAGGCCTCTTTGCTTATCAGATAGGAAGGTCAGTGCTTGCCTTAATACTTTGCTTTGAAGCTAAACTAATTATTGAGCGTAGGGCTCTTTGAAATCCACAGGGAAGTGGTGTTAAGTAAATGTAAATAAAATTACCAAAACCTTCCCCCTGTTGCTTTGATGCAGTTTATTAGGAATATGTAAAAATGCATTTGTAGCAATGAGGGTAGGGCTGCATAGCAAAACACTCTGCCATGGAGAGACACTTCAGGTGGCTGTGAATAACCAGACGCAGGAGCCCTGCGTCCTTTGCTTGGGCTGATATTCTTCGTTTCCCAAAGGAGCTCATTACCTGCCTTAGTAGAAGCTCTTCCTGTTGTTGCTGGACACAGTGTGGACAGGAGGTGAGAGAGTGGCCATCTCTGCAACTGCCGTTTAGGTCCCCCCTCCAAGACAGATTACAACCTCTCTGAAGCGGCCAGTAGCAGTAATAGTAGAAAGTTAGGGTGCTATTAACAAAATTATAAAGGGCTATGGGTGAACGTGGTGCTGTGTATGTTAGAAGGCCACATACACTTTCTTTCTCTGTCAATATGGCTTTAGCAGAGAGGTAAATTTATAGTTAATGTTCTCCTTGGTTCTCAAGAAATCACAGCTGAGTGAATGTTCCCCTTGTCGAGTAGCAGGAATCTCCATGGGCTTCATTTCTTCTACCAAGGTCATAGTCAAGAAGCAAGCCATGACTAGCATAAAAGACATCATCAAGAAGAGCACACACTGTTTTCATTTTGACAGGTTTTCCAACTCTGGTGTCTTCCTACCTCATCTCAGCAGCAAAAGGTCAGGCCAGGTCCAGCACTGCTGTAGCCTTGTGATGGACTGCAGAGTGGAGGGGGGATATGTTTTCCTGGACTAAGAAAAGCAGTGACCACATGTCAGGATGAGGGTGCTGTAAATACACTTCCCAGCAGGCTGTGTGAGCACTCGTGCTCCTTTTGTGTTGGCTTCAAAGCAAAGCTCTGGACACTCTGTGAACAGCATTTAAGCAGCACTCATCAAGAAGTTTGGAGACAAAAAGAGTTTATCTTAGAGCATAGGAACAATGTTTTTTAGCCACAAAATGTACTGTTCTATACACGCAGTAACCTACTTTTCTGTGAATTTGCATAATAAGCAGAAAGGCAGTAAGAGTTTCCCAGACACGACTCACTGGTGCCTGTGCTTCCTTTGCAGTTGTCCAACACAGCAATTCTTCATCAGATTAGACGAGACCAAGTGACAGACACGTGCCGAGCAAACAGCGTGTCCAGCAGGAAGCGCCGCGTGCTGACGCCCAATGACCTCAAGCATCTGGTCGTGGATGAGGATCATGAAATGATCTATTGCTATGTTCCCAAAGTGGCCTGCACAAACTGGAAGAGAGTCATGATGGTTTTGACGGGAAGAGGCAAGTACAGCGATCCAATGGAAATCCCAGCCAATGAAGCCCACGTGTCTTCAAACCTGAAGACCCTCAACCAGTACAGCATCCCAGAGATCAACCACCGCTTGAAAAACTACATGAAGTTCCTCTTTGTCCGCGAGCCTTTCGAGAGACTGGTGTCAGCCTACAGGAACAAGTTCACCCAGAAGTACAACACCTCCTTCCACAAGCGGTACGGCACCAAAATCGTGAGGCGCCAGAGGAAAAACGCAACCCAGGAAGCTCTGCGTAAAGGCGACGACGTGAAATTCGAAGAGTTTGTGGCGTATCTCATCGACCCTCACACCCAAAGAGAAGAGCCCTTCAATGAGCACTGGCAGACTGTGTATTCCCTCTGCCACCCTTGCCACATCCACTACGACCTCATAGGAAAATATGAAACGCTGGAAGAGGATTCCAATTACGTCCTCCAGCTGGCAGGAGTAGGCAACTACCTGAAGTTCCCCACCTATGCAAAGTCTACGAGAACTACTGATGAAATGACCACAGAGTTCTTCCAGAACATCAGCTCCGAGCACCAAACGCAGCTCTATGAAGTCTACAAACTTGATTTTTTAATGTTCAATTACTCAGTGCCAAGCTACCTGAAATTGGAATGAGGGATGGGTCGGGGGGAGAGAGGGGAGAGAAAGCCTGTTTTATTTAAGATTTTTATTTGTCATAATAAATATGGAGAATGGGTTATTTTGTAAATTAATATTTTCTTTTTTTTTTTGTTTTGTTTTGTTTTGAATGATGCTGCGAGCAGCACAGTCAAAATTATTTAAATCAATTGTAAGAAAGGACAGCTCTCTTTGCAGGGTAACAGGATTGTGACGATCTAGCTGTAGAGATGAATAATACTGCTACACAGTTTAAAAAACAAGATGTTAATTGTGTTCTGGTGAATTTCATTGATCTTGCATTCCTCCAATTCTAATTAATGTTATTTATACTTATTTAAAACATGGTCTCTTGGTAGGTGTCACTTCAGCAGCAGAGATAAGATAACGTTTGGACAATAGGAGACTGGTTTTGTGCTTTCCTCAGTTGAGCTTGTCTCTGGGTAATAATATTCTTCCATTCGCTATTGATGCAAGTAAGTACAGAAGTGGTTCTTGATACTAAACACTTTAAGAAGAGTGGTGAAAAGAATCTCTTCAGAAAGTGATATTGCACTCAGGCATACTAAAAAAAAAAAATCCTTTTAGCTGTGAAAAGGAAAAGTCAAACAGGTTTTGATAGATTCATGATATCTAAAACCCATAACTGAAAGAAATGTGAATGTATTCATTTAGAAGAGAAACTATGAACCTTTTATGAGTCTGGACTTAATGAATTTATCAAGAATACGACCAATCCTGTTTTCTCTTAATTTGAAGCCTGCCAGCCCAAATGATTACAGATTTGCAGAAAGAAACCCCAGTGTTTTGAAAGTCACTGTAGAGATTTTCGAATGACCAAAGCAATTGGTATTGATTTATTTCATATCCAGGATGGGGCTGTGGGAAGCTTAGTCCTATGCAAGTCATGCCCAAGTGATCTTAAGATGGACAACCAAAACCGGTTCAGGACAACCTATTGGTTCACCAGTTACAATATGTTGCTGTAGAGGATGTGGGCAGGTAATCTGAAAAGTCAGAAAGTCATCTTTGTGTTGATCTCTAAACATGCAAGGCAATAAAAAAGGTCTCATCTTCCTACATGCTGGTTTCATGGCTTTTCCGTGGGGAAAGACGGCGTCCTCCTTTTTTAGTTGATGCCTAAATACCGTTGACAGGGATGTTTATGATTTCCAGTGGGTTAGTATTTCATCTAAGTCAGTTCTAGTATGAGCCCATAACCTTTTACTTCAAGTGAATGTCTCAATAGCAGTTTGTTGGGATTGGGCAGATTGTACCGGGCATAGCGTACTGAGCAATTGTTTTGGGCAAGCAAGTAGTAATCTATTCATGGCAAATAAATAATGAAAACTGAGATTTCAGTGTGGATCTGTTAGCAAGCTGGTAAGCGGAAGTACAAGCTTCTCCAGGTGTTTGACGCAGGTGAGGTGTACGGCCAAGGCGACCTGCATGGGGAATGGTCTGTAGCCACCCCGAGCTGTGCCATCCTTGGGTGACAGTGTCTGCATTCAGCTCATAGGCAAAAGGAGGTGGAGGCTTCAATCAAGACGCTTGCGGGACTCTAACATCAGTTTTAAAGATCACTGATGGTTAAAAAGGGGTTTTAATTTGCCTGTGTGTCAATCTTATAATCAAACCCCAACCCCTTCCAAAAATTAGTGAAGCTTTAAATAAACCCATCTGAAGGCAGAGCTGTTTTAACAGTATCACAGCCAGATCCTGAAAACGCTGTATTGTGCAATAGCCAGTAATATCCACTGAATTACATTAGTCTCCAGGACACATATGTGGTTAAAGAAGAAAAATAGGTTCCATCTCATTTTATAAAAACAAGCCGCTGAATAAATCTCAGAGAAGAACAAATTAACATAACAAACAGCAGCTGAAGTCCTTTCGCGATTGGATTTGGTCTTAGTCATGATTCAGATCCCTTCTTTTCTTTTATTATGCCCTACAAATAAATCTCTCATCCATTCTGGAACAGCCACAGTTCTCATAACCCAGGTCCTATTTACAACCCGGAGCGCTGACCCAGTGGCTAGTGAAGAGCTGGCTGTGCCTGACAGCTCTGAACTCCTGAGCAGCTGCTGACGCTGGCAGGCTGGTGTTCTACTTGAAAGCAGTTTTGCCTCATTTAGAGTACACGGAGCTGTTGCAAGTGCCTATCACAGTGTGCCCTGGCTTTCTGTTGTTTGTAGTTCAATAGTTGTTATGTTTGTTTAAAAAAGAAACCCTGTCTGAGGGTAGGTCTCCCTCTTCCCCTCCCTCCCAGTACTTCCTGCAAGCTGTTTGTGTGCTTGTTTGGTCCTGTGTCCGACAGTGTTCATATTTTGGTCTGATTTTCTCTTCACTTATAGGTGTTAATCCCTCCAATAGAATGTAATGTGGATTTTTTTCATTTAAGAAAGAAGTTGATTCAGAAACTAAATATTTTTTAAATGGAGTGTGCTTCCCCCTTTCTTTTCTCCTTCTCTCTGGCATCACCATGGTTTTATCTATTCTAAAATACTCTTTTTAGTTTCACTGCTTTGGAGACACAAAAACACTATTTGACAGCTATGACAGGAAAGCTTTAGGTGAAAAATGTGTTCAGGAGACCTGAGGGGTGAACACTGCTCCAGCTGGGATTTTTAGCAGCAGCTTTGAGTTTGATTACCCAAGTTCTGCCTCTCCACAGAGGGCCACCCTATGGGTGGATGCTCAGCACTGACATGGCTTTTATGTGGACTTAAGTAAGTACTTAAAAGTCACTTGATTTTTAAAAGCCCTGATCCCAAACCATGCATTTGGTGTGTTACATCTACTTTGGGGTGCCGTGAATGGGCTGCAGGTCTATGTTTAAAATGAACAGCTGATGTGCTGGATGTGATCACATCCTGCGCAGTGAGCATGAAGCCCTCACCAGCTCAGAGGAGGACCACGAATGTTAAGGAATAGCCTTTTTTTGGTCAGCTGGGTGTGTTGTTTTGGCTAAGCCACAAAAATCTCTCTTTCCACCGCAGCCACACAGGAGGATGTTCAGGGTCGAGCCTCCTTATCTCAGTGAGCTGGTGGCCACCACCTGCAGTGCAGGGGCAGCCAGGGAACCCGGTTGGTGTTACCCCAGCCTCTTCACTGGGTTTGTTAGCTGGAGGACAATGGGCTGCTCCCGAGCTCTGTCTTCCTCCCAAGTTCGTTTCTGCTGTGGCCACAAACAGGCGAAACTGCAGCCACAGCAGAATGTGAAGTACAGATGTGCCCGTGGGACCGTGAGGGCCACCTGGGGAGCTGCTGTTTTAGAAGGATGTGCGTTAGTTATGGTGGAGCAATGGTGAGCACAGAGGACCCATCGGGGAAGGTCCCTAGGTCCCTCAAAGCCACTGGGCTGGAGGAGCAGCAATCCCCACACCTGAGTATCCGGTGCCTCCCTGTCACCCCAGCAGCGCCTATGGCTCCTTACCCAGCACGATGCCCACAGCTGAGGGTTCTTTCTCCCGAGATGGCCCCAAGCACCTTAACCTGGAGCCCAGGCTGGATTTGGCTCATCTGAACATGGTGGTGACTGTACGAGGTCCCCCCAGACCTGACTTGGTCCATGCTTTAGCCTCTTTGTAAACCATGTCCATTATGATCACAGAAACGTGCAAGCTGCCTGAACCATGCGCTGTGTAAGACAAGTGAAATAAATAATCCACAAGCAGAACTGCTTTTAGAATTAAGTTGACCCCAGATGTTTTAGGGTTTCACTGTAGTCTGCTGCACTTTTCAGGTACAAAAAGGGACTGTCCTTACTATTACTCTTGTTACAGAGAGTGTTATTTTCTTACATGCATGCACAATACAATGTGTACGAATAATTTAACATCGATGTGGGGTTGGATTTTTTTTTTAACCTATTTGTATGCAGTAGAAGGCTTGTTGTAGAAAAGTATCTCCTCATACCTAAGTATACTGTTAATAAAGAAAAAAAGCTAAATTATACATTGCCAACACAAGTGTGGACTGCTCATGAATCTTTCCTTAAAAAAGCCATTCAAGCCTGATTATTTTTCTAAGTAACTTCAATTAAATTGAAGAAAGAAAGTCCGTCTCTGTGTGCTTTATTTCTGGCTCATGTTTTCAGGGTGGATTTTCAGGGTGGGATATTTGTGTGCTTCCTCACAAGGGTTATTGTGGCAGGACAAGCAGAAGACACAATTATCTGCTGCTGTGGAGCAAGAAAGCTAAACTCATCTAACAACACCATTCTTGCTCCTTCCTTCTCAAGTTCCAGCCAGCGAGGATGAAGGCTGTCAGTTTAAGACTAGTTGCATGCCCGTAAATATCATCCCACCTCAAGCAAAGGTGTTTAGTCAGATGACGTGAACTCCAGCTATCTGATGAGCTTTCGGCCACATGCTTGACCACCTTTATGTGCATTCACTACAAATGGATTCGAGTTAAACATTTCCAGCAGTCCCCAAACCTGCATGGTCTCATCTGTGGCTTTCACTGAGGCCACATCTAACCCCAAAGCAGAAACTTCCAACCGGACTTTGAACAAACTTGCGAGGAAATCAGCATGCCAAATTATACTTGGGAAAAGCATACATTGAGGCAATAACTGCTCCCATCATGACTGTGTTGTTGGAAGGGACCCTGGAGACCAGCTGGGCCACCCTACTGCTGAAGGTCACTAAGACCACGTTGGCCATGGTTTTGATTAGCCAAGTGTTCAGTACCTCTGGGGATGAAGGGCTCACAGCCTCTTTGGGTTCCTGTTCCAGTTCCAGACTACCCATCTAGCAGAGATGTTTTTTTCCTAGTGGCCTTTTAACTTGTGCCCATCATTTACTACTGCTAGGAGAAGAATTTGGACTCACTTCCTTTCAAAGTCCCCTTCAAGTATCTGTAAACACGTGTAGCTAGACATGCCATCACCAGACTAAATTACGCCAGATCCCTCAACATCTTGTCAGTGATATACTTTAGGTCACTGAACATCTTGGTATCCTACCAGTGTAATCTCCCCAGCAACTTAACATCCCTCTTGAATTGGAGAGGGCCCCAAAACCGAATGTTCTGGGTGCAGCACTGCCTGTGGCAAACAGACCATTTAATCCGCCAGGCCCACAAGGCAAACATTGTCCACAATGAGAGCTGGGACAAACAGAAATAGGAAATGCACTGAGTAGGTATCCCAGCACATGGTGCACCACTTGCTGCCTTTACAGCCCAAGCCTGTTCCTACCTCAAAGGCCCCACCACTCCACACTCCCTAATTAATAGGTGGAACTGCAGCATAGTTTCCTGAAATCACAGCGTGGCTGTGCAGTATTAAGACAGAACTGTCACATTTCAAAACGTTGGTGATTTGAGTCCTCTACAGCCTCAGAGAGATAAAGAAGGTCTCAAGAAGGACTCAATCTAAGTAAGCAATCAGCCAAGCTCTGGCTGGTGTGCTGATTGCTATGCCTCCCTTGGCAGGGCATGGGTTATATAGGCTTTTAAGCGTTGCAATCCTGGTCTAAGCAGGCTACTACCCTTCCCTGAGAGAGAGTCCATCAGCTTCAATGGCATATGCATGCACAAAGATGAAGTGTGGTGTCATGGAGGAACAAGGACCAGGAGCACTGGGGGACAGATGGGGCAGGGGACTGAGTCCAAGCCCATCTGCATAGTTCAGCCTGGGAGGGGGTGTGCTGGGAGGCTTTAGAAGGTTGAAGTTACATGCACACAAAATCAGAAACTTGATGAAAATACATTTAATTTAATTCTTCCATAATTAAAAAAAAAAGTTTAAAAATATGGGCATTTGGAAGAGAGAAAAAAAATCTAAGAAATGCAGCCAGCAGAGTGGAAACTAGAGCACACACTTCCCGACCAGAAGCGCCCTGCTCTTCTCACTAGCTGTGTTACAAGACTCCAGATGCCACACAGAAGTACCTTCCTTTTCCTCATACACTTACAACTTTGCCAAAAAATTAGAGTATGGTTTTCTTCTTTGGTATGCTAAAGGACAACGTATCCAAAAGCCACCTCCCCAAACTGCATGCAAATCAGTTTTCAGAAGATCTGTATTAAAAGGGAAAAATCAACTCTATTTTCCGTAGCCATACGATCAACAGCTGACCTATTCCCCTGTTACTTGAAATGTCACTCTACTGGAGCACTGAAGCCTCTGGACTATGAGGTTCAATTCATGGTCAATGAATGGTTTCTGCTGGCTAAGTCAGTGGCATTTAGCACTGAGAGCAGTGAATTATTCATGGTGGAAAAAATATAAACAATAATTTTATTCATTTATACATTGTTTAAAAATGTATTTTGCCAATGTTTTAAAATGTTACTGACTTTGACATTGAAATTGATTCCTATTCTCTGAGTAAATGCAGGCCTGCGATAACATTTCTTTAGGTGTTTAGCAGTATATACCCTATCACTGTACCAAATGGACAGTGTGTATTGGAACAAGTGACATAGCATTTCAAGTAAAATTATGTGGGTTTGAAAATCTTATTTCAGTCAGGGTTTTTAATTAAGACACAAACAAACAGCAAAGCTGATTTCCTCAGTAAGAGAGAAATCAATCCGAAGTTTATGCCCTCATTTCTATTTTCTTACTAATACATACAGCTTTATGGTAACGTTCAGCTGAAGAATAACAGTTAAGCCATTAAGCTTCAGTGTATTCTAAAACTAGAATTATACTGTGGCAATTCATGACTTCTTAGCTAGCAAGAGGTCTCTGTGTTGTCAGCAGGTATTTGCAGTGCGACATCAAGTCAAAACCTGAACCCCCCAACAGACCCCTATTTCCTGTCAAATCTTCTGCAAAACCAGGTTTGAGGCATTGCCTAAGCCTTTCTTAGGCTGGGTTTAGTCAGATTTATCCTAGCAGGTAACTATTATAGCTAAACCAGGTTTAGTTTTATGTGTAGAGATGTTGGGGTTTTCTTTGAAGTGACTGTTTGCTCCATTAATGCAATCAATCACTGCATGTATTTTTTTACCATTTCTTTGAACTTGAAAGAGATTAATGTAGGAAAAAGGTCAAATTGGAGTAAGCAGCCACGCAATGGAGAGGCAAGCGCTGTTTGCAGAGGTGTGCAGGTAAATGCTGAGACACTCATTCAAGAAAAACAAAATGTTCTCCTTCCTGGGATTATAGCTAGATGTGATTTATTAAGAAATTTGCCACCAGTGGTATGGAAAGACATAACAATTCAGCTGTTTTGTATTAATTTTATAATGTACTTTGCTGGTTTATCATTAAAAAGTTACTGCTGTGTATGCAACAGGCTTTTATGTGCAGTATGTATCATTCCTACAGCAGACGCTTTTAAAGCCTCCGTTTTTCACTTCAGAAAATTTCAAAAACCAAATCCACCATTATTTTTTCATGCAAAAAAAAAGGAACCCTCCAACCTTGAAGTCAATGGTGCAAGGATTAAAAGGAGGCACAGCTGAGTGCAGTTCAGGTGAGAAATTAAGTCTGTTTAACTACGGAAAAGGAATGCAAGCTGGGAGGCAATTTAAGACGGAAAGTCTCTGTTTGGGGAGTCTCCTTGTGAGATACTGAGAATTAGAGGAAAGCATCTGAGAACACGGTGAGGTGAGTAAGCCGCTTTGCTTATTGTAGTATGTTTAAGGTTACCTGGCAAATCTTTGCAGCGCTATTGGAAGCTGATTAAAAACTACAAAGGACTCATATAGAACACTAATGAGTATTTCCAGGCTGAGACATGCAGCCAGAGGAGGGTACGTAGGCTCTATCCCAGTTCCTAAGCAAGGAGTTACTCGGTTTGCAGTGCCTGGATTTTTCACACATGTAAAGATGTCACATGGAAAGCATTCAGGGAACACTTCTGAAATAGTTAACTGGTTTCAGGCTGAAGACATTTTGTGCTTGGTGTAGGCTCCAGCTGAAGCCTCTAGGAACAGTGTGCCCTCCGTACCTTGAACCAGGATAAGGCTGCAGTCAGCCTTTTGCTCGCAGGTGCTGTCATAGTCCCAGCGGTGGGTGTTACTGTTAATTCCTTCTTTATTATCAAATTACAGTGCAAAATGAGCTTTTGAGGTGCGCAGATCTCCAGCTGGAGATAGAGATGTTAGCTTTCCCTCTAGCAGGACATTTCCGTAGATGTATTCAGCCAGGTGTGCTCCTGCTTTTGAGTAAGATAATTTTTCTTTTGATCAAACAAAAAGCCTCAGGATAATTAGCTGAAAAGGTGATGGTAATAGCTAATGGTTTCCTTCCGCATCAGAGATCTTGCTGATGCGATCTGGATATACATCATGACAGATATGAACTGAATGGAGCTGCATGCTGCATTCCCAGATGCTTCCCCAGCAAAGAAGCATCCTAAACCTGGGCATCCTACCCCCTGCCACTCACAGAGGTTCTTCTCTGTCAAGTGACCGTGAGTCTTCCATGCAGATCAAACATAGCTCCTTGTATGTTTTGCCCTGAACTTCAGAGTTTTGTATGAAGACAATTAAATTTGTTGTGTTGACCAATGACTCTGGGCCATACCTCCCACTTCACGAGGGAAATTAAACTGCTGTCAGTGCTGTAACAAAGCTGTCTCTGCTCTACAGCCACTGGCACACTCCAGTAGCCCTGAGAGGCAAGGAAGCAGACCCCTTAATAATTCTTCTTCCTGTGGACTTCTGTTAGAATAGGGACTCCAGATTACCTAGGGGCTTTCAGAGGCTGCCTGCAAAGAGGACACAGCTGCCCTCAGAGTGTACGAAGGGTGCATGGATCTCAGCTAATCCATGGAGCTGTCAGCCTACCCTCCTAAGAGCAGGAGAAATGGGAAAGAAACCCAAACCTCATCTTAATGTGTGACAGGAGCTTTCCACAGAGGTATGAACAGGACTAGATGGATTACAAGACGTAGCCTTACCTAGCAGGAGACTACCAGGAACGTGTGAGAGATAGATGCACACAACATGGCATGGTTGTGTGGGCATCTGCAGCAGGGTATCTGCAGGTATGTAGTGGTTCTGAAAAAACATCAGGTAACTAAAAATGAGCTTACACTGAACACCTCAGTTCCACAATATGACAGAAAACTGGGTGCAATGTTGTTAGGGTTGAATTAGAATCAGCAATCAGAAAGGCGAACAGTTACTAGCTTTGTCTCATAACACATGCTGTGAGAGGAATGTTGTGCCTCTCACAACATGTATTCATGAGACAAAACTAATAAGTGCTTCTTGTAATGAGTGCTAAAAATGTTCAGGTTTGTTGCTATTAGTGCCCATCTGAAAGCTGTACATATTCCAGAGGTATGTATGCATTAATCAGCACTTTAAGTGCAGCTTCTGTATCTATGAAACATTTATGTAAGGCAATAATCTCAAGTCGGAAGGACTTTAAAATATTTAGAGTCCTTAATAAATTTTTAAGCGCCTTTTTTGCAGCACACAGCAGATCTGGACTTCCTTTAATCTGATGGCCATTTCTGCATCTTCTGCTTCTCTAGTAAGGCATGAAAATACAGAGGACATGGATTGCAGAGGTATCTGCAAGGTCCCATCCCATAAGAAGTCAAAAAGGTAAAGGAGAACCTAAGCACATGCTTTAAACACTTGGCGTGGGGCAGAGCAAAGGCCCATAGAGCAGGGGTGGAGTAGCTCAGTAAATGCATTTGGATGGGTCAGGGTAACTTGCATGCACAATTTTTTCTTTCCCCATTTTCAGCCAAGTCTTACCGTGTACCAGCAACACAGCGGGTGTCTTGGTGATGGCTCTTCCAGCCATAGAGGTCTCTGAGGTGAAGAAGCCCGCACAGCCAGTACTACACATTCAGCACAGTGCCAGTCCTACATAGTACCGTATTTTATTTAGTGCCAAGATCATACCGTCAGGCTTTGCTCAAAGCAAGATATTGAGTTCTCTCCAAGGGGAGAACGTAGTCATAGCTCATGTCAGTCTCATGCACAGAGCACATAACCAGACGTGGTATCTAACAGAGCCAGGTTTCATGCACTTTGGCATGGTAACCTTGCAGTGCTTTAAAAGTGCCTTCCAAAAAATGAATCGTCTTTCTAATGTGGGAATAGAGCAAAGGCCAGCTGGAAATGAAACCCAGGAATGAGTGTGCCTTTTTTGTGTATGAATTCACAACATTTTAGCTCTTTCATTTTGCACAAATGACATGCAGGTTTTGTGAGCGTTTATTTTCAAAGGCCTTAATGTGTTCTGTTACAGAGGGTGACCAGTTTCCATATGTATGTGATAGACTTACACTACCATATTTCTTAGTGGCCTTAATGGACTGGGTCTAAAGAAGCAGCAACTGCAATCTCAAAACATTAAACAGAAATGAATGAAACAGAAAAGAGTCGTCAGCCAATCTTCATGTATTTGATAAATACAGAGCTTGCTTACACCTCCAAATCATTTCCACTTTAGTCCACAAATTCAGGTGATCTTGGTACCTGAGCTTAATGTGGCCAAGCTTACTGAGCTAACTTCTATTTTGGAAGTGCTCCAAACTATAGAGATACTCTTCTACTTTAAGTGAAAGGTACAATTCATCTCCCTAGAACTAGAATTAATCAGACATGTCTAAATTTTCTTATGTAATGAATAAAAATTGGTTCAGTCGTCAGAGCAGTTGAGATGAAGCATGTCTGGATGTCACTCCAGAATCTTGGATACTGTAAGAAAATAATCATCTGTGTCAGCCCAGGGAAAAACACCTGCTTCAAAAACAAAGAGGGGAAAAAAGATCTTTATATCTTTGGAAGATATAAAGCTAACTATAGTATGAGGAGTCATAGGAAAGTAGTGGATGATTGCTTCCCAAGTATAAAACTAGTATTATTGCTCATAATTTTTGGAAAACCATTTAGAATGTCAGATTTATTAAAATGCTGTTCTACTGTAGACAGGACATGGCAACAACTTCACTGATCAAAACCAGGAGATGACAGAAAAAAACTGGTAAACAGACAAAATCCTTTTTAGATCCTGTTCACAGTAAAACTTGGAATGGAAATCTGAGAACTTAGAGATATTAAATATCTCCCAAAGATGTCTACCATGTAATTCATTCAGGACCCTATTTCTCTTGCAAGAAGCAGATCTAAAATTATTCAAGGAAAGCAATTCTTTGACCCCTCAAGACTTCTTAGCTAGTCTTGAAGAGAAAGCAATCTCCCAAAAGAGCAAGTTGTAGAATGCTAAGTAAAGGAAGAAGCAAACTTCAAGTATAGTTTGAACTGAGAAATAAAAGCATAAATAAAGCATATGATGAATTATCCTGCAAATTAAATAAACAACTAGCAGGACTTGAAATCAAATTCAGTTTTTCGCTGCAGAGAAAGCAAGGCACATCCAGCCCTGCCAATTCTCAATGACTAAGGAGTACACTGATGCTCTTTGGTACCCACCCAGAATACTGCAATCATGTATATTTATTAAACATGTTGGTTCTTAGCTCTGATTATGAATTATTCATGTTTTGTTAATAGTCCGATTCCCTAGAATATCCATGCAGAGCATGCATGATGATCACTGAATCATTTTCACTGAATTTACCAGAAAGACTTTCCTTCATGACTATCAGAATGAGGCTTTAATGACAAAACACACCTCTTTATTAGTTCTTCCTCCCCACTTTTAAATACAGAGAGCTGATTTTTAACGTTGAGTGTGTTTGGGAAAACGATAATACAAAAGATAACTGAACAGACTGATTTGATTAGGAATGGGCTAGAGAACACAACTGAAACGATGTATCACAGAAAACCTAGCCCAAAATGAAAGAAAAATCCCACTAAGAGACTTCACATTGCTTCCAGTACCCCTGGTACTGTTTTTAAACATCATCTTACTCTTTTTAAAGCAGGTTATAATTCAATTACCATATTCTATTGCAATTTTCTGCACCTCTAAAGAGATTATTTCCTTCGCACTAGCAATTTTACTATTACAACAATAATAAGGAATTTCAAGTAGTTAATTTTACAGAGTGCTTATACTACTATTTCCCAATATGTATTCTGGATTATTCTTGGACTTGAGAGCTTTTCATGATGTTCAGAACTGAAGTAGCAAATCCATTAAAAATACGATAGACCTTATTTTGAGTCCTGATTCAGCAAACTATTCTGCATTTATAAAGCTTTAATCCTCAGGCAATTTTAACCTTTGTATGAGAAAGTCTAATTTAGTTGGCAAATTGTAAAAAGAAGTGAAATTAATTTGCTGCTCACCAGTTACTCATCAGCATTCTAAAAGCCCCAGTGAAATGCATATATTAAACATGGGAGTAGAAGAGGATATTGCAAATATAAACATCACAGATTAAGACAAGATGTACAGTGATGCTGTAAAACTCAAAATATTGATTGAAATGTGTTAAAAGAAGAAGCCTCCCCTGTATCAAGCAGCATAATAAAGCTGTGCAACTATATCTGCTACACAATCACTCTGAAAATAAGCTGGAGTCATTCAGTAACTCACTAGAATGCAAAGATCATTTCAAAGCATTACACCAAATGAAAAAAATAAAACACCTATGGTATGAAATGCTTCCGACTCCAAATCTTAAAGCTGTAGTTTAGCGAATGAGATTCTCCCCTTTCATGAATACTCTTAGAACAGCAGAGATGGTCATAAAATCCTTCAGAATGGCAAATGATACACATTTCAAATAACCTGCCCCTACTTCTATTTACGCTACAGATATTTCTGAAGTAGAGAAGGAAAGAGTAGAGAGTAAGAACGGCCAAACAAGGGCACACTGACAGTTACTCAAAATCCGGCTACAGATAGCAACTCAAAGGCAAAGTGACTGGAGCTTCTGGCTGGCCTAGAACATCAGCAGAATGAAAATTATATGAGAAGTTGCAGGAGGAGCTTTAAAGATGACTTCCAACTTAAACGAGGTGAATGAGCTAAAATGAGCAAGAAAGAAAATGCTACATGCTGACACAAAAGCAAAGAGATTTGAATCAGATATAGCCCTGATTTAGGCTAGAATTTATAAAGGCAGGTTTGAAAGAATCTCCTAGTAGGTGGAGGGGAGGAAAACGTGATGAATTTTATACAAAGAGTGATCATTTTATCTGCAAGATCATAAGATATGGCTGGCTTGATAACAAGAGACAATAACAAGTCAGGATATTCCTTTCATTTTATGCTTTAGGCAGTACAAAGAGCACTCATTTGTCGCTAATAGAATATTTGGTAACATTTCTTGCCCACACATTCATTGAAGTAATTGACTATTACTGGGATGTGTTTAAAAAATCAAGTTGGTGGAATACTGTGGAGAGGTTGACTTCACTTTAGAGTTAAAACTGGTTTAGGGAGTACAGCTTTTGTGCAGACAATTAATTCTCTGGTATCCAAGTACTCTTTTGTGCCTTCTTCCATATTATCCTTATGACTGGAATAATATTCACCCTGAAACTTGGTGGTAAGAGCTTTTTATCTTCATAACACTAGATAGCAGAGGTAGCAAAGTTTTTAAAATGCCCCTTCCACACAGGAATCAAAACCCCTTCCATTTCATATGTTATTTACTCTTTGCTCTTTCAGATGTCAAGATTTTTTCTGCTTTATCAATGTCATACTTCTTTCCCCACTCAAACTCCTCTTTAATCATATCTTACTGAGAGCATTCTCTCTTTTTTTTCCCCCTCACTTCCACCACTCCCCAAAGTACCTCTTTTTCCACCTCTTTCCTAACTCCTTACAACACAAATTATATTTTTCCCTACCCGAAAGCCAAGTTTGGTGGTGCCTTTTTATTCTTTTCTCCAAATAACTTCCTTCTGTTTGCTCTTCCCTCTCACAATGACTGCTGTGTGAAGTTTGTACCTCTTTCTTTCCCTCAACATGTATTTAGCTCTCTCAACTATTCAATAAACTTCCCCCTCTTGAAGTACCACATTTTACCATTACACTCTTCCATCCCTTATTGTTTCCATGCCCACATTATTCCAGTCTGGCAACATATTTCTGTTTTTCAAATTGCACTGAATTTGTCCCATTTTACATTTCTTCCCTAATTCTGCAATCTAACCTCTCACCTATTAGTCGCAGACTGTACCAGCAGTTGTTGCTTATTTACTGGATAAACACTTAACACACTAAGGATACTATCATGACTAAATACCACAATGCCCTCATGTATCAGATAAGCACAGATCACAAGTATCTCAAAAAATTTCAGTTTTAAAGAATCTTGCAATTCATTTAGAAAGGATTCTAAAACCCAGTAACTCTAATGAGAAATGTGCTTGAAAAGGCAGATTAGTTGATTCAGATGGCAATTCTATCAGAATAAAATAAAATGCATCTTCATCTGTACCAAACCCGACCATTATTGAAAGAAAAAGTTACATCTAGTCCATTTTAAAGAATTTAATAGTTGTATTTCCCACAATGCTACATACAAGAAACTGTTTTAAATAACATTAATATAAACTAAGAAAAGTCAGAGAACCTTAAGTTAGAAAGATTCCATCTTTCCCTCACATAGTAAAAGACATAATACATATGATTTATGCAAACATCTATATTATTATAACTATAAAAAAGTTTAAATAAAAGTGTTTAAATGAGGGAGCTAAAAGTCAGGCATTTAAATCCATGTGTAGGCACTGAATAGCTGGTTTAATTTTCAGAATTGCAAACACTTTCAACTTCCACAGAGTTTAAGTTGACCGACACCTATAGAAGTCCCATTAACACTTACCCACAGAATTTAATTCATCTGAGTAGGTCCATCAAATTAAAAGGGAGCACTTATATGCATAAATCACGACTAATGTTTACAGGATTACAACATATGCTGATATATGCATTTAGTTTTCTAATTTCAGTCTCAACATTTAAAAGTTTCAATCACAACATTTAAAATATAAGTTGTTTATTTAATTATGCATTTAGGATGTACGTTATAGTCTTTAAAAACATACCCCATGAGGAACTCCCACTAGATTTTCCAACAAAACAATTTGTACTTTTTTTGCAAAGCAGCAACCAGAGTCCTCATGATCAATGTATTATTCGAAATATTGAGGTATACAAATAAGAGAAATCATTCAGAAGCAGTCATTTTCCTTATTGACCATATTACTTCCACTGTTTGAAAGCCGAAATCCTGTTAGCAGAGATTTCTGCTTAGAAATGGATGACATAGATAGGTCTGGAATTTTAGAAGTTCATTTTATTTCCTAAGTGCCTAAAAAAGGAACATAATCTTTTATATCCCAAGTTTTAATTAGGGATCAGTGTTTATATTTGTATCAACACCTCTAAATACTTCATTAAAATCAGGATACTGGCCATCACAACACCATTAATATCAGTTAGTTAAACATCTTTTCAGTTGCTAAATGAAAATACACTTTCTAACGCAATCATTCACTCATTATTATGAGATCAGTGTCACTTTATTTGTCTTTACTATGCTCTTGTTCTAATAAATCATAACAGCAAAATAATTAGGTTGCTCTTTCTAGCACAAGGAAAAAGGACTCAGTCCTGCAAACGCTTTTCAAGTGTCTAATTTTATAAATGTTGATGGTCATATTAGAATACACAAAAGAAACCTTGTGACAAAATGTTTAGACTATCGGGGTTCAAATCACCAGAACAATTATCAATACGAAGTCTGCAATGGTCAGAGAGCTACGGCACTGAGATTGCAAAGTAAGAACATATCATCAACTGATCAGGTAAAGTCTATGAAACTCAATTAACCTGGGTTCTACCAACCATTTCACTGGTAAAATGAAAACGTACGTACCCCCTTTGCTCCCAGAAGGGAAAGACAAGGCAAACCACTGACTGGGTCTTGCCCTCTTCTTCATTACCACTGAATGAGCAATTAGAGATTGTTCTGGTTTGCAAAACAAGTAAGGGACTGTCCTTTTAAAAGGCCAGATCTTTTAAAAATTAAAAACTTTACAAAGGATTGATTTGCCCCTAATTGTGTCTACTCAGCTGTCTTCAACTAGCAGCAATCTACCTTGGTTTCTGAGTAAAGGTCTCAAGTTTCCTTTTAGTTCCACCCTATTTTTTAAAAAGCATACCAAACTATATCATTAAGGCTGGTTTATATCTGTGTCAACTTGATTTACATATACCAAATGGAACAATCACTTTGAGGACTTTCAACTAGAATGAGCAGTCTTGTCAATATTCCAGGAAAAGTTACTGTACCTATTGGAATAATTAGTCTCCAACATCACCATCTCTATCACCTATGAGCCACAGAAAATGAAAACCTACAGCTAATAAGGCAGTTCCAAGCAGATCTCCCAGTGCAGTAAGATAAGGGATAGAAAAACTATCAGGATCTTTTCCTTTTTTCCAGAAGTGGTGCACCATCCAGTCAGCAATCCATAACAGAGTAAACACCTACACAACACCAAACAAACAAAATCTGTGTTATTATCACATAAATTACATTGAAAGGAAATCAACAGCTAATATTATTGTCTCCTTAGTCTACAGTATTATTGTATATAGCTACATTTGAAAAATATAAATAATTAATATGAATGAGTTTCAGACTAAAACTCCCTACGTGTACAGACACAGTTACCCAACTTCTCTCAGTCAATCGCATGCACAGACAGAAGGAACATACTGAACCATTGTCTGTGCTTGAGGACTTCTGAAAACGAGAAGAAAAAGCAAAAACTCCAATCAAATATGCAACTGCACTTCCCACATGACATTTTGTACAGTGAAAGTATTAAGTGGGGCTGCGAGATCATTCAGAACTGACACTGCCCCAGATGAAAACACTTGACTCAGGTGTAACTCTTGTTTCCACAAGTCTAGAACTGACCTGATATCAGACATGATATAAAGAATAGCAGGTCCAGAGTAAGAACAGTTTCATCTGCATTGTATGATCTGCAAAAAAATGGCCTAGAAGCTACTTTTATGCTTGAAATAGCAGCTTCAACCCTTCTGTAATAAGGCACACCTGCAATATATATTATGAAATTGTCACTCCAGGCTGAATTGGTCCCAGAATAAAAAATTTCATTCCCAACTGTGAAAGTCTGAACATTCGAGAGGTTTGATCTTAATACTAAAAGTATGCATAATCATTAAAACAGTTTTAGAAAAGAATCCTTTTAATGTTGCACAGCTGTATGATAAGACATTCTGATTTGGACAAATCATGTGGTGCGGCATGGCACAAGATGAATGGAGAAAGGACCACTAACAGAGCTTCTATTTCTTCTCGTCTCATCTAAGGAGCTGATTAAGATGAAATAAATACTGCATTTTATCTTTTTAGTTATTCAGATCCTTAGGAAGTAAACCTAAGACAGTTCCCACCATAATTCTTCTTTTAAAAGTCTACTATGTACATTTAAAACAATATACAGTATCAAAAGTAATAAAAGGCACAAAATTCATATTTTATTTAGTAAATGATCAATTACTGGTATAAAAAGCATCTGTATGCACTTACTTATTGAAATACTGATAAGGTGGTTGCAAGACACTTCTCCACAATACAAAATACAGTAAAATGAATGTCATATAATAAACTGCGCTGAAAAGTCTCTCAATTAATCTTTGCTCTGCAAAAGTATATGTTAAAATACAAGCCTGAATTTCTAATTAAATAAGGAAAAAATGGGAGTATTTGCCTAATGAAAAATGCATGGCTTATTTATACAAACATATCATCTGAAAAGGGAACTCTGTAGTCTAAGCTAATTATGCGAGTCCTAGGTGTGCTGACTGGAATCCAAACAAATATATTTAAAACAGATGTTTTCTTTGGAAGACTATCAGATTCTTTGAGTCTGCTCCTTCTTCTAAGAGACAAAAAGAGGCCTGTTTATAAAAGACCCCATCCATTAACATCTCCTACAGTATGTGCACAGAAGACTCTGTAGCACCCCACATCAACAATAGCTCTGCATGTTCTATTACAAGATGAAAGCATTTGTAACAAGAATAATTTATAATGAATTATATAACACAACCCATTAGATGTAACACACACAGTCCCATTGAAATGACAGTGCGTACTTCTGGCTCTTAAAAATCATGACACAAAAAAACCCTTTCATTTCTTCATGTGTTTTCCAGCTTGAAATAACTGCCTTAGACTACTGTGAAAAATTAGCAGTTTGGCAAGTAAGTTTTGTGAACCTTCCCAAATAATTATTTTTGCTATATTAACTTATGGGTGCGTAACAAATAATGCAAATTATAACAAACCTGGCTTCTGTAAGTAATTGGAAAAAAGTTATAGCATATTATATTAGCTGCTGCTTATACCAGTATATGCTGGCAGCTGGGACATAGTGCTTCCAGAGTATGTTACAAGACTGCAGTTCACCAGCCTTTATTTTTGGTGAAGGAATAATCATTATGCATTTGCATGGCTAGAAAGTCACTAACATTTAAGAATTACACAGATCAGTCTTTGGAAATGGTTACTTATTTGGCCACAGTAGTTTGTATTAGAAGACAGAAGAAGTCAACCAATGGGACTTAAATCCTTAATAAGCTTTCTTATCAATGTTAAGACGGGGCAAAAGCCCTACTATTGAGTTTGCTGAAAGTAAGTCCTTGTATTTAAAGTGATGCGAGAAGTCGCTCACAAAGATCAAAGAAAAAACATACAAAAGACATTACAAGACTTGTTACTTTAGTGGCACAACAGAACTACACTCCTATAATTTCAGCAAAATTATGCAGATGGCATAGCAGTACAAATACTGTATACTTCTGCTCTGCACTGATGCTTTGAAGAAGAAAGCCTTCCTACTTCTAATTGAAAACCAGATGGTTTTCAGGGAAAAAAATAAAGAGACCATCATCACAGAAAAGCCTAATAAGATAAACAGATAATTTTTGTACTAACATGAAATGCTGTAGAAAAGTGATAAGAAATGCTTGTAAATATATGCAGTTCAGCTCAAGATGTGAGCTGGTATTTTAAAATTATTTAACATTCAGAGGATGAGAATAATTCAATGTTTTCTGAAGAAAGGGGGATGAATAGTAGTAGAATTATGAAACAGAGCACTAGGAATTTTTCCAGACCGAAGAATGAAATAACTGCAAGGTTTAAGAAATGTAAAAGTAACTAAATATCTCTATATAAAAAAAGATCTCAGCAAAGTGAGACACTTTATAGTCACCGATCAAGAAAAAAAAAAATCCTAGAGCATGGACTGCAAAAATACCGAAAAATTCCAAAGTTTTGGTATTTCAAAAGGAAGATCATGCTACATTATTACTTCGGGGAAAAAATTACAATAGAGATTGAGGAATATGAAACTAAAGACATCATCAGATTTAGACTGCATTTCTAAAATGATCTATCAGTCACATTGTCAAAAAAGGTCCTCAGAAGACAGAAGCAGCAGAATCTAGCAATGAGAGGGAGGGAGGAAGGGAGGGAAGAAAAGACCAGGAGTGAAGTCTTTATAAAATCCTAATTATGAAGAATCTGAAAATAAGGGGTATAACTACACATATAATTTTGTACAACAAAGGGCAGAAATAAAGAGAAACTTGATATTGAACTTTCTGATTCAAATTATATCAGACTGGAACTGAATATAAATGCTTAAATTAAGAGTGAGCCTCACTATTTAAAGCTCAAATCTTACAAATCTTATAATCAATAGACTAGAAATGGGAACAATATACACTACAAAGCAATTTTTTTCCTTTGTGATTGGGCACAAAATTTAATTCTTTGCAGGTCTTTAGATACGAATAACAAGTTTAGCTACAGAAAAGTTACTTTTGGTCTTTTGCACGTAGTAAGGACTGCTAAAAACTATCTGCATTTTCTCATGCGATTAAATTCTCACGACTTGTGAAATGGGAAAAGAATTAAACTCTACTATATAAAATAAAAATACATAATTCCCTTGAAACTTTCTTAATACTGTCTAGACTTGCTGTAGCTTAATTGATACTTTGCAGCATTCTATAATATTTGTATTGTTTCTTTTACCTGAGATGACCATATTTCAAGAGTGAATGCAGGTCAAATTCACAGTGATAAGAAGTATAAGGTTGAAATGCATCATATTTGTAAAGCAGATTTGAATCTTTTATATTTATATTAGTTTATACATTAGTTGCTGGGATTAGCAAATTCAAACACCAAATTGGGAAAAGAAAGTTTAAGTTACATATTTGCATATGCTTTCTCACATGGGCATTATCAAAATTCGCCTATAAGCTTAGTACCAAGACCTTTTAGCAGTTTATTTATCATGCCTTGGACAGGATATCCTCCATGTTACTAGTACTGCTGATTCACCTTTGATTTTTCCCATATGAAGGTGCATTACAAAGTAGTTTCCTTTTGTTACTTTAGACAGGAAACACATGCAAATAATTGTGGAATAAGAACTCTTACAAACCTATGAAATGCAAATGTAAAGTTTGGTTTTTGTTTTTTAGGTTTTTCAATTATGAGTGAAACCCTCCAGTTAAGGATCTCTAAAGAACACTGTGTCCTGACTCTGACACCATTCTCAGCAGATTTACGGTTTAGATCTTCTGGTGGGTTTGAACCTTCATTAAGTTAGCTCTTAAATTTTATATTACATTCCTCAGATTTTAGATGGCTTTAAATGTCTACACGTGAAGCTAAGTAGTAACTGTAAAGTTTAATAATAGATCTACACTGAACTTGCTGACTTCCATTCTCTAGAGCCAGAATTCTGCAGTCAGTGCACTCAGAGTATGGTCTACATCTATTTTTCAAAGGAAATTTGTCTGCCCTGTCTTCTCAGGTAGCATATCTGGTGTGTATCTTGTCATAATTTCCTTCAAACATACAGAGATTTCCTTCAAGTCTGGCAGCAAAGAAACCACTGAACAGCAAGCTCTTTCTTGCTGCTGCTGTTTGTGCTGTGCTTAAGTGGTATTAACCACACTATGTTATCCGAGTACCCAGACAGCATAGCATACTTACTTATATGAAAGACTAAAACCTCATCTTGAGTAAAAAAGGGGATACCATTTCAGCTGAAGTTTTTTTCTAAAACAGTTTGATTATGGCCCCTTTTTTTTATTCCACAGATTTAATCCAAATTCCTGAGACTGCCTTCATGATTTCTTTGTTGGACATCCTGGTTTAACCAAGACAATCCTAATTTCAGGCCATTTGTCAGCTGTCTGAATGGGGAGTGCAATCCTGACCATTAAGTTTTCAGGTATGCTCAATGTGCACTTGCTGTAGCACAACTCAGTGTGTCATGCTCCATACATAAGCACTTTGAGCTCATCCTTCTGGAGGCAAAAATTATATATCTCTGCTAATGACCTGGTAGGAGCCAGGCTTCTACCACAGACAGCAACATCCCTGGAATTGGGAGCATGGGTGATAGCCACATTCAGATCCCAGTAAATATGGCAAGTCTGCTTCTCATGCTGCAATGAGAAAGCACTGAACATACAAAACTGTCCACATTGGGACCTTAGTTTTCATATTTCCTTGAATAATGTAGTCTCTTTTAGCAGTTAACTTGCTTTACATTTCGGAAATAACCCTTCCTATTAGAAAAAGCAGTATTTAAAATGCATCAATATTTTCTCTAAAAACACAACCTTCCTTATTTCTCTATAATGTACAGTATACCCCATGAGTTATTTTTCCACACTGAAGAGGCCCATACCATCATTAAAATCCCCACACTAGTGAGACATCCAAGATGCTTTTGATGTGAGAAGGAAGTCATTATGAGCACTGCTGAATTCTTGGCTTTCTATTGCTCCAAACAGCCTTGAAGCCCTGCAAAAATTACTTCACATCTGACCTTCACTGGATAAGGACTGCATTTTGGAATTACTTATTTGCTTGGTAATAGCTCTGGGAATCTCCTATTGTTTGTTTATTCCCCGAGTCTTTAACATGACTGTGTGCTCTGATTTGGTTAGGAGGTGTGAAAATTCCTTAGAGGGCGTTTTACTGGCTCAGTGAGAACATGCAGAACAGAGGCTGCCTTTGAATGCTCAGAACCCCGTAGCCAGGACTGATGGCTTGGCAATTCCACTGCTGCTCTCATTCTGCTACAGGTTGACAAGACAGAGGATGAAACTTTGCTCGGTACATAGCCTCATACAGCTAAAAAATACTTGAGCCTTTCTGAGGTATAAGCAGAGGACTGTTTTTCAATTAATATATTCTTTGTTGGTCAGACACCAGATTGTAGCTGCATGCAGCATACTGGTGTGTGACTTGTAAAATTTTAAAGAAAGGAGTATTCCTCTGAAATAGAGGCCACTGACCAAATCCGAAATACATTTAAAATCAATATACTGTTTTTCATTAATACACACTGGCTTGCCCAGATACTGTACACTGCATTGCATGAAGTACCCTACAAACTTACAGCATATACCTTCCTGTATATGCCTTCCTATTTTCCTTTTGGTAGTTTCCTCTGGTGCTGCACAGAAGAGACTCTTCACTACAGAGCTAATTCAGACCTAACAGTCTTTAGTCATAACTAAAGTTTTTGTATTAACATTTCCCTGGGGTGTTTTTTTTAGTGCACTATAACATTCTAGTTCTAATTTTGTCATTTCCTTAACCCCTTCCTCTCCATTTTAAATGAGAAGCTGGACAGTCAGAAATAATAAACAGATCTTGAAGTTAACTAACAGCCTATATTAGTCCACTGTAAAATATGTCATTAATAATTTAACATATTTCAGTAGTCACTTGAATTTTGAAGATAGAAAAATCACTTTATTGCTGTTGTTGGGTTTTAGTTTAGCATTAATAGTTTAGCACAGTGCAAAAAATATAAGTAGATGGTGTAATAATCATTATTCAGCTGCCTTTTCCACTCCCCCAGCTCAATATATGTAAAGAATTGGAAAGGGCAAAGTAGTGATATCAAGCCTCCTCAAACACAAGACTGAGCATAATTAATTCTTACTTTTGGGAATCACTATGTTCTATTAAATTATCATGTACCACCTCAAAAATAAAAGATAAAGCCTGCAAGCAAGCTTGTAATTTTGACGTCCATTTTTTATACACCTTCCATGCAGAGTGAAAATTCATGCAAAGTCCAATACATTATGAAAAAGGATTAGAATGCAGATCTCTCACTGCTCAAAAGACTCAATGGATTTGTCTTGTTGATAATCTAAATGATAACAATTAGTTGTGAGGTTTTCCAGTTCTCCAGCAGAACTGGAAAAGCTCTCACTGGAAGGACAAAAATCTGAAAGAATTACGGACAAATGAGATCAGTAAGTGTTGGCTTATGCCGAAAGAAATGGTAGCTTGAAAACTGTTCTTTACAACACCCAGGTGCATAGGTGATGTCACTGAAAAGAGGGAAGAGGAATGAGTACAAATAAGGGTTTTCTGTGAGAAAATAGAAACTTAAAAGCACACAGCTGCTTTTAGTAAATAAATGTAAGTTCAAGATTTACGGGTTAAAGCAAGAAATGGCTGTCTGAACATTTTAAATCTGCTCCAACTAGAGGTATGCAAAACTACAATAATCACTACTAGAAAAATGCCAGAATAATTAAAATGGGGAAATGAATCTATAAATATTTTAGAAGGTGTTAAAAAACATGGGGTTCCAAAATTGTAAATTTGTCAAGACCCATGAGAAGTCACAGTGTGCAAGTAAATACATCTAAAACTACTTGTTATGGCTAAAGACAGAAGATAAGGAGGAGAAAATCATCTATAAAAGGGAGCAAGGGAAAGGGAATCAGCTTTACCCACAAAAAAAATCAAGAAAATCAGGTCTGGCCTTATAGACTGCAATTCAGATACACAACTGCAAAACCCAATGCTCTAATCAGACCTTGAATTTCTAAAACTCAACTTTACATGTGCACACATGTCGATGCTGGATCTGAATTACTGTATGTTGGAAAGTCCTGCTCTAATCCCTTAACTTGGTTTTTGGCTGAACTGCTTTTCTCAAATCTTGATCTGTCCTCTGTTGCTGAAGAAAAGCTTTGTATCCCTAAATATACAATTGCAGTTCTGTGAGCCAAGGACTGTATGGATTTATGAATTCAGGCTGATTCCTATGTGAAATCCCTGAAGTCTAATAATGGCTGAAATCACACTGCAGTGTTACCTTCAGCAGAGATATTAACAGAGACTCTTTCCCCATCCCGTTTTTGTTAAGTGTAGCTAAGACAAAGAAATGCCAAGACACAGAGAAACTTAACTGAAATGGGCCAAAGGATTTAAAAGTTATTAGAAAGGACAGCCAGCCAACCAGAACAGACAGAATGAAGGAACAGCATCATTTCCTCAAGAAAACACATTCTAAAAACAGTGATAAGGCTGGACACTAGGAATATAATGTAAGAAGAGAATGAAAAGTAATTTATAATTTTTAGTATGACATTCCCATTTGCAAAGGTTGGAATGTTACCACTTCTACCAAAAAAAAGTCTAGAATTCTCATATGACATTAAAATAGCAACAGCTTTTGAACCCTATCTCTATTGAAATTTAGACATTTATTAGACAATTTAAAACATTAAACATTATAATTTTTATTAAGGATTGACTGATGATAGTGTTTGTATTTTGAAACTAAATTGGTCACATTTATAGAAGCAGTATGTATAACTAATGGAAATTTCAACTGCGTTTTTATTGTGTAACATGAACAGTCAATTTTTTGTTTTAAGGTACAATGAAACTCTATAGGTAATTCAGCCAGGTTTTAGCTAAAAATTGGCCATAGATTTAAGAAAAACATTTATTTTTGTTTTACGGATTTCTCTAGATGAAAGGATTTAAATTGAGACCTTGCTATTTCAAAAGGCGTGTTTCAAGAACTGCCATCGCCTGGTATCTACAGGCTGCTCTAGGTAAGACCAGCCAAAATAATGTAAGAACATTTGACAACTAATGCAATTACAATTTCTTGTACAGTGATTGCTGTCAGACTAATTTCTACTTTAATAAATATTAAGAATGCACCAACCAAGCCATAACATTCTCATTTACTGTGTATTTGAACATGTTAACTAAAATTGTAATGTGAACAACTTTAGGAGTATTTTGACAGTTTTCCTTGACAACACATTCATTATTCATGACTGCTACTTTTCCTTCTCTCCACCTCCCTTGTAGCTGATTAAAAGGATGGGGGTTTTAGATGTGATGGTTCCAAGAAGCATGTGAAAGAGAAAGCTCAGGTGTTTTCTGAAAAGCACTCACAATACAGATACATCTGGGTAAGCTGTATACATGCAGAGATAATGAATTACTTCAGAACTGTGCTGAAAACCTGTATTAACCCATACCTTCTTGTACTATTCATGAGATTTCAGAAATCAGATGAACATAATTTTCTTAAAAAAACTGATTTTCAATTAGTACTTCTTACCTGTAACAGAGCCGCAAACAAATATACTGCTATAAAGATAGGAGTTAAGGAAGTGTGGCCGCTTTTCATTAAGTGGATAGTGTACAAGAAAATCAGGTGTCCAGGAATCACCAAAAGAAGCAGAACTTGGGCTGATTTATTATTTACTCCTACAATTAAAAAAAAAATCATCAAAATTCAGTTAAATTTTCAATTACTGTATCAGTTTTTTATTAATTTTAATATAAAAAGCCACTTTCAAAGTCCACAGCATTTAGTACTGAGGAACAGTGCCACTATTTTCTCCTAAAAGACTTCTTGAGGATTTTTACAGGGGGCAAAAAAAAGCCACCTCTAGTGTCTGCCAGAAAAGTTAAGCAGGGCCCTTCCAGGAGAGGGTGTTAACTGTCTGCTTTCATTCTGCACTCATGTAATACAATCTAATTTTTTGGAGCTGCAGGGACCTCCTAAAGCCATCCCAAGAAAGAGGATCTTTTGGACACCATATTCGAGACATCCTCAAAAGTACCTTATATTTCTAAAATGTAATCCCACATCATCACTTTCTCATCAGTTCCAATCCATTTCATAAATATGAAAGTGTAATACACGCTGTTAAAACATCACCTTCCACCACTGTTGCTACACTATTAGTAAAGGGGGCAATACAGAGGAGGAATAAGCTGTGAAGTAAGAATGTAGAAAGAGAATGGCAAATGGGAAATGGCAAGGAGGGACTTAGCAATAATGTTAGATATAAAGTTTGGTCCTAACAGGAGATTGGTTTGAACTTCTGGAGTTAAATGACAAAGGTTAAGAGCAGGTAAACAGGCTAAATAAAGATGAAGTTTGAAATCCTTCTGAGTGGGTATCACAGCATCCTGCCTCTATCTTCAACCCTTACCAGGGTTACACCTTTCTCTGTACTCCTCTCTACGCACCACCTCCTCCTACGGAGCTCCTTGTGATTCTCACAGTCAAACAACTGCAGGCAAAGGAAACTGCCAAGTCTCTGCTGCCTTTGAACTGCATACACCAAGTTTAGTTTGTTGACATTTCTCATTGGTAGTACAGTGTGGCATACAGGGCGGGGAAAGCGGAGACATGAGACAGCAGTTTTGACAATTAACTCATACATACCTGTACCGTAATATGTTCTGCATGGATAATAGCAACCCTTGGCTTCTTCTGGCAACTCTCCAGGAATGCTATGTAAATGGAGGTAGGTAGAAATTCTGCTAGCTTGAATAGCTACTAGATTACCACCAATACCTGAAATACAAAGGGAAACAAGTGGTAAATTTTCAACTATTTTTTTTTTCTCTAGTAGGCAATATTTTTTGCAGGTTTACCAATATAGTCCTCTACTTACAAAAGTCAAACAGAGAAACATCTTTAGAAAATATATTAGTTATAAATGGGCTAAAAACGAGTATTAAAATAAGCCAGAATACTTGGGCTACAATTTGGTGTATCACTGGATACTTTGGAGATCAGTTTTATTCATGTTAAGTGCAAAAGGCTCTTCCAAAAGCTTCAATCTGATGCTTTCTCATAGGTGAAGTTCCCTTTCATTGCTCCCTCTTTGGAAATCCTTCTGCAACAACAGAAGTACTACATAGTCGTGCCACTGCTGGATTGCCTTCCTAGGTCAGTATTGCTGGGAAGTATAAGTAATGCAAAGCAGAAGCACTCGCTGCCAGAAGCTGAAATGCAGATTTCACACATAGAACCATAGGGCTGGAAAAGACTTCAAGAGCTCTTCTATTAATTCCCCTTCACCACAGAGCAGGATTAACTGTAATTTTCTGCCATTTATAATTCAGGTTGAAAGGGCAAGTGTCTGAATAATAGATTTTTTTAAAGAATGGTAGTAATGGAGATTCTACTTTCTCTGTGACAACGGCTGATATACTTCCCATTAGAAAACAAAAGATCTCTATGAAACAAACCACCCTAGGATGCAAAGAGAAGTGGCTGGCACTGTTACAAGGCCATGGTATATAACCTTTGAAAAGTCATGGAGATATGGGGGTATTCCTTAACAACTGGATCAGGGCAAATGTCACACCCATCTTCAGCAAAGCATCCGACAGTTTTCCACAGCTTCCTCCTAAACAAACTGGCAAGTTACAGACCGGATGGGCTGTCTCCGAGATGGATGGGAAATTGGCTAACAAGCTGCACTCAGAAAGTAGTGATCAACAGTTTTTTTAGAGGAAGCTGGCAGCCTGTCACAAGTGGGATATCAGTCCCCAGGGATTGATACTGGGCCCCACGCTATTCAACAACTTCATAAATTACCTGGATGATGGGCTTGAAAGCACCCTCACAAAGTTTGCTGATGACATTGAACCGAGCAGTGAGATGGACACATCAAAAGAGAGAGCTATCTTACAGAGAGACCTGGACAGGCTGGAAGTTTAACAAAGACAAGTCCTGCACCTGGGAAGACATAACCAAAGAGCCCAGTTCAGACTACAGTCCGTGTTGCTGGGCAGCACCTTGTTGAAAGGAACCTGGGGGTCCTCCTGGATGAGATTAACATCAGTTACTGTTGCGGTGCAGCAACAAAGGCAAATCAGGGGCATCACTAGCAGAGACAGAGATGTGATCATCCCACCCCACTCAGTGCTTGTCAGGCTGTACCTGGAGTACTGTGTCCAGTTCTGATCCCCACAATTCAAGAAAAATGTGGACAGACTGAAGAAGGTCAAAAGGAGAGCCATGAAGATGACCAAAGGTCTGGAAAACCTGCTCTATGGGGAAAAACTGAAGGAGTTAGGCCTTTTCTCCTTGGAGAAGGCTCAGAGGACATCACCCTTTTTAAAGAGCGGCAACAAGGAAGATGCAGGCTCTATTGTCACAAGGAATCACATGGACAGACTATCAGGTTTCATTGTTCTGCTGGTCACAGAATGACATGCATAAAGCTGCATTAAACGAACCACTTCAATATGTACAGAGATACCCTGTTTTGTAATAGGAGTTACTGTGCATGTGACGTTATCTCAGCAGTATCAGATTAATCAGATCCCTGCAAGTAGCAGAAAATAGATAAAACTGTGTCAGTTGACAACACGTCAGTACTCAAAATTGATAGCTTCTCAGCATCTTCCGAATGCATAGAATTGTCATGTGCTCTGTAGCTGCTCATATTATGAAAATCTCTGTAGATGTATATAAGGACTGTTTCCATGAACGTTTTAAGTCAGATTTGTTGTTTTTTCCAGGTAAGCGGTATTGAAGTCATCATAGCAAATATCTGATAATAAAGATCAACTTTGTTAACTTCTTTTCACTCCTGTGAGAACTATAACACAGAGGAAAATAATCTTTTTCAGAAGTAAAATCCTGCAACTGTTCTGCATTCCTCTCAGAGCAGCAGATCTGTTTAGCTTCACTATGAGAGTGCTACTTTGTCAATAAGCAGAAGAGATGCTCTCTGCTGAAGCGTGAAGGATGTCATGATGATTTCAAACTTTAAAAGAAAATTAAAACCCTCATAATTGTAATGAATCAGTTAAGAATTAAGCAAGAATACTTCCGAAAATTTGTATCACAGTTCTCTTTTCTCTAACAAGCACCCTAATATATATGAATATAAAATACTATATATTAACATATATAATAATAATAATACATATAAAATACATTTTTCTATACAGTAATATATAGTCATGTAGTCACCCATAGCTCAAAACAGTCAGTTTTGCCAATTAGTCTTTTTGGAGTTCAACAACAACTTGCTTTTTTCCAGCCCTAACTATTCTATGATTCTATGTATTTCTATTATAGAAATGAAATGAAAAGAAATTAAAAAATAAATAAATCTCAGTTACAACAGTAACCTAAAGCTCTAAATTTTTTAATAATATTCTTTCAGAAAATTCAAGATTAACTTTTGCCCTGACGTCTCTACCACTAAGTTTAAGAAATCATTTTTTATGCAAGGGACATACTTAGATTACAAGGCTAGCTTAACTAACTACATTTTTACATTGGTTTTTTTCATCTGCATTTCTTCCATCTTCCTTTTTTACTTTGTAGCATTTATTTTAATACTTAAAAATGCTTGCGGGAAAGCAGTTGGAAATTATTAGCTTCTCCTATATGGATGTGTTTTAAGAGAAGCCTTTGAGACAATGTTATATAAGCAAACTATTACATTTTATGTTTTACTCATAAATAATTTCTCTCCTATGCCTAATAAAAAAATTGTTCCTTATATATACATACGTAAAAAAATATTCTGATATAATTGTGTTGTGAAAACTAATGGTAACTGAAATCTTCTAAAAAACTTGGGAAGTAAAGGCCTAAATGAAAACACTCACCCATAATAGCACAGAATATGCAGATTTACGTGTACAGTTTAGCACCTAGGTAGGCAAGTGCTCCAGCCACACTGCCCAAGTGGCAGAACGTAAAGGCAGGGACTGGGAGACTGCCTGCTATAGGAGAAGATCTAGTTTAAGACCATCCAAGGAACCTGAAGGGGCATGAAGTGATAGGACAAGGGGGGATGGCTTTAAACTGGAAGAGGGGAGATTTAGATTAGACATTAGGAAGAAATTCTTCACTATGAGGGTGGTGAGACACCAGCACAGGGTGCCCAGAAAAGCTGTGGCTTCCCCATCCCTGGCAGTGTTCTAGGCAAGGTTGGACGGGGCCTAGAGCAACCTGGTTTCTCCAAGCAGGGAGGTGGAAGGTGTCCCTGCCTGTGGCAGGCTGTTGGAACTGGTTGGTCTTTAAGGTCCCTTCCGACGTAAATCATTCTAAGATTCTATAAATCTATGAAACTATGAACTATAAAGCACTAAAACTAGCATCCAATAATGCATCAAAAGTAAATATCCAAAATCAAAACCCTCCTCCTTTTCCTGCCAAAATAAAGACTGAATTAAAAAGTTCTCTTACAGTGTAGGTGCCTTCTGAGACTATCACATTTGTTCCAATTCAGGATGCAGAAAAATTAATTTGCTACCCAGCCAAATTGCTCTACTACCATACAACTACACTAATGTTTTCCCTTGTCATTTAGAGATGCTTGACTGTCTAAAACAACGGTTATCTTCTAATCAAAGCACTACTCTGCTGTGTGCAAGCAGATAGTACAACTATGCCATCAGAGATTAAAATATACAGTCATTAAAAATGCATTTTAGCTTTTTGAGGAGGAATGGTTTCTGGGTATTTTCTTTCCATATTCTCAAAAACAATTTACAGCAAAAGCTCTCTGAAAGACCTGGAATCTGTCATTGAATTTATCCTACTAATAGATAAAAAACGTATGGTTTGGGAATAAGATTAACTTTCATCTCCCAGACAACAGACATTCAGTAAGTTTTGTGCTAAATTTTCTCATACGGGTTTCTTGTATTCCTTGATCTACATTTATTCCCTCCAGATATAAAATACTTTTACAATACGTACAGACAAATATTAAGAAATATTACAACAGGTTTGTGTTACCTTTAAAGAATATTGCTTTAAACCATCTGCAAAGGCACATTTTTCTACATATAGCCTACAAAGCATTTCTAATTTTCAGGTGCTTTCAGAATTAAACTGCAGAACCTCCATTCTACAAGATGCATAAAAATGCGGTAAAGTCTATCAAGATGATGGTTATTATGCAGTAACTCCTGAAATGTTTTGTCTCAGCATACAGTGAAAACAGAGAGGAAAGTGGCTCTATCTGGTAACTGCACCTTAGTTAATTTCTGCTGCATATTCACAAAGCATATAATTGTTTAAGGCATTATCTTTTTTCTGCACAAAAGGAACTCAGTTACCTGCAAATTGTAATTCCTGAGCCAAATTCAACACGCTGTGATGCTGTAAAAGGATTTGCAAATTTTAACTATCTCATCCGTTAGAAAACATAAAGATCAACTTGAGTGTCTATGCTGAAGCACAGGCATGCTTGGGGTTAGTAGTGACGTGATTCAGACCCTCAGTACAACAAACACAGACATCTACATCTCAAGTACTTTGTAAGTACCACAATGGCTGAAACCACAAACTGATTTTATTATTTTTAAAAGTGGAGTTACAATTTAAACCAAACAAACATAGAATTAAAAATAATTTTTAATCTCAACAAATGTGTTTAATAAGGGGAAAATGGAAAATAACAGATGTGAAATACTTTTGGCCACCAGCAGTAAAGCTGACCATAAATGCCCACTTGCTTAAGAACTGTTTTAATATTCTTGGCAAATATTTGCAGTTATTGTTAACAGGGGTAGGACCTTTGAGGTTGCTCATGTTCCAGACCAATATTTCTTAAACCAAAGGATTTATGGGTCCACACTGTAATGTATGTGATGAAAGTTACTTGTCCCACCTCTAAGAACGTGCAAACCTTCTAGACAGAATCACACTGAAAGCTATTTAATGGTGCACACAGGAAGCCTAACACTGGCAGTTTTGCAGTGCATACTGTTCTGGATTCTGAGGTGTGGCAACTGGCACTGAATAAAACGGTGACAGCTTGAAAATCCTGGACAAATTTACACTATCCTCAAATTATGGCTGGACTCAATCCCAATAGGTTATAATGTTTCTTTCAGGTTTTCTGTGTCATAAAAGCAACAAACTTTCAGATAAGAGAAAGGAAAAAGCATATGAAAAGTGTTTTGAGGGAAAAACCTCAGCTCGTTTCATTACTTAGGCTTACAATAAGAATTCCAAGACCTGGAAAGCACTGGTAGAGAAAGCTTTCTGCAACAATAATATTTAAAACGCCATCTGTTAAGTGGTCTATCACACCTTTTATGTTAGTAAATGAGTGTCAACAGATGTGCTTTTTTAACTGAAAGATTTCTTAAACCCCAGTTTACTACAGTATACTGACCAGCAATATGAAAAGGTGCCAGCAGAGTTATGAAACCCAGGAGAGGTTAATCTAACAGCAACTAAAAAAATCACCTACCTACAATTTCCTTTTCAAGGAGGTGTACCATAAAACAGGCCCACTCTGCATCCTCTATACAGAACATATTTTCCTCTGTATTTTCCAATTGAAATGCCTCTATCCTTAGAAATCTGAGGGTTGAGGGTGTTAGCACACAAACATACAACACTTAACACATTATTCCCCTCTGCTCTTTTCTGAATGAGGGATAATCAAAATTCCTTAGTACTTCTGTTGTTGCCCAGTGGCATTGCAAAAGCATTATTGCTATCAGCAGTAACAGGCCATGGGCCTTAGGATAACTTTAGTCCTGGCCTATTACGCTTGTTGTGAGCTTGATATGAGCTCCAAAACAGAGGCTTCTTTTCCTACAATGTAAGAGATTGGGATAATAGCAAAGGTCCTGAAACGTCCTGAAATACAGACTCAGGACTATAAACAACTCACTGATGGTTCATTACTAATCACTGAAGAAGTCTGAACTTTCAGAGCTGGGGAAAGGCTGCTTTATGCATAGCAAGAAAAGGAGCTAAGCATGAGAAATTAACATGAACGATGGAGTAAGGCACCTGGTATGGCTTGGAAAATAACATTCTCAGGCATTGCATAGTAGACCAAGGGGCAGATGACAAATGGTAAGAACAACCTAGAAATACAAAACTTCCATGAACATTGGAACAGCTGCTCAGGGCAATGGTGGAATCACCATCCCTGGAATTGCTCAAAAACATGCAGATGAGGCCCTCCGTGACATGGCAGCCCTGGGTAACGGTTGGACTTGATGATCTTAGAGGTCTTTTCCAAACTAGCTGATTCTATGACCTGACAGCTAATCAACTAGCATTTGGCTAGTTCTTTGTCTTTAAAGATAGTTCAAATGAATGCATGTGCATTGCCTTAATACTGTTGATAGACTTCTGAAAGAAAGTAAGAAATGAAATGGTAAATTTACTGCTTTTCTAGAGGCATGTTTATAGCAAGCTTTCATTCTTAGCAATTATATTTACTTAAGTCAAATCACTAGCTAAAACTGTTAAAAAGATAAAACGTAAACACACAGGCAATCCAGGTTTCACAGCCATTTTTTGTGAAAGAAAATGACAGTGAATAAGATGCACAGCTCCACTCCCAAAAGCAGTCCATAACTGCTACAGAGTAAAAGACCATCATTATTGAACATCTGGCAGGAACATGAGGCCTTGAGAGAGTTGTGTATCCATAAGACCTTTATCCACTGTAGGCAGCAAGTCTAGAGTAAGTGAGTCGATAGATAATAGATGAGTCCATAGAGAAAATGCAGAAGTATTCTGGTACTGTACTGGAGCAGAAATAGGGGCCTTTGGGGAAACAGTAAAAAACAATGACCAGACAGTTGTTGTCTTTTATAATCCAGGGATGTCATCTAGGAAAGCAGGATCACTGGTAAGATTACTGGTTTGAGTATACCTGCTTAAAAGGAAAAGATAATCCTCTTCTCTTAGAAAGCAAATTCAGTGGGTTACCAAAAAGACTATTATAAGAAAAGTTACAGATGTGAAGCAGAAAACAGCTGAAAATCAACTGCATGCCTGCCTTGCTCTTTAGGTATCTGTAAATCAAAAGGGAAGCTCACAAAAGGTAGATGCAAGTATTTGCAATTTTTAATTAATATAAAGCCAAGACACAGGCAAGGAAGCATAAAGGCTGGAGTGTAAAATCTAATTTATAGTTAGCAAGGAACACAAGTGGCAACACAGAAATGCTTCATATTAAAAGTACAAAGAAAAGGAATACAGGGCCTTTAAGGAAAAGAAGAACAAGTAACATGCTCTGTGTAAGATAAAAATACTCACTTCCTTTTGTCTACTGCCTTCATAGAAATGATATCTGATAAGAAACTGATATGTATTAGGGCCTGAGGGTAAGTTAAATTTAGTGCATCCTTAGAGAGCTAGATGAACAATCCACGAATTAGCAGTGATCGTTTCTGCAAACTGATTATCTTGGAGGTTAGTGAATACCAGAGGGCAGTACTGGGGAAAACAGAAAATGTAGCTTTAAAAAGGGACAGAAAGGATCATCTGGGGAATCTGTATACCGGTGAAACTTAAATTCCTACATAAGTATTATGACAAATTATTAAATAGGCAATTTATAAACATCTAAAAGATATGAAAGCTTTAAAACAAGAGCTAACATGAATTTGCCAAGAACATGAGTCTGTCAAAACAATACGATTTCCTCCTCTAACTGAGCAGCTTGCCTAATGGTTATAGGAATAGATATACTAACCCTCAACTGTAGTAAAATGTTTTGGTTCTGTCCCATGCTAATTTCCATTAGCAAAATCTGGAAAAGTAATTGTTTCAGGGTCATGTGGTTCAAAACTAAAACTCAGTGTCCATATTAACATTTTATTATCTAGGTGGAAAACAAGTGGTGATAATTAATTTCACTAATAGCTTAGAAAACAGAAAATAATATACCCATATGGAATTTACAAAGGCCAATTTAAGCACTTTGTAAGCCAAAAATTAGAAGTCAGATTCATCTTGGTAATTGGAGAAATGGTTTAAAGATCAACAATACATAAAAGTGCAAAATAATTGAAGGAATCAAATGGAAGAATACACAAGGGGAAAGAACAGCTATGCAGTCACACAGCTGGAACAGATCTGGTTATTATAATTACTGCAAACTAAATATGCATCGACTCTGTGATACTATAGGGGAAAAAAAAAAAGGCATTCTCAAACTGCATCAGTCCAATAAGATATTAACTCTTCTTCCAAAATTTGCCTTATTTTTATTGTTAGAAGAGAGAACACTTAAGGACCAAATCTGCACAAATACATTCTTATACACCTGGAAAGTGCTTACCAAGCATGGGAAACAACACACATTTTTCTTGAGAAACCTATTTACTTGCCTGTAGCATCCCTGTTAGTTCTTATATTTACGTACATTTACATGTAAATTACCATTTTGAAAACTTGTCCTTGGATGTTTACAAGAAAATCCTTTGAAATAAAATTTTATCTCCATTTTCCTCAGTCATAACCATTTCAATATAATATTTAATAATTTAATATTTGAATATACTACTTCAATGTTTGTTTGCACTTCCAGTTTCTTAACGCATACTTTGGGTTCCTACTTCTCACATTCTCTATCGCGTTTTAATGGTTGTAACAAATAAGACTGGGAAGGACTCCCTAGGTGTTCAAATAAACAACTGTAGACATCAAAATCAAAGCTTGAAATTAATATACCAAGTACTAATTAGCATAACAGAAAATTACTGTAAAAGAATTTTCTCAAAGCAAGATACATCATTTGATATATAGCAGCACATAATCCTGTTAGAGTCTTACCGTTAATTACTGGGGTATAAACAACAATTCCAACTAAGTTGGGATCAGATACAGTTGTGTCCAATATAAGGCCACCAATACTGAAAAACAAAGTACAAGATGTAGAATAAGGCAAACAAGTACATTAATCAGTATTTAAAAACTTTTTCAGCTATTTTTTAAAACATCTTCAAACCACAATTTTCTTCTCATCTTTTCTCCTACCCCATTATCTCATTCTCAGCTACAGGCTAACATTGCTATAGTTACTTAGATACTAAAATTGACTTCTTGTATAACAAAGACCAAAGAATTTCCTTCAATAACTCCGCTCTTAAGATTCATAACTTTCACTGGATTAAACAATTGTAATGTAAAATCTTGACTGGAAACTGCAGGAGATGAATATCTCACCGTTTTCTTCATTTGATACAGTACACTTCCGCTCAGTTATAGCCATAGGCTACTGCTGGCTTCCTTGCTCATTCCCACCTGTGACTTAACTTTGTAACTTTCTTATTTGGGCAAGATTAACGTTTATGCACACTTTATATTCTAGAAGCTTTTAAGTACATCCAGGTGTTAAATAAGATGCAAAGACACAGGATGACTATCAAGATGAAGCAAGATAAATAGACTTACCTGCTTATAACCATGGCAGTTATAACAGGCTCCCATCCTGAATGGAGAACAGTTCTGGTAGCTGGATGTTTGGCAGCTATGACAATCCCCATCGGAGTCAGAGCCAAAAAAAAGGCACCAACCAAAGGAGATATATAGTAATATGTCTCTAAAATAATAATATAGAAAAAAAAAGAAAAACATTCAACTTTAACTTTCAAGACATTCCTTTATGTTTTTCCTAATTTAGAACTCTAAAATAAATTACAGTCTACGTCATGCAATTGAGGAACTTTAATAGTCTTTATCACTACTGCTCCTAAAGCTGCAACTACTGTAGTAAACAATATGGTTAATATCTGCTGTATGTGACCACTGACTCCCATCTTCTCAAGAACAGAATTGTCCATGCAAAGAAAGAATTTTGAAGAGGATTTGTGTACAGTACTTTTTGATAAAAATGCAATAAGGATGTGGAATATCAATCATTATTTTGTAACATAGCTAAAAAAAATAATCCTGAACTGAATTTTTGTTTATGCACAAATTCATAGCATATGTACATCTCCTTCTTTCCAAAGCACAGATAACATGGTAATCTCCCTTAAAATAGTGTATCTAAAATGATGCAAGCACAACGTGTAATCCTGAGATATTTATGTCAGTAGTTCAGTTGGTTTAGAACCAGTCTGAGTCTGAAAATTCACAGCCAAAATTCTGCTGCTTTCAGCTATCCATCAGAATTGCATCATATTTCATAGGAACACAACTGCCAACACCAGTGAGTACCATCATAAAGTTGATCTTATAAGTCAAACAGCTGCCTCCACAGAAAGAACACTGTTTTTTTCGGATTACTTGGGTTTATAATCTCATCCAAACAGAAGCTATTACAGTGATCCAAGACTTCCTAATTCAACAGTGAGATAAATAACAGAAAATTTATCCTAATAGCAAATATACATATGTATATGTGTATGTATATAAGCTATGCAAACATTCCACTTTTACAGACCCTTTAGCAAAGAAAGAAGAATATTTAGTAACTAAGAATGCATTCTTTCCCATGTATTATGGCTTATTACAAAGGCTGCAAATTCAAGCAATTACTACTTTGATGTTATCTTGGTGAAACTAAAATTACTCCTAGAATTGCTGTAGAGTTTTTAGAAGTTACTGTCCTTCTGCACTGACTGGTAACAACCTCTATAGCAGAGCTGGCGGAAAAGATAGTAAGATACCTTTCACTGGGTAAGCTAAAAGTAGAAAGCTATTAGAATGTGAATGAGACAAAGCCTAAAAGAGAAGTAATTTCTTCCTTTCCTTATCTAACTGTTCTACAGTATATTATCTCCTTCCTTTGTAGTGCCTTTTTTCCCTCATTTTCCTTCTTTTTGTGGACTAATTGGTGGGCCTAATGTAAAGAGTTCTCCCCAAAAGAGTACACACAATATATAATTCCTTTATTTGATAATTATAGTTTTATCAAACTTAATAAAAAAAGACAGAAATGTACTGATGTAAGCTTCTTGAACTACTTACTGCCTAGGTAAAAGCCTCCTTTCCCCCGCCTGCAATGACGATAGAACCCTGTGTGCACTAAAATTGTTCACATGGAATGGTGTAATTCATTCTACATCTATTCATTTAAAATTTTGAAACTTCTCTCTTTTCATTTTCCCACCCCATCCCCACCCCTCTGCCCCCCAAGACATAAACCATACTGTACCCCTGCTACTTTTCCTTTTTCCTGTCTGTTCCTCTCATGTGGAACCAAGGTGGGGCATGAGCCAGTACCAGATACCCAATAACTGATTTAAGGTCAGGGAGAAGAATGAGAGAATAGCTCTAATGTAGCATATTCAGTAAAATACAAAAGGGCAGAAAATTGGTTCCAAGTCTTCACCACATTTTTGGAGAGGTTGCCAGTTTTATTAAAAGGTAAAGTGTGCTGGTCAGCAAAGATCCTCTGTTGCAAACACTGAACAGCAAAACACAGATGCTATGAGCACTACCCTAATTAATCACTAATTTTTGATACTGTTTCACTTGTTCATCCACAATTAGCCCACTGTACTCTTTATTACAAGACATCTCCCAGCACAGGAAAGGAAAATAAAGCTAAAAAAACTATGCCTTTTACAATAATTCCTTTTTTAATCCCACTAACAACTAAAGAACTTACTAGAATGTGTTAATGAAAAAAAGGAGACTATGCACAGTCTCCAAGCTTGGAGAGCTAGTCCAAGAATTTAGTCCAAGAATTACAAAGAAATAACTGTATAATTCCTTTCTTCTTGGGAAAAAAGAAAAGTGCATATAGATAAAACTGAAATCAGTCCAGCAAATGAACAATGAACGCTAACCAAGAATTATTTAATGGGTAACTTCTAAATAAATAAAAACTATTTAAAATATAAAATATACATACACACGTGTCATCCTGCCACAGAAATGTTCTGGTGGAAGTTTAAAAAAAAAGGAAAAGAAAATATGAGAAGACAGCCTTGCTAGTGTATAATGATTCATGAATTATAAATTATGTTTATTTTAGTTATATCTGCAGTGAAACAGTTCCATTTCAGAACTCAGTGAGTAGCCAGAAGCAAGGGCAGCTTTACCAATCTTGGAAAATATGAGTAACCAATGGCTGATTATCCAATCTTTCACTAGCTGAATTGAACATATTTTAAGTTAGTTAACAGCACCTACAGGAAAAAAAGGAAATATCCATCCATAAAATGACAGAAGCTGTAATTTTTGCAGCAAAGCAAAAGTCAGAGGAACTTTCAAGAAGGTTACTATGTGTTTTATGGCAATAAAACCAAGGTACATAGTGATATAAGACAATGACATGAAACAAACTGCAACCAGTGATGTTTTTTACGCACTCAGATAGGACTTTCAAGACTACTCAGCAAATGGCTTAGCTTTGTTCCTCTGAGGCAACAGCAAGTGAGAGAAGTTAAAATTTTTGGCCTTATTGTTTAGCATTTTAACATGTATAAATATCTTAATTTCACCATGGAGGTAAGTACAGAGAAAACTTGCAGAATAGGTTTTATACCCAAGTCCTTTAGAGTTGGACATCAAATGGATTCTAAAAGCTACCCCATTGTTGCAATACTGCCATGAGTTTCTTCTTGAGAGCACAAAAGCCAGAAATTGCTCTCAGAGTCCTGGGGGACCTCCAAGGACAGGACACAGACAGAGCTTAGATTCTTTTTCTTTGAAAAACCCTTCTGCTATGATAATATACTAGGACTTTATTGGGATCCTTTGTTCTAAAGTGAGAGAGGGAATAATAAATAAATAAATCAGCAATCATCCCCATGCTGCTAAACAAGGAGGAAATCAGGTATACACATTTAATCTATTTACAAATTCCAGATCAGACCACTGAAATTCTCCCTGCAAGGCTTTTGAAGACAAACATTACACAAAAATTAGGCAAGGCAGTTGCTCTATATCCAGACCCTACATTCTATTGCCTGTCTATTAAGTTGAAGGAAAAACAGAACTATAGAAGCAATTAATAGGTTAGAATTACATTACAGAGTCTGTCACAAGTGAGCAATGACAGACTCCAGTTACCTACAGGACTAGTGAAACTACTCATACCCAGACTAATTCTTGGGAACAGAACACAGGACTTTATTTTTTAGCTCTGGAAGACTGCTTGTATCACACCTTACTACAAGAATCTAAAAAGATGTTAGCCTAATTTGCATCTTTTAAAGAAGAGTGGGCCATCTTTTTCACAGAAGAAAATGTCATCTGCAACAGCTGCAGAAAAGGAAGAGGAAATAAAGGATTCCTCCGTTATGGCTTACTTCAGTTTTGATAGATTTATAGCAGGTAGCTTACATGGTGAAAGGAATCTTGCTCAATTTGGCTCTGCTATAGAATTTGTATCATCCCACAGTGGAAGATCAACTCCTAAAAGCACTCTGCTCTTCAACACACTTCTGACTGTAACCCTAAGTTAAACACAAGGCTCTAAACTGAGTCCCTACTGATCTTCACTTAAAGCCCTCATTCCTTTAATAAAGTGATATAAATTAATCTAGTTCAGGGAACTCAGATGCTTAATGTTTTTTTCCTTGTGCAAGGTATCCACTGTGACATACTGTTCAGTGTAGGGCCACTGAGAACAATGCAACCTCTAGTAGGAATTAGAGGTAACTGTAAATAAACTACTTCAAGGCAACTTGTAGGAACCTGAAAATACTAATGCGATTCACACATCACATAATAATATGAATCACAGTCTGTCTTCTCAACCCGGATGCAACATGCACAAGAGATACATGCGTATGTTTAACTCACATTCTGTAAGAAAAGAGGAAAGCTTTAAATGAAATCATCAGATCATTACTGACATATGACAACACGGACCTTCGTACGTAATAGACTGAGTTTCCCTATTCCAGAGCATTCCCTGTGCTGTGCCCGAACAGGAGTCGGGTTCGGTGATGGTCCAAGGGAGCCCTCTAGTGCTTTCCTGCGCTATTTAACAACGATTAGCAGATGCCGTTCTTTTGGGGCAGTTAAGACAGAATTGCTAACCTTTTGCTATTTAAATCCCCGTGTTTGATAGCTTAGCCATTATTTTTAAAGGACTCAGATGAACTTTGAAGAAGTAATATATATATATAATAGTGGCCAAACAAGATGTTTCATTTGGCCCTAAACTAGGTAAAAATGACACCCTCAGTCCTTTTTCCCTCCCTCTTCTGAGAATGCCATGAAACATCCTATCAAACTAAAGCCTGAGCACAGGTGTACATACAGCTTTGCTACAGAGAAGCATAAAGCTTGTACATAAATCATTTTCCCCGTTCCAGTCTTGTTATCTGAAAGCAATTCTTCCCATGCAAACAGAAGGCTGAAACTTGCATTTTTGTCTCAGTATATTTATTAGGCTAATAAATCATAGGGGACAAATAGTCCACAGAATGCAGTTCAGAAGTGAATCCCACCTGCTTCATTACTAGCCCATAAACTGTGGATTTCTTTTTAATAACACTGCCATTATGCTTGTTATTCCAGCACTGAGAATGCAGATTAATGACAAAAAGAACATATGAACATCTGTGCTGGGTGAGGCCAAAGGTTTTGTCTAGTCCAGCATCTTGTATCTGACTACGGTCAACCATTCAGGCTTGTGGAAAGAAGAAAATTACAAGTTTAGAGTGTGCTCTGGGAGCTTCTGCTGCTGTTTGCCTCACAGATTTTATCACTCAAGTTTCTGTCTGCATCTGTGCGTTCAGTAGTCCTCAATGGTTTCTTCTCTGATTAATTTATCCAAACAGTTTTCTAAAATCACTTTGGTCCTCTGATTACATCATGGCAGTAAGTTTCACATCCTAATCACGTATTGTATAAAGGAGTTTCTCTTTTGTTTTTTTTTTAGTCTGTTGCATTTTCTGAATGACACTTCCCTGCCACTCACCTTATGTACCTCTCCTGAGCTGAAGCTACTCCCTATGTTTATTCCCTGTTACTATCTCATAGTTCAGATGCACACATCTTGGAAACCACACATTTCCAAGGTCTTTGCAGTATGTTCTTATTTTAGAAAGACTGCTTCCTAAGAGAAAGAAATACAAAGACATTGAAAAATACAAAGAGCAGAAGCAGCCATTTTAGCAGTAACTAGATAATTACATGTATCACCAAAATAAAAGTATTTCCAGAAGACCACAGTGAAAGAAAATCGGGAGTAACTCTTAGAAACATACTGAGACTACTCTTCCTTTCCCCTAACACATGTGTAGAATCTACTTTTCAGCTGCAGTGGCTGACTAAAATGTGAATGGCCATGACAGTTGTAAAAGTAGCAAAGGATCAGCTCAAACTGGCCCCACTTCTTTCTTCATTCCTCTGAGACACATTAGGCCATCTGCAACTACAGATGTAAATTCCTGGGAACGTGTGAAAGGAAGAAAGAAGTCCAAGTTTCTTTCCCCATCTTCTTTTTGGAATTGAGTGGGTTTTGTTTGTTTGGTTGGTTTCTTAGATTAAAAAAACCTCAACCATATTTTAGGAGAAATGGAAATACTAGTAATAATTAGTTACTCCTCAAAAAAGAGAAATGTTTTATCTATCATTTATATAAAGCAAGGAAGCAGTACCAGATATAGTCACAAAATAATATATGTTGTTTATTTAAAAATGACAAATGTAGGTACTATTAAAACTCCCCTACTATTATAATACCAGCACAGGTAACTAAGTTTTGCCTGTGGCCACAATTAAAAAAAAATGGATAGTAAGACTCAATTTTAATGATTTACTGTCTTTCAGTCATATGGGTTCAACTTAAGCAATTCTGCAGGGAACATTACAATGCATAAGAAATGTAAGAAACTAATATTTGCAGGGGAAAGATTTAGGAAACAAATGAAAAAATCACCGGCATATTCGTTACAATGTAGTTTACAAGGCAAAATTTTAAAACCCCAAATGAAGTTTGACCTATAGGGCATAAGTTTCTAAGAAACTTAATTTGAACTAGTTACCAGTTAACACTTGAAGCCTGAAGTCTAGCATTGATTATTTTAAATCAAATATGGTCTTGACTGGAAAAAAAATGAATCATAACTCTCACCCCAAATCTAATCTCAGTGTTAACACAAATCTGGCAACCTCTTCCAACTCCATACCTACCCAGGTAGCTGGTATCTCCCAGTACTCCTAGCTGCCTCTCTCCTAGCTAACTTGCTTTCTATCTAGCTGCTATACCAACTTCCCTGACATAATGGACTACCATAAACTCTAATTTTTACCTGGATTCCAATCAAACATATGAATTGTTACAATGCAAAATCTATTTTAAGCAGAATGACCCAATGTTCCAGTCTAATAAGATTTCGGGGCACAGCAATAAATCTAGATAAACAGGCTCTAATAAGCTAAACTAATTATTATTCCAGCCCTAGCATTAGCTGGATTTAATGAGAATACAAGCTTCCTCTCTTGTTCATATCAGGACAAAAGAAAGAAGAGTGGTCAAAAAAATCTTTATCAATTTTGTTGTCAATGTAAATCTATAAACTTCCCTAAAAGCAGTATTCAAAGGAAGTATTGGATAAATAAGTCATTTTATTAAAATAGAATATCAAGTATTTAAATATAGCTATGAAACACACAATACAACTGAAATTTTAACAAAAATAGAGAAAACAAAAAATGGCTGTATTGCACACTGATATATTTAAGCTGACATCATGTCAACACTTTCTAAGTATGAAAAATCAAATACTGAAAATATAGTCTCATCAGCTGAAAACCAGGAAACAAAATGGCAAGTCACACTAAGGTAGCTTGAGTCTCACTAGATACCTTTTCTGACTGCTGTTGTAATACTTACACAGAACAGTTCAAATTTGTACATAAAAAGAACTGAACAATGAGCACAGCTGTAAAGAATGTATGTGGCGATATCAACATGCCTGGAAAAACAATTATGGCCAACAGAAGATTTGGCCTGTGGTATCCTACAGTTAAAACACAATATACTTTAAAGAGTTTTTATGGAAGGAGTCAGTTGCAGCAATAATTTAATTTTACATATTATTTATTTAACAATAAACTATTGTTTACTGAGGAGATGAACATTCTTCTCCTGTGAGGAGATGTTTTCACACTGGCTGTTCATGAAGGAGATGAAGAATCAGGAAGAAAAAGACTGTTTTTTTAGTTCCTCATTCTCATTTTCCAAGCTCATATCTCCTTTGTGACAATCAAGCATTTCACCACATCAGTTAGTAACAGAACATGCTTCAGAGAATAATAATAACTATAGGCATATTCATTTTTAGTGGACATTGTGATGATGAACTTTCATCAGTGATCTGCCCCTTTAGGAGAGGAGGATTTAGAGAGTACATGTCCTAGGAATCAGAAAAACAGTTTCAAAGGGATTATAGAAACATGCAAATAACTAGTGGAAGAGAAGAACTGCAGACTGAAAATAAAAAGTCACTCATAGGAAAATTAGTTTAGAGCTGCTTCTGTGTAATTCACCTGTTCATAGCTATTAATGGGAAAGTAAGTAAACAGCGAAACATTGTCATTAAGAAGCCAGACAGAATTCATAGATGAAGTAGGACTAAATCACTGCCCTCTGTAGTCAGCAGTCAACAAAGGCATCTCCTTGCTGCTTAGCTATTCTGTGTGGTTACATGCTTTTCCATCTTTCACGGCAGACCTGCTGTGCTAAAGAAAGCTACAGCTAAATGAGCAGATTTATGGTGGAAATATAGACACCAAATTTGTAACACAAAACAAAACAAAGAAAGCAGTAGACAGTGGGGCCATTTCTTTGAAAAAGCTGGATGTGGTTACTTCATTTGCTGAAAAGCAGAAGGAAACTCTGCTAAAATCAAGCACAGGTGCAGGGAAAAGGCCAGAGACATGGAAGTGTCACACTGTGAAGGAAACAGGAGATAAAGAGCTGAGGAAACTGGTATTTGAAGCTGGAGTAGGGGAGATGAGGAATCACAGAATCACAGAATCCCAAGGGTTGGAAGGGACCTAAAAAGATCATCTAGTCCAACCCCCCTGCAAGAGCAGGGTAACCTACAGTACAAGAGAGACAGTTTCCTCATCAATGGGAGCTGGAAAGCACTTGGAGGGAATCAAAAGGAAATTCATATAGTCTTTAACTCATTTAAATGTCCTTGCAATCACAAAGTATAAATCTATCTAAAATTAGGCTTCACTTCTTTGAATACACACTTATTCTTGATCTGCTATTGTCACTCAGATTACATAATTTATTTTTACTTTGATTTCTGAGCATAGCTGTGGCTTAAGAGGTATTTCAATGGTGTCTAAAACACCGCCTTAACGATTTTCTCAAAGCAGAACTCCCCTCCCAGCAGCTTATCAAGATGGCAAATTCAAGTCCTTCCCCTCTGTGCAAGGGGAGAACAATTCAAAAGGAGTATGGAAAGCAAATATTTGATTTAGAGGTGGGCATTCAAGAAAACTTGGGTGAAGACAGCTTCCCTCCCCCTCAAGGAAGTAAATTCAGCAACTACAATTTGTAGTTCACATGTAGACTGTGATGCCATGAGAGCCTTTCAGGTATTAGTAGATTGTGTGCCAAAATTGTGGTTAGTGACTTCTATAAATTAAAAAAAGAAAGAAACAAAGAAAAATGATGATGGCATAATGTTGCAACCCAAGATTTGTCATTCAACAGTATAAATGTTGACAAAAAGTCAGTTAAACTACAAGGTTTTCTGAACCTCTCTCTCCCTGCCTTCTCCCCGCCCACAACTCCAGAGGTTCCTAGGGAGGCATACACACTTAGAAACATACTTACCAAGGCAAGTATAAAGACCCTGACTTATCCATGCTAGTATAGCAAGAGTGATAAGATCTCCAAAACTTGCTGCTATAGGAGTGGCAACATTGTCGGGATTAATACCAGTCTTCTTTGATCCAACAATAACTCCAACCATTATTATTCCTAGAGTCAACAAAGAAGACAGTGCAGTAACCATATTTATTGTTAACTACAGAAAACTCCAAGATGGTGCCAATTTCAAACTTAATATGTAAGAAGTCAGTGCTTTTGCCCCAGGATGACTATTCTTATCTAACTAATGTCTGTATTTTTTAGTTTTAGCTGTTTCAAAAAATGAGGTTTAAAATATACAGTAAGCACACACACACACACAAAAATATCAAGAACCATCTGCACAATGAACTGTTTCGCTTATTAAAATTAACACTATAGAAATTGTGTATCAGCCATTTCCTGAAGAATAAAATATGCAGTGTGCTATTTCTACACTCTATTAGTTTTTGCTGAATGAAATTTAAATTACATTAAGCTGAAAACAACATAAGATTAAATACTTTGACATCTGATATGGTGCAAGATTTTCAGTCATGGACTTAGCACCAAATGTCAAGAAGCTACATCATGAATTAAAACCAAGACAACATGTAAAAATGTTACTTGCTAGGCAGTTAAAAGCAATTAAATTAGGGATGTTGGTTTCTGTTTTCTTCCTATAAACAGCAACACTACATTTTTAAGAGGAATTTCCCTGCAGAATGCAAGTGCCTACTAAAATTAAAATGACATTGTTATTAAAAGCCTTCTTTGGCATTAACAGAGTAATTGCCTTCTCATCATATACATAAGAGTTTCAACTACATATACTATCTTTGTGTTATTTTAAATAATTTTTGGTATTATAATTTTCATGTATTTTTGCACTATTATGTATTGTGGGCTACACTAGGAGTTCACTTTCAGTGAAACTGCATGAAGAGTTACACTTCATGAAATTCTCAAAATAAAGAACTGAAATAATCCTGGAGGATCATGGTGTTTCAAAAGCACCAGTTTCACATGTAGGATGATGAAGCTTAGAAAGTCATTTCCTGTGCTGGCCCATCACCAGATAACAACAAAAGTTTCTCTTCATGTCCAAGTTATACACGAGAAATGGAAAAAAGCACTCATGTTCCCCAGTTCTTTTGCTGCTCTTAATTCTGCACATGATCAAACTCTATGGCGTTGTAGTAATTTAAAAAAGTGGTCTTAATTCCATGCAAAACTTTAACAATTCTGTAATTTTCACATATGTAATCGAATTAGCAAAACAAGGAAGTTAAACGTTTTACTTGATTTACTACTACTAAGACTAGTGACTATGTATTTTCATTTGGAATATGTCACAAGTGGAGGTACTTTCCACCCCTCCTCATGTCCATTAAGTAACATTTTTTATGGTTAAATGTTTCCTGACAATTGGAAAGAAAAGATTAAATTCATCATGCCATACGGCTCCAGACAGACATTGGCACTGTTTGTAGACGGGGAATTGAACTTGGCCCAAACCCATCATGACAACAAGCCAATTTGTTCACTTCAGATACAAAGCAGAGCACAAACTAACATTAAAGCACCATGGGCAACCAGGAACTTTGGATTCAGCTGACCTAAAATGCAGGTTTTACTGGAGTTTTATTACAACTAAGTTCTACCTCTTTAGTAATAAGAATACATTTTGTACATTAATGAATACAGAAAGCAGGGAGAAGTTCCTCCTCACATTAGATAAAAGCTAAACCCCTAATTTTTGGTTTAGATATGCTCAGGAGGTCATGCAAATCAAAACCTTTTTAAAGGAAAGAATACAATATGCAGACCTATATGCAAATTACAAAAAGAGCATCCTATTTCTCAGCTGTTTCAGATATATTACACTTTAATGGATTTGAACTTCTAAGGAATAGCAAAGTAATATACATTCAGCATGAAAAGAAAACTAAACAACTGTAAAAAAGTAACATATATACTCCTTTTACCTTGTAGAAGAGAAGCTATGAAGGCAGTTGCTACACTGCTAGAACACAGAAGGACAGAATGATCAAAGCGGTATTTGCCCTCTGGAATCCAGCCTAATATAACCGCTGCCACTGCTGCCAGAAAACCAACTACTGTTGCCTGAACCTGAAAAAGAAAAAAGTGAACTTTTCTTACAATAACTGACAGACTTAAGAAGAGTACAGAATCATTTTCTGTTATTTTTTTCCTCCTGTCTTTCTTTCCAAGGTGCAAAGGGAACATGCTCGTTCATTTTGTAGAGATGATTATAAACTTGGATGATCAAGAAGAAAAAATATTACGCTAGCAGAAAAGGCTTCACCAGCATCTCAGAGACTCAAAAACAACAAAAGTAAAATCAGGGAAAAGAGCTGAGGATTTACCAGAAGCCAGTGCCTGAAAGAGGCTCCTAATCCACTTAAAACAGTGAAGTCAGAGCATAAACATTTCACCTAGTTTTTAGGTATGCTGTATTATAACATATGAACATAAAATAGTTCTTAATCTTAAGAAATAGTTGTTTTGGAGAACAAGCACTTGTTTCCTCAAATGACCCAGCTATTTAAAATATTGTTTATTATGCAAAAATTCTCTCACATACTTCCTTTAAACATTAAATCCAATGCAAATACAGTACTGAAAACATTTGAGAGGTCAAATTTAAAAGGTTTTGCCAAATCTGAATTTTTTATCTAATCGTCTTCATATTCTCTCTCGGAAAACTGAAAAGGAAATACCCTTGGTTCAGTCACAGAGAACACTTTACCTCTTCTTCTGATAAATATAAGCTCATTTTGTTTTACAGAACTACACTGTTCAATAAAATGGTCATGCAAACATTGTACAGTAAGTATGAGCCAGTATAGTGGAGCTAGTTTCCCACTGACACTGTCCATCTCCATAGTTAAGGACATTTGCGATGTAAGTGAAAAAAGTTACTGAAAAAGTCTAAGAGTTAATCAAATAAATCCACTATATTTACCTGTTTTAAGGCCAAATTGCCAATTATTAGGTTCCATTTCTCAATGGGAGAATCCATTTTTCCAATATTTACCTGGCAAAATGATAAAGGAATTTCAGACACTTGGGTTTAAAACTGTATTACTTGAAAATGCACTAACAAGGCAGAAATCCACAAATAATTCAACTTAGACAGAGGAGAGACATTCAGAAAACAAGTTAAAGCCAAGCTGTACTTTTTTCAAGTAAAGTATTGCTGTTGATTTTAAATTGTACTTACAGTAACTATCCAAAAGTAGCTAAACTTGATGCAGTTTTACACAGTAACTTGTTTAACATTTGCTTTACTGTGCAAGATATTCTAGCCACCTTACATTCCAGGAATGTCCAAGCACCATCAGTGGCTAGAAAGGAAATTTACCAGCGTGCAGTCACTTTAGACTGAACTTGTTTCACAGAATCACACAGAATCACAGAATCCCAAGGGTTGGAAGGGACCTAAAAAGATCATCTAGTCCAACCCCCCTTCAAGAGCAGGGTAACCTACAGTACATCACACAGGAACTTGTCCAGGCAGGCCTTGAATATCTCCTTGAATTCTATAAGCCAATAGTAAAAAGTGTAGATACATGTGTGTGTGGACACACATGCTCTCATGCAAATGTGTTAATTGATTGCAATGAAACCATCTACATAAACTGCAAGTGCTTACAGAAGATCAGAAACCACATCTAATACTTTTTCGTATCATACAAAACAGCTAGAGACTTATAATGCTGTAAGTCCAAACCTAAGGCAGTAACCGGAAAAACAGCAAATAACATATTCTAAGAAATTACAAAGTATATACACAGTTTTTTATAACATATTTCCTACTTTTCCTTTTTTTTTTTGAGTTAGAGGACAAGATCTGAAGAACAGTACATACCACTGCAGTGTGACTATGCTTAAAAATAACTTCCTTTTTGAGATAACCGAATGATTTCTTACATGTTGAGCATAAATTTTTGTGGGTTTTTCCATAGAATACTAATTTATAATATAACGTACTTCTCAAAACTCAGGAAGTCTTAATGCCTATATTCTTCATCTTTTGATTTCTTTCCAAGAGGTTTACTTCCTTTTTTTTTTTTATTTTTTTTCCATTTTGTGATATTAGTGACTTGCAAGGAACAAAGTATTAAAAGAAATGCTAACGTCAAAACTTAGATATATAAAAAGACACTTTATCTCGATCTGCACTACAAATAGTTTACAGTATTCAAAGTACAGTCAAAGCTCTGCAAACACACGCATTAAGTTTAAATTTTACAGCAGTATTTCAGGAAGCGCAGGTAAAAACCTCCTTTGTGTCCTTCTTGAATACATATGTTAAATGGACAAAATAGCAGGCCATGGAGAGAGAGCTTCATTCTTTTTCTCCTTTGAAGAAGCTTTGGAAAAGTATCAAAAAAATCCCTGTTAAAACAGTAATCTTGCAACATGTTTAATCCAGCCTAAAGTGAGCTGCTGTCCAGAAGCACAGTTCCTCTTCCCCCTAGTATCAGCTACATGACGACGTTTTCCTTCTTGAGCCAGACCTACCGACTCCATGAGTGAGTTCATGAAAAATAAATTTGCTTGCTGGTATGATGGAAAATGCTTTTTTTTTTTTTTCAGGGAGCAAAAAGGGGTTATCTACGAACTTCTCCGATCCATCATATGCAACCATGTGCAAATGCTCTTAGGGTTTGGAAGGTAGAAAAGGCACAGGACCGCTCATTTCAGCTGCACATTTCCATAAAGATCAAGTTTATTGTGATACTGTGTAATAGGTGGACCTCAACAAAAGTCTGTAAAGTCGTACTGCTAATGACTAATCCTGATAATACGCAGTCAAAACAAGAGTCTGCAAGTTTACAGGAATGACTGGATGACTGGTGTCTTGGTGTTGGGTTTTTGCTTTTTACTTCCTCTTAAAAAGCCAGAAACAAATAGGAAGAAAAGTAACAACGTGAACTGAGACAGTAAGAGTGACCCAAACTACAGAATACAGCTGAAAAATACAAAAGACACACCATAAATACCGTGCTTGAATGGGCAGTTGACCTAAGTATAACTCACACAGTGATGCCAGCACAGGAGAGGGGTTTACATTAACACTAACACCAAAGAGAAGTACGAGCTATGCTCTGAGGTAGATTAAAAACACATTCTTGAGACAGATTTAGTGAAATCATGGAAAAGTTTGGGCTGGAATGAACCTTTAAAAGTCATCTAATCCGCTCCCCCTGCAACGAAACTCATTCTAAAGTGGATGGGAAAATCAACAGCAGAAATGCAATGTCATGCACTTACAGACTAATAGCTGTGACCAGCAAGAAGCAGCTACAAGAAGGAATCTAGGCAGCAAGATGAATGAAGGTAATCAGACAACACTTGAAACCAGATGCATTATGGGTAACAGAAAGTTGCTAACAAGGCTTTACTTTTTGGCTGACTACATAATTACAATGAAGTAAAGATAATTAGCTTATAGCCCCAACAGGATAGATGTGTCTACAAATTCAGATGCAGCTGTAAGCTAACTGGGCAAAAAGGGTAAGAATTAGCTCCAATGCTGAACTCATGCTAGAAACGTCCTCCTCGAAAGGTAAAGCTATTCACAGGGGCACAGTCCTGAATTTACTGTAAAGACAGTATCTGGTGGGGAGCCACCTAGTGCAAATTTGGGTCAGAGAAGATAACATTAATCATACAATTGCCTCCAAATAGCTGTTTAGATACGTTCTGAATTAACACTCCTTTCTGTTTTCACCTAGTATGAGGATGACAGGACCAAAGATTGTATGCCTAAACTGAGTAAGGGTCAATGAAATCAATGCAAAGAATGCAAAGGTCAGAATAACCTATTTCATAAAGGTATGGGAGAGCTGACATAAAAATTGCAGGTCTAGTGGTAAGTTTTTTGATTAAACTCTCCAGTTAGCAGTGTAACACAGTATCTCTTTGGAAAACCTGGGGGAAGCAGAGCAATCAACACAACTGACCTGGAGTTCAAATTCATACCTGACAATTAACCCCAAGCTGTCACCTGTAAGAAGCTGCATGTAACATGTAGTAGGGTTCAACAGGATTTTTGTTTGTTCGTTTTTTAACTACTGATTAGAAACATTACAGAGGTCTCGTGTCTTTGTTTGCCTTTGCAGTAGCACTAAAGGGGAGGTGGCTGGCTATCCAGCTCACAGACATGTGCACATGGCAACTGGTGTTGAGTGTAAAAAAGACACATAAGAGAAAACCGGGAGGTTCTTTGCAAGATAAAAATCTTTTTTTTTTTTATTGCTTTGGGTTTGGTTTTTTTTTTTTTTACATATAAAACCTAAATATTATCTTGTTAGTATTATGCTGATAATGACTGATCTATACTGTTCTTATTTCATACAGCATTGTTCTCTTAAATCTCCACTGTGCTGTGCACATGTACATACACATGCTCTACGTTTCCTGATGAGCTCTTCACCAACTAGAACAAATTAGAGCCAACACTGGCAAAGAGAGAATGTTCACTGAACCGCGACAAGCCTCTCACTCCTCCCTGTGAAGGATTTCCAATGAACTTACAATATGACTAAGTCCCAGAAAGTATTCCAGTCACCTTCGTAACTTAGTCTAGGGTCTGCCATGATTCTTGAAGAAAACAGGTCATACAAGGAAATTACAGGCATTAGAGAACAAGCAAGAAAAACAAAGAAAACCCCACACATTTGTTGATGCAAAGCTGGGAAGTAGCTTGGTGCCAGTGGTGCCGTGACTGTGGCTTCGGGCAATGAAAGAAACTGGAACTCCCACACTCCCACATGCCACAGAGAAGAAATGTACACTTCACTGACCTATTCTTAGCCAGTTAATTAACCTTTACAGTAAAAAGATATGAACGGTGCTGGCTCACCTGATTTGGCCAAGACAGATTTACAACAATTTCTGGCACAGGGGTGAAAGGAAGCCTTCATGGCAGGCTTGAGTAAAAACCTCTAAAGCATTCATAGAGTTATGTCTTGGTGAGACATAATGACAGTGGTAAACGGCACAAGTAACACTCCTCAGACTAAGCCCTCTCAAAACAGACTCAGTCTTGGTAGGAGTTTTGGCTTCAAGACGTCTGCAGATCATGTTATCACACAGTTACTGGGATACTCTTTAAGAATATGATATTGGACTGAGGGGAGTGGCCGGAACCTCACAATGCCACCTTTAGTGCACAACTGAACATGTAGCCAGTGTTGTGGAAACTCCAGTATCCTTTATCTGTGTCTGTAAGAGGGAGACTTTGATAACTAACAGTTGATGGGTAATAAGAACTGAAGTCAGGGTTCCCAGAGCAGAAAAAACGTCTGCATGACCCTTTTCAAAATGTTTCCTTAAAGCTGCAAGGTTCACAAATGAGATGGCATTGGTGAGGATGGGGAAATCAGACAATGACTGGCCCAGAGAAGAAGCTCTGGAGCCATGATCTGGCAAAGGTCATAAGCTCAATTGAGACAAAGAATTAAAGATCCCGTTAACTGAAGCAGAAGTGGTGGAACTGATTCTGACCCTCTTCTTTTAAGCCTTCATTAAGGTAGATCTTGGACTTGGTGGATTTTTCACTATGCAACGCAAGTACTTTCAATCCTCAGGCCACGAACTGTGCCAGACATGAACAAATTAAGCAACAGGTCAACAGCAAAAAAAGTAAGGTTAAAACCAAAAGTATCTGCCTGACAGTAAAGGCAGTAAGGTTTAAACACAAAATACTCTTAAAAAACTGTAAGCATACTCAGAAAAGTATCAAACAGAAAACACGATTGAAGAGGTAAGGCTGCCATTGATAAAGATACAACAGAACATGTCAATTCTTATGTATGAAGGAATGGATATGGGACAAAAATAATTGATTTCTATAATGGGCATGACACAAGCAAACCTTCAGACTTCTAAGGCTATGTCCATCACAGTGTGCATTTGGACAATAACTCGATATAATGCGGCAATGACATTTATTAATGACGGAAAACTGGGAGACCTTGTCAATACAAAGCATTGTAATATTGTACAAAACCTGAATGTCCTTGAGGATTGCAGCAATGAAAACAGATGAAATCCAACAGTAGAAATACAAGGTCATGCACTTACGGACTAATAATATTTCCTGCAAAAGATGGCATTGACAGCTGGAAATAACACCAAAAGGAGAAATACTAGGACACAGCCATTAATCACAAACTGACTGTGAGGTCTATGCCTGACACTGCTAGGCAAATAAGTACATACAAACCTACAAAGCTTCTAGAGCAGCTTTTGAGAGAAATAGAGATGTGCTATTCTACAAAGCCATTTGGAGTTATATATACACCTTCAACCAAACATTTTCTAGAAAGATTAAATCAGGCAGGAACAGGCAGAGGGTGGGGGCCTTGCTAAAGTATGGAAAAAATATCTTACAAAGGAGAAACACTGCATTAGGCATTGTCTTCCAGAGATACACAGTTCCAGTGCCAGAAATGGTTTAGCCATGTTATTAGAACATTCACACAAACACAAAAGATATATGGTAAGGTAATCTGGCTTGCTTGGGCTAGAAAAATTAAGAGATGGAGCGTCCCCTGAGACATAGAGAAGAACTATGACAAATACGTAAGAAAGAAAACATAGAAAAAAAACAGTTATGCTATGTTAAAGTGTTGACAAGCAAAAAATAAGCAGACCCCCCAAAAAAATCATCACAACAAAAAAGGAGTAAAACTATTTAAACAGAAAGCTACATGAGAGTTTCTTACAGTTTGACCAACCAATGTCTGGAATAGCAATGCTTTATTTTGATGCTGCACAAGTTGTCTTTAGAAAAAAGTGTTCAAAATGTCCACATTTTATTAGCCTATTCAAAGTCCCTCAAGGCCAAAGAGATCTATCAACCTTTCAGAACACACATGTAAATGTGAAAAAGCTACTTTATCTGTTCTGAATGATGACTCAGAGGAGACTTGAAGAAGTAAAATTTTGACGTGTGGAAAAAGAAGTGCGTCAACTTTTTAACTTTGCCAATTTAGGAACAGATTTAAAGAGCCCTCCCAACAGCCAGATTAAGCCATAAACATAAAATGTTTATGTTTATGTGTTATAAATGTGTTTGTTTTCCTTTCAAAATATTTACAACATATACCTGAAGAGCAAAGAGGAAGAGAAAGTTACTTACAGCCGTTGACAGTCGGGATGCCAAGGTCATTTCCAAATTTCCTTTGAGACCAAGAAGTGCAGGAACCAAGATAAAAACTTCAGTAACATTCTTGAACACATCCCAATGCTGTACAAAGGATACAGTGGGAAACATCAAATCGAGAAATTAGACCATCTGCAAAATATTCAGAAACTTCTATAACTCATAACTTAATCCTCTAAAATAAAGAAATCAATCTTTTTATATTGGAACTAAATGTCTAAAGCCAGAACTGTTACCTATTTAGATAAAACAGATTCATGACTGCCTATTACTACTTCAAAGATGATAATACCAAAAGGAAGAGATACAAAATTTGGCTTTAAGATGTCATTAATTAAAAGCTGGGGTTTTTGATGACTTTAAAATAGTACCAGGTACTATGACTGCTCTTGAATTCTGCTCTTCATTTACAATAATATTTTCATCTTTTCCCTTCCGAGTAGAAACCTCACATAAATCCAGCAAGGGATTAGTTGTGAACAGAGCCTGTAAGTGAAAAAAATTGATCTTTATTCTTTTCCTTCTAACAGTAAAATTTAGAAGAATACAGTTTTCCAAAAGCCAGATTTTATAACATAAGCTCATCTTTAATTTTTTGTGTGCTGACTCCTCAGCACTGAAATGCTGTGCTATTTTGTATGTCTGTCAATCCATGTACTTAATTTGCAATCAATTACCAACTTCAGCTAAACAAAACTGTAGACTGTCTTTGTATTCAGGGATTTGCAATCATTTAAATTATTATTTCCCTGCCCATGGCAGAGGGCTTGGAACTAGATGATCTTAAGGTCCTTTCCAACCCAAACCATTCTATGATTCTATGATTACTTTCATTAAAATAAAAGGATTCAGTACTCAAATGTAAACAAGATCTGAAAATTACCCATATGTGAAGTTACATATCTATTTACCACTGGGAAAGAACAGCCATGAAATGGTTTGTAAACAACAAGCTCAGCATGTGTTATTGTCTTCAAATTTTCATTTTCAAAACATGTTATGTCACATTGCAAAATCCTGCTTCACTGACATCACAGTTTAGTGATTACTTTGAAGATAAAAAAGGCAGTACTGACACTTTATTCTTGCCTTTGTGTCACATCTCTCTCATTCATGGCGGGCTGGACTGGAAACCAATAAAGATTAAAAGTAATACAGAAGGACAAATAAAGATATATCCCAGCCCAACTCAAAACCCAGCTATACAAACACATTCCCGTACGGGGAAGGCAGAGAAAGTGAAACATTTGGTTTGAAGCCAGTAGTGGCAGTAGCACAACTGCCTCTTTTGCTTGATCATTATGCTGTGTCACGCAGTAAATCTTTAATTAACTAAGTACAAACAAAGCATTTGTAAGAAGAATACACTGGTAATATGAAATGAACAAAGCACAAGATTGGTGTAAAACAGTGCGAGGAAGCAGTAAAGTTTGCATGTCAATTTTTATTTTGCTTTTTCGTGGTGCATAAAAGTTCATTTCACTGCAATTGATTGAAGTTCAAGCTTTCCTTGCTCTCTCAGAATTTTGAGTGACAAAGACAGTCACCTCTTACCCATCTTTAACTTTGTAAACTCTTTAAATGTAGCTAAATATAACCCTAAAGCCGAATGAAGCAAAAGAAAAAACACAGAATAATTTCTCCATTGTCTTTAAGTTTGAATATTGTGGTTATTTCATACTTTTAAATAATTTTCTGTGAATACAGGAAGAGAGAGTCTATAAGGTTTGCATTTATAAGAAATTTCAGTTTTCTAAAAAACAAGTTAGGTAAAAACTAAAAGTAAATGGAGCCTTCAAAAGGCAAAGAGTAGGCAAGAAAATAAGCTAGTCCAATAAACCTTTCTTAACTGTTACTGTCTCCAGAATTTTCTTCAAATATAACTGCACAGAGAATTATTTCATAGCCAACTGTTACTTTTAAATCCACTGAAAAGCTGCTGATATCTACAACCGTGTTAAACTAGAAACCAGACCTAAAAATGTTCCATATCGGTAGGGTCTTACTGATTTCATACTCCAAGTTTTAAAAATATTAAACTTCATTAAAATTAAAATTAAGAGAAAGTTCTATCTTATCTTAGCCCTGAATAACCATCATCAGCTAAATCTGCTACTACAAACCAAGATCATCTGGCTTCTCTGGACCTACTACAATTGTATTTCAAGATGGACATCACTTTGCAGCCCTGTTCACACCACCGATGTTTGTAATAGCTTTCAATATACCTAATGTTATACAAAGAAGTCACTTATACATACCTGAATATTTAAAACAAATGTAAATAATACCAATTTTATATAACATGCAAATGTAATGCACATTTTTGTACACCTTATGCATTATCATGGACCAGATCTGCACAGTATTATAGAAATCACACAGACTTGAAGCACTCAAGGAGATGAGATACTGTAATACATTCTTCAAACTTTTTAAACTCCTATGTATTGCAGCATCACAGTTAATTACAGCTCCCACTATGCTTACATTTATTCATGTCAACAGAATTTTGAACCATTACCATATTTCTATCCTTAGCTCAAGCAGAAGGGAATGGTTTTATTCACCAGCTCACTGTGGCTAAGCAATGATACTTACCAAGACTTGAATGGCTCCAAATCAAACACTGGATCTTTTTAAGATGAGGTTTAGGAGAAAGGAGTTTATAGCAGCAAAACCATACACAGACCTAATTACTCCTCAATATCGTAAACATCTACAGTATCATGTATTAGAATTATACACATCACAGACTACCTGTAAGAAGAAATCTTTCAAAGCAAATACCAACCTGTACAATATCCAAAACCATGCCAGCAGAAACAGTTCCAAATCCTGCTAGCAAAAAAGGTACAAGTATCTGTAATGCCATAATACTACTAGATTCTTTGGGTTGTTTTGTACTTCCTTCCACAATGATATCTTCATTACTGTCAGTAGATAAGTTGTCTTCCTGCAACATGGCATCTGTTTCCGAAGTGCCCATTCCATCACAGTAATTGTAACTGGTAAAATCATCATATTTAGGGCTACAGCTAGATGGGCTGTGTCCATTGCTACCATGAAAACTTGGGTCTGAGAAGTGATGGTATTCTGTATGTTGTTCAGACCTAACATTAAAATTGTGTCCTGCTGTTTGTAATCCATCTTGCCAGACACCATTCACTTTCTTGTGTCTTTCATCCTGGTTTACTTGGTAAACAACAGGAACCATACTCAAAAGGAGCTTCAAAAACTTATCGGACTGAATTGTATTAAGGTTTATGGTCCAGTTTACAAAACGTTCTCTGTCATGAACTTTGTGGTTTGTTTTGGAGATGGTAGATCTGCCTTTACAGTTAGTCATAGTGCTACAGAAATACAGGTTGAAAAGCACTTTGTTCTTCAGATGTCAGTGAAGAAATCTTGTAGATGAGTCATTAAGTACCATGCTTGATGATGTTAAAACAAAAAAAACCCAAAAGGATCCTTTTTTTCGCATGCAAAGATGCTTTTTCATTGATCTCAGATCTTCAACAATTCCGTAAGCAAGATTGGATCTGCAAAAAAGTAAGAAGCATATATTCAGGCTTTATAATATTTTACCTCTACAGAAGACATGAGATGCTGGTTTAATTTTTCCAATCACCCAGTATCTTTCCAAAGCAAGTTATTTGTAGAAATGCCAATATCCTCCAACGTTTAACTGCCTAAGTTGAAGAAATGAGAAGTAAAAATGGAAAGGTGGTGGGTGAAGAAGTTTCACAAACTGGTGTTCTTCCCAGTGAAAGAAAGACAGCAGTGTGGACTTAAGTGAAAAAGCCAGGGCCTGGCTTTTCCCTTCTTGAAGCCCAGGAAGTCAAAGTCTTCAGGCAGATACCATGTGTAGCCCTAGACTTGCAGCAGCCTTGAAGGCAGTAGGTTACAAGAGAAAAGTACTTCTGCAAAGAGTAAGGGTATGCACAAATGAAACGCACATGATGCACTGTGAGGCCACTGTTGTTCCTCCCACTCTATGCTAATGGCAAGAAGCCCAGAAAAAAAAGTAAGGAAAAAGACATACTAGTTTAAAATTACTATCGGAGGTGATAAATCCAAACCGATATCTGGGGTGTCAAAGGCTCTATTATGTTGACAGTCCCTGCCCTCCATCCCCATAAAAGGATGGCTGGCAAAGTCTCTGACTTTTTTCACTGGCAAAGGCTCTGACTGCACCACCCAGGTCTTAGAAGGTAGACGCAGGGACTGTGAGAATGAAGACCTTGGGCCCACTGTGGGAGAGGATCTGGTTCGAGACCATCTTAAAAATCTGAATGCGCACAAGTCCGTGGGACCTGATGGAATCCATCCGCGGGTCCTGAAGGAGCTGGCGAATGAAGTTGCTAAGCCACTGGCCATTGTATTTGAAAAATCATGGCAGTCAGGTGAAGTTCCCGATGACTGGAAAAAGGGAAATATAACCCCCATTTTCAAGAAGGGGAAAATGAAAGACCCGGGGAATTACAGCGCAGTCAGTCTCACCTCTGTGCCTGGCAAAATCTTGGAGCACATTCTCCTGGACGGCATGCTAAGGGACATGAAAAACAACAAGGTGCTTGGTGACAGCCAGCATGGCTTCACTAAGGGGAAATCCTGCCTGACCAATTTGGTGGCTTTCTATGATGGAGCTACAGAATTGATGGATAAGGGTAAAGCAGTTGACGTCATCTACCTGGACTTGTGCAAAGTGTTTGACACTGTCCCACACCACATCCTTCTCTCTAAATTGGAGAGATATCAATTTGATGGATGGACCACTCGGTGGGTAAAGAACTGGCTGGATGGCCGCACACAAAGAGTTGTGGTCAATGGCTCGATGTCAGGCTGGAGACCGGTAACGAGTGGTGTCCCTCAGGGATCGGTGTTGGGACCGGTCTTCTTTAACATCTTCATCGCTGACATGGACAGTGGGTCCATGTCTCAGCAAGTTTGCCGATGACACCAAGCTGTGTGGTCCGGTTGATACACTGGAGGGAAGGGATGCCATCCAGAGGGACCTCGACACGCTTGTGAGGTGGGCTGATGCCAGCCTTATGAAGTTCAACCACGACAAGTGCAAGGTCCTACACCTGGGTCGGAGCAATCCCAGGCATAGCTACAGACTGGGCAAAGAAGAGATTCAGAGCGGCCCTGCAGAGAAGGACTTGGGGGTGTTGGTCGATGAGAAAATGAACATGAGCTGGCTTCAGTGTGCGCTGGCAGCCCAGAAAGCCAACCATATCCTGGGCTGCATCAAAAGGAGCGTGACCAGCAGGTCGAAGGAGGTGATCCTGCCCCTCTACTCTGCTCTTGTGAGACCTCACCTGGAGTATTGTGTGCAGTTCTGGTGTCCTCAACATAAAAAGGACATGGAACTGTTGGAACAAGTCCAGAGGAGGGCCACGAGGATGATCAGGGGACTGGAGCACCTCCCGTATGAAGACAGGCTGAGGAAGTTGGGGCTGTTCTGCCTGGAGAAGAGAAGGCTGTGTGGAGACCTCATAGCAGCCTTCCAGTATCTGAAGGGAGCCTATAGGGATGCTGGGGAGCGACTCTTTGTCAGGGACTGTAGTGACAGGACAAGGGGTAATGGTTAAAACTTAAACAGGGGAAGTTTAGATTGGATATAAGGAGGAAGTTCTTTCCTGTTAGGGTGGTGAGACACTGGAATGGGTTGCCCAGGGAGGTTGTGAGTGCTCCATCCCTGGCAGTGTTCAAGGCCAGGTTAGATGAAGCCTTGGGTGGGATGGTTTAGTGTGAGGTGTCCCTGCCCATGGCAGGGGGGTTGGAACTAGATGATCTTGAGGTCTTTTCCACCCCTACCTATTCTATGATTCTATGACAAACCAATACTGGTATGCACAATTCAAAAGCATGACAATTTAAAATCCTAACAACTAACTTTTCTCTGAAGCAAACATACAAATTATGTATGTATGTATGTATGTTATTATATATAAAGAGCTACCGTATACATAATAAAACTGGACAATTTTTTTAAAATGCTACATCAAGGAAAGAAGACAACAATGAAATTCAGACCAATTAATCTAAAATAGCCTAAATTAGTCTAATATAAAAATGAACCCACAGTATGGTATTCATAAATATGGCATATTAGAATTTAATTAAAACTAGAAAAGGGTTAGGACTTAAGATAATTAAAATAAAGGTGTTTGAAAATCTTAGTTTTATTTAATTTTGTATGAGGTGTAGGTTGCAGATATTTCCTGAAAGACTGGTTATTATGAGGTCAAGTAAACACTAAAATATAATTATTTGATCAATATTAGCACTAGATGTGGTCAGTTTGGTTTGCTTTCTGCAAATCACACAGATACGATCTTTTATCTTTTATGTTTCATGCCATTTAATGGGCATTTGTTTCTACTCCAAAACTGCCATTGTCGTAGAAAATTTTACAATAATATATTGGCAGTCTCACGTCATTTGACATTTCCATCAGAAGACACTTTACCTTCCAGTAGGAATTTTCAGTTTTCGTAGCGTGTTATGTAACAGTTATGGTAACTTAAAAACTAAGTCTTAATTTGACTTGAAGCTTTGCTAACTTTGGTATTTATTACTAGACTCCATGAATACAAGTAAATGATTGGCATAAACACAGAAACAAAGGTCAGGCAGACTACACCAGCATGATACGGGGTAACACAATTCCACAAGCTCAAGACACTGTATCTATGCAAAGCTGCGAAGCATATTTTTACAGACGGCAGGAAATAAAAATAGTTCAGGCTTGGAGGATTTTAAATTTATGCTTCCTAAGAAAACTAGGTTCCTAAGATCATACAGTTTATGCTATGATCCCTATACTTTTCCTCCCTCTGTTTCAGTATTTTTAAGTCACAGAATCACAGAATAGTTTAGGGTTGGATTTCTGGATATATCTGAGATAGATTTGACAGAGTAGAGAAGTCAAAGCTTTTAGTAACTAACAGCCTTGTAAGAGAATCAGATTTGTGTCATTGCTGTAAGTCATCTTCAAATATCAGTCAGGATAATTCACTCATATATATGGCCACAGCAAGTCAACTTCAAAAGTCCGGCTGCTCACAGAATTACCTGGTTTGGTGTTTTTGAGTGAGGACATGACTCAGACACAGTATGAAGGTTTTCCCCCTACCAATTGATTTATCCAAGGGACCTCTGACCAAGAAACGAATGTTTTTTAAAGTTGCAACGGAGTTTATTGCTTCACTGAGAAAGAAGTCAAGTTTTGCAAGAAAAAGCATTTTTTCCACAAGAGGAATTTAACTAAGCAAGATTCCTGCAGTATCTTTTGCTGTTCTGTAATAGACTGTGCTATGTTGAACCTCTCAGCATAAGTGCACAAAACCTCCTAGGCTTCAATTCTGGTTTCCACACACTTTAATTAGGAATAGCAAAACAATTTTTGCTGCTATCCCGGAGGAGCTCTAACCACAGGCCAAAATGGTGCTCTGTTAAGTGCTACAGAAAGACAGAACAACGAGGCAATAGTGTTTCTTCCTGACCCAATGGTGGCATTATCTATGTAAAAGAAAAGAAATGGTACATAAAAACAAGAAAATCAGAAGAAGATATATCATTAAATTATCAACCTAACTATTATCAACTTCCAAGACAAAAGCAAAGAGCTTTATAGGACTGAAGGATTAAGATGAATGAAAAAGAAGAGAAGCTCATGGAAGTTGAGGAAAAAAATCAGCTTTCAGGAAGGGCATAGCCTGGGGTGCAGAAGGCTGCCAAATGATTTATGACAATAGGAAGTGCCACACTACTTAGGAAGCGTGCAGAGGAAACAGCTGTAGATCTGCTGACTGAGCTTCAGTTGGTCACAAGAAACATTCAGATTACAGAAACTTCATGATGGACTTCAAGTATCGGTGTACAATTAAGACATGAAAGTGTCCACGATGAAAGACACACGGCGAGACTCACAGCGTCCTGAACTGCTTTTTTTTTTTGGGGGGGGGGGGGGGGGCTGTAGTGTTATTTTTTTTGAGGAGAGGAGTAACAAATGAAGGCTTTTATTTCACTTGTAGGGAAATACATTGAGAACATTTTCCAATAGCTTTAACAAGGCAGAGTCTGGCTCTCATTGTGGTTTCTCCAACATGTCCTCCAGTCACATCACCAGAGTGCTAGACCAGTGACTCATGGAAATTACTCACTGGTCTGGAACTCTGGCCAAAAATATTTGGGTTAATGTCGCATATCTCTCTAACATATGGATTTTTCTCCTTTTACATTTTTACTACTTTATTTTTTTTAAGAACCAAATCTTTTGGGAAGATGTGGTTTCATTTAATATGAGAAAGTGTTAACAAATAAAAGGGGAAAAAAAGAGCAACAGAAAAATGATCCAGTCAACTAGCAAGTTACAAAGGGAGGATGAGGCTGGCATGGACAGCTAACAGCTGAAATAGTACAAAGCAGTTTGGATGACAGCCATTTAGGTTTTTCCTACTAAAAAGACTTGGAATGAGAAAAAGTGAGCTAATGATAAATGCTGAAAAATGAGAATTTAAGAAGAGAAATTGAAAACTATATTATACAGTGAAGAATAATTACTTCTTCAGAGCAGAGACAACTACAAAGCCTTCTGAATGTAACTATTCATTTCTAAAACCCTGTTCCAACAAAGATAATTTTCCAAATGTCATCTGATGCAATAATCCTGAGTTACAGGATTCTAATATTGCTGTACTTTGTGGGGGGAGGGGAGTCTACCTACAGAATGCAGCAAACCATCTAAGGAACAGTATGATCTCAGGGACAAAAACTTCCTAAGAAGCTTTGTCATTGACAAGAACTATGCTGATTTGATTGTGTTGTCTAGAAAAGATACGGCCAGCTAAAGAACCAAGCTCTTGAGTTACTTGAGTAACTCCTATGAAGAAAAGGTGGTAAAAATCTCAAAAATCCCATCCCTAGATTCTGTAGGAAGATAAATGAATCTGGTTTCCTTCTGTACAACCAGGAGGTTACAGAGAAAGATGAAGTACTAAATAAAAGGAAAAGAGACAAAGATCCTTTGAGAAGCCAAGAAGCAGCCTCAAATTTATCATACCTGGCATGTGATATATGAAGTGAAAGGACATCTTGTCCCTACAAACAAAATAACAAGCTATGCCCAGATTTCTTTATTGTTGTCTAAGTAACTACTTTTAATAGCTTCTTCTTTTCCTTCATGCATTTTATATCACGTAACAATTACTGTGTATTATTCACCTCTCTCTCTCTCTCTCTCAATTCTGCAAGCATACACAAGCATAAACAAACAGTCCTGCAAAGATGTGTTCCTGAGAAGTAAGACACTTAGCAATACAACAAATAACAAACCAGTTTTACCCTTAATGATTTATACAACTGATGCACGCAGCAGCTTAAAAAATACACATGGAGACAATCTATACAATGTGCGAAAAAGACAGGCAGAAGCAGATGTTGCAGAAAACAGAACCATGAGCTGAAAGAGATGCTGACTTTTGGAAATGGATAGCTGCTTTAGAAAAACCTCAGATGCTTCAGCTATGAAACTGAACACCTGATCATTATCACATTTTTCCATCCATCACCTTTGATTGGCTTCGTTGGTCTTGATTCATCTGAGAAAGATGAACACGACAAAGAAAATGCAACTGTTCAGGAAGCGGCAGAAAGAACGGTCTTCATTATTACCCAAACAAATTGAGAACTGAATCATGGGTGTGTCTGAAGCAATGCTGGCAAGAGCATGGGAAGAAAATGATGCTTCTATACTTTCTAACTTTCCCAGGGTTTAAAGAACATCTACAATTAGAACGAGTAGGGGACTGGATTCTAAAGCTAAATTTGATCATACAGTGTTTAGACTGCTGATAATTTATGTAAACCATAAAAAGAATTAGCAATTAAACCACCTTTTTTTTTTTTTTTTTAAGATCCCTCAATAAAAGGGGGAGGGGAAAAAACTGGGTACGAAACTTGTAAGGTCAATACTATGGCAGGCTAAACCAAATATTTATCAACGTCTAGGTCCAGGAATATTAATCTTCTGATTTCTTCCCATTTGGCTAACAAAATCGAAAGATAACACCTATGTCAATAATACTGAGTGCTTTCACAGGATCCAAAGCTAATCACACCATAGTCAAATCCCATTTTTTCCTAAAAGCTACAAATATTTTTTACAGGTAATCTTTTAAAGCAATAATAATCTCTATGCTGCACTGCTAGGTAGTCCATAATGAAATACAATAGCTTAAACATGCCTGTCTGAAAAACATCTCTCAGTATAAGAACAATCCTTGGAAAAGGATTCAGGAAAGTAATATGAGACATTAATGAAATACTGAGCTTTAATATTTCGCCATAATAAGCAATGATTAAGCTGGATTCTTTTCTGGCTTCAAAGACTCTTTTTTTGTCTTCAAAGATGCAGCCAGACTCTTTTCAATGAAAGGATGAGAGGTAGTGAACACAAACTGAAACAGAGGAAATTATATTTAAACATAGAGAAACATGCTTTTTAATTATGCATTTTTTATTTTACCATAACGGCCCAAACAGGTTACTGTGACTCCATCCTTGGCAATATTTGAAACCCAACTGGACACAGCTCTCAGCAACCTGCTCTCAGCAACCTGCTCTGCTTCACCCTACACTGAGTAGAGGTGCCTGAATAGACAGTTTCCTGAGACCCCTTCTGATCTCAATAATTCTGAGGTTCTATAAAGTTTGAAAAGTGAGGTTGGGGGGGGGAGCCTTCTTTTAAAATTTACATGGGTAATACAAGGATCTGCACGCTTCTTCCCACTACTGTGTGTTGTATACATACAAATTCCCGGTATCACACTGACATCCTTATCTCAGTTGTGGCTAATCATTTACATTGCTGCAGTGGACATATCAGTTGAAAGTGAAAGACGCATTATACCACCTCAGCATCATAAACAGACTGTTTTATAATTAACCATTTTACAGAATCTGCAACCTGAGGTGGTACCCTGAGCTAAGATTATTTGTACCAGGTACTTAATGTTGAGTATTAAAGACTGGAAAACATGCTGAAATTCGACAAATGTGGCATGCAAGGCAGATATATGGGCATTACATACCACTGCTTAAATACTATGCAGTAAACTGGTTAACATTGTGTTTATAGTATGGCAGTTGTGGGTTATGTCAATAGCAAAAGAAACAAAGGTAAAATAGTAAGGGGAAAAAAACCCCAACAGATTAAAGAATCTCTGGTTGTCTTCTTGAATATAAGACACTGAAAGAGCTGCCAGCCCCAGGCTCTGTTTTCAGACAAGGTTGGGGCTGCTGCATTCTACTTCCTGAGCATGACAGCTTTTGATTTTGGCCCCAAGGAAGACAAAAGCAGCTGGAGGAAAAAGGTTTGGTTTGCCTATGCACTTTTAAGGCAACTCAATTAGAAGAGGCCAAAACAGAGCCAGAAATGAGGCAGCAAAGCTGTGAAATGTGGTCAGGTTGTAAAATCACTCAAGTGGAATACCAACATGAGAAATACCAGGCAAATCACATCCAGCCCATTAAAGGCAGGTGGGAAGGTTTGAAATATAAGGTAATACAGCCCTCTAGATTAAGTAACAAAGAGATACTTACCACAATGAGTCCTAACTGTACTGTTTGGGATCCTGATTAGGGGTTTCCACTGTCATCACCAAGGAGGGATGAATTGCTTATTAACTCAGGCACTAGGATACAGGCTTCCCATTGTTTTCTGTGGATAATATCCTGAGGTATTTGAAAAGAAAATGATACACTGTTATTTCTACTTCTGAAGTGTCTACCAGTCATACTGTAGTATTTATGGTTCTGGTTTCACAACCTCTTTAAGACAGTCTATGTAGGGAATGCTGCCAAAACAGGTCCTCCCACCTGCTTTCATTTTTTGATCAGCATTACTGAACCAGTAAGTGAGGACAGCTTAGAATGTTAGTTATCTATTAAATCCTGCTAGGACTCTACCCAGAAAAGACTCCTGAAGTGACTTTATTATGATATTTATGTTTTGTTCCTGACACTACAACTAAACAACTATTTAATTTTATATGTTCTGCTTATCAGAGCCTGGCTAACGCAGTGTGCTCTGTAATCTAGGACCAAATGAGAATGAAGACAACACACAACCGCATCCTGGACAGCGGGGTGGGTGGGGAGGAAATTATCATTTTCACTGAAAATAAATTAATTGAAATTGAATTGACTTAATTTCACTGAAATTAAAGAGACACAGCCTCAACCTCAACTTAATTGGGAATTAATTACAAAGTAGAAAGTAAGGTAGAGTAAATCACAAAGAGCTCCTAGTTTTGGCAGAAAAGTATGAAAAGAGCATCAGCGTAGCACTGCGCGTCAATTACAATGCTTGTAAACAAAAAATGCTTGTAAACAAGAAAAGATGACGGTGTTAAGACTGTATGTGTGCTATTCGGGTACAAGTTCCACGCTTGTCTCGCAAGCGCATCTGCGGTGACAGATTCTGGCCTGCTTTTAGCTGCCAGGTGGGATGGGAGATGCGAGCACATACGGACGCAGAGAGCGCCAGGGAATCAGTGCCACTGGAAACGCGGGACAGATCCTGCGCAGACACAGCGAAGCCGAAGAAAAGGCTCATTGTCCAGGCTACCTGGAGCAGCGCACGATGCTGAAAAGCGCTGCGGGGGTCTGCGGAGAGCAGGGGACCGGCGGGGTACGGGTGGCAAGAGGGAGGCTGCGAGGGCTCCTCAGGGCCCGGGGCGGGACGGGGTGAGCCGCACCGCGCACCGGGGCGGTCGGTCCCCTCGGGCACCGGGGCCGGGGCAGCGCCTGCAGGGCGGCGCCTGGCAGCTCCGCCGCTCGGGAGGAAACTTTCCCGCCCGCCGTCCACCATCACCGCCGCCTCCCTCGCCCAGGGGCGGCAGGTCGCCAGCCCACCCCAGCCCCTCTCCCACCTCCGCCGCCGGCCCCCTCGCCCCGCGCCTTCCCCTCACCTGGGCGAGGGCGATGGCGGCGGCCCCGGGACCCGCTCCATCGCTGCGGTGGGGAGGGAGCAGCCCGGCGGCGGTGACAGCTCCGGAGCTAGGTGAGCGCCGCCGCCACTGAGCAGGCGCGGAAGGGGCTGGAGAGCGGGCGGCCCCCGCGATGATGTGGCCCGTGATGCGCAGCAGCCGCCGCCGCCGCCACCGGGCGGCTTCGCTTCCAGTCGGAGCTGTGGTGGCGACCCAGCGCTAGAGTTGCTGGTCTGTGCTCGCTCCAGAACGTCAGCACTAGGGCATTCTCCTGCCAGCTGGCTAAAAATAGCTTCCTGAGGAACCCGGCTGATTTCAGTATTTGGGTCAGTTGGGATATTCTCTCGTTCTTGCCCGGCTGGGCTGCGTGCCCTGTGCACAGCACCGAGGGCTTTAGCATAAGTCTGCGAGTGACTCTGTAGACATCAACTGCCTGCATTAAACTAAATACAGAGGCAAGGCCTTGCTGAGTGCTTTTAATCAGTCCTCAAAACTCTTTGTCTTGAGACACACTATATCATGCATTAAAATAGTCAAGCTGGCTAAACTTGTGCATTTATTATCATTACTAGCATTATTTAGAATCATATCACAGAATGGTTTGCATTGGAAGGGACCTTAACAATCATGTAGTTCCATGGTCAGGGACACCTTCCACTAGACCAGGTTGCTCAAATCCCTGTCAAACCTGGCTTTGAAAAATGCTAGGAATGGGGCATCTTCTTGCACATCTTCTAATGTTTTTAACCTGTGCTTAAATCTCTGCTTTTCCACACATACCCACAGCATCTAGCTCCACGGTAGGCCAACACTTGGTGACTTGCCCAAGCTGCTTTTGTCTATAGAAAGGAAAAAAGATGCTGTAGAGTTGGCTGCTGTCACCATCAGTGAAATGCTGAAACCCCAGTTCTCTTTTCTTCCTCCTTCCCTCTGAGGAGATCTCTGAGATTCTATGGCTGGGGCCAAAACAATCTGCACTACTGTAGTGAAATACACAGCATCATCTTGAACTCTTGGGTCAGTACGGCACTGAATGAATGAAGGAGCCCAAACCTTTGCACCATTAATTCAGTGGTAGATGCTGCCTCAAGTCTGCATTTGTTGGGAATTTGGGCTATGGGTGCTGTTGTCCCCTGCCCTTGTGGCAGCCACACATATCCATGCTTCAGGTGTGCTCACACGTGGATATGTAGTTTGGCCACCCTGTAAATCAGATACAGCTCATATCCACTGATGCTGCCGGCGGGTTAGACTGTACAGCTGCGGTTTGGGAACAGCACCTGAGGGCGCTATTTCTGGCTTTTCCAATTCCTTGCCTGGTGCTCTTGGGCAATCATTTCCTCAGTCCGCATTACAGGTTCGTAGATGGTGTTATGTCACACCCTCTACCGAAATAACATAATACCCATGGGTGAAACAGATTGTTTGAGGTTTACACGCTGTTACTCTAGGCTGTGTGCAGATTCAGCAAGAGTTGGGTTTGTGGCCAAAAGTCCTTGAGATCTTTCAGGCTAGAGACAGGAGTTTTCTTTCAGCTAGAAACAGGAGTTTTTCAGAAAAATCGAAATCCTGGAGCACCATTGAGTAGAAAGGTGCAGACAGGGTTGAAAATTTGGTGGAATGGACTTGGTACAGCCCAAGGAAGGTGATCCCAAGGGAAGGTGACACAGGACACTGTTTTGAGACAGGCTGGTGGGAAAACAGCAGGGTAGGCTCTTGCTTGAGGCCCTGCAGAAGGTTTCCTCTGTATTCCGAGAATCACAGAATGGTTTGGGTGGGAAGGGACCTTAACGCTCATCCAGTTCCAACCCCCTGCCATGGGCAGGGACACCTTCCCCTAGACCAGGTTGCTCCAAGCCCTGTCCAGCCCGCTTTGAACACTGCCAGGGATGGGGCAGCCACAGCTGCTCTGGGCTTTGGATGTGTTCCATCTATTCCAGTGTCTCACCAACCTCATGGTGAAGAATTTCTTCCTAATGTCAAACCTTGTATTTGTTAAATCTGAGATACTGGGATCTGGTTTTTTGCTTGTTCCCTTGTGTTCTGCCCTGACGGCATACAAACACCGCCCACCTGGTTACTACTTTTTCTCTTGTTTTCAGCTTGGACTTCCCATCTCGTCTCATATCAAGCGTTCAGTTCTCTTTTCACAGTTTCACATTAGAAACAGGGGCAGGAACTGGAGAGCAAATCCTGAGCAACAGGGTGCTCGGTGTCAGCTGAACTTGGCGGTTATGCAAGCTGCTTTTCCAAGAGATAACTGAAATTCCCTCAGGGCCTGACATTTCATTTTAGGTGCGTTTGTCAAATTCTGACAGTGAAAACGGGGAGGTTTTCAAAGAGGAGCAGGCAGCTGGCAGCCATTCAGGCACCGCTGCCTGCTTGAAGCTTGGTTTCATGTCTCCTCCGGGCGATGAGATGGAGTTTTCATGCCAAATCGTTCCGTGAAGATTTTAAACCTCCCCTTTTTGTCTTTGTACCGTGAATTGTCTTCCTTTCTGCATTATTAACCCCGTATTTACATGAGTGTAGGTGTCTGTGCGGGTTACCGGGCACGGTTAGGGAGCCCCGGTAAAGCCGTGAAGCCCCATACGAGCCGCTAAACCCTCGCCGCGGCCTTGGGGCGGCTTTGCTCCTCCCGCCCTCCAGAGGGCAGTGCGGGGCGGGCCCAGGGCCCGGCTCGGTTTCCGGTTGTGTCGGGGCATGGCGGGGGCTGGCGGTGCGGCTGCCTCCCGGGAGCTGCTGGCCGTGGGGCTCCGAGGAGGTGAGCGGGCTCCGCGGCGGCGGGAGCGCGGCAGGGCCGGAAGGGGCAGCGCCGCTCTCCACGCTGAGTGGGCCACCCCGCCGGCCTCTCTGCCGGGACCGGCGCTGCGGGGCTGAGCCCCCCCCAGCCCTACACACACCGGTCGGGGAGGGTTGAGGTGTCGGCTCGGCCTGTGGGGAGCATGGGGCCTCGCCAGCGGCGGGCAGCCCGAGGAGGGGCCTTCGGAGGGGCCTTCGGAGGCGGGCGGGGTGCCGGTGCTCGCTCCCTTATGCAGCGTGTTTTGAAGGAGCGCCCCTTTCCCAGGCAGTGCCGCTGCGGTACGAAGTGAATACAGCGGAAAAGCACGTTAAATGAGTATCCGCAGTAGTAACAGCATTCCTGTGAGGATAAAGAACTGTTATAAGGAGATAAACTTTCGTTTTATTTAACGATAGTAGGGCATTGGCTCAGTAGACGGTATAAGAACTTGTCTAATGTAGCGTTTCTCCTACGTAGTTTGGCTTTTACGGCGCTACTCTCGGAAACAGTTAATTTGGGTCATCAGCACCACTGTTCTGGCCTGATTTCATTGATTGCCACCCCAGTCACACACGTGAGGGAAGGGGTTTAAATCAGTGTAAGTAGCACATGTTAGATGCTACCTCACTGTGTTTGCTGTGGGGTGTTACAGGTAGTTTATCTGTGCATTAGTAACCGTCACTAAATAAATCTTGACAAAGGCTTTAAAAACACTTAAAGCCCATATGAAGTGACCTTCAGGGTCAGGCCAGTGGTCTGCATAGCTCAGTGTTCTTTCTTCTAAGAACTGCAATAGCAGATGATAGTTGCAGAGGACTTAATAGAATCTCCAAATGATTTGGGTTGGAAGGGACCTTAAAGGTCATCCAGTTCCAGCCCCACCTTCCATGGGCAGGGGCACCTTCCACTAGACCAGGTTGCTCACAGCCCCATCCAGCCTGGCCTTGTTAAACTTGTCAGTTCAAGCACCGTGTACTCGTTGTTCTTGCAACTGCCTTGTGTGTGCACCTGAAGGGGAGGGATGATAGGGGGTATATTCCTGCTTAGTCCTTGCAGTGCCTCATTATAACTCTGCTGCCTTGAATTTTTCTAATCCCATGTTGAACCTGCAGATCAGTAGTGAGCCTCACAATTAAAATGTGACATTTGTGATTGATGAATGTGAACATTCAAATACTCATTTGTTTCCAGGGCTAGAAGAAACTTTGTTGATCAGATCAAAATGCAGCAGCAAGGAGGCCACAGGCTTACAGACAGTGAGGATGCCAAGGAGTAGCCGTAAGTACAGGGGTATGATCACTTCCCCAACCCTGCGGGCCGCACCGTTTCTTTCTTGCTGTTTATGTCTTGGGAAATTGAATACTGTTTAAATTAATGTAATTTAAACATCTTTAATATGGCAGGCAGCTAGAAATTGCAGTTGAAATGGAATCTGTTTAACTGCTTGTATTTCTGAGGTATAACTGTATAAACTAATGTGCATCTGTTTGTTTATATACATGTGATAATTATTTCTTTTTCAGTTTTGGACCGAGTACAGAGCTTTTTACCACAGATGGCCTACGCAAATGATGAGCTAAGAAGAAAAATGGTTACAGCACCAGCTCATCAGTTTGATATTGAAAATCTAGACGGCGCAACAGAAAAAGTTATAGAAATGGTAAATACTCACTATAATTTTATTTCATAAAATTTCATGTGATTAAAATAATTATCTGATCTTAGAATGGGCTGATTTGATAGACAAGGCCAAGTCTTTACTATTTTAGTCCACGATCTGCAAATTCAAAACATAGATACAGCTTATTTTGGTTTAAATTTACTACTTGGTTTTCACATTTGCAGAATTTAATGACTGAGGATGAAGTAGTTTAAGATGAAAACAAGACAACATTTGGATCAACAATTCTGTATCAAAATTATGTCACAAATTTATTCTAAATGTCCTGTAGGTGATTTTAGAAACTGGACAAGGTAAGAAGGACTAGTAAGGCATATCAGAAGGCTTTATTATAAGTGTAATAACTGGCTTTCAGCTGTGCTTTGTAGGTGTTTTTAGGACTCACTATAGATATTGGGTTTAGAAAAGCTGTTAGTGCTGTGATCCTTTATGGCTGGTATTTGTCATACTTACTTACATTTACATCAATATTTTTTTTCTGTTTTTAACTGAAGTGTTACAGCCACAAGCTCATGTAAGAAAATCTTAATATGAAGGTGATGTGATATGTGCATGTCCCAGACATGTCTTCAGGCTTGCAGACCCACAAGATAAAAAGGCAGAAACAGGCAGCTGTCAGAACAATTTGTTGGCCACGGGTTGGATTCAGAGTTCCTGTAGGTTGTATCCAGCCTACATGCAGTAGGTTGCCCAGTGCTGGTATATGCTGAAGAAATGGCCTTGTATTTGCTGAAGGGCAATATAAATTATAATTTAAATATTTAGGAATCTGATAATGATACTTGCCATAATCCTAGGAGAACTCAGAAGTCAGTCTAATTGTGGTTGTGGTTTTCTTATGGTAATAGTCTTTTCTATGTGTTTGCTTTATGTTTTACTCAAATGATTGAAGCGATATAGAAGTGTATAATGTGCTAACTAAGGTCTTTGCTAACTAAGGTCTTTTTCCTCAGAATGTGGCTGTAGTTGAACTGAGCGATTCTGATACAGATGAAGAGATATTAACTTCAGAAGATGACTCAGAATCTGAGGATGACTATATAGCTGGCGAAGTGACTATAGACAACATAAAGTTTCCTAAACAAAAAGGAGAAAAAGGCAAAATAGAAATTCTGGACAGCAAAGTGAACAAGTAAATCTATTTTATTTTATAAAAATAAAATAAATTTTATAAAAATAAAATAAATTAACCAAACCAAACTCACCGAAAACCCCAAATCATGTTTCTTACTTTTGAAGACTTGCCCCTTAAAAGACACCTTGTTTCCTGATGTAGCATCCCTCAGGATCATGTGAAATGCTGTAGTTTACATGGTGGACAATTTAGGATCCACTCATGACTGAGACAGGCTGGATTTCTAAAGAATTAAGTACGGTTTTATTCATCGAGCGACATGGAAGTTAATGTCATAGCAGATAAGACTAAGAAAGCAGCACTTAGAACTAGTTAAGTTAAAATTATTCTGTTGCTTTGTTGAAGAAAGATTGTTGGAGGAAGATTTTTGTAGTGTGCTGGAAGAGGTTTTTGCTTCAAGGGCAGGGAAGAGTTAACTAAGAAGAAAGCTTCGTTTTTTGTATCCCATGTCCTGTGAAGTGTTATGCACAATGCTTCAATATTAAACAATTTCTTGAAGTGCAATAGAGGTATGTTTACATTGTGTTCACGGGAGTGACTGTTGAACAATGAAGCAACAGCTGAGTATTTCAAGATGAGCTGGCATGGGTAAGGACAGCCATGGCTCTAAAGAGAGGTGAGCAAAGGATTACTTACATTTTCTGCCTGCACTGAAGTCCCTGTCATTATAGGTAGGCTACCAGCTCATATCTGGAACATTTGTGGCTGTAGTGCAGATACCCTCAGTACTTAAGCGGTCAAGTCTGCTGCTGTGGTATTAAAATTGCTTTAAGCTACGCTTTTTGTCTCCCACTTTCCCTGCCACATTTCTGTCCTCTCCATTTTATTAACAATTGTCACTGCCAGAAGAACAAAAAGCTATATTTTCAGCTGGCCTATACTTAGGTTAGCTTGAAACAGTTGTGAAAACTAGAATCAGTGAAATTATGTCTCATTCATACTTACCTCTGATTGATCAAATAGTTATTTGGGCTGTTGTATTTACAACATGAAACAGGTTGCATTTCAGAAGTATCTGTTGTGCTCCTGAATGTCATTGTTTGTTTCTCAAAGGAACTTTTTATCCTCTACACCATTAAATTTTTCTATATTGTATTTCCTCAAATGTTAAACTTGATGTCATGACATGAAACCTGCAGTTATTTAGAGAATTTACTTTGAATCCCATACTTAAAGCTATAGTTTTAATATCTGTTTCTGTATTATTTGTAATAAGAAATAACAAGGATTCTGGTCTTTCTTTCACAATGTGACTTAAAAATAGAAGAGCGGCTTGATTTACTGGGATTAACTGATTAAACCAGAAAATGTTATAAGTGAAGAAAGGATGGGAATCAGAGAATGGGACTGCTACTTTAAATGGCAAGCCCACAGATCAGGATAAGCTTTGAGTGAAGTTGCACTCCTAGAAGGGCAAGTGGTCTTAGTATGCTTAGTTTGCTAGGTGAGGTCTCTATGGAAAATTTCCTTCAACCTGAGGAAGCTTGAAAGCCAACATCTTAACTCAGTTATTTTACAAGGGATTTTGTAGACAGAAAAAAATCCCAAACAAACCCACAAAAATTGTGAAGCACAAAATAATAATCATGCTGTAAGAATCAGTGGTAAGAGTCCATGTGAACAGACAAAGTGATTTTAATCTGTTAATGTAACCACCTTTCAAATTGCAGGCAGAATCACACATTCCATATCAACAAGAAGATAGAAAATATTTTCAGTAACTTGAGCTTGATATGCATAGTTTAACACCAATGTTGAACTCTGTATGTACTATACAAAGATCAGAGTAAGTGCACTTTCTTGCATTGATTTATGTCTTGTGGCACAAAGGTTTTCTGTAGTGCTGAAGAATCCCAGAGCAGAACGTTCAGCTGCTACTGTAAAACTTAAACTCATTATCACAGAAACGGCATAATCAGTGTATTTTAGTTCAAAATAAACCTGGTAAGTAAGGATTTAAATGATTGTGTAAATATGTTCACACAAATAAGAAGTAGGCATGTAAGAATTCATTCTTCAGTTGGACTTTAAAAAATAAACTAAACCGTGTACTTGGTATTTGGGGGGGTATTGCACTAACGACTGCTGCTGCGTAATTTAAATAACTTCAGGTTAGTTTCCAAATGCTTTATCTGTCAGTGAGACTAAAATTTGGGCTTGATCTATAGAAACTTATCCATGGAATGGGTTTTACTTTGTTTTTAGTTACAGCGCTGCAGAAGGCCTATCCTAGGCATGGTATTAAGTGTTTCTTTAAGATTCAAGCTCTGCTGAATGTTTACTTGCCAGGTGAAGCTGTTACTTTAATATTCCACAGTGATGGCCTTGGTTCTGAGATATTCATGAAGAGCTTCTTCACCTATACAAGCACAATATTCACCAGTTAGCATAGCAGCTGAATGAGAGAATGTTGTCAGTCACTGTAACATTATTAAGAAAAATAATAAAATGCTTTAGCCAGTGTAAGAGTCCTTATGGAACAATGGAAACTCATTGACTTACCCTCCCACTCAGATCTACAGAACTGGTTTGACAAGAAGAGGCCAAATCCAACAGATGTGGAAAGAACAAGGAGCTGGAATTTAACAAGCAGCCACCTGGGTGGGACTGAAGCAGCGGTGGTCTCTAGATAGCCACTGGGGGCTCATAGTTGAATTTATGAACTTCGGTTTGCCTATGTTACAGTTTCTGGGTAGAGAAGCTGTGTAGAAATTGGTAGTCTTTCTTTTCCTGCTACTGTTACTCATTTTGGTTTCAGAAAATGTGATACTTGCTAGAGATTCTAAAGGCAAAAATCTGTTGCGTCACTCAACATTTTTTGTTGTTTTTCTTTGCTGTGAGGCCTGATCTGTCCAGACTTGTAAAGTTTCATTGAAAGACGAAACTTCACTTGTTTTAAAGCTGGTGTTGAAAAGATTTTTTAAAATGAATCTTTCTTCAGGGCTGTTGGCAAATTTTGATAACATTTTAAGGCATAAAAGTTTCCCTGTGGATTTAGAAATTAAGAAGAGAAAGCTGAAATAGCATTCATTCTGAGGAAAAGGAAAGATTTTGGCCAATACCTTTGCTGCTTGGCAGTATTTTGTAATCTGTACGCAGCTCTGGACAACCTGTAATATGAATGCTCTGAGAGGAGTTGGAGAGGAATATTCTGTGTGCTGTAGCATTGGACAGATGTACAGGGAGGGCTGAACAAGAGGCATTGAGGCAGAATATTGTAAGGATGGGAGAGGATTACTGTAGTTGGAGGAATGTAGGAGATGCAGGAAGTGTATCTGTAGCTCACATTTTATTAGGTGGACTCTACACAGGTAAGAGGTGGGGGAGGGAGAGAACAACTTACCTAAATCTTTCCCAAAGCCAGACTGCTTAAATCCACCAAATGGGGCTGCCACATCAGTTTTGTTGTATGTGTTAATAAAAACTGTTCCAGCTTCTAGCTTTTCGCTGATGTAGAGAGCTTTGCTTATGTCTTTTGTGAAAACTCCTGAAGCTAAGCCATATTCTGTGCTGTTTGCCCGGCGCAGCACTCCATCAACATCCCTGTGAGGGAAAGAAATGACTGAATTGCAACTAGGCAAAATAAGTGTTACCAACCTCCCACTTTCAGTGTCATTGAAGCTTTTCTCATGCTCAGTCTTCTCCAGTTATCTTTTCTAAAGACAACTTATTAAGGACTAATCAATGTTTTAACATGACAGATCCACAGAAACTCATACGCTTGCTTCAAACTTGTAAAGCTCACAACCTCGCGTGTGACTGGTTCAGAAATGTCACTAAGAAATGTCAAAGTTGTAGTACACGTACCAACTCTGCTCAGCTACAGTACAGTTTAGGCATTAGAGCAATACAAAACCACTTGGGAAGCTGACCTTGGCTTTGAATCAGTTTATGAATCAGTTTGCTAAAATTTTGTCCTGTGTTACAACTTAATGGAGAATGCTGAAACTTGGACTTCCATCAAGCCACAACTTTCCAGGCCATGTTCAGAGTGCTATTTTCTATTTGCATCTCATCTCCATGCATAATTTATGGATGTGATGGGTTATCTGTGTGGCTGGTTCTTAACTGCATTATCAAACTATAGAAAATTAAACCTGGTGGAAATAGTTACATCAAGTTTCTATATGGGGTTTTAATCTTGTGTGTAAAATAATTCCTAAGATTTGGAACAAACGCTATTGAAACTGACAGTCTACAAAGTACACAGAGGGATTTTCATTTGCAACAGTAATGTGCCAGTGTTACACAATGCACAACAATGCTAATGTAGTCTTTTGTGACAGAGAAAAATAAGTGATTCCACTGTAAAAAACACACATTTTAATTTGATCAAGCTGCTGCAATTACCACATCAGTGTCAGTAAAAAGGTTTCACTGAATACTAGGCTTATTTAAGAACTGGCAAATAACAATTGCATTCTATGCTGTCACACACTGCTAACAGCATCATTTCTATATTGATGTGGAGCAGGATACCCCCTACTACAGAGGGTATTTCCTCAGAATTTAGCTGGAAGCTGATCTAGGGACCCAGGCTGGTGTTAACAAGATTTAACAAAATTGTACTATGTATGCTATCATTTCTACACTTAGGGTGAAAATGAGAACGTTTGTAACAGTAGCCAGAGGAAAACATACCCATTTTTAAATTTAGAGATCACCATCACAGGACCAAAGGACTCCTCCTGGGCAATATACATATGGTCTTCAACATCTGTGAATACAGTGGGTTCCATGAAGAAACCTAAACAGAGGACAGAGCATCATTCAAGCATGGCGAAAACGCTTCCCAGTTTCTACTGTCCAGGCAACCTCTTTTCCATACTTTGAGCTCATAGATAAGTTGAGACTTCAAACAGAAAATATCAAGACTGATGCGAATCACGTATGAATGCGTGTGTGTAAGCACCAGAGAAACAGCAGAAAAAGGGTGAAAGAATGGCCTGTATTGATCAGAGCAACAACTGTTCCCTGCCAGGCCAGAAGGTCTGTGTGCCACAGCCCAGGTGACTCCTAAGGTGAAGACCATACATTCTGACAGCAAGAAGACAAGGTTACAGCATGCTACAGACGCCACTGATTTTCTTGTTAGACTATGGCCATTAAGATCTGTATATTCCAAACAAGGAAAAATAGATGATGGGCAACAATTTTGCCTATGACTTGTAGATGCTCAAGCAAAGAAAGTTCTGAGGCAAAGGACCTGTCCAAAAGCTAGCACATCATTGACAATCACAAACTGACCTGGTGTTATATCCTGGTCATCTACATCTTGGTGAGTGAGTGTATTCCAATCTGAGTGGGCAAAATCGACTCCAGAGATTCTATATAAATGCTGCCCCCTTCCATAGGACTTCCCATTTAGTTTCGTTACACTGATTTTGTGTAGTTATGCATCTCCACTTTCATTTTATTTAGGGATGCAAGTGTTGTTTTCAAATTCTGATGCAAATGTTTGATAGAGAGCAGATGTCCATGACAAAACTGTGCTTTCTTGCCTGTCCACTAAACTTACCATACGTATTATCTATATAGCAAAAAGGGGGTTTGATAATAATACCTTATACAAACTCTGCTAGCAGTTTCCTCAGTCAGCTTTAGTGTTAGTGTGATATAAATTGATATGGCACTTGAAAGTTCAAGGATGTAGCAAAAAAACCCTCAGTGCCTCACAAAAAAAACCCACCAGGAATAGAGGAGGAAAAGGTTCTTGTACAGACTAGATTCTGATTCAATTTCATATGTTATGCTTCAGTTGCAGAGCTTCTCTTAATATGAGACCTGAAAACCCTGTTCTCAAGTGGTATCTTGGGCTTACCTGGTACTGTTCCCATGATATTGCTACTTCACATAATGCAGCAGAGACAATCATGATGGCTTTTGTTTCAAGTGTAGAAGTTCCAAACACCTCTGAACAGTATTTTACCTGGTCTATGAACTTGTCTTCCTCCATACACTAGAGTGGCTCCTTCTTTTACTCCAATTTCACAATACTGCAGCAGCTTCTCCAAATGTGCCTTGTGATTTTGTGGACCATGATCTGTGGACCTATCAAGTGGGTCACCAATTTTCATCTTTTTTATTTCTTCCACCTATGGGTTACCCAATTAAAATGAAGTTACACAACACAGCAAATAGTTGTTAAAATGACCAGTGATCGAGGATGCTTTGGGTTTTGTGCTGTGAAGGTGGGCTCTAAGAAAGGGCTGGATTCTTAAAAGATGGAATGCTCCTCCCTTTCTAAAATGAGGGTTTGTCTTATGTTTGATGATGTTCTGAAAGTTTTGGATGCTGTTTTCATGTATTCATTCTCTTCTGCTATTAAGATAGGCATGTAAAACGTTAGGTTTTACCAGTGGTAAATGAGTTATGATAGCGATTTCCTGTTCTTGAGCTAAATAAATGAATTCCCCATCAGTACAGTGCATTTTCAGTAATGACCTTCATTTTATTGTAGCTGTGCCTTTTTTTTTTTAAGCTTCACAGCAGCCTTCAATCACATTGACCTATGTTCAGTAATTATATTTATCTTACTTTCATAGTCAAATATGAAATATCACCAGAGGTGCAGTATCTATTTCAGTGTGCATTACTGATGAAAATATCTCCCATCAGTGCCTTCCTTTTAACCTGTAAGAAGTTCCTGAGGAGCATTACCTATCACAAGCAATAATGAGAAATTAAATAACTGAAAATAAGAATAAATGCTTATTATTATTAATGAAAGAATAAGTGTCTATGATAGTGGAACTTTGTGCCATGATAAATTATCTGCTTAAACTTTAGTCCTTCAATAACTTACCACTTTGCTCACAAATTCATCATGGATTGATTCTTCCACAAACAGCCTGCCAGCTGCAATGCAGTTTTCTCCTTTGTTGAAATATACTGCTCCCATACCCTGATCAGGGAAAAAAGCATTAGTATTTATATGCATCCTTTTGTTCAGTCTCCCTTTCATTCTGTTCCCTTGGGTTACATTCTGTGTTTGTGACCCTCAAAGCATAATGTTTTATGTAAAGGGACATCAACAATGGATCAACCAGACTAATCTTGGAACTGGCAAAGACACTTCTACAGAAACAAATGTCCCAGGATGAACCCATTAGCATTGCTCTTTTCATTTCCATCAGCATTCCACAGAATCACCTGCTGCAGCATCACAGAGAAGAGGACTGGCAGCACCACCAGAGAATATAAAACTGCTAATCCATGGGGTCATACTGCTTGTGTTGAAAATCACATGGGGTCATACTGCTTGTGTTGAAAATCACATGTATCTGGGTGAACATTACCTAACTCTATTTCAAGAATGTGAATTCAGACCCCATGCAGTTTGTTCCTTTTTATTTATCAAGATCTGATAGCTGACATTGCTCTTCCAGGGAGTAGGAAGGTAAGGGAAAGAAAAGCAGGACAAATGAAATTCCTGAAAAATAGTTTTCTGGCAGCTGCAAAGGCATAAGGTTAATTTGGCTAGTGAAAATACTTTCCAGCTATACTTTGTTTTGTTGTATTTTCTAATGTATGTTTCTTGTAGTACTGATCCCTACCTTTTTGGTGCAGTATGAACAGTTTTACTGTGATGCATAAATAAAATCCTGCAGAAAAAGAGTCTGTTTTCTGACAGATTGCATGATTTTTCATGCAAGGGCTCCCTACAGCAGTTTTTGGCAAGAAGACTATTGCAATACTGTGCGGATGCATCACAAAGGCTTTGAATATATTTTCCTTCAAAGTAATGTTACCATTTTTACAGCTCTGTCAAGTTCACAGTCACTGAATATGATCAATGGTGATTTGCCACCAAGTTCAAGAGAAACTTTCTTCAGATTAGTGGCTGCACTGTAAAAAATAGAAATAATTATATAAAAAACCCATCCTTTTAATCATACCTAGTGAAAATGTATAAACCTCTATTTTCCAATAGTAGAATTCTACATAAATGTAAACAGCCATAAATAATTACACTTTTCTATTACTTCTACATGCACAATATTGCTAATAAGATACTTCAGAACTAGATTGAGCAGTGTGTATTTATTAATCTTTCGGTGAGAGTACCTCTTCATAATCTGTTTACCAGTTGGTGTTGAACCAGTGAATCCAACTTTGCGAACATCAGGATGTTCAGACAGGTGCTGTCCCACTAAACCACCTGTTGGGGTGAGGAAAGGGGTTTAAATGGACAGTACTAGATATCTTTACTACAGCGGCAGCACTGGAACACAGAAAGAGCTATCAATACGTCAGTCAAGTACAATATCACATCCTTATTTATATTTATAGCTTTATTCATATGACTATGAAAAATCTCACTTTTGTTAACTTGGAACACGTTAGTGTCTCCAAATTCCCCCATCTGCCTGGACTGAAGAACTTCTTTCTTAATATTCCACTGTCGGTGGAATAATCTAATTTGTAATCTAATAACAGAGCCTACCACATAGTTACTTTGTCACCTTTCTTAAGGAAAGAGGAAAACTGTGTCATCAGGTAACATGGTTTGGACCATTATTAACCTGTAGTCCATCTTACCAGCTTGCTGTAGGTCTCACAGTCACATTTAAATACTTTCATGTGATGATAAGATTAAGAGAAAAAAATGAAGTTTTAGAATCAAATGAAACATGTTTCTCTGTAATACATTATTTTTCAGAGTGTTCATGCTATTCATGTGAACTTGTACAGGGTGTAGGAGGCTGACAGCTCTTACCACTAGCTAGAGCCAACTGACAAACTAGTATTTCCCATTCTGTTCTGGAAATATGTGATATTGCTCTACGACACAGATGCAAGCCTACTATGTGTGAAGACACAAGTGCTTAGGTAATAGGTCTTCAAAAAGGTAAAATGCTAGTTCACCAGTTTTAGCATGACCTACTCTTCCCATAAAAATGATTAGTTCAAGTTTTACCTGAACCAGGCAAAATATTTATAACACCCTTAGGAAATCCAGCTTTAGCCGAGAGTTCTGCAAACTTCAAGGAAGTCAGAGGTGTGACCTAAATAGAAACATTTAGGTTAAGTCTCCTATTTTAATTAAATGTGTGATTATATCTTTTTCGTTCAATGTGTCTCAATTTTGATACAATACTCATCTTACTCACAGTATTGATAAATTAAAAGTGATGGCTTCTTGCAGAAAAGAATTCATTCTTGAAAATGAGAGTAGCATCAGAGCAGAACTGAAGACAATCAGTACCTGGTATCATCATGGCGATTTGTATTATTTTACATGCACTTTAAAACATATGACACGGGCAACCTATGGGTACATATGACAGGTCATATGGGTGAAATTGGCTAGAATGCTAGATTGCCTGAACAAATAGTGGAGTACCTGAGCCACCTGTACATTCCTTTTTGGTTTTACCTGTGCTGGCTTGAGCACGAGTGTATTGCCTGCAGCCAAGCATGCTGCACTCTTCCATGCAAGCATCATCAGTGGGTAATTCCAGGGGATAACAATTGCACAGACACTTAAGGTAGGGAAAAACAGGGAAAGATTACGGTTTTGATGGCAGCTTTTTAATGGCTTTTCTGTATGTCAAGGCTGTCACTAAGAAATAAAAAGCGATACTTACCCAATGGGCTCTTTCTTGGTGAATGTTAGATTATGGTTTGGACGGGCCTGGTTAATTGGAATTGTAGCACCCTAAAATACAGAGGGGGGACAAATCTTGGTACTGTTTAATCATTTTAATTATGTTTATATTTTAATCATTTTAAGTATGTTTTGAAAAGCCACAGAGTAGGCTTCAAAACCAGAAGCATTTTTGCATCAGAGAAAGGGGCAGGGTGTTTCTAACTATATGATTTCCTACTATGCATACTGTAGTCAACTTGTTATTTTCGGTGGGATGAAATAAATGCATAGATAACAAAAGTATGGAAGAACAGAAAGTGAGGGTCTGATGAACAAAAAGAAGCTGAATTATATTCTTGATTGTGGATCTTAAAGATACTTGAGGAAAAGCTGTTGAACCTCTGCCACGTGCTGTGCCACCAGGAAAACTCCCCAGCCTTGGTTAGAATGTAGGATAGCTCATGAGTCTCTGCACTTCTCTGCATGATGACCATGATGCCATTCTATTCCATGAATAATTAAGACCTGACTAAGCATGGATATCCACTGTGACACCTCAGCCAACTTCTTAGATATTTAGAGTCACATTCTAAATCCATTTTCTCCAGTTGGAAGCAAATTGTCCTTTCTTATTGCTAGGGAAACTCATCTTAGGTAAAACTCTAATTTTGCTTTGTTGTTTGATTCCTTGATTGCTTTTGCTAACAATGCTTTTTGGCACTGTATCAGGAAAAAAAGAAAAGAAAAGGTAGAGAAGCACTGACGTTGATTGTTTCTTTTACAAATTCACTTGCCTGAATTTTGTCACACCATCCAGCAAAGTATCTGAATGTTTGCACAGACATTCCAACATGGGTCTTCAAAGCTAAAGTGTAGACAGCTCCTGAGTCAATAGACTCTATTGTTGCTAACTCTTCTTGATGTTCTTCCATCAGGTCTGCAAGTCTTTAATAAAAATGTTAAAAATCCACATCAAAAAGAAATTACCACTGATACCCTAAAATTATATTTGTTATGGCAATTTGGTAATTAAAATAGCATTCTCACTGAATTTTGACGTGGAGCACGGGAGCCACTGCTCATTTGTATCAGTAAGAGCTTGAACAATTGCCTGCTAAGCCTGCAGATGTCTTCACATTGGCTATAGCAGACACTGGATGATAAGAGGAACTGTGAAAACTTAGCTGATTGTTCAATTATGGTTTTGTAAATAAAATAGTAATTAGAACAACTGTACTTGTTTCCTGGTGTACTACAAGGAGCAAATTATAGAAAATCAGACCAGTAAGTTAGAAAGCAAATACACAGTAACATGAGAAATGTCAGCTAAATAAAAGTACCAGGAAGGAGTATTTGGGATCCTAGCTTAAGATTTGAGAAACCAGCTTCCTAATGCTGTTTTATATTGTTTGAACTTGGGACTGAAATATTTGAATACTAGGTGCTTCAAAGGCACCTAGATGTCCAAAGACGTAGCTCCAAAGCTGTAATCAACTTGAATTTTATATGCATTTGAAAATCTGTCCCACAGTCTCCTTGGGCCTCAAGTTCTCCATCTGTTAGATTTATGGAGCAACACAATAAGGTGTAAGAAAGACTGTGGTAAATATTATTGTGTTAATAGTAGCTGAGTGTCTCAAAAACATATCTGCACAGAAGATACATATACTTATGAGGAGCTCTTGCGAATTTAGCTGTCCCCTGCCCAGGCAAAGAGGCCTATTTGCGTGAATGATTTTTTACATTCAGTCTTGGCTCTCTCACATGGAAGTGAAACAGATGCCTCAATGTTTTTGTGAAGCTTCTGTATGTGTTTTGGTACTCAGGCATGTAATCAATGCTCCCATGTGATTTTAAGAGCTTAACCAAGTGCATTTTGGATCCTGTAAAGAGTATTCAAAACTGTGTGTGAAACCTATTTTCCCATTACATAAATTCTACCCATTTAAAGCATTTTCAGAGATGTGGAAAATTACTCTTTAATACCTGTTTTAACTAGGAGACCCAGCTACAGGTCAGCAGTGGTGTGTAAAAGAATGGATACAGCATGTCAGGGACAAAGGAGAAGGTTCCATTTAATGCATGCTTAGTATCTTCCATTAATGACTCCTTGAGACAAAGTAATAGAGTTAAGGGTTTTAATGGTACAAATGTTCTCTTTGATTCAGCACACAAAACCTCTAGTTTTAGCAGAGGCCAGAGAAAAAGGGGCCTTGTTTGAATTAAGGTTGACCAGAAAGAGATATTATTCATACTGGGAATGGTTTGCAAAATAAACACTCTGGTATTAGTTACCCCTGAGAGCCAGTCAGCTAAGCAAAGAAGAGACTTAATCTGGAATAATCTATGCAGTGTTGGGGAGTTTACATTTTCCATATGCCCAACACTTATTCTTGCAAATCTTGCAAGTGTAAAACACAGAGCAGTAGTTCAAAGACCTTAAAAGTTTCTGTTCAGGGCAGAGCTAACTTAGGCTTTCAGGCACTATACATTCCTAGTACAAATTAAACCCAAGTTCGTATATGCTTTGAATCTGTGCATGCTCATGAAAGATTTATGTGTTCAACTGTATCAAATTTTAATATAAATTCTGACTTGCCCATTTTCTGTTGTAAGGACTACTCGACTTCTTTACAAGTCCTGCAGGCCTTTTTCTGAGGCCTCCTCACATATCTTATGAGACAAGTAGAGTTTTCAGTATAGCTTTCAATCTCTTTTGCTAAGATGCCTGCAGTGTTTTGTGAAACATGGCATTATTTAATGCTTCTTTTTTTAATATTTAATTACATCTACTTGGTTCATAAGGATATGGTAAAAGAGGGGAGTGGAATTTACATCTTAAGTATTAAACAAAGTAAAAAGTCTTACGGCTTTATAAACATTCAAATATTAATGTACAAATGTTCTGCTGCACTGACTACAGCAGGACACAGACCCATGTATCCCAAGTGCAGGATCATGTTCTTCCCTGCTCCTCTTCCTTAGCTACCACTCTAGGTTGGCAGTCTGATTCCTCTGACAGTGGGATTATGAATATCCATCATACTTAGAAAAGGTATGGAACAATTCTTCAGAGGAACAAAACAGATATAAGAAGAAGAAACAAACACAAGCTGTCCTTCACATACCTGTACATGAGTCGCCCTCTTTCCCTTGCATTCATTCTTCCCCATTCACCATTTTCAAATGCCTCCTTTGCTGCTGCCACTGCCTTGTCAACATCAGCCAAGGAAGCAGAAGATACACTGGCTATTACCTGTCCAAAGGTACCATTGTGTTAGCTCAAACTCAAAGACTGGGATGCAGACTGATACTCCTTCCTCCTAAACTTCTTGACTGGGTATAAGCAAATACTTAATATCCTCAATCCCAGTAGTTTTCACAGGCAGATTTAGGCTGCAAAAACTTCAACCACAACTGATGTGGCAGGATTTGCAGCGACTCAGATTCCCTGGTCTTTCTTCTTCATCACAGCAGGTGCTGTGATATTCCACTGGATTTCGCCCTCTCTTTCCATGTGTGAAATCACTGTAGTATTACAAAAGTTGGAAGTCTTCATATGTGGTATAATGACCTGATACCTAAACATGCTAAAATATTTAGTATATTCCATTTCTTAGAAATTGAGCTTCTGTTACCATAAACCACCATACACACCCCCCCCATATTTTATGATGACTGAGTTCTATAAATGCACATCTTGTAAATCCTAATGCAGAATTGTTATTGCTTTTATTTCATTCTGTCATGAGTTTCAGGAAAAATACCAGAGTCTGACTTCTGATAACGATGATACTTGTGGCATTGATTTCAACAAAATTTATTTGCTCCATAATTAAATGACAATTACACAGACATGGAGGACTGATGTGCATTTTTCTATTGAAAAGTTATTTTTCTTACTGGGAATTTAAAGGGATGTTTTGAAGTCACACTTGCCCTAAGATGTGAGACTTCTGAAAAAAAGCAAACTAAAAACTGAAGTTGATGACTGTCAGAAAATATATATAATAACCTAGAAGAAAAACCTCTTTAGCAACTAAACTTCAGCATTTTTAGTTTGCAAAGCTAAACAAGAATGAAATCAAAGTAAAACATACAGCTGGGTATGGAAATTTATGTAATAGCTGAAGTGGAAATAGGGTTTTTTTTTTTGCTGTGCAGCTTGACTGAAACGGAAAAACTGTAGAATATACAAGCTGAGAAGTAAACTGAAACTTCAGATTATTTCTAGGGGCTGTTTAATGTGTCCTAGCACTATTCAGAGTTAGTGGTTTAGATTTTTTTAATAGGCAAAGAAACTGAAATAAACTGGTATTGATAATCTTTAGAAATTACTTACTGATCCATCTGCTGGATTTATGGTGTCATATGTTTTTCCATCATCAGCATTTATAAATTGCCCATTTATGAAACACTGGTATGGCATATTCACAGTCATGTTGTTCATATTTTTTGAAACCTAAGGGTGAAATAAATAACAAATTTATTTACATTTTTAATAACTAATATTTTAATGTAGCTTAACAAGTTTTGATATCAGAAGCCAACGTCCAGATGCATTTTAGCATCCTAAGTAGCCATTAGGAGTAGACAAAAGAGTAAAATGAAACAGAAATCATATTTTTCCCAAATGCCAATGACTATACTCTGAGACAGTTAAGCAGATTTCTTCATTTCTTATCACAGGATCTCTATATTCAAACTAATACTAACCCTGGTTAAGTTTGGTCTTAATGGACGTCAGTCAAAAGCAGAATTCCCATATTCAAGAGATCCTGACTTGCTTAATGATTTAAAAACCCACAAAATCCTCCTCTCACACACATTTTTTGAAGAGATTCTTCGGAGAAAAATCTAACACTGTTTGCCTCTGCAAAGGTGGAAGGCCTAGAGCCATTCTGACTGAAGCATATTGGCAGGAGAGTGCATAATATCTGCCCATGTGTAAGCTACTCCAGTGTGTGTTCTTGATCTCCTGGTTTCTGGAATATTGTTAAGTGATATTACATACATACTTTCTATTTCAAAATGCAAATATATAAAAACAGAAAAAAAAGTCACAAATACTTGTTTGCTTTTCCTACTGCATCAAGCAGTCCAATAACATTGTCTACCCTCCCACCAAAATCAAGAAAGACTAAGCAATAAAAGCAGAATAAAAGGTCTTACATAATCAATCACTAACTCTTCTTCCTTGTCTTCTCCTCTGAATTTTCTGACAGCCATTTGAATGAAGTCTGAAAACTTAGTGGCCATATACACATCTTCATTCTGTAGTTGAAGCCCACTATATTTCTGTTTAATCTCTTCTAGCATTCTAAAGATGTTGAAGAAAGAACAAGTTTAGTTATAAATGAAAGAATTCTTCAGATAATTGAACCATTAGAAGGTTGAAAAGGATCAAACCTGGGCACCGGTTTGCATGCATCTGAATATGTGTGTGTGTTTCTCTGACAACACTGGCACGGAGGATGTGCATTTTACTGAAATCTGTTGGCTTAATTGGGGGTGTTATGGAAAAGAAAATGTCAGTTCTGGAATAGTCTTAGGTAAACTTTTGGAAATAAATGACAAACAGAACATATTGATAGATAAAATAGTATATGGGACTACTCTGTCCCATACATGGAGGACGTTCAGAGCTCTATGAGACTGGTAAGTAATATGGACAATGATCAATATGATAAAACAAACAAACAAACAAAGCAAAACACTGAAATGCTGGGTTTATGTTATGGACTGGAATAGCTGAATTGCAAGAAGAAGGTAGCTGATATGACTCCAACACCAGATGAACTCAATGCTCTTGTAAGCATGGGCTCAATTCTTTCTGTGAAAGGGTACTCTTTCCCTCTGCGGAGTTCTTCGCTCAGCTTCCTCATCAGCCCCCTGGTCTTGAGATACTTGTCACTGCATGCAGGCAAGTTTGGGCATCACCATGCTCCCCCCATGGGGATGATGTTTCTGAAGCTACAGGGAATTTTACTTCAGTAGAAAGATCAGGATTACATCAGTATCTCCTAATTTGTGGAGCAAAAGTGTGCATCATTTTCAAAGGGAGGAAAGGGAATAGTTAGAGTATTGGAAAATATAAAGGGATATTTTTTTTTTAACACTACTTGATCAACCCTAATTTAAAAGCACCAGGACAAATTTGTTTCCACTAATGTTGGCTTCAAAATGTCGTTATTTGAATATATTTTACCTGACAACATGCATAGAGGATGCTCCGGATTTGAAGAAGTCTGTGGAATCCTCAATTACAGCAACATTGCTCAGAATTCCCTTCCAAATAGCCTAATAATACATAAAAATAATGGAGGCAATAATGAATAATCCTCTAATTGCAAGAAGTATTTCTCAAACTGTATTTTCTGTGGTATCTGTGCCTACAACATGTATTATCTCAAATGATTCTAAAGTAGAAAATGAATTTAGGGTAGTCTGTCTAAAGACCTGATGTTAGACAGTAAATTCATCAGCATAATTAGTTTATCTAAGTCTATTATTTTGTCCATGGTAATTTCACCTAATCAAGCAAGAAATCTGAATGGTATAATGCTAATAATTTTCACGCTCATTTTTTTAAGATCTTTATCCTCCAAATAGTAACTTTCCATTGCATTCTGTGATACATCAACAGCAGAGGCAAGGACAGCCTGGAGCACTTTGTGTCTGGATTGATGGCATTTTTGGCACCTGGACAGAGCTGAGAAGTAGTTTAAGCTGCACACATGAGATGGAGATTTCTGCTAACATGAATAGTGAAATAACTGGTAAAGTATTATTTCAATTAATTACAATTAGGTTTCAGAGTTAGCAGGTCATGTTATGAACAGAATAATTTATATTTCTTTTTGCTGTTGTCTCAGTCAGTCAATAGCTCCAGGCAGCATTCAGGTTGCTGGCAAGCAGGCTCAAGGTATTCTTGAAGTAGCATTTTAAAATATTAATGCATCAAGCTGCCAGACCTGTGCCAAAAAGTGTTTGCCCTGTAGGAGTTAGCAGAAGGGAAGACATCTGTGATTCATTTGCTCTGGCACAGAACTTTAATGGCAAATGTGGCTTTCAGCTGAGCCCCTGACACTCACTACAGAGGGATGGGTTACAGGAAAGGACAGAAAAGTACCTCTCCAGCTATCAGAGTTTCCTGCTCCAGCTGCCCCACTGCTGCATCCCTCTGACAGCTAGTACCTTGTGTGTGGCTGCAGCAGAAGAGAGACAGTGCATGCAGGTACAGCGAGAAAACTGCTGCTCTTCTCTTTTAGGCTCCTTTTCTAAGACTCCCTGGAGCTTGTCCAACAGGACCACTCTGAGCACATCCTAGTGACTAACAGTATAGTGAAGAAAGGCTTTCATAACTGCCTAAGTCTGTCAGTGTTGAAAACCTCACTGTTGCGAGGCAAAGCTCCATTTGTTTTTCCTCACTCCCACCTTCATCTTTAATAGATACTTACCAGAGCTGACCCTGCAATCACTGTCTTTGTACCACTTGCATCTGAAACAAAACTTTCTAAAGTGATGTATAAGTACTCTAATGAATTCCCAGTTTCACCTTAATTAATGTCAGTAACTGAAGATTCAACCCCATACTCTTTGTGGAGTACATTTTATCAAAAAACAATTTGTACGGCTAAATGAAAGATACACCTTGCCTATAGTGAGAACTATGTAATACTCTTTCTGAAATAATATCCTACTAAAGCAGTTTACTGAATTACCTTGATATCTTCTGCCATATTTTTCTCCTCTTCTGTAAGTTCCAGGGCAGTTGTTTCATCAGCAGAGAAGTACTTAGATGCAGGGATCATTTTTCCATCCTCAAACTGCAGATTTCTCACTAGTACCTGAAAATTGAGAGGATATGATTTAAAATTATCTGGGAGGTAATACATTCTTGTGAGAAGAGTTTTTAGGCATTAATATGGTTGTCGAAATAATAAATTCCTTGCAATAAAGTTCCTACCTGTCTGTCAGATTCTTTCCTAGTGTTAGTACATTTTAATCCATATTGAAAATGAATATGGATTGAGTGAGAAGCAAAACATTAATACCTTCTCCTAGGATGGCAGAGGATTGATAAACTCCAAGTGAATTCACTGTCATTAGCAGCTGGATTTGTATAGCTTGACAATTCTATCCTACTTGTACTTCTTGCTAGTTACACTATCCATGCTCATGTTTGCCAGGGTGAGTACTTACCATCTTCCCATCATTACCAAAAATGACTAGACCATTCCTGGTTACAAGCCCAGGTCTTGAAGCACCTTTTATTGCCAGCTCTTGTCCAGTGGGCACTGAAGCATCAAGTAATGATGACCCATAGAAAGTAACCACCTAAAAGTAAAATGGAATTAAAAGTGCACAGATTCTGAACATGCTCTAAAATTCTAATAATGATACTATTTTGAAGCTTTAACATAATATAAATAAAACTACCTAGACATGGGAAACATGTTACAACATTATTTCTGTATCTTCACAACCCAGGACGTGTAAAACTTCAGTAGCTGCCTAAACCTGCAAAGCTGCTTAGCTGTAACCATGTGCACGCTGTAACCATGTGCATGCTGTAACCAATGCAGAAAGGGAAGCACCATTTGATAGTGCATGATCAGAGTGAGAGACTAGCAGAAGCCTGGCCATGACTGGTGGAGTCCAGCTCTGCTACCAGGCTGGCAATGCTGAACACTGCCTCTCTTGGGCTCTTCCACTCTTTCTGGGGTCCCAAATTAGTGGCAGTTCCTAGACATTAGGGTATAACCAGGCTTTGGAGCAGCCTACCAGCAGATGAATAATAGTTAAGCAACAAAATATGGACATCACAGCCAAGAAACAATGTGATTTGAAAATATTTTATGTAAGTACAGTGTGGACCAAATGTATAGTGCTTTTAATATGCTGAAATGAAGTGGCTGGGTTTGGATAAAATTAGATAGATTTATTTCTGTATATGACCTAGGCACAAATCTCTTAAAAACAAAACCTTTGTTATTTCAGTAGCTCACAGTGTTTCATTTTGCTGGCAATACTATGATGTTGCCCACTGTACAGCATGCTGCAATGCACGCCTATTTCCCAGAATGACTGGCACAGTCTGGTTCTACCCTTCTTACTTATTGCTTTGTACCATGCCCATCTTTTTTTTTCATATACTACTCTAATCTTTCATTGAATTAAGTGGAGCTATCATTTAAAGTAAAATATCTTAGCTATTGTATTCTGTACATTTGTTTAGGTGCCTGTTCTAGATATATACAAAACATGCAGTCACCAAATGAGAGCTACTCCAATGTAACTCTCATTTGCATTCACCTGTATACAGGCACCTTTAGTTTTCTAGTAAAAAAAAGGTCGAAAAGAAGATATACAAAAGAATAATATACTTGTGGTTTTCAGACCATACCTGGCTATCTATTGTTGCCCATGCTCCAGGCACTTTATCATGCCCTCGAATCCAATTGTGCAAAGATGCTGCAGGTTGGTCCCAGGAGATCTAGGAAATCAAGACATGCCACCTAATTCTTCTCTGTTTAGGTACAAATTAAGTTAGTAATATTTTCCTATATAAGAATTACATACTCTCCCTCCTTCTCTTTAAGCCATTCATACATCTAGAATACAGTAAATGTCTGGCTAGTAAAGAATGATTAGTTATCTCCAGATGGCTAATCACCAAAGACATAACAAATGGGATGCTCTAGCTCTTCTGTGTTCTGTGCGGTCTATATCTTTTCACAGATTCTTCTTCTCACATTAATATAATGAAATTATAACTCTTGCTGCTGGGTATGAATTCATAAATAATATTATGACTAATAAAGTTAACAAGCATAGTATAAATATAAATAAGTGTACGTCTGGGGTATCACTTTCTGCTGAAAATGATCTGTTCATAGCTTGGATTCTAAGTTCTTTACTAAATCTACAAGCTTCTATTGAAATATTTTCAAATAATTTACTAACCCTTTATAAATTGTTTCAGAAATAGGATTCCTACTACAATTTGCAATTCCTGCAAGACTTTGAGAAAAAAATAATGTTTTAAGAATGTCATGTATATTTAATATCTAACACCAGCGAAAATATATTCTTTTATCTTTGCAGTATTGTGAGTATATGTACAAAATGACTGAAGAAAGTATCAGAATAGCTATTAAATAACAACACTCCTGTATCCAGGATCCTTCTTAGTTTAAGGACAAAGAATATTTAGAAGTAAGTTATAAGCCAATGAAAATAGTTACACAGCAGGGAGATTAAGCTAGTTCATTCCAAGGAAGCTCCCTATATGTTATATTATAGGGATGAATAAAAATATCCCTATTCAAAGCTATTTATTTCTAAAGCAAGTGAGGAATTGGACTATGATAAAAAGTATCTCCTACAATACTTCAGGTGGAAAAGACTATATTCACTATGGACAAGAGACTGAAATTGTTGGAATAATTTTTCCTTTTTTTTTTTTTACCTTTTTTTTTTTAAGATTTTTTACTGATCTAGAAAAGAAAAGAAGGTAAAACAGCCAGCGTTCGCTATTATTTTATGGTGGGCTTCCCAGCCACAAAGAAGATTCAGCTAATGCAGGGAGGGATGCTTGTACAATATAATTCTTACATGGGTGTTTAAGTGTTTCTTTTTATCTGTTGTTTATGTGACCTGTTTTTTTTTTTAGTTCCTGGTGCCAAAAGGAAAGGTGCCACTTGATTTTCCCAACATCAGATCTATTCCTGGTAAAGAATTTAGTATGGACTGCTGGCAAACAGAGCTATCTATTCAATGCTGTGTAGCTACCATCTAGCTGTGTGTAGATGATCCCAACTTGGTGAACAAACATTAAGTTTCTAGATATCTGTAACTGCTGAAAGGGAATAGGAACTTACCTGGGGCTGCACTACATGCATCATTGGAGTTAACCCAGGAATAAGAGGTGAAGAAACAACTGTGTTAAAATTCATGTTAACTACATATTACTACTATTGTAATCTGAGTTAATAACTTTTTTAGTGACGTGCATGAATGAAGTTTTATTTAACATACCTCTGCATTTTCCTTTTTCTGTATGCCTTCATATGTTGCCCCTTCTTTAGGCTGAGGTATACGAGGGGCCTTACCATCAGCAATTAGATGTACAGCTTCCACCTAAGTAAAAAAGGAACAGATGTAATGTTAGCTTGGTTTGCCTTTTTTCCTCAGTTACACTTGGGAACGACAGCAAGAGACTTTCTGCCACAAGGGGAACTGGTTTATTTTTAAAAGCTAAGATTACCAAAACCTAGGCGACCAATGCTGCACTCATTAACATATACATGCTTAAAGCTCTTTGACAAAAGAAACAGCCTCAGAAATTTGGTGAAAGTGCCTAGTCACCAAACATATACCAGCTGCCTAAATTCTGCAGGACAAGAATGTGGCTCTGTATGATTGCATTCAACTCTTTTCTTTTTCTTTCTGCAAAATGTTATTTCTCTGCATTTAAATGGAGAGAGAGGGAAAATCGCTAAGAAGTCAGGCTGAGTATTTTTTATGCATTTTCTTCATCTAAAAGCATCTTCATCTAAAAGGGATGCTGCGGAGGGACTCTTCATCAGGGACTGTAGTGACAGGACAAGGGGTAACAGGTTAAAACTTAAACAAGGGAAGTTTAGATTGGATATAAGGAGGAAGTTCTTTCCTGTTAGGGTGGTGAGGCACTGGAATAGGTTGCCCAGGAAGGTTGTGAATGCTCCATCCCTGCAAGGCCAGGTTGGACGAAGCCTTGGGTGAGATGGTTTAGTGTGAGGTGTCCCTGCCCATGGCAGGGGGGTTGGAACTAGATGATCTTAAGGTCCTTTCCAACCCTAACTATTCTATGATTCTAATACAAAAAAAAGGACAAGCATAAAAAAGCCAAAGCAAATCCACCGTAGCTTTGAATATAAAACACCATCCCCCCTCCTCTTTTTCAAGAAATCTGTGGAAAGAGCCGTATTCGAAACAAATTTGCCTTCTTGTCTTCTGTGGAAATGGGATATGCTCTCTCTGCTGCCAGCAACAAATACTCTGAGGCTACCTCCTCAGCTGTTGTGAAGCAGTGCAGCTCCTCTGAATTCTAGGATTTGACTGAGCACTACAACGTCTGCCTTCCAAATGCATGCATCTTGTCTGTATTTCCTCTGCTGTCAAACTCAAGCCATGTTTTTCTCTTCCTCTTAAAATGCTGATATTTAATTCAGCTAAACATACCATAGCCTTTACTCCTTCTGGGAAGAGAAACCGGTTATACAGGTCATCCACAGTATCATTTTGGCCAACATCACATTCTCTCTGCAGAAGGATCGGTCCAGTGTCCAAGCCATCATCAGCCCAGAAAATAGTAAATCCTGCTTTCTTATCTCCTTGAATTAAAGTCCTGGACATAAAAAACAGCCTTAGAGTAAGTACAGACAGTATGAAAGTAGCCAGGGATATCAACCCTTCTGTTACACATTCATTTACTTTAGGTAGATAAAAAAGAAAATCCTGACTGTCTTTAATACCAGTTTCATTGTTCATTTCATAGTCAGGAACACACAGTTATGATACTGTTGATGTGTGGCTTCCACAAAGTGACATAAATGCTGCAACTGAATCCAGTGTGTCATATCACACAGTTCATTGTGATAATTATTTTTCAAGTATTACTAGTGGTAAGACACACAAAGCAGAAGATGTGCAATAGTTATGATGTAATTTGAAAGATGAAGCATCTAGACAGCATATTGTCCCAATAATGCATAACTGCTTACTGTAATTAGCTAAGCCTCATGATTTACCTGAAGGTCAGCGAGGGAAGTACAGTTGTGGCACAGCTGAAAAAGATCTAAACTGGGAGTGGAAAATGATGGATATGCAACTGTTTCAAGAAAAGTTATTAAGGGAATTTGTATCCAGCCAGATTCCCAGCTGCTGTACACGAACATACAGCCCAGCTTAAAATAGACCTATGCTGATTTACGTTAGCTCAGGATCTGCCTCCAAGTCTGAAAAGAACTTCAGCCAGTTACTTTCCAGTTTTCCTTTGGAACTCCGTGTGCCTCAGAATGATGGAATCAAACAGAAGTGTGTTTAAGTGAGCAGCCACAAATGGAGAGATCTATCTTTCCTGCATTGTTTTAACCTTTTTTATCCATTCAAACACCAATGCCGTTTTCAGTAAGACATATCTCATGTAAGTATACCCTTGGCAGTCCATGTATAACAGGATCAGCTGACATCTGGTTTACACACTTGAAAGTTCATTTGTATAAAATTTTAATTGTAAAAATATTAATTGACAATATTAATTGTAAGCACTGAAAACTACATAATTAAAAGGAGTAAAGTGCACGTTTGTGCAGAACAAACTCCAAAGACAACTGGGAAAGTTGGCGAGTATAACAGAAGTAAAAACTTACAGAAGTTTTGTTAGCCCATATCAGATGTTTCACCCATTTGAGCAGCACTTTTTCTGTTTTATATTAAAAATTCCAAAAAGGCACCCTTGTGAGAGGTGGATGACCTCAGGATGGCACTGGAAGAGAAGAATATATTGTGGGCAAATGTCCCCGATGCTGAACAGGTGACGTGACAACTACTGTGTGCCCCCTCCTCTGTCCAACAGCTCCCTCTGCGGACGGCTGCTGATAGCAAACTGGCAACAGCTAGAAGAGGCTGTAAAGGTTGAAGTGAGGAACTCCCGGAGGACCCAGGGTCCTTGCTCTTGCCTGGTGCCCCCTTAGCAATGCCTAATTCTCATAGGCTTCCTCCGTCATGCTGCGGGGGGAAAAAGGTCTGATCAGCACCAGGGCTGTAGCCACAACATGTGAAAGAAGTTGTGATGGGAACAAGGTGTGTAAGGATGAAACACAAGAATGGTGTGAGAATCCTATCTTAGATTAAAGGTCTTGAGCCAACAGCCTTTACCTGAGAAAGCAGAAATAGATGCTTACAGAAGGAGAATGCAAAATAGAGCACGACTTGATGGTATACCACTGGGAAACACTCCCATTTCTTCATCTCAGGGAATTCTGAGAGTTTGTACCTACATCTTCCTGTGGAATAGATCTTGATTAACTTTGCCACTTCTAGAGCTGTCTAGACATGCAGTTTCAAATTTAACAACAGACTGCAGAGTCCTCCTTTATTTAATCAAATTCTACTGCCCAATGTCTCTGCTGGCTGCCCTCTAACTTTTGATTAAGAATGAGCAATCTTTTCTTATTCACCTTTTCATGTCTTTCATGGCTGAAAACACTGCTGGCATATTTCCTTCCCAACGACATTTTTTCCAGTCTGAAAACTCCTAGTCTTCTATCATGTGGAGACTGTTCTATACCTCTGACCATCTTTCTTAGCCTTTTCTGAAGCATTTCTAGTTCCGTCATCTTCTAAATTAGATGTATTTAAGTATTTAAGATGTATTTATTATTCAAGATCCTTCCATGGTCTCTTTTCTGAGTGGCAACGATTAATCTGAATTTAATTACTTCTTACATATAGTTAGTATTTTTCCCTTCATGTGCATTACCTTATGTTTTTTAACTGAATTTGACCTCTCACTTTCTTGACCTCACATTCACCCACTTGTGTAGGAAGTGTATTCTTTATTAGATCCAAATCAAAGTGACTGATCTAAAATTTCGTCCTTCCACTTTCAGCCCTTTTAAAACTGATATTCTCTTGCTGTTTTCCAGTCCCCTGCACCAATGCAATCTGAAGGAATAGAAATGCTGCAGGCTGTCCCAAAGCTGCAGAACCTTTGCTTGAACGTCCCCTGGTCCTGAGAAAAGATTTCTATTCATTCATCAGTTTAATAAAAGTTCAGCTCAAGAGAATTGTTTTGACTTGTTCTGCACAAAGAAGGGCTCTGTGGTAATACAATCTCATGCTACTCCATCCTGAATACCAACACAGACTTCCTACTGTAGTATTCTTTTTGATAAGCACCTTTTTAAAATCACCTCTATCACTCTACACACCTCCCACCTTGAATGTATTTGGGAAAATAGTTACGATTCAATTTTATACCTTTAAAAGGTTGGTTTGGGTTGGGTTGGGTTTTTTTTTTTTTTTTACTTTTTCCTGGACTGCCTTACTCTTATTTTTCATCTGATTTGCCAGAGTTTATGGTCTTCTTGATTTTACTTACTTGGACACAACCGCCATTTTTGAAGAATTTCCTTACATCTCTAACAGTCTCCTCTACTCCTCTGTTTAAGTACTTCAGTTTAGCATTTTTGCCCATTAAGGATTAAAAATACAAAAAAAAAGCAAAATATGTTTTTGCTTTGAATCTACAATACTGTGTCTTTAGATAATCACTGTGCTGCCTGTAAGGTTCTTTTAAAATTATTCCTTCGTATTTAGGCAATTTCTTACTGAATTTGAACACTGTGATAATGGCATTTACGTTGTCACAAGAATGTTAGATCTGAGTCTACTGGGGTATGATTGCAGTGTAGTTCTTTGACAGGAACATTTTGAATCTAGCTTTGTGCATCACTCAGGAGGACAGCAAGATAAGGTTTTATTCTTGTAGATTCTCTTCTCTCTCCTCCCTTCCCTTAGACTGAATCAAGCCTCGCTGTGACACGTATCTAGTGCTTGTGGGGAATGAGCTACAAGGGCAGTGTTCTGCCTATGAAAACTCCAGATTGTAGCTTTGCCTATGTAAGTAAAATATATGAATGTACAGATCACATCACTGACCTTCCCAAAGTAACAGCTGCACTTGAATTGGAAATCCTAATGAATCTCAGGTATGAAATGCATTTCATGAACCAAATACTCAGCTGCTTCAGTGAAGTTCCTTCAGAGCACTTGCAAGTCAACAGAACTGTTGATGTAAACACCCATTTACATGAGTAATGGGTACAGACTAACATCCTAATGGGACACACACATAGTTTTGATGCACAAAACTCACCAGTTGATTGCAGAAGCTCCTCTGTGGCGTGGCAGGATGGATGGATGGTAAATGATTGAGCCATGTTTTGGGCAGTCAATAACATCCATGGGGATGAACTGTGTACAGAACGGAAGGACATTTAACTCTGCTCCAACTGATTTGTAGGCTGCAACTACCTCCTGGATAGGCTTGCCTTTAGCTCTCCATCTGGGGAACTTAAAAACAGGAGTTCCATCCTTCTCTGCTGCCAGTGCTGAGGGCCAAGGAAAAAAATATTTTTTTAATTCACATTTTGTGTTAAAAATCTAAACTGGAATCAGAGAGATATTGCACGACAAGTCAAGCAGATCAAGAGTATGATTACACAGTGCCCTTTGTACTGTTCTGTAAGCTGTCTTAAAGCCTTTGGTTTAGATATATTCTATTAATTCTGTCTTTTATTCTCATTCCTACAGCTTACTTTATTCTCAACATTAAGGTCACACAATGAAAGCAGAAAAGAATGATGAATGTTACTGACTGCTTAACAATGACACTTAATTACTTGTCCAGTCATTCAATTTGCCTGCAACTGGTTTGGTTTAGCAGAATTTAGATTTCTACTTCAGCAATTTGTATGCAAATATAACTACGTATAACTAAGATTCGTGTCAGCAGCATTTGGGCATATGGTGAAAATAATTACAGATGATGGTGGCCTTCACTAATTTCTTCAAAATTCTATTCACTGATGCCTTCTGGATATGCTTTTGTTTATCTGTGAGGCACACACTTTGTTTGAGTTACCCTCAAATTTAAGCTCAAAGATGAGAAAAAAAACAACTGCGCTGACTGTAGAGAGAATTTTCAGGTATTTGATAAATTCCATTGTGCAACTGTTTAATAACTCATCACAGAGAGCAGGAGTCAAACTGTACATCTGTTAAGTTGTATGCGTAATAGGAAGAAAAGGGAAAACAAGAAGAGTTACGGAAAATTCATCTAATTTATATTTCTATACACATTTTTATACTTTACTTTCTTTTTTGCACTTCTAAAATTGGATCTTGACTTTGACCTAAGCATCTTTAGCCTATTAACGTAGGTCTTAAGCAAATACTTACTTAAATACAAGCCCATGGAAGTTAGTGCATACTGCAATTTCTTTTAGAAACAAAAATTGTAGCTGTCTGAGGATACAGAAACATTTTTAAATTCCACTTGAGACTTAAGCTCTTTGAGTCATCTAGAAGTAAAAAGCAATAAAGTATCTAGTAATTTTTTAATATTGGGAGAGCAATAAACTAATTCTACAGTTTAGTTAAAGTAAATATACAATTAAAATCAATGGAAGATTTACTGAATTACATCTGCTAGTGTAATAACTGTACAATAAAAGCTTATATAATGTAAAAGTATTATGGGATGCTTCCAGAGCTGAAGAGTTGAATAGTTTTTTTCCTAAACAAATAGTTGCCTCCTCTACTTCTTCCAAATTAAATCTTTGTGATTTACTCTTTTAATGTGATTAAATCTTTTAATGAGGTAGAGTTACAGAATGCAATAAACTTGAGAACTATGTGCTAGCTTGGGAGCACCATAGTCCACACAAGTAAAAGTCATGTTTGATTCTTCTCTCATAAGAGTTCTGTAAAAGCATGTCAGGACCTGACCAAAAAAAGCCCCAAAACTGAGAGAGACTTGAACTTTAGACAGCTCATAGAATGTTAGTTTTAATTTCAGATTATCCATGAAAGTACATTCCATTCTGTCACTTCTATTTGCTAATCATATTATTTCACTATTTTTGTGCCAGTGAATAAAAAAACCCTAAAAGGTTACAATTCAGATTATTCCAAAGTAGCTTCTTTGTCCCGCTGGGTTCTGTTCTGAGTACAGTTCTGTTGTCAAGCAACAACTCTTTCTTTAGGAAGTCTAGAAAATCCTTATGCATCCTGACAGTGGAAAAAGCCAGAGCAAAGCCTCCTCAAATATTTTCAGTAGGTTTTCCATAGTCTAGGTGGAAGAGAAATAGGCTCTGCAGGAACACTGCAGCATACAAGCTTGTCAGGACAGGCAGAAAGCCCGGGATAAACAGTCTTGGCTCCACGCCTTGAGTGTCACAGCCAGCAGTGAAACAGGTGACAGACATCTGCACTTCAGTACAGGCTCAGCAGCTGTTTGCTTTAAGATACATTTCTAGCTCAGAATTACCTCTGGGGTGTACATTCAAATAAGGTACAGACATCAATTTATTTTTCAAATATCTTAATGTATGGCCCTGTATGGCTAGAAACAACTTTTAAATACTGACAAGGTTAAACTGGTTCTGGGACTTGTGTTTGTTAAAGCATAGTTCTTGTGCTGAATCAGTCTAATAAGGACAATATATGCAAGTCATTTCCATATAGATATCACCTCTCATGAAAAGGAAAGTTTGTTCTGTATGCCTGTAATTTTAAGATTTGGATTAAAGTTACGCTTACCCAAAGGATCAGCTTGTCCATTCTTGTCAGGCACTGTGAATACTCCCACAACTTTATGTCCCTCTTTTCTCAGCTTGTTATAAACTTCTTGCCCAAAAATACTTTGACCTATAAGGGCTAGCTTTAGCTTATGTTGATAAGCCTGGTAAAAAAAATTCAAACAGGGCATGTTATAGGACGAAAAGAAAATACATTAGAGCTTACATTTCTCTCTTGCACTTTCTTGATCAATGCTCATTTCAGTTTAAAGTGGAAGAGACTTTCTATTCCAATCACCTTTGAAGGAATAATAATTATTTTTTTTATTAATTACAAGCAATATACAATTCTGAGAGACCACACTTAACATGAAAGTATCATCTGAAAATGTCACTGATGTTTATATGGCTTTCCCAGATTATCATAAGACAGACCCACTGCTGGTTACAAGGGGCATATCAGGCTCCATGATCTTATTCAGATAGAACTAATGAGGTAAGAAATTAAAATGCATCTTTTGAAACAGATACATAAAACACTTTTTCTAGGCATAATTTAGGTGCCTGGAACACACCCTTTACTACAGGGATTTACCCTATAATTAAATGGTATTGTATTATTTGTGGTTAATATGTATAGGCTAAAGAAGATAAGCTTGCATTGTTCCTGCCAAGTTAAAGGTAATGAGCATCCATTTGATCCTCCTACAAGGAAATACTGCTAAACATGAGGTTCTCTTGCTGGATTTCCACTGTCTTCTGCATTTGCATCCCACTACACTAGACATGTGCTTTTAAGCTTCTTCAGACTGAGTATGCGGGAATAGCTGTCCCAACTTTTTATTTTTAGCATAGTTAGAATCACAACACCACTATGACACCAGGATATCATGTACTGCTATGTTATTTAAGTGCTTGCACCCTGAGAAACTACCAATACCTTCAGAGTCCCTTCAGATTTAGGAGACAATTGTGCTCCATTCTCACCCTATCTCCTGTCCCCTGCTTGTAACACCTTCTTTATCCCAGAACTGGTATTTCTGTAGCTGCATTAACTGGATTAGGGTACTGAGGAAGGGAGGCACTGACCTACCAAAATGTGGCTTGTTCTTAGCTGGATCTATTCACTGAAATATTTCATTGCACTGTCATGGGTCCTAACAGAGGTCCAGTGAGGGAGCAGGAACGAGCATGTAAGCACTGGCAGAAAGGTGGAACTGTCCCTATAAGCACTGCCTTTGCATTTTTCACCAGCTCCTGGAAACTTGAAGCCCTTGAAAAACAAATGGACTAGCAAACCTGGTTATGAAGGAAAGGTTTACATAGGATAAACATAAAACTTATCCTTCTGGAAGCTAAATCTGGTAGAAATTATTCCCAGACTCAATCTATAAAGATACATCCTCTTAGGAGGTATCCACATACTTCCCCCCCTCTTTATTCTTCAGCTTTCACAAATGGACTTTGACTTCCATTTTTTCTATATGACCCTTTAGATGCCATGAGCTTGGAATGATAAAAAAGAATCAAAGCACTGTTTGAATATCTTAACCACTGACTTTTGTTCTATATGTTGGCACTTGTTTGTTTTCCTCCTCCCTCCTCTTTTCCCTTTCTTATGGTGCTGAGAAAGGAGGATACTATTTGGGTTATCAATTGGATACCAATGGTCTAGACTACCAATCAAACCATATGAAAAGTTCTATGACAAAGAGAAATGTCTTGAAAAACAGGCTGCTCAAAACTGCAATCCATTTTCTTGCAATTCATTTCACAGCTGAAATACTACAGATGTATTTTCCTGGCTTCAATTTACATTTTACTTGTGCAGCTGTCCTGCAAAAAGGGAGTTACGAGTTAGTAAGTTCCATTACAGGAATACTGAAGTGTGCTTTTTACCTTTTGTATAGAACAATAGGAAATAACTATTTGGCCAGAGGCAGTATTCTTCCTCAGAATGAAACTGCATAGTAAAACTGTCGCTGTATTACAGCGTTAGTCAGCACTACTGCAACTGCAGTAGTAACAAGAAGATGCAAAGGTAGACATAACTCAGACTCTTGCAAAAATCAGACTGTTATATTTGGCTGGTAAAAAAGACTGTAAGACTGGTGATGATAATACTACTAACCAATGCTGCACTGCTGGCAGTATTGCCTAAAATATGGCCACGAGACAAGACATTGTTCTGAATTACAATGAGCACAACTTATCCTTGCAATGCAATCCTTATGTAGCAATGCCCAAGGGATGCTGGTAGATCTTACTACCAATGCTTTATGACTGATATCTTTGCTTGTACAGCCAAAATATTGCTGCACTATAAAAAGTAATTAATCATCAGATTTTGCTATTTTAACTATAGCAGGCAAGTTGAACTAACCTGCTGAATCACTGAACATGTTTGGCATGGTATTAAGACTCGTGATTTGGAACTGGCATGCAGTTCTAAGCATACGATTACTGTATTACTGTACTATGATTACTTGCTGATTACTGTAATAGCAGTAAATTATGCTAATTTACAGTGGTAGCCTAACTAATACTTTGAAGAAACTTTAAAGACAGTCCCGATGAGAATTATTTGACTTTCATCCTTTTGTTAACATCTCTCCATAAGAACACAAGACTGGATCTTCTTATCTAACAGATCTAGCCCTCCTCCATCACAAGCAATCATGTCACAGAATTGCTTTCATAATTTTACCCAACCTCCTTTTTAAAGTACTGACTTGCTGCCCTCTGTTGCTTTTCTTACACTTGGCCAATCTTCCTGTAATTTTAAGTCCAAATTTATCACCATTTTCAGAGCTACCTTTTCTCCACTTATTCACAAAGTGTTAATAGCATCTGCATCCTCTCTTCCTAAACTTAACTTTCAGTTCATGTTTCCCTGTGAATAAATCTGATTCTCATATTACATTGAACTGCATACCAGTTTGTTTCAAATAATGAGTTGCTGTAAATCAATATTGTTCCAGTAAAGCTACACATGCTTAATTTTTGTTAGTTGTGGCAGTGAGTCAATAAATGGTGAGAAGCAAGCAGAGAACACAACCCCCAAACAAGCAAATAAACAAACCCTGGCAAAATTGAGAAGACTGCAGACTGGCTAAGTCCCATTTCTTCATAGTAGTGCACAAAAGGATTAGCCTGGCAGCAAATCAGCTCGGCTGTCTCACACTTACAGAAAGTTACTCAAACGGGGACTGATTTAAATTTCAAGATGGATCTGGTAATTATGCTATGACCAGTGATTCTTGAGTTACTTCTCTAATGAATGATGTATGTGTGTTGAACGATTTCTATTAACATCTGGCTTAGACACAACAATTTGTTTGTAGTGCATTAACACATGCACTGCCATCGGTAAAAAGCAGGAGCCAAACCCACAAACAAGCCAGGATTTCTACGGAGTAAAAAAAAAAGAAAAGAAATTCCGTATGTAGAGGGGCTTGCATGATCAGGCCACAGATTCAGTCCTTCATTTCTTGTTGTATTTGAAAAATTACAGTTGAGCAACTGCACGAGATCTTATAGCCACCCTGCATCTTCTTCTGGAAACTCTCCTCAAGCATTTTCACCTAAGCTGAGTTAGACCTGTGAAAGTGGGAAGTCCTTTTAGAAGAATTTAATGTGGACGTAACACCCAATTAAAATGGAAATTCTGTAAGATTACACAGACATTAAAAACAGTTTGACGGCACATTTTGCCTGGTGTACCATAATGAGCGTTCATTAAGAAGCTGTAGAAAGGAAGCTCATTAAAGAACACCACAACAAACTTGTTAGTGAATAATGTGCTAGGTAGATACTGAATCAATATCACTAACATATAAAAAGATTAAACTTTATTGTGTGTATCAGTGATGTTAAGAGGTTATATTAGATGTCTTTTGCAGTTGCCTGGCTGACAACAGATGTATAACATTCATAAACAGATGCATGGGAAGGTTAATGGTCATGTAGTATCAGACAGGACTTTTTTTGCTGTACTTTTGTAAGGTTATCCAATTTCTAGTTATGGCAAACAATGCAATCCAGGTGGTTTATAGAGATCAGGCCTTTCTTTTATGACTGATCATAGGGTAATGTAGCTCTTATGACAGTGCTACCAAAACATAAGAATTTAGAAGGTTGTGCTCACTGTACTATAATTCCATTGTGTTCATTGTCTGAACTTTAATTTCTTCATTAAACTTCCATTTTGCTTATAATATAACACAGATTAATATTAATTCTCTTTTCCAAACTCTAGTGCTCCCAGTTTGGATGAAGAAAACCAGATAAAGATAAGGAGCATAAAACCTGACAACTGCTTGTAGAAGCAGTCTTATCTTGAATGCTCAACCTGTCTGAAATACCACTATTTCACCACCTCAATATGCAAGCACAGATTTCAGTTTCACTTCCCTAATTAAAAATTCTGTCCGTACCATCTGTTGATACTGTACTGGAATTTATTTTACAACAGCTCATTAAAAACTATACAGTGTTTTAACATCGGGTTTTTCTTTTTTTCCTCCAAAATACCTAACCAAAAATAATGCAAATAAATAAACAGAATTCAGCATGGAGAAGCAGCAAGAAGCAGCCTGACAAAGGCTGGTAACTATCTTGTCAAGTTCTAGTTCCTAACAATGAAAGACAAGTCCAAGAGCTACACTTTTTTCTCTCAGAAAAGTCTACTGTTACAAAACCTATCCATAGATGAATATTTATTTCATAGATAAAAATAATATTCTGTTACCAGCTTTTCTGTATGTGTGTCTAACATTCAATTGGTTATCAGTTTCTAATCAAATCTTTTGAAAACAAAGATTTAGCAACTGCTACTGTGGTTATGAAGCTTACTATCTTACTATGAAGATTACATTCTTTCATTTATTCTGTGTAAGAATTTAGTGAAGCTAGTGAATATTTTCATATGCTACATCTTTTTCTTTTTTTTTTTTTTAATTAATGTAGAATTTTGCCTCTTTGAAAAGCAGTACTGCAACTTTATTTCTATGGAGGTTGCCCCAACATGTGCTGAATGCCAGTGCTTCCAGATAGAAAGAAGCCTATCGTAGAACCTCCCCTCCTGTCTACACATCTAGAGGCAATGTGTTCTCACCAGTCATTCATTCACACTTTTTGGCACTGCAGACTGCATTTCCAGAAAGCTTGTGTTAAATCTCTGTATTATAATACACTCATGTAGATACCTTTGGAGGAATGCTGTCCTCATCCTAAACCAAGCAGTCAAATATGAAACAAAGAACTGTCTTTAGGAAAGGAAAAAGTCTCCCCCCAGCCTCATTCAGCTTGCCAAACCTACACATCTGGACAATTTGAATTGGGCAAGGCTTTCAGGGAGCAGTTACTTGCAAGAGTTCTGCAGTCCACATATCAAACAGGACATAAAGGATGGCCTGGAACAAATATTCAGAGCTGTAAAAAACTAAACCACGGGGTGCAGAGGAATTAAGACCATCAACCCGAGCAACCCACCACCATCCCAGAACTAGGAACTGGCGATGAGAAGGTCACAAACTCAACATGCTCCCCAGGCCAAAGCATAGGCTTCTTTCCGGCAGCGGGAATGGACATAGCCCTTTCTAACTGAGAAATCAACCTTCAGCTTCTCACTGGACAAATCCAGAGTGAGGGAGGCAGCGAACAGCCACACTCACATTGTTCTCAACACAGGACTACTGGGACTTATCACAGCATCGCTGGTGCCTGTTCCCCGCAGCTTCCAGGCACATCCCTGCAAGATGCAGCGCCCAGATGATGGCTGTGATCCCACCGCAGACCAGCCGGCCAAGATGCTGCTTCTGCGTCCAAACCAAGCCACCTCTGGAGCCCTTCTGACCTTCCCGCGCTGTACGCGCTCTATTAAAACCCCGGCAGAGACAATACGCATCACATTCTGAGAAATGCCACCTCCCGCTACTTTTTTCCCTCTGTGCTCGGCCCCTGGTTGCTCGCCGGCCGGGGCGACACACCGAGGAGCAGCCTCCGCCGTTCGCTCCCGATCACGGCACGGCACGATGGGAGGGGGACATATCCCCGCTGCCCGGCCCGCGCCACTCACCGCGGCCGTGGTGCAGATCGTCCGCAGCAGCCGGGGTGCTGTCCGCAGCATCTTGCGGAGCACCGCAGGGCCCCGAGCTCCCTCGGCTGCCCGGCACAGGCGGTGGCAGCGGAGCGCCTCGTCTGATGCAACCCGCGCCGATGCTGCTGGCGCCCCGCCAGCGCCTGCATCCGCGGCGAGCGCCCCCGCCCGGGCCCGCGGCGACCGGCGCGGAGGGTGGAGGGCGGGAGCTCCGCACCTGCCGCTCCCGCTGCCCCCGCCCCGCCGCGGAGAATGCACGGCGGGACCGGCGCCGGGAAACCGGCGGGGGGTGCAGGCGCCGTGCAGCCCCGGGGAGGTGGTGAGGAGCCTGGCGGGCGACTCTGCCCCGCCCCACATGGACCCCACATGGAGGACCCCACGCGTCCTCCGGCCGCGGGCTATGGTCACCTGGACAGTGCTTCATGGACCGAGGGCTGGGGTTTGAGTGGTACCCAGCACTCCCCTTCCGCCGGGGCCTCCACGGGGTTGGCGGAGAGATGGCCCCCGGCTTCGTCCCCTCTACCCAGGCGGCCGGGGAGACATTGATGTGAATCTTCTGTGCAAAGAATCGTGTAGATTATCGACCTGATTTTTTGGCTTATTGCATGTCAAAAATGCCAGTAATGAGGTTAACACACGTATTAATGACTTTCTGAAAATCCATACCGCAAACATCACTAAGTATTTTTAAAGCAGCTCACTCTACTTAATAATGGCAGAAAATCTTCCAACATTTGAGGTCGTCTGTTAACATAAATGTTTAAACTTCAATACTCTTCTAAAGCCACAACAAAATCTTCTTGTCAGAGCTATAGGAAAGGTCTTGAATATACAAATTCAAGCGCTAAAAATGCAATCAGAAGGCAAATGAAAATGACTCTCAAAGCAATATGAACAGTAAAACAGAAAGCTGAGAGGAGGGCAGTAGTGTAAACATCATTGAAAATTGGGTCAGGTTTAAACCCTAGCAACACTTGATCATAAAGAACAAGGGCAGATAAAAGAGTGGCAAGCACTTTGTTGCTGACAGGAAAATGAAGGTAAAAATAGAGAATTTTTTCTTACAGCTGAGTTGTGAAGCACATCAGATAGGTCAGAGGCAACCCATCAGCCAAATTTACGACCTACAGAGATGTTGCTTGTAGTAGAAAGTACAGAAAAGTCTTCCCTAGCACTTGCAAACATCCATTTCTCACTGTCTTTTTATGATGCTTTCCTGAAAAAAAAAAAAGCAACAGTAATCCTCAGGGTTTAACTGCAAGGCCCCCACCCTCTTCAGAGCACTTCAAATGCTCGGCTGTACCTGAAGGAAGAGAGAGCACTGCTGCAGAGCTGGGGACACGGGAAGAAGAGGTACTGCAAGAGGCAAACTGCCAGTCCCAAAGGAGGTCAGATTGGCGCTACACAATATCCCTGTGAGTAAAGTTACACAACGGCTTGCAGTAGGACTCTCATAACGTAATTAATGCCCCGATTTACTCCTGTGTAGCAAAACTATATCCCGCCTTTTATTGAAGGCTCTTGACAGTCTCAGAAGTGTCGATGGCATTGAGTGGAATCAACAGGAAGCATAATAAAACTTTTTAATTAAAATAAACCTCTGGACTTTGCTTTGCAATGAAAATTCAACAGGGAAAATCACTAGTCAGTAATTTCCTCTCTATGGGGTGAAAAAAACAGGGGTGTGCTTAGCACACTTCAGTGAAGATTCTTCTCATGGTGCCATCATTTGGAGTATATGATTTCCTAGATGATGGAAAGGTCAACCAAAGGAATTATTGAGTCTTTACTCCGAGACATTAAAAACTAAACTAGTAGAATTCATCAAAAAGTCCCTTTAGCAAGGGGGGGATGATATGTTTCTACAAGTGTTCCTTCTCTAGTACCTGTAGTACTATGGTTTTGAAATGAGTGGTGTACAGTAATGCCAGATTTTCAGTATGAAAGCTTAAAGATTTTGCTTTGTGGCTTATTTTAAGAATAGCATGTATTCTGTTGTTACTGGCTGCTTCTATGGGTATGTGACTTCATGTCTTCTAGTTATCTCACATAAGATCTATCAAATTTCATTGTTGAAACTAGTTTTTAAAAATACTCCCTCTTTAAATTGTACAATAAAAATGTTAAAACTCATAATTTCATTGGATTAAATTGCATCATTTAACTACTACATGCACTGTTGTCTTAAATGCCTGTTAATCTTCTTTTTGAATTAACATTTTTTGAAAGAAAGATTAATAATTGCACAGTTTGATAGGTCATGTTGTAGCAATACAGGAACTATACGCATGCACAAGACAGGCATGAGACTGACTAAACCCACTATGTGTTCAAATAAAAAGTAGAGACATCCAGTCCTTACTAAAGCAACTATCTCACTACCTCGGGTGGTAGGAGGACTCAGTGTATGTAGTCTTCCTATGACTTGATGGAAGCTGCACAAATTCCATATGATAGAGTGCAAGCAGCTTCTCCTACAAAAGCTGGCATTGAAATGGTCCTATACTGCAAAATTTGGAGCCAGATTCAAGCACTGAATCATGAAACTCCAAATCCTGGCTCATGATCCAAAATCCTCTTGGACTAGAACACCACATACTTGGCATTTAACCAGTGACACACAGGCTTATGGCAAAATACCTGGGTTTCCTAGTAAGCAATTTGTAATGACTTCTGGCTCCTTTGTTACACACACACAATGAAGACAATACAAAAACGCACATGGTAAAAGGACTAAAGTTTTAATTACTTTGCATATCTTCCTCTCAAAAAAACTCCAAACCTATTGAGACAATAATATATCTCCATTTACTTCACAGACTATTAAAATGTTAAGTGACAAAAGGGAAAAAACACAAGAGAAGGTGTCATTTGTCAGCAGAATCACGGCATAAAAAAGAGCTGGGGAATTAAATGTAGGCTTTACTTTAGATTTCATAGTAATGAGAGGGGCAGGGAGGCTAACAGGGGTAAGGGTGTGATAAATCACATGTGAGGATGGTATCTGCATACCACCAGCTTCTTCCTTATGATCATCATAGAATCATAGAATGGTTTGGGTTGGAAGGGATCTTAAAGATCATCTAGTTAGAGTGTTGAACTCAAATGCATGGGTTTTAACAACCACTTAACAAATGGACTACTTAGAATTTCAAGGATGTCTGTAAACAATTACGGTCAATTCAAATAATATGTTTTTTGTCATCCAGAAAAGGATTAGGTTGGCCTGCCCATCTGAGAGTGAGCAATAGGTCTTGTGTGACATAGTAAACTCCAACATCAGTGCTAAACACTGTAATGGTTACAATGCACTCCTCCAGGCTTTATGTTGTTTGGGAAAAGCGACACAAAGTATCCCCACTGATTTCTGTATGCCAGGAAGAAAAGTGCCTCCCAGATTATCAATATTTCTTGTCAATCTGGGGAGAAATCCTGGCTCCACTGGAATCAGTGTAAATTTATGTGATTGATTTAGAGCACGTTTTATACATTAACATTTCCCTCTTGCTTTTTTGAATTCCAGTTCCTGCCCTTCTTTCTTAAAGCCAAAATTCAGCTTTGAAAAAACCCTCGGTTATCTGCAGTAAACTTTCCAGCATGGGCTTCCCCCTTTCTGTTCCCTAATTTTCCAGAGATGTATGTCAGCAAGTCGCAAATACATATAGGGGATTATGTATACAAAACCTATTCAGGAGCTAATCATGCTCATTCAATAGCATGCTCACAAAGCAAAATGGGTTCATAGGTGCAGAAACGTACAGAACAAATATAAAATAACATAATCCAATCCATCTGAACATTATAAATCATAGTTGATTTCTGTGAAGCAGAAGTTATTTACTGTCTTTGAAGATATCATGACTTGGCAAGATCTTTAGGGAAGGCTGTGTTCCACAGGACTCTTGAGTATGTGCACATACTGAAGAGCCTGGGAAACTGCTCAGAATCTTCCAGGATTTGCTGTCTCTTGAAAATCATGCTCTGGGATTCAATAATCAACTACATTAGCTCTGCATAGGCTTTTTGTCATTGGAAATCAGCTTTGATGGGGCTTTTCGTGATTAATAAAGATTTGGTCATAGTTCAGACTCAAATTCTTGAGGAGTACACCCAGTTTTAAACATTGAGTAATTAAAAAAAATGTAAAGTAAGGCTTTGTACTGGTTATTCCCTAACTATGTTAATTGCATGGCAAGTTTCAACTCAAATCTTATACACAGAAACTTTTCATGTTTTTCCACTTGCTGCAGAAAGGTTTCACGGGAAAGTTATTTCTTGTTTTATTTCTGCAACATTTGTATTTAAAACTTTTTTCTTACTATTTTTTTCCGCTGGGTCTTAACTTCATTTCAGGCCAGACACCCAGACAACAGTAAAGCTTTCAAAACATACTCATACAGATTTTCTGCCATTTAGACAGCTATTTAAAACTTTATGCATAACATCTCATTTTTCCAGAGTAGCCAAAAGGAGGCATATATATGATAAGGAAAGGGAATTATTTTACCAATTTAACCAGTATAAAGAATTATCATGTGCAGATGCCTCACTCATATGCGTAAATGAAAACATCTCAAATTCCGTACAATAGAATTGAAACTACTTCTCCCAAAGTTGCCATTATTTTTGTGTAACAGAGTTGTTAAAAGTGTATCTCAGAGAGTAAATCCTTTTGGAGAATCTTGCCACAAAAACTTTGAGTAAGAACTTTATTTTATTTAAAATTTTCAGAGAGCTAAGTATTAAATGTTCCACAGCAGGAATATATAGCGTAGTTTCCTGCAGATCCAGCAAGCCAAATTCTTTCTGTTACAAGTAACTACAATTCTATTAGTCTTGGTGGAGCTTTGCCTGTATACACAAGAAGAAACTTTTGCTTTGGATGCTTTTCACCAGTTTGGTTGGGTTTTCTTGTTGTTGTTTTTGTTTGATTAGTTTGGGTTTTGCTGGTTTTCATTTGTTCGTTTTAATAAAATGGTTCCTGTTTGAATGCTACATAAGTTTTTAATAAGCTTTCAAACGTCATGAAAATACTGTGTAAAAATACCAGGTAACTGTATTGTCCAATATTGAATGATATTTCCAACTGGGATAATTTCAAAAGAAAAAAGATGGTTAGTAACTCATGGAGTCAGACCCCACTGGATTTACGAATCCATACATACTTAACAACTCCATAAATAAAATGCTCATGATACCATATTAATGCTACTATATTATACCATACTTCATTCTCTTACCTACTCTTTCTAGTACTCAAGTGTAACAAGTAATTTTGGCTGGAAGATATTTATGTTCACATTTCACTCAGTTCATGCGAAAGTCCAATATGAAATTTTACTTTCATGATCATTTTGGTCTGGTCAAAAGAAATTGTTTTCTCAATTATGCCTGTCTTTAATAAAATTCATCTTATAAAAATCACTGTCCTAAAGTCTAAAGACTTTTTTGACCACTGTATTATCTGACAATACTAACAGATAATTGAGCAATATTAGCAATTTCTATAAACCTGTACCAAATAAAAGCTTCCTGGTACCAGTGGAAGCCACGAGTGTCACCCAACTTTCAGAAATTATGTTTACATAAATAATTTCACATGAACAAACAGCATAAAACCATTCACTGATAAGAGAGCACAGAAAACTCATCAATCAAAACTGAGCTAGTCTTGCTGTCACTAAAACAGTCAGCTTCAACGTGAAGTCTAAATCAGATTTTCGAAAGACAGAAATTCTAGCAGCATCTACAATTGACCTAAGTAACTTCGGTGTAAGCAACATAACACTGCCACCTACTGAGCCAAAGGAAAACCCAGTAAGAAGTCATTTAAACAACTGCGTCGTCGATGGCAGCACAAAATTTAACTGGTGTACTTACTTGAGTCTAATTGTGCTTTTTTTTTTTTTTTCCCAGCTACAGAGCCTCCTGCTCCATTAAAAAAAAAAAAAGCACTATTTCAATACGTTTTCTTTTACAATAATATTCTTTTTCCATATTTGGCACAAAGGTTACATCAGCTTTTGCTGTGAGGCTCACAGTGCACTCTGGTGTGGCCATAGTATAGATCAACCATTTGGATTACCTTGCATGCAGTTTTGACAGTCTCACAACGTTGTGATAACCAGCCCTACAGTATTTCATTCTTTACAAATTCAGTTCAGATGTGTGGAAGGGAGCGCCCTACCAAGTGCCAGTTGTACAGGTTTCTCTATTGTACCATGGGGCAGAATTCAAGGACATGTTTTTCTGAGACAGGCAACAAACGTCTTGGTGATTACTTTTTAAGCAGTCTGAAGGCCTCTGTTTATGTGCAGTCTTCCATAGCTGAAAGAAACAGTATTTGTTTCAAAGAAAGCATATATGGTTTGTAGAGAAAAGTTTTCTATTGCTTTGTTTTGCTTTCCAAAACCGGAAGACACATCTTGGCTTTGAATAAATGTATAGCAGCTCAATAAAAGCTGCCTCTGCAAGGCTGCAGACTGAAAGCAGCCTAGCATAAACTGTAGTTTCATTTTGTGTAATACAGATTAACTCTTTAGGGACACTTGTGTTCACTGCCAGCTGTCAATGTCCTGCACAATTAAAATTCTAAGGACTTAGAAATCCCATTATGAACATCTTAAGTTTGCACAGAAGCCAATAAGTGGAAGAGATGTATTTACATTATGGTTACTTGACAAAGTTTCCTTCCCTAAACAACAACCCCCCCCCCCCAACCAAACAAAAAAGAGTTATTCCAAACACTGTTTATGTTGTTTCACACAAAACTAAATTTGACCTCTTCTCTCCCAGACACAGGTTGGTCTCCTAGAATGCACTTGAAGTAGGTAAAAACTCATCAACAATACACCTGCCAACTGGATCTTTCTTCCCTAAAAACTTTAAAAATCAATAGATTCCAAAGGATGGATTCATTTTAATCAGAAAACAACTACAGTAGGTGCTATTTTCAGACCTGCTGCATTATAGAGTTCGTTTTTATGGATGGTCCTGCACTTACTGATACATCTCTCATCAGAGTTGCTATTTTTGTTGCTCCTTCCCCACTGACATCGCTAATGCTCTCATTGACGCTGCTTTTGAAGCCATTTCCTTTTCTGCTGATGCTACACATTCTGCTGAGGTAATGTAATTGCTGCGGTCATTTTAATGGCCCTGAACGGCTGCTTGTCTTGCTATCCAAAGTACTTCTATTTTTATTTTCTGATATTATACCCACCCGGGCCCTGAAATAAAATAAAGAAGCAGTGACTGACCGCCTGCAGGTAAGTACCTCATGGCTCTGCGTGACAACAAACGACAGGGAGATAGATGATGGCAAATGACAGGGAGGAGATTAGACGGCAGCGCTGCAGCAGTCACTCCGTGCAGCTGCCTCTGAGCTCCAGACCCTCCCTCAGAGCTGGCACAGTTCCTCCCACCGCTTCCTTCCTCCCGCATGAGGACGGGGAAGCGCTGGGAGGGTGCCACAGCACCGGCTTCACTCGGCAGAACAACGTGACAGGGGTGTGGAACACGGGCTGCGGCCCTGCTCACCAGGGGAAAAGCAGAAAAGCCAACAAAGCCCCGATTCCTCGGATCTCCAGATCCCAAGCTCGGTGGGGCAGGGGAATCAGAGGAAAGAGTGGAGGACTCCCCTACCCCACCGCACCTCTGAGGCGCCGCTGCTTGCTCCTCAGGAACCTCGGCAGCACCACCGCTCTCTTCCTGCACCGTGGGGCCACCTGCCTCCCCCTCGCTCTCCCTCTGCTCTAATACCCCTGACCTCCGCAGTGGGGCAGGCACTTTCCGGCACCGGCCCTCCGAGCCGTGAGGGAGCCGTGAGGGGGCCGTGAGGGAGCCGTGAGGGAGCCGTGAGGGGGCCGTGAGGGGGCCGTGAGGGAGCCGTGAGGGGGCCGTGAGGGAGCCGTGAGGGGCGGGGCACACGGCACCGGTTCGGGGCCGCCCGGGAGGGGCGGCGGTGTGGCAGCGGCTGTCCTCCAGGGGGCGCTGCCGCCCGCCCCGCCTGGAGTCCAACCCCGCCTCTCCCCCTTTCCCCTCCGCCTCCATTTCCCAGAGGGCGGCGCGGAAGCGGGGCAGGAAGTCTCGTGCGCCTGAGTCGGGGGGGAGCGGGCGCGATGGCGCTGGAGACCCTGTCCCCGGACTGGGAGTTCGACCGCCTCGATGACGGCTCGCAGAGTGAGCGCGGGCGGGGCCGGCGCCGGGGCTGCTGCGGTAACGCCACGGGGCGGGGGGAGGCGCGGGCTGAGCCCCCTCGCAGCTCCTCACCCCTCTCGGCACCTCGCGTGGCTGTATTCCCGGTGGGAGCAGTGGGAGGAAGGAAGGGACGGAGGGAGCGAGAAGAAAGCGGTCGTGGGAGCTGAGCGAGGTCACCCCCCCCCAGCTTCCCCTACGGACCCTGCCCGGAGAAGGGAACCTGGCTCTCGCCGCGCCCCTTCGCACGGCCCTTCCTCCTCCTCCGGTTAGGCCCGCGGGGTGGGCTGTGGCGGTGACCCGTTTTCCTCCCTCCGCTCCCTCCGTAGTTGTCAGGGGTTGTTGAGGGTGAGAGGGTGGCTTTCCCAACCCTTCAGCCTTCGCTCCCTTCGGGGAGTCTCCTCCAGTGCCACCCGCGCGGCAGGGAGCGGGCGGGCAGTCTTCCGTGACTTTCTTTCCTTGCGCGAAGCGGGCAGGAGGAACGGATGCTTGCCGTGGGGATGGGGTTTCTTTCCTTCCCGACCGTATCTCCTGGCTCACCGGTTTGTGCAGTTGCTTCTTCGGTTTGCTGGAGAAGTCACGTCGAGATGAATTAGTTGTACGCAGCTTCTGTTGGTGAAAGGTTGCTGGTATGGAGTTGGGTGGTCACTTGCGGTTTCACCTTTAAAAATAATTAAGTAAGACCTTGAGATGCTAAAGTCGTTGTCAGTGGGTTTGTGTGCCCGTAAAAATCCACGTTTTTCTCAGCCCGTGGAGGTGACCTACTTTCTAAACGTGGAACGTGCATGGTTGTCACACTGTAAAGCACACCGTAAAATGAACAGAGCCAAATTAATACACCAGGTGTTGCTGTGAAAATATGTCACTCACGGACCAACTGTTTCACGTAGAATGTTATCCTAAGGGATGATGCTGTTTGTGCCGTATTCATTTGATCTGGATTTCAGTGGAAACTGAAGCTGTCCTGAGCTGAGATTTTTTGCCAGTTCTCTAGCTGCAGGGTGGCAAATGTAGCTTTTACTCAAAATACCATGTTGCCACCAGTTTGGCCGTGACAAAGTGCAGCTATGAGAACTTTCCATGATATAATATGCTCTGTTAGCAACATCTTGATGGTGAACAAACAGGCTGATCTACTGAGAGCAGCACACAACATTCTCCTAGAGAAAAGCCAAAGAAAAATCCTGTGACTTGAAAACTTGTTTTGTTGTTGCCTACTTTCACCTTATATCATTAAGCTTTAGCAATTATAATGTTCTCAACTGAGGGCACAAGATACTAAGTAAGTCTGTCTTGTTGCATCTCTGTCTTAGAAATGTATGGATAATGTACTTGCAAATCCTGTGGCAGTAAGTCCATTGAATATTACTGATTTTATGGAAAGATAAGCTGATGGATCTGTACTACTGAGTAGATCTCTTGCATTCTTCTAACTGTAATGCTTTCAGTTTATCACCTGAGGAGAAACTAAATCAAACTTTATTGTAAACAGATTGTACCTTATGAAGTAGTATGTATGCTGCTCTGAAGAAAAAGAAAACAACTGCTTTCTGTGATTTCTTTTTTTTCCATGTGAGCCAGTTTTAGGATTTTTTTTTTTTTGCTGCATCTTAAAAAGCTTCCCTCCATCTCGAAGTCATTTTTTATCAGTTCAACCCTGCCTATCTCTGGCTAGCTAATACCTTTCACTCTCTTATCTCTAAAATAGTGAGAAGCTATTCACACCTCTTATTTTACATAGGATCAGTACAAGGTGGTAAATTGATGGCTATCAATAGATAAGTATTTGGAAATACTTAATATAGCTCAACATAACTATTACTATTGTTCAAAATCCATCATTTGGCTGCTGGAAAGGTGACTGTGAGTCTCTAGCAGGGTGCTGCTGTGAGATTTTTGTTTGAGAAATACTGCCTGTTTCATAGGGAATTGCTTTGAACAGCAGTGTCAATTCATTCTCTTGTATGACTTGGAAGCTTTTTTTGTTCTTCCTATAAAGCCCCAATGTCTGCCAGTTTCTCTGCTCTTAGTTTGTCTTTTATGCAAAGGGAGGAAAAGGGAACTGGGGGAATACCTCAGCATATCTCCATAGTAGGTCTTTGTACTCCAAATTTTCTAGCAAGTAAAGTACTGAAGCTGACATGGTGGCTAGGTAAACTGCTCTGCAGGGCTCTGCATCCATCAGTGTTTTACTGGTTTTCTGAAGCAGAGCTTCCAGAAAATGCACTGGAAGGAGCCTGAAAGATGAGATGGATTTGATGGACTAGAATAATATGATGGTACAATTCAAGGGCTGCATGTCTGGAGTGCACACTGCGGATGGAGAGCTTTTTGTTTGCTTGGCTCCTATCTGTTTACAAGGAGTTCAGTCTTCTTATTTTGACAGTGCCTGTGCGCTGTCTAGGCTGCAGGTACAGGTAGAACCCAATGGCTCTAGTGCAGAACTTAGTGTAGGAGAGTTTACTGTGCACCTTGGATAGGCTTTGCAGTCCATATGCCTTTACAGCTGGCATTGCTGCTGGGTTCATAGTAGTAGCTTAGAATTAGTTCCTGACTTCACTGCAGTCATTTCTCCTTCCAGGTCTCAACCTTCCTGTGCATGGTCCTTCTCATCTTTTCCTTATTAATTTGTCCTTATTCATTCTTCCACTAATGCCCAGTGCAGTGTCTTAGTCAAATATTCTTTTCTCCAAAAAAATGTCTGATAATTGATTCAGCAGTGCTCTCCTACTGAAGTAGTCATCCACTACCATTTGCTCAGTTATTGACAATGTGGATGAGTAAGAGGTTAAACATGCAGAATAGAAGAATATGTTTTCTTAACTTTCTAGAGCGGCCTACTTGCTGAAATTGAAAAGAGCTATAGGAGAGTAGAATTCTTGTTTGGAAACAGTTCAGTTGTTCAGCTGATTTGCCTTCTCTGACTTTTACAGATAATCCTATTTTCAGCAAATAACAGAAGATTGTGAGCTATTAGATTTGTTACCTAATTATGGGGAAGACACTTTAGTCTTCACATGAAAAAGGATTGTACTTCCCTACTGAGCATAGAACCTTGAGTGGTACTCATACACTCTGTAGTTCAAATTATGCAACTAAGTCAGTAACTATATATAATTTGGGGAGGAGGGGAGTGTATCTTGCTGTGGGAAGAAAAAAGATCAGGATAGAGTGAATGGAACTTTTGTGGACCAATTGTATTTAGGCTTACTTTGCTAATTAATACCACTGTTCTCGGTGTTTGACCAGCTGAATGTTACCTTTTGAACTTACTTGCCCCGAACATTAACAGGACGGCTGTGCATTTCAATGTCCAAGTATTAAGCAAAGACAAGTTCTGTTTGAAGATGGTGAATTTGAAAGGGGGAGGAATAATTAAAAGCTATCAACTTCCATCTAATGCCCAGATATCTTACTGAGAGGTACCAGAGAGTGAGTGAAAGGAGCATTGTTACTGATTCGTCTGCTACTCAGGGTGAACTGTTCAGACCCATTGCCTCAAAGTTCTAATATAATTGTATATGTACTGTTTCAGCCAATGTGTTATGGGTTCCACAGTTGTTTCTTTGCTCAGCATCTTGATGTGATTTGTTTAAGATCTCTTGTGGTTTGTTAAGATCTTAGCTTGAAAGAATGTACATTTAAAAATTTCTGCAAACCACTCTGACTGGTATTCTTTAAGTAGTATTTGGATTTCTTTCAAACTGACAATAAGTTTTAGGATTGTTGTTAAACAAATAAGAACTTTGTATTAAAGATGTGATGGTGTTAAGGAAGAGTGCTGCAGCAAAATGAGGAATACAGTACTAAAGCTAAATAGCATCAGATTAAATATTTCTAAATAAAATTGAGATTGTAGTGTAGTTAACAGTCTATAAAATTGTACAAATGTTATCAATTCTCAGAAATTCATGCTGAAGTGCAATTGAAGAATTATGGAAAATTTCTTGAGGAATATACATCTCAGCTGAAGAGAATTGAAGATGCTTTGGATGACTCTGTTGGAGATGTTTGGGACTTCAGCCTTGATCCCATTGCATTAAAGGTCTTAATATATTTAATATGCATTGCAACTGTTATTTTCCTACTTTCTCCTTCCCTTCAAAACCTGAGATTTAAAAGGCTCAGATGTTTGTGCTCTTAAAATTTTGACATTTGTGTTTGAAAAACCTATCCAATACTATTTTAATTATCAAGCAGTTAATAAATTGGTGCATATCATAAGAGAAGATGATTTCACATTATTCATTTGCAGTGTTTCAGTTACTAGTTGAAGTTAAATGAATTTATAGTTCTTCATGTGTTGGGAAGGCCAAGTCCAGCAAACCTCTTCCCTCTGGGGCTAGGCTTCCAGAAGAGCTCACTAATAGCTGTATAACTGCAGAATGAACTGTATGTGTATTTGTAGTTGTGTTGTGACTTAATGGCCTTGGTACAGTGTTTTCTGTCCTCCAGAGGCAGCTATTTCCTTGGTCATAAGTTCTCTGCAAAGCATTGGGTTTTTTTTTCTTATCACTGAATTTGCGGATATCATTTAAAAACACTTTTGTTACTATATGAAACTTGTCTGTTCTGAAGATGTAGTCTCAAGCAATCATCTGCCTGAATGGTTTAAATAAACTCTGTGGTGCACCAAAGTGCTGGATATACATGAACTAGTCAATATCATGGCTGAGTTCAGTACAAAATGTCAGTGCCTGCATACAGCTATATGCTTTGCATCCTGTTTCTTGCATTTGGGGTTCTTAATTCAGGGTTTGGATTTCCTAAGCTGTTTTTTCCTACATACTCCGTAATGACCATGCTTTTGTGTTCCAAGTTTTATAAGTAAATTGTCGTAAATGTTATATAGTATGTCTAGTTATTTGCCTTTCTGCCTAGAGCAAAAGGAAAGGTATTTCCATGTAAATGCGAATGGAGGAGATTTGCTGCAGCATAGGCTGCCTGTAACCTGCAGTTATTGCTCTCTTATTACTGACTGAGATTAAACTGGGGAAGAAGGGAATACGTACCTAGTTGGATAAATGAATTTTTGGCCAATATTTTCTGAAGTTGTTTGGTTTTTTTTTAATTTTAGCTTTTGCCGTATGAACAGTCCTCCCTATTAGAACTCATAAAGACAGAAAACAAGGTAAGAGCTTTACGCTTAAAAGAAAAAAATAAGTAGAAGTTTTCTAGTTAAAACCAAGCCTTCTAAAAGTGGATTTATATGTAATCTGTGTGTTTTCCCCCTCCCCCCCCTTTGAGTCTAGGTTCTAAACAAAGTAATAACTGTGTACGCTGCTCTCTGCTGTGAAATCAAGAAGTTAAAATATGAGGTAAATTCAACTGTCTTTTATTACTGTTTGTATGAAAATGGTTGCAGATTGGCAAGCTGATGTATAAATTTATTCTTTAGCAGTAAAGAAACAAGATATGATGTCTAAATAATTTTTGTAGCACGGTTACATCTATTGTATTTATTAAAAACAAATTTCTGCTTTTGTTGTTAGGCAGAAACTAAATTTTATAATGGCCTCTTGTTTTATGGAGAAGGAGGTAAGTAGCTCCCTTTAAAGTAAAAGTTTGTAGTTTTATTATTGCTTCAGATTATATTCAGTTCTACAATAAGTATATTTTTAATATATGGATACGTGCTTTCTCAGTTTCTTTGACTGATGGACACCGAGTAGCAGACTTTAAGGTTATAGGGATGTATGTTAGCGTCTTTTCACTGTCCTGAGTTAGCTTAAGATAACAGTAACATTTATCTGTAAGGTCCTGTTACTTGCAGTGAGTGTTCTCACATTAAAAGAGATGTTGTGGCGGCCTTGTTTACATGAGAAATAGGGAGTGTAGGCTGTTAAGGTTGTATTAAATGTATAATAAACAGCTTATATACTGCAGCGCCTGTTTTTTCAAAGTATGGCATTGAAAACCAGTTTTTCACATATAAACACATCCTAAACTAACTTATTTCCTACTGGGACTAAATTTTTACTTTGGTTGAGTAAAACAGTAAGTCTTTAATTTGATTGTAATAAAACAATGAAACCCTTGAGAAGTAACTTGGACTATATAATTATAGTTGTTCCATGAGAAGCTGTAGTGTGTTGATATCACCTGCTTTTCAAGGGCAGGTAATAGCACTCATATTACTGTTCATGACATAATAGAATACTGACTATAAGTCAATTCAGTTGACAAATCATGAGACCCTGCTTTAGGTGAAACCTGCTTTTTGTCTTGGAGTTAAACTGCTAACTCATCCAAAGGCTTGGTCTTAAGCTTCCACCTTAAAGGATGCTAGTCTGGGAATAAGCGCAGTTCTTGGTCCTGAGCACTGAATGTATTGAGTTGTTTTAGACGTATCGCCTAACTTTGTTTTCTGTTTCAGAAACTTCTCATAGTAGTCTTATAAAAGGGCTTTTTAAAAGCTTTTCGAGAGCTTTGACTGTGACAGAAGTGTTGGGGAATGTGAAATCGTTGAGCTAAGGACTGTTTACCAATGTTTCAAGTGCTATATGACTGTTCTGGTTCAGTTAAGGAATGTGAAGAAGTATGGGTTTTGTTGGTTTGTTGCTTTACCTTTATTTTTTTTTTTTTGTTATTAGATTCTTCTTATCAGGCAAAGTTTTAAATATCTTAAAGTATGATTTTTGGCAGCATATCACTAAGGAATCACTGAAAACTTTTCAATGTTTCTAACATGAAAAAAGTCAGACTGTTACAGATTAACATATTGCAGCACCAGTTTGTTCCTGATGGGTGTTCTGCAGGGAATGCTTGAGAATGGCAGGAGCTGAGAGGTCAGCCTTCTGTGAGTTAGGCAGGGATGCTGAAATTAGATTCTCCGTTTCTGTATCCCTCCTTGTGGCATCTGCTTTGATAACAGCAAGCCTGCTTACTTAAAACAGCTGGCTCAATGATGGCTGGAATTTAAACAAATACTGTCCTGGCCTTTTTCTTCTGTATAAGAAACATTTGGTTTTTTCATTTTGTCCATGGAGTGACTAGGACTAATCTAGGAACTTTGAAAATTTAGTTGGACAGTAAATAATTACTAGTGGATGTTCCTCATAATATAAATACCTACTGGTTTCATACAAACTTTTTAAAATGGAATCTTTTCTATGAAGTTAGATACTATATATGCCTTTAAAGAATTGTTTCTTATTCTTTATTTTGTTTCAGGTGTGAGGGAGACTTTTTTTCCTGCTTTTTATCTAATTTGTGAGCTGTAGTTTTTAATGAGAAGGAAACTTCAAAACTGCCCAGCCTAAGAGAGCAAAATTAAAAGCTTTTAAGGTTTCATCAGTATGCTTACAATAGTATGCTCCACTTGTATGACAGACAAATGGCTTGGAGAGAAAGCTTCAATGTTAATTTAACAGATATAATATAGGCTTTTGAAAGCGGTGACAAATGTTTGTCTTTTAAGCCACAGATTCCAGCATGGTGGAGGGAGATTGCCAAATACAGATGGGAAGATTTGTTTCTTTCTTGCAGGTAGAGTATGTTTTTATTTATTTCTTTTATATAATTTTTTTGGACAACAATTATAATTTTATTTTGACTTGCAAAGTGGATTTAACAGTCTGAAGTATCCTGCTTGCATCTTGCTGAAAGGCATTGCAGTCATTTGGTATGTTACCATGTTTTGCCTGAATTGAGGTTGTTTCCTTTGAGAGTAAAGATGCCTATTTTTTGTGGTTTTAATTAGGAAGTTTTAGTTTTCATTGGACATTAGAAATGGATGAATTGTTTATACATCATTTTGTTTAGATGATAGAAGAAAGCAAAACTAAAATATGTACCTGGAAAAAAATTGCTTATACCTGACTCAAACTGTCAGGGAAGAACAGTCGTTTCTTATACAGTTTGGTTGTTATCAGGGTTCTTTGCATGAAAGCAGGATCAGTGTTTCTTATGAGGATTTCCTGTGCTCTTGGGTTTCAGTCTATTATGGATTTTTTTTAATTTATTTATTTTTTTTTTTGTCTTAGTATAGATTAAATGGCTGTTCCCCAAAATGTTTCTGTTTTTATGCAGTATTGCTCATAATGAAATACCTGCGTTGAAGTAGAGAATATATAGGAAGCTTCCAGAACGTTTAAACAAATTCTAGTTTAACAAAGGTTAAAATTCCTTTTCTTGCTGTATAGTAGCATGGCAATAGTCATTTACTGAGTCATAACAGGTTGAATGCTATAGGAAATTGGTTCTCAACCTCTTTTACCATGCCCAAGTGCAGTTACTTGTTAGGGTATCTTGGAAGTTTGTTTCCCATTTTCCAAGCTTTTTGTCCCATCGACTTTATCGTTTTCATCTTTCATCCTTTATTTCTTTCTGAGCAGATGTTTGAGACTTTTTAGTGATTCTGAAATGAGGCTACTGTACAGTTGCGTTTTTTCTGGACTTCTTCCCCCGCACTCCCATGCCAGGATGCTTTGTTTGGTAGAAGTTGAGAGCAGTGTGATTGGCTCTCTGGTTAGCTCTCTGCATTGCAGACTCGCTCTGCAGAGCAAGTTTATGTTTATTTATGGGGTGAATGCTGATGTGTATAGGGTAAGCACTATGGAAAAATATAGCAGTGTTTCTTGTGAGCCTACTTTGTATGTGTGCTATGATGGCTTGCTGATTGTTGAGCAACTTTGGAAGGAAGGGAGATGCAGGGTGTTGCCCCAAAGAGAGAGTTGCTCAGCTAACAGGTGTGTACTTTCCCCTTATTGAGTTTGTTCTTTTTCAGCTGTTGTGTTCCCCTAAATCCACTCAGTACTACTGTATAGCCATAGAATTGAAAATGCTGTTCTGGTATGCATTATAAGCATACCAACAAGGGCAGTGTGAAAATACGAATTAAGGTGATAAGAGGTGAAATGTTGCTTTTGTAGAGCTAATGTCCACTCACTGATTTATTGCCTCTTCTTAGGTCAAGGTTTCTTGACTAACTAAATATAATAGCCTCAAATTTGTTATCCCAGTACTTTTTAATTGTCCAAATATTACTGTGAAACACTAGCTAAGTACTCTTGATCCTACAGAAAACAATGTATTTGAAGAACTATGACAAAATTATAATTTTGTTCTATTATAAGAATCATAGAATCATAGAATGGTTAGGGTTGGAAAGGACCTTAGGATCATCTATTATGTAGCTGCCAATATGCATGTGCTGTTAAATTGGACTGCTTCCTGGAAGTTTTAAAATGGCAGCTGGTGCCCCTTGCCCAGGAAGCATGATCTCAGTGTCTATTAATCCATTCCTCTGGAATCTCTTCTCTTGTTTAAGCTGCTTTTTTAGAGCAATAAAAGTTTAAGAAGTAATGACATTTATGTTTTGTGAAAACTGGTGACTAATAGAAGGCAGAAGCCCAAATAAAATCTATTTTTGATGGAGAGGAAGACAGAATTCAGCTGTTAGCCAGTCTTCTGGCAGGAACACAGCCTGGCTGATTAGCCAGTGTGGGCTGTCTGCTATGAAGCCATCTGTGTGCTGACTGGCTAGATCCATCACATACTGACTTTTCCCTGATAATATTACAGGTTGCTTTAATGAGACCTTTAGAAATATTTATGAATACCTTTATAAAAATATTATAGTAGTTAAGGGAAAACTCAGATTTGTTTATCCTGTTGTTCAGGGAACATTGACTTGTTTTGGGTGGTTTTTTTGAGAACGGTATTCTGTGGCTTATCCCTCTTAGAGTAGGTACAGGCTTCTGTATTAATTTCTAATTTGAATTTGTCTATCACCAGCTCCTGAAGCCTGACTCCTGAATATACTGGGAAAAAGCACTGCCTTTGCTATTGGGTATATTATTTCTGAAAATACTTGGGCACTGTTAAGTTGCTTCTTACTGTCGCTGATAAATTGAACCAGGAATATAAATAGTCCAAGATGTACCGGAAGCTTGTGTTTGGTAGCTTATTAGCTTAGTCCCAGATCCTTTTTTGGAGTTGCTAGTAGGATGTTTTCCATCCTGCTAGAGGTCTGTCCACTGACTTGGATTAGGGATGTAGTTGGACTTTGGGCTGCAAGTTCCATGGTTCATCTTTAGTGTTTTGGATGCAATGAGAGCTTGTGTATGAACAGAGTCTATACATACAGATGCATTTTATTTTCTTGTGTTTCAGGAGCTGTCTTGCTTTGTTACCCGATGTTATGAAGTGGTGGTGAATGTAGTGCATCAGTTGGCCGTTCTCTATACGAGCAACAAGTAATTATTCCCTAAAATGCTACAGTATTCTTGTGTAGAAAAATAAATGTATAAAATATGAATGTTCTGTTTAAGGCATGGTCATTTTTGGAATATTGTTATCTATAGATGTGGAGAGTGCTTTGCTGTGCAAGTTTGGGCTTCATAAGCCATTACAGAAGTGAATTTGTTTAATTTTCAGAAAAGCGCTTTTATATTACCATGGAATAAACTAGGTTGGGAAAGACCTTTAAAATCAAGACCAACTGTTACCCCAGGACTGCAAAGTCTACTACTAAACCATGTTATTGAGGGCCTCCTCTACATGGCTTTTAAACACTTCCAGGGACAATGATTCCATCACTTCCCTGGGCAGACTGTTCCAATGCCTGATCACCCTCTTGGTAAAAAAAAAAAAAAGCGAGATAAAAGATATTTTATGATTAGGAGGTATTATTACTCTTTCATCTTTGCTCTGTTTGAGAGATTCCTTCTACTGACTAATACAGTGGGTACAAGTAGCTTCAGAAGGTAAAAAAATCAGATCACTTCCACAGTCTGTTTTAAATGCATAAATCTTGGTACATAATGCTCACAGAACAACCATGATTTTAACACTTGAAGTTGAGCTTAGTAAGGGCTGTTGGGTTTAGCTCCTCTGAAAACTGTGAAGAACACAAATGCAGGGCTCTTGATTCCTCCCTGTGCCTGCCAGATAGGACACCATTGTTCTTAGTTTTGTTATCTTAATTCTTGTTTTATACTACAGCACAAGGTAGATTTTCTGCTGGATGTGTACCTTGGACATGTCTTGATTAAATATGTGAACTGATTTTATACTTTTGGGTTGCAAGGCTATATGTATCAAGGCAAACTACTGTCAGCATGACTGAATTGGGAATAGCTGATGTGCACTGAATGCAGTCAGTGGTTTAAACTAGTCACATGCTGTACATTTAAAAATGTGATATTTGATCATAGTACACAGATTTCACAGAGCATGTAATTTTTATCAGATTTAATCCTAGGTTCTTTGTTTTCTGAAGTTATGGTGTTAATGAAGAAAAATGTACCCCAAGAAACAAACAACACATTGCGATACAGAGTTGATAAATATGCTCTGTTCTGAGGATTAGAAAGGCATTAAAATATTTATTTTATTTGCAGGAATGCACCAAAAATTATAGAGACATCTGGAGTTCATTTTCAGGTGGGAATGATTTGGTGGAACCCTTTTGCTTATGTCGGTATATGTATGTCTTGATCATTAATGTTGTGAAAAGCAGCAAGAAAGTGAGTTTCAAGTACAACTTTCAATCTGTAATCATCTTTAAAGGTTTTATTTTGATAATCAGCCTTTTTTTGGCCTTTATGTGAAAAGGCCTGGCATCTCTGTGCCTGTCATATTCTAGTTTTCCTAGGGGAAAAGCGTTTGCGTGCTTCCTAAATGTGTGCATTTTAAAAATCCTACCTTCAGTGTCAAAATAGATCAGTGAGCCTTAGTTTGTGTGCAGGCATCACTTTGTTCCTTGTGTCACTACAAGCAATACTAAATCTTTAAGCTACTGAACCAAAATTCTTAGATTTAACTCTGTAGCTTGTGTCTTGCTGGCTGATAATTTATTGAATTTGCATAAATGCATTAAACCTCTCAATAACTACAGTATTTTCCTTTTTTGTTTTGTTTTGTTTTAAACCAGGCGATGTATGAGCACCTGGGGGAATTGCTCACAGTCTTAATCACTCTGGATGAAATAATTGACAATCATGCCACTCTGAAAGATCACTGGACCATGTATAAGAGGTATGTTTCTGAAACTGTGAAAAATACTCCCACAGCATAAAAGACAAAAGCATGTGTGTGAGTCTCTGTTCCAAGAAAGTCAATGTGGGAACATGGATATTCATAACCCTGAAATTTTTCCAGAAATCTTAGTGAAGAGTGGGCCTAAGCTCCTGCTGTGTCCTACAGCACCAGTAGTGCTGAATGTTATATTTGCAATACAAGGTAGCCATGTTGACAAAGTAATAGTTGGTGGGGTTTAAAATATATTCAGTAAGAAACCTAATTTCTTACAGAACTGATCTAAGACTGTTCTTATCCATATTGATCATGGGGATGAGTGTACAGATTCAAGTAAGAACAGTATCTTAAGTAATAGCTGAAGAGTCAACAGTTATAAAGGTTGCTAAATTAGTGGGGTAACCACTGTTTTATTGAAGGCCTAAATAAATGGGAGTTATTCAAATGCAAATGTCTTATACAGACTGAGTGGGTTTTGTTTTCTGTTTAATTTTGGAGTTGCTGCTAGGCACAAATGTGGGTAATTAAAATCTATTATCAAAACAGGATATGATAAAACTATTAGCATGTTCTAATTGTATGTACATGTTCCACACCTACTCCTTGCAGGCTGCTAAAATCTGTCCATCACAACCCTTCTAAGTTTGGGATTCAAGAAGATAAACTAAAGCCTTTTGAAAAGCTGCTGTTAAAACTGGAATGCCAGTTACTAGATGGAATGATATTTCAGGTACTGAAATTAATATTCCCCAATATATTAGTGGAACGTTATTACATAAAAGTGATACTCTGTTTAGAATGGCTTGTTTGTTTTTATTTAGTTTTCTTCTGGATGTAATGATGTGTGAATTCGGCTCTTGCATCTGTGCATGGGGATAAAAAGCCTCTATTGTAAGACGTTTTGTTGCTGCTCTTATGTGCTAGAGCTGTGCCAGGCTTTGATTGGTAGCAGTTAATGCTTACTCTTTTTACAGAATTAAAGAAATGCAGACAGCTTGGTATTAGGACTGTGTATTATCAGGGATGTTGTTTTTCACTGGAAATTTTGATAGTGGGCAAGCTTAAATAACATAGGTCCACTTTATTTTAGCTGCAAGTTAAAATCTCCTCACCTATCTGCAAAATATGTGAACTGTGTCCTCTTATTAAATATTTTCTCTCTTTCCTAGCATGAAAGACAGGTAGCTGCCATCAGGTACCACTTCAGTGGTGCATACCTCTGAAACATGCAACCGTATGAGTAGATGGGAAGGTTTATGTTTTTTCAATACAATTAACTTAAATGTGTTCATACAGGAAGCCATGGGTTTTTTAGGAAAGTCTGTATTTGAGTTACTGAAATTGGAATTTGTGGCATAGTGGGCAGAGAATAGTGTGGCTGCATCTGGTTACAGAAGTCAGTTGAATAGGACTGTTGCTCAGTTCTTTAAATCTTAAATGACATAGGGAAGAAGGCTTTTTTTTCTGTAAAAGTCCCCAAAAGGGAAATTGTAGATAAATAATTAAACACAACTTAGTTTATTCTTTCAAAGGACATTCCTACCACCTATCCATTTTTCATCTTATTTCTCTAATGTTGCACTGGGACAAAAACTTCATTATATGTTTGAGACATGGGCAGGATTTATCTAGTATTCATTCAGGAAGTCTCCCTTCCTGTCCTGCAAATGCCCCTTCCTAACGAAAATACAGGAAAAAATATTCTTAAATACAACTCCATTGAAGACTTTTCTAATACCTTTAGAAAATCTGAAGTGTGTGTCTCTTCTTTGACTGCTATGTGGGTTTGGTAACTTTTTTAAACTGTTACCAGTGGTGTGGGGTTTTATGCAACAGGTTTGTGCACCACATACTACAGGCAACTTGTATGATGATCTTGTTTAGTTAATGGATAGTTAGTAACATACTATAATAATGCAAATACTCATCCAGTTTCTTATCACAAGCACATCAGTGGTTTCCTTAAAAATGGCCTATAATGGAAGTGTGAAGTAAATAAAGTTGCTTTTTGAATGTTAAATACAAGAGAGGTTTTTAATGTTTTCTGTTACCGTACTAAATTTAAGCATAGTTAAAAATCTGTATGTCGTGAAGTTTCAGACTAACTTTAGCTTAATCTTAAATCACTTTGCTATGGCAATATTTTTCTCTTGCAAAATCAATATTCTTTTAAGGTCCAAAATTCATGGCATTATGTAATGCTTTTCTTTTTTCCTCCATATCCCTTTTTGCTTAGGCCTGCATAGAGCAACAGTTTGATTCTCTAAATGGTGGAGTGTCGGTGTCAAAGAACAGCACGTTTGCTGAAGAATTTGCTCACACTCTTCGCACAGCTTTTGCAAATGTTGAAACCAAACTTGGTAATGCAAGCTCATGCTTCTCCTGCCACCCTCACTGTTTCTAAAATTGTTTGTTTTGTTTGTTTGGGAGTAGACTTGAAAAAACAGTGTATTTCTGCAGGTGAACCTTCAGAAATTGACCAGAGAGATAAATATGTGGGCATCTGTGGCCTCTTTGTACTGCATTTTCAGATTTTTCGGACCATAGACAAGAAATTTTACAAGTCATTGTTGGATGTCTGTAAAAAGGTGAACACCTTATTCTTTTGTCAATAATTAAGGGGGAGGGGGAATTTTCAGTAATGAGGTAGATAATTTTCTTAGTTGCATAGCACAGACTTTGGATAAGAGAGAACACACAATTTACCAAAAGAAGTCAGAAAGCAGAATTAAGATTTTCCTTTTTTTTTTTTTTCCCCCTACATTTTCTAATTCCCCCTCCTCTCATTTTCTTTTAAAGATGGTCTAAAACCTGTGCAGCACTTAGCAACAAGGTAAAATAACTTGAAATTAATGCTTCTTCTGGAGATTAATGTGGCACTGAGGACAAAATGTTGTTAGGACTGTTGTGGACTGAATAAATGCTGTGGGTTTTGACCTTGGCTATAAACATGTATTTTGAAAGACCTCTAAGATCAAAGGGTATTTGGGCTTTTTCATATCCTGTGTCATTAAGAAATTATTAAATTCTCTAATGCTGTTTAGAATCACTGAGAGTGGTAGTAACTTCACCTGTAGTGCCCTTAGTGGACTTCTAGGGGAGAAACATTTTTAACATGAATGTAATACTTTGTAGAAACTAGTTGTGCAGAAATAAGCTGTGTGTTATGTTTCAGCAAAGGAAAGGAAACATGTGTGATGACATAGTAATTGTTGTAGTTACTTATGTTTATTGCTACTTTGTATTACCCCTTTTCATTCCCAGGTACCAGCTATCACATTGACTGCTAACATTATCTGGTTTGCTGATAACTTCCTGATTCAGAAGATGCCAGCTGCTGCCAAACATCTGGACAAGAAAAGTATTCATACAGTTAAACTGCAAAGGGAAAACTTCCTACAGCAGAAGGCACTGTCACTTACCAAGTATGTTTCATAAATACTGCCTCATTATCTTATTTAGCAATAAATAATTTATAAACACAAGCGTTTCTTCATTCAGTGTACTCATGTATTATGTCACCAGAAAAACAATGTTTCTGGCAGTTCTAAATACTTGATTTTCAGTTATTTCTATTTCCATATTTTCAACTTCCTTGTATTTAGATGAATGTCTAGTAACATCTGCTGCTTTGCTTTCTTTTCTGCGTGCTTATGGAGGTAAATCACTAGTAGAATCATAGAATCATAGAATGGTTAGGGTTGGAAAGGACCTCAAGATCATCTAGTTCCAACCCCCCTGCCATGGACAGGGACACCTCTCACTAAACCATCCAACACAAGGCTTCATCCAACCTGGCCTTGAACACTGCCAGGGATGGAGCACTCACAACCTCCCTGGGCAACCGATTCCAGTGCCTCGCCACCCTAACAGGAAAGAACTTCCTCCTTATATCCAATCTAAACTTCCCCTGTTTAAGTTTTAACCCATTACCCCTTGTCCTGTCACTAAGTAGTAGGCTTACAGAGGACTTTTCCTCTGCTTGATAATGAGACTTCCTTTGCAAGCATTTCTTCATGACTATTTTAATTGCTTGTTTAATGTTCTTTGAAATTATCAGTATTTGAAAAGGCTTCCTTTGTTCTGTGTTCCACATGTAGTTTACAGGTTCACTGCCTTCTTTTAATTTCTTTCTAAAGTATGTTTAAAGATAAATCGTTTCAGTCTTACGAACAAGTGTGCTGCACTGCGTAGGGAGATAACAGGGCCAAGGCTTCTGTTTACATTGCAGATCAAACCAAGAAAGTGGAAAATGTGGTCTGAGGGATAGAAGTAAAAATTTAAGGTTTGCTGGTTGTCTTCCAACCGTGTATGCAAGCTGGCAGAACTAGTTTGGAGGGGAGGAGGGAAAAGCAATTCCATGCCTACATGATTCTCTAGCAGATTATTTTCATTACACACACACATACACACACATTTCTGTTTCAATCCTCTTTTTCGTGATTTGTGTCCTGCCATCTGCAGGAAGGTTCAAGAGCTCTGAATTCTTTCCTGGGGTTTAATTCCTGGATGGAGCATAATTGTGTTACTGCTTTGCTTCTGGTCTTGGGTGGTGATACAAGTTAATTCTTGCAGAGAAAGTTGAAAAAAGATGTAGGTATTCGCAGACATTTCATAGAATCATAGACTCATTTAGATGGGAAAAGACCTTTAAGATCATAAAGTCTACCTGTTAACCTGGCATTGCCAAGTCCATCACTAAGCCATGTGCCTAAGCACCACTTCTACATATCTTTAAATACCTCCAGGGATGGTGACTCAGTCACTTCCCTGGGCAGCCTGTTCCAATGCTTGACAAACCTTTTAGTGAAGAAATTTTTCCCAGTATACAGTCTGAACCTCCCCATGCACAGCTTGAGACCATTTTTTCTCATCCTGTTGCTTGTTACCTGTGAGGAAAGACCACCTCTGTCTAGCCTCCTTTCAGGTAGTTCTAGAGAGCAGTCCCTGAGCCTTCTTTTCTCCGAACTAAACAACTGCAGTTCCCTCAGCCTTCTTTTCTCCAAACTAAACACCTGCAGTTCCCTCAGCCGTTCCTCATAAGACTTGTTCTCCAGACCATTCACCAGCTTCTGTGCCTTTCTTTGGACATGCAATTTTGAGGATATTGTAATAAAACCCAGATTTTGCATCTGTGATTTGCATTCTGCCACTAACATTTTCTTGCATTTTTTTATGAATTCTTGCCCTGCCTTTGATAATTGGACTGTTGTTTTAAATAGGAGTACTCTTTAAAGTGGATTTTTCTTTATACCTTAATCAATGACCTGAATACATTCCTGCTATAAGTGCTACAATAAATAGTATTGTAATGTCACAATTCTGGAGCATGGAATAAATAGCAGTTTTGAAAGTGAACTCTACATAAAACATTTAATTACAGCTAGGGTAATCCAAGCAAGTGAACTTCTGGAGAATTGTTATTTAAGAGCAGTCTCAGTCTAGCATTGATGTAATGACAAGTTGTGTGTGTGTGTGTATATAAAACAAAAATTCAGACTTGGAGGGAAAAAATTAACATCGGTGTAGGGTTACTTTTCTAGTGTTTAAAAGCATTTTCTAGCACTTTTGTTTACTGTTTTAATTTAAAGAAGTGTAGTATATGCACTGTTAAGAAGGCTGTTGTTATCTTGAGAGATAGAAGATTTTGACTCTTTGGGGTGTTTTTGTACAGATAAAGCTGGCAGCCTAACTAATCCTTGCCTATAGAGAATGAAAATGTAAATGGGTATGAGGTTATGATACTTTTGGAAATTGTGAATTATAATTTCAGGAACTGAAGACTTAACTTACTTTCCTTACAAGAATTTAACATACTCTTCTCATTTGATAAGTGAGCAGCATTCTTCATTTTCTTCTACAGAGATATGCAGTCATATTATGTTTTTGTGAGCTCATGGATGACAAAAGTGGAATCTATCTTATCAAAAGAGCAATGTGTGGATAAGTTTGCTGAAGATCTGTCAAACCGCTGCAATGTCTTCATCCAGGTGTGCAGTCTTTTAATGTGGTGATGCAGCAAACTGATGGTTTGGTGCAAGTTGTTGAACATGAGAAATCACCAAAGTTCTGTGATCATCGGTGTGTTATTTTAAAATGTGGGAATTCTTCTAAAACTTTAAATGCTCACTAGATAGTTTTTTAAGTAAACCTGTAAAAGTCCTTTCCATAAGGCATGTGGGAAAAGTGAATCTGGCTAAATATTTAGTGGCTAAAATATTGAATATTCTCTGTAGTAAAGGTTTTGGTTTAGGTTTTATTTTCCTTTTGAATCAGTCATGAGGTATGTAAGTTGAACTGAATCACTGTCTAGTTTTATTTAGCACAGTACGTACTTCAGTAGGGGTTTTGTGTTGTTTCATTTTGCTTTGCCTGATGATGGTACTTTGCAAGAATCTTACTACGTTCCGAGGCAGCTGATTTTCTTTTGGCCTACTAATAGCGTGTAGTCTTAATGTAAGATGTGTCTTATTTCTGATTAATTTTTTTTTTCTAGTTCTTATGTGCATTGATCTGATGAGAATAGGTGTGTGATAGAAGCATGATTCTGAATCTTCTGTATCTAAAGGCATGCATATACTAGGATCTGTGGTTTTTATATTTGAATTATTTGCAGTTGGACTTAAAGTTTTGCTCTGCAGTGAACTGATTTTCTTGCACCACTTGCTGTCATTTCCTAGGGGTTTTTTGTTTTGTTTTTTACTGGTACTACTTTTACTTTGAAATGAGTTGAATAACATTTTTGTCGTGCTGTATGTAATTGACATTGCATTTAAAAGCTTAGCATACGTTAATCTATAAATTACTGCTTTTTTTTTTTTATTGTGGGGTGGATAGTTATATTTAGACAGTATAGAGCTGTAAATGCTGTCAGTGTATTTATTCCATGCAATCTGGAAACTTTAGGTTGTTTTTGTAGTGGGCTGTTTTTTTGGGGGGATGGAACTTGTTTGGTGGGTTGGTTTACAATAGGTCTGAAATAACACAACCTCAAAGGTCTAGTAATTTAATTCACTGACCTATGTTTAACTTGAATGTCTCCAGAAGAGGCTAATCATCAGATGATCTGATGACTTGTAGGCAATTTCATAATGTGTGCTTAGTAAAAGGGCCTCATTCAGCTTTGGGATCTCAGGCTTGCTTACTAAGTGAAGTGGCAGGTTCTCTAGTGTGAAGAGGTGAGAGTTAGAGCTCTATCATGTATGAAAGAAAATAGGGAGAACTTGATTGATGTGTTGTGAAAAATATTCTTTTTCCCCTCTCCCTGTACTCATTTTATTTTTAGGGTTTTCTTTATGCATACAGTCTTAGCACCATCATTAAAACTACAATGAATCTCTACATGTCAATGCAAAAACCTATGACCAAAACCTCTGTGAAAGCTCTATGCAGACTTGTGGAACTTTTGAAGGTATGTCACTGGATGAAAATTGTTGACCTGTAGGTCTGTTACAGAGAACATTGATCAAACATGACATATTAAAACCCCACTGAGATGGGAAGTGTTTTTGCGTGGGTGGCTTCTTGTTCAAGACTGGGTTTGGTTAGAGAACAGGAGATTTGGGAGGCTAGAACCAGTTTTTGTATAACTTCTCACTGACTTCCTTATGTGGTGTCACAGAATGACAGAGGTTGGAAGGGACTTCCTGATATTGGACTCAACCTCAGTAGGTCTGGTCCAGCCTCCCATTGCTCAAGCAGGACCACATAGAGCTGATTGCCCAGGACTGTGTCCAGATGACTTTTTTTAGTGTCTCCAAGAATGGAGACTCCACAGCCTCTCTGGGCAACCAGGCTGTCTCAGTTTCAGGTTACCTAAACAGTAAAAGCATTTCTGGATGTCCAGAGGGAACCTCCTGTGTTTCAGTTTATGCCCATTGCCTCTTATCCCATCACTGGCCACCTCTGAAAGGAGGCTATCTCTCTCTTTTGCACTCTCCCTTCAGGTATTTTATATACATTGATAAGACTCCTCCCTAGTCTTCTCTTCTCCAGGATAAAAAGTCCCAGCTCTCAGCCTTTCTTCATGTGTGAGATGCTCCAGCCCCTTAATTATCTTAATGGCCCTTGGCTGAACTCTCTGTCAAATATGTCCATGTCTCTGTCATACTGAGGAGCCCAGAGCTTCCAGGTGTGGCATTACCAGTGCTGAGTAGAGGGGAAGGATCACCTGCCTCTGCCTGTTGGTAATACTTTGTCTAATGCAGCCAAAGATACCATTAGCTTTCTTTGCAGCAAGGGCACACTACTGGCTCACACTCAACTTGGTGCCCACCAGGACCTATGGGTCCTTTTCTGCCAAGCTGCTTTTCAGCTAGATGATTCCCACTGTATATTGGTTTATGGGATTGTTCCTCCCCAGGTGCAGGACTTGCATTTCTGGTACTTTTTCCAAAGGGAAGATAAACAACCAACCAACCAACCAAACTCAGATCAGTCCTGAAACTTTTTCTGCTCCTGAATGGTTTAATTTTTCTCAGTTTGTAAGGTTAATTGCAACTGCTACCAAGAGTATGTTACAAAGTGTAAAGAAGTCTGGTTTTGCAGTGTGGATGAGTCGCAGAGCAAAAAGCCAGATTCTAAAGGCAACAGGTTCAGTAACTACCTGAACTATTGTGTTTTGGGGTTGACTTTAGGCAATAGAACACATGTTTTACCGAAGAAGTATGGTTGTGGCTGATTCTGTGACACACATTGCTCAGCATCTGCAGTATCAGGCTCTTCACACTATTTCTGTAGCCAAGGTATGTAATCCAAGCTCTAATGGTTAATCATTCCTATCTAAATGTTTTTAAAAGTGTTAATTTTAAGGTATTTTTCTTTTGCAGAATTTGTAGTATAGTGCTGTATCGTAATTGACAGATATAAGCTGTCCAGTGGGCCAGAGCTTTGCCCTAGAAACTGCACAGCACAGTGGTCATGTGGTTTTGATCAAGAATGCTTCCTCTCTTCCTCTAAACAGCTGCATCTCTTGTCATGGTCTTGTGTTCTTTTTTAGTTTTTACTTCTAGTGGATTTCACAAACTGACCTTTTATTACCTCTTTTCTGAGGTACATTCTTAAAGCAATCTATTATAGGTCTAAGCAAGCAGGCTGTTGCTTATTTAAATCTTTGCTTGGTAAAATAGCAGTGGTTAATACATGATGGCTAACAGGAGTCTAATGCTGATATAAATTCACTGTTTTGCTGTGGGGCAAAGTGATGAGACTTTGTAGTACCTACATATTATAGCTTTCTATAAACAAGATCAGTTTAGTCCGCATTTTGCGTATCAAATCTTGAATTTCTCAATTCAGGGCAAATAGGAAAATGAGATTTTAGTTTACCTGTTCTGATGTACTACTGATTGTTTATTCTTTCATCACATTCAATAGCAGAATTGTAAAATACGCTATTGATATCGGTGCAGCTATTAAACTTTAATTTGATTTGCCTTTAATCTCGATCTGTGTATCTGACATCTCCATGTTTTACATTTTACTTAAAGTTGTCCTTTAAAAAACAAGATAGATATAAATATGTATATATGTATATATAAGGAGTAGCATGAATTGAAGAAGTTCCAAGCTTCAAAGCTACTAAGATACGTTTGTATATCTTCAAACAAACAGTTCACATATATTCAAATGTAACTTTCACAATCTTTTCAAAAGATATCTGTAATTACGTTACAAATTATTTCTAAATGCATAGAAATGTGCTGAGACTTGTGTAGTGAGAAATATCAAAGGGAACAGGTCTGTGAACAATTCTTTGTTTTGACTACTCCGAAGATACGTGAAAGGCAAATGCTGGTAAATAGCGGGTTTCATTAGCATTAATATTTTTTTTTTTATGTGCTCCACTTTGTTTCTAAGTGGTTTCTAAGGTGTAGGGTCTAAGATTCTTAGACCTTACACCTAGGTGATGTAAGGTCTAAGGGATATACCTGGCATAACTTTAGCCATGTAAGGACAGGAGCTTCATGTTGAACGTTCTTAGAATTAGAAGAGGTTTTCTTTTGCTCTTTCATGAAACCATACCTCTCCTGAGTTATGCTACCACTCACAAATACGTCTGTGAGTTCAATCTCTTAACCAGGAGACTTGTTCCCTTCATTTGTTCATGCTTAATCTTTCTGATAAATTAGAATTTGTAGAAAATTGCAAATGATTGTTATTACCATGTTTATGCATCTTCTGACTGTTCAGCTGTAAACTGGATTGTTACCAATAACAGGGAGTCACTGATGAAAAAATAATTGTAATTTAATTTTTTAAAAATTTTATGTACCTTAAAACTAAATTTGGCATGCAGTCATATGCAGCTTGCACAGTATTTGTGTACTGTATGACCCGACTCATGTTCCTGCTGAACTGCACGTATTTGAAGTGTATAGATAGGTAATAACACTGAATTGACAGGGAAGTGAATCTGGATTCAGTTAGCTCTGTTCACAGATAACTTGTTTGCAGAAATACTCAGTTTATAACGAGTCCATAAGCCTTGGAAAGAAGAGATAAATTATTACTTTTGGGCTTAGGTAACTTTTCATTGCCTTTTTGTGTCTTTCTGTTAAGAAAAGAGTAATTTCTGATAAAAAGTACAGTGAGCAACGCCTGGATGTCCTCTCTGCTTTGGTGCTGGCTGAGAACACCCTTCATGGGCCAAGTACGAAACAGAGGCGATTAATTGTTTCCCTTGCACTAAGCGTGGGAACACAGATGGTAAGTGCCATGATTGTTCCAGATCTATACATGTTTGGTGTGGTATCTTGTAAAGAAATATAATCTTGTCTTTCTTTTTTTTTAATTTGTTTGCACAGAAAACTTTTAAAGATGAAGAACTCCTTCCCCTTCAGCTAGTTCTGAAAAAACTAGACTTGATCAGTGAACTTACAGAGCGGTAAGTAATAGTATGTAATGTAGGGAAAGCAGAGTAGTGTCACTGGGGCAACTGGATCTTCACTGTGTGGATTGCAGGATCTGGTAGCTGCGTGCTAGTGGTGATTTTTGTATGTATTGTAGACCAGGGATAGACAGAATTCCAGAGCTAAGCCTGAAGTTTGCTGGTCTTTGAGCAAGTCATACGTGTTTAACTTGCCAATTTGGTAATCCACTTCTCTGATGGTTTAGAAATTCTATCATTTTCTTGGTTGACTTGGCTTTATGTTAAGCTAAAGTCTTCCTCTTAACTCAACTCCCAAATTTATAAATTAATACCACTCTGGGAGATCAGGCTGTCAGTTCATGTCTGACGCCATGTCTTACGGCTGCTGTAGTTCCAGTGGACGCTCAAGTTACACCATGTTGACTATCTGAAGGCTAGGTAAATACCTGGGTTCCATGCATACTTTATGGAGAGAGACAAACACCTCCAGTGGATGACTAATGGGATGAATTCCTGGGATAAGTATTGTACGCTGATTGTATCAATAAAGGCCTGTTTCTTTTCTGATTTACAGGAGAAACTTGGAATATATGTTTGACCTCTCGGTTACTAATTGCATGAATAGGAAAATAATTATTTAAGATTTTGCTGTAATGTAAGGTCTAATTCTCCCAGAGACTTGAGTAAACTTTTTTTTTCTAAAGCACATATCTTTTATTTATAAGTAGTCTAGTGGAAAACAAGAGGTAAAATGTTCATTGTTGAAACGCCTTTCTTTTGAAGGACAGTGTATCTGGAACATTAAAGTAACCATGTTAAACTTCGGCTTGAAAAACAGTTGTCTTTAGTTTAAACACTAAATATCACTGTGTTAGAAGAATGGCCTCTTCCAATTCTGTGTCTAATAAGTAATTTTGTATTCTAGAATTCGAGCACAATGTGACTGTTGTTTCTTGTACTGGCATCGAGCAGTCTTTCCAATCTATTTAGATGATGTGTATGAAAATGCAGTTGATTCTGCTAGATTGCATGTAAGTAATACTGTTAGCAAATGTCAAAAAGCTGCTGCAGTGGGAGGGGTTCAGAGGAGGAGAGGATAAAGCTTACACTGTAACACTTAAGGAAAAAGCTCAAAAAAAAAAAGTGAAACTCAGGCAAGAGTTACTACTGTGACAGAAATTTCTCCTCAGTCTGGAGAATACAAAAGCAATCTTTGTTCTAAATCTGATTGAAGTGTTATCTGTCTGCTCTAAAAAAATCAGGTTGCCATTAACTCTGGTTCTCTGTGTGTCTGTCTGTCTGTTCCTCTCTTCATTAATTCATTCTAATTTGAAATGATCACCTTTTGCTAGACTTCAATATTGAATGTCTTCCACATTGTGGTTAGATATTTCTAAAGCACATATCACTATGTTTAGTTGTTCTGTAGCTTTTTCCACCCCCCGTCTGTCCCTCTTTGAAGCATCAAGTATTTGCTGCAGAAGTGAATCATGCTTTGGCATGCTAATCCTAATAAAAATCAGTCATCTGTTCTAGTATTGTGCATGCCATGGTCAGTTACAGTGCTAGAATGAATGTAGTAGAAATAATTTCACATAAAATAGCTAATAATTATGACCTTCCAGTAAATGCATCAGTAGCAACTAAATATGTCAGATGAACCCATTAAGTGGAAACTTCAGTAGGGCTTATGAAGTCTATGTGTAATAATAGTGGGAAGACTGGCAATTTTGATTCATTTGTTAGCTTTGAACACTGTTTGAGATACTGTTGACGTGTCTGTCAATCTGTTGGTTAAGCATAATAGCTTCTTTTTTCAGTATATGTTTAGTGCGCTGCGGGACTGTGTACCTGCTATGATGCATGCAAGACACTTGGAATCTTATGAGGTGCTTCTGGAATGTTATGACAAAGAAATAATGGAAGTGCTTAATGAGGTAATCTGTTGTGAATGGAAATTAAAGGCAACACTGTTCTTAGAATATCTTACAGGCCAGCATCTTTTGTACCAAACCTGATATAATCTACAAAAGTAGTACAGAGATTATGCTTTTGAGATTGGTGTAAAGTTTTAACAAATAAGGAAGCATTCACTGACGATTCTGGTTGTTTAAGACATGTTGCTGATGGTATCTGGCTGGGAACATGAAAATACTGCACTCTAAATTACTTGAGTTGGCAAAACCTCAGTTACAGATTTGGCTACAAAGACATAAGAGTGCTTTTAGTTGGATTAGGATCTGCTTTATGAATGCCTAAAATAAGTACTACTGTTCTTTGTATGTATGGCTTTTAGTGGTGAAGGCTCTGTAAATGTAGTCTCTTTAGTGCATTATTATCTACAAGTATCAAGAGTGATCGACAGAAAGAGAAAGAGGATTTGGATTTCCCAAGTCCTAGGTTTTTTGACCTAGGTTTTGACACTTATTAAGTAGTTCAAACCCAACCATTATATGTTCTGCTTAAAATGGGGCCAGATTGCTTATTGTAAGACTCTTCCTGAGTTAAGTGTTGTTACTGTCGAGATAGCCTGAAGCCTTGCTCTCCTTAAGATTAAAAATCAGAATTCTGTAGTTTAAATTGTGTTAAACTCCTATATGGAAGTTTTAATAATGTACAGAATGGCATTAGGTAGCTAAATCTTTATCTTTTCTGAGCTATTGTGTACTAGAACAAGGACAAAGGAAATGAATGACTCTAGTTCCCATGTATTGATTCACTTTGACTTGTGTTGCCCTGCCAAAGCAAAGCTGTCTTCACTGGTTTAATCAGACTTTCATGTATCTCTGGAGAGAGATGTTAGTTCTGCGAGCAGAGCATTGGAGGCAGACACTGAACATGGCTTTTTTTTTTTCCTTCCCTGAACAGCACTTGCTGGACAAGTTATGTAAAGAGATAGAAAAGGACCTGCGCTTATCAGTTCATACGCACCTAAAGCTGGATGACAGAAACCCCTTCAGAGTTGGTATGAAGGATCTAGCTCACTTCTTCTTTCTGAACCCAATACGTTTTTTCAATCGATTCATTGACATTAAAGGTGAGGAGTTACACATTTTCCTGATTCCATTACTTTCAACTCTGTTGCACTTCAGCTTTTCACTTCTTTCCACATTTCCCTAATTAAATGGGTAGTATTGTTTTAGTTCATCCTTCTCTATGTTTACAGCTTATGTAACTCACTATTTGGACAAGACCTTCTACAATTTAACGACTGTAGCTCTTCATGACTGGGCCACCTACAGTGAAATGAGAAACCTAGCAACTCAACGCTATGGTTTAAGTATGACTGAAGCACATCTTCCCAGCCAGACTCTGGAACAGGTACAGTGCCTACAGCATATGAATATTGTTTTGTTCTCTTACACTGTCATACTGGCTAGCCATTCAAAGAACTGAGTTCTTGAAAGTACCAAGAGTAGAGAACTGTTTGGAAAGAGTGATCTTTAATTTCTGGTTGACTTCTGAGGCAACATCTTTAGTTACCTTTGGAGATAACACCAATCATAGTTAATTTCATGTTGGACTTGTATCATTTTTATTTTTCTTTTGAACATTAGATTTAATGAAAGTGGGTATGTAAAGTTAGAACATTTTCTTGACAATTTAGTATCGGCAATTTGGCGAGCAGTACAGCTAGAATAAAACTGCCACAAGTCTGGAATGACCTTTGAATGGTGGGCCTTTTCCCAGGTTTATTGCTTGCTTCTCAGCAGGTTCTACTCAGTGATCACCAAGAGAAACTCTTTCACAGGCTGGACATGGAGGACTTTGGGACATCTATGATTAGCTTAAGAGAGTGACTCAGAGCCTCCTAGAAACTGCAAAGCATTGTTACGTATAAAGTAGTAGTCTTGTAAAGTTTATGGTGAAGGCATTCATTGTTACAGAGTTGGTGCAAAAGAAATAAAACTTGCATATTTTTGAGGACTTTGCTTCACCAGTTTTAATATATTGGGTATTTCTGGCAGTTAGCTTCATTCCTTCGTTTGGGTTAGCACATTGGTGAAACCTCTTATAAATACATTCTCCCCTGAGAAGAAATGTTTGTGATGGCTGTGTCTTCCTAAGTTGAAGGAGGACATAGAACTAAGAACTTCAGCACCTTCTTGGTACGAAAGTCTTCTGGATTAATTTCAGTTTCTGGCTTTGGTTTTCTATTGGCAATATTTGGCCATCACAGTGTTATAAGGAATTAAGTCATTTCACAGCATTGATTTCCTAACATTCATTCTGGTACGAGCATTACTTCAAAACAAGGACACCCCACACTCCGTTCCTCCCCAGTTCCAGCAAAATTCTGATAAAATCCTTGGCACAAATGGAAATAGAATGTAATAGACTAAAGGATATCCTCTCTAGGCACAATGATACTAAAGGGACTTGACAAGCTAAATTTTAATTGGGGCTTGTGGTAGAGACTGAAGGATTCCTTACTTTCAGGGGAAGCTGGAAGGAAAACAGGCAGAAGAGTAAATGTTGAAACATGAGCTCAGCTTCTTTTTTTCTCCTTTAAGAATTGTCTTGTAGACACTGAACAAAAATTAAGAGATTCTTTATTTTGCAAAGTGAAAACATTGCTTTTTTAAAATGCTTTCAAGTAACTACAGAAATAGTATTTGTTCAGCTTAGTGATTAGACATGTCAGTAGTTCCTGAGAATTTTTACAATAATAATTCTCAATAGATAATATTTTTTCAGGGTCTGGATGTTTTGGAAATCATGAGAAACATTCATGTTTTTGTATCCCGCTACCTCTACAATCTGAATAATCAGGTAAGGTATAACCTATGCTTTTTACTGGCTTTGGCTCTTATTTGAAGGGATTGAGAAATGTAGAAGTAGAGGACATGTAAGAAAACCCCAAGCTGAACATACTTAATAATGAGCTGTAAAACAGCTGTTGTTGTCTAGAAGAACATCTTTAGGGATGCTGTAGATGGGTCTTGGAAAATGTTCTCTAAGCATGTTTTGAGTACAGTGTGCCAGTAGGATCACCCCATGTCAGATACTCCCGTGGAGCTGTGAGAAGGCAGCAAGGATAATTGGCTGCTCTATACTATATTTAGGTATAGGGCATATTATATGTGATTTTTCAACTTGAAAAAAGGTTATCTGCAGAAGGGTTATTAGAGAGATGAAGCAATGAATGACATGGAGAAATATGTACAGGGAACACCCTTGGTGATTTCTCACACAGTGAGAATGGGGACCAGTATGAGAAATAGTGACTTCCTTAAAGTAAAGGAAATAGTTTTTTCTTCATGGCACATAATTTGGTAGTGGAAATCGTTACCATTGTGTATAGTGGGGTCAAAAGTACAAACAGGTGCCAAAAGAGTTTATACCAGTTAATGTAGGATATAGTGTCTATAAATGTGAGAGTTTGGGTGCAGCATCTGCCTTGGCGTCACTGAACCACCACTTTGCAGAAATTGGAAGAACCTACCAGATGAAGTTTGTTGTATGCATGCTGGGCTTTCTTTGTTCCTTCCCTAATCATCAGTTATTAGCTGCTCTCAGAAATAGGATATGGATTACCTGCGTTGATAATTTATCACAGAATCAGTTTTGGGTAAGTAACTTATTTTTTTTCTCCTGCTTCCCAGATATTCATTGAAAGAACAAGTAATAACAAACACTTGAACACTATCAATATCCGACACATTGCTAATTCGATTCGAACTCATGGAACAGGAATCATGAACACAACAGTGAGTACCTCCTGCACTGTTGTTGGATAATTTTTATTATCCATTATTTATAAGCCTCCAGCTCTTGCATCCCCTAATGGTTTATTTGGTTATGCAGTTTTAATAATGCAATAATTATGTACTGCATGTATTAACAAAATAATTCAGTTCTTGGACATGACACAAATCAGTACCACAGTCTCCTAGGAGTTATGCCATTTCCAGCTGTTACATGAAAGTTAATGAAGAGATCTAAAAACACATCAGAGAAAATATAGATGTTCTGATGGGACTCTCAATTTCAGTGAAGTCAATTGGGTAGACAGTTACTTGAAAATATACTGAAAACAGGTTGCTGGATATGTTTGTTACTTTGCTAACTGGCTTAATTTGACTTATTATTATTTTTATTCCAGGTAAATTTCACTTACCAATTTTTGAGGAAAAAGTTCTATATTTTTAGCCAGTTCATGTATGATGAGCATATCAAATCCAGGCTTATAAAGGACATCAGATTCTTCAGGGAAGTCAAGGATCAAAATGATCACAAGGTATAGTAATTTTTGAAGGATTGATAATAACTTGGATAAAAATGCTACTTTCATGCAGCAAACCATAACAATCCTATTATTTAAATGTGTATTTCCAGACAAAGTGACAGATTCTGTCTAGCAAAATGCAGTGTTATACAAGTTATACAATTCAGATGGAATTGTTTCATTATATCTGTAAATATAATGTTGGGTAAAATCATTGTGACCTGAAAATGATGATTTGATGAAGTCATAGTCTGTTGGAGGTTCTAAACTTCTAGTCCTAATCATGCTTAACAGTTGCCAGCATTTTTGAATAATAAGGTTATTTAGTTTGAATCCAGAATTATGTGAACTTGTAGCACTTGCTCCAGTATGGCAAGATTTGGGATGAAGGTCTGATTTTCAATGCTGGAAAATACATTTCTCAAAAATGTGAGTGGCAGTGCATTTAGTAAAACAGAATGGCAGCTTCTTTGTATGTCAAGTGCTTATTTCTTGTAGGAATATTTTCTTGTTCACAGTAACACTTCTATTTCACTTCTGAACTTGCAGAAGTGACTTAGGCAAATGACTTCTATGCACTAAAATGGGCAGGCAGATGTATAATTTCTAAAAAGGCTGTAGATGTGAAGTAGAAATACATTACAAATGTAATTCTATTGACATGATGAAAAAAATTAAGGATAATTATTCTTGCAAATTACTCTCAAATATTTTTCTAGTATCCCTTTGAAAGAGCAGATAAATTCAACCGTGGCATCAGAAAACTTGGAATAACCCCGGATGGCCAGAGCTATCTTGACCAGTTCAGACAACTGATAAGTCAAATTGGTATGAAATGCTATGTAAGACAATGTTATATATGTTATTAAATGGAAGAGTTCTTCATTGTCTTGTAACTTAACTTTTAGATCAGGCTAAATCTAGATTTAACTCCATTCAGATGGAAAGTGCTTCACTTGTACCCCATGTGAAATACTCTTGCTCAGTTACCCAGAAATGGTCCTTGCATGTCTTAATCTAAAATACAGCTGCACTTGCATAAATGCCTGTTCCCTTCTTTTATTCAGATTGAGTATATTTCCCAGTAAAATAATAGTACTGTTAAGTTCATGTATTTCAAAAAATGGCCATATATTCAGCTGAAGTAACTTTCAGTGGTGCATGACATTACAATGGTATTTTCAGCCATTGATGCTGTAGATGTGCAGGACTGATCTGAACTTGGGAGTGTTTCATGTGCCCAGTGGAGACAGTTTGTACTATTTTGCTCTTACGCTATCACTGAAGTGAACACCACCTTGCTAGATAGATGATGCATTTGTGTTTTATTTCTCTACATAAACTTGTGATACCAGGGTTCAGTGTAACTTCATTAATGTGGCTTTCAGAAGAGTTTCTTTGCCAGAAGTATACGGCAACTTTAATATACATTTCAGAGCTTATAAGAGTTATGAAGAGTGTGCATGTATTTAAGTCATTACAAGTTACTTCCTTGGTTTTTTTCTTGTTTTCAAAGGCAACGCTATGGGCTATGTGCGAATGATAAGGTCTGGTGGACTTCACTGCTGTAGCAGTGCAATTAGGTACTTAGAGAAATGCTTCCTTTTTCTGTCTGCTCCTTCTCATTCCTTTGCTCCCTATTCATGCTGATATTCCCTAGGTTTTTACAATCCCCCCATAAATTTTGAAAAGGTCCATTTTTATGCCTTTGTTAAAGTGATATTATCAAAACCAGTGCTGGAATTCAGAACTGTACTACCATTGCCATAAACCACTGAAAATCAGATGAATTCTGTGGGGAAAAAGCTTCAAAAGAGTTAATAGAATTTACATGTAAGTGATTAGTTGTTAATTAAGTCAGTAATTCCTGATGTTAATCACTTCAGGGTGCATTAAGGAAAAATAGTACAAGCCTTGAGGAACTTGGGAAAAACATTTCTTTTATACTTCTTTCTATATAGATGATTGTGTTTATTAAAACTTTGTGACTTTACAGAAATAGTTGTTTTTCTTGCAAATAATAGTAAACTTACAGTTAAGGGAAGCAAGTGTTAGAGAGGGGAGATGTTAGCCTGATAAATGCAGAAGTACAAATAACGTGTGTGTTTTAGAAGTGCATTTGATAGTGCCTGGGTGTGAATGGTATGGCAGATAAAACTTCAACTAAGTAGTCTGAGGTCAGAAAACTAAAGTAAATAACAAGTTATGGTAGATACTTCAGTGATCATAAACAGTTGAGCATAATCCTAACAAACAGTAAATTTTCAGGTTTGTTCCTGATCTGGAAGATATTGTTAACTTTGAGGAGCTAGTGAAAGAAGAAGGACTCTCAGAAGAAACACAAAAAGCAGCAAGGTATGCTAATATCATGCTTCTGACATCTAAGGGAGGGATGGGATGACAGAATTGTAATTTTAAAGTTATAAATGCAGTTATTAGTTGTCTCTGTGTGCTAAAAGTTCAAATGACTTCATGCACAAATACTTACTTCTCTTCAAAGCAGAAAAAATAGAAGCAAGTCATTTTAAAAATGAGAAGTGGCGTTTGTACCAACAGGCTGTTAGAACCTGGTTTCTTGATAAAATCCTCGTGGTTTAAAGGCTAATGAGCTTTCCTCACCTTGTGTCTGACATCTACTTTTAGAATCTTCAGGGCCTTAGGAAAAAAAGCTGCAAATATTCTATTTATAGATCTTTTTTGAGAGAATTAAATCAAGAAACATGATTTAAGGTGGCTATAGAGGTGAGATGTAATCTCAGACACTAGTCTGAATACTGGATTTTGGGTGTAGCCAAAGGGGGAAGAGAGGGTTGTTACCACGAGGTGTAAGTAAGCAAAGAAACTTCTAGCAGAAAGCAGGTAATAGCATGACTTATCCTTTGCAGACAGTTGGACTCTGTCCTTGGTGACCTCACACGTAACTTTGCAGAGGGAACAGAGTACTTCAAGATGCTTGTGGATGTGTTTGCTCCTGAATTCCGCAGTCCAAAGAACATGCATTTGCGGAACTTCTATATAATTGTTCCTCCACTGGTTAGTATTTGCATTTCCACTACTTAACTTTAAAAGAAAGTATCACATCAGGTTTGGGTTTAAATTCATTCTATTAGGCTGCTGACTAGCATATTCTACTTTCTTCCCTGATTATGAGTGGGATTGTTTTGAGTGTGGCTTTGTTGATAGTTGTTCAAAGCCATGTTTCTCTTTATTTACATAACTACATGTGCTAGCATTCAAAAGGTAACTTGAACTTCTGTTTGAATCAAATTTGGGGAAGTCAAGATGAAAAAGGAACCTGGGCTCTTTTAATTATCCTTTACTTGCTTACATGCTTACCTCTAATTACCAAGAGTATGCGAATTAATAGACTGAGCAGAACAGCAAAGATGTACGTTTGGTTTTGTTTTTTACTTACACGTATGCAAATGTTTTCTAAAGCTTAACTTTCGTCCCCCAAAATCTAGAAAAAAGACAAGTTTTCATACAAAAATGCCTAATGATGGGAGGCACAATTAGCAGAGTTTTAGGCAGGGAATGATACTGGTACGTAACAGCATGTATGAAAATACCTCTTAAAATCTGTGAGCGCCTCTTGATGATTCCAAGACAGCTTTTCACTCTTTCAGACCCTCAATTTTGTAGAGCATTCTATCAGTTGCAAGGAAAAATTGAATAAGAAGAACAAAAATGGAGCAGCATTCACCGATGATGGGTTTGCTATGGGTAAGTTTCAGCATGCTGACTAGCCTTTGGCTAAGCCAACATAATGGGTATTTGCAAGAAAAGGTTTTTCTGTTTGTATTTTTGTATGTTCCTCTAATTAAACATTCCATAATTTAAATTTGGGTTGCCTTGGCTTCAGCGAAATGGATTTAAGGGCTGTTGTTGTATTCAGAATCTCGTAAGCATGGAATAGCTGTGTATGGGAGCAAACAGATTTGTTGTATGTTGATGCTCCCCCATTTCTTTCAAAGCTTGCGGATCTCAGCAGATGAGAAGGTATGCAAGTCTTTGGGTAAGTTATGAGGTTTTCAAAAGTTGAAGCTATTGAAGCTTGTTCCTTTATTATCATTTTTTCCCTGTTAGATTTAATTGTAAATGAATTGCAATTTAAATTTTGTATGAGAATTATCAACGTAAGCTGATCCATTAAAAACATTCACAAAACATTTTACAAATTGCATGTTGACTTTGGTACATGGTTTGTTAATGACTACAGGTGTGGCTTACATTCTGAAGCTTTTGGATCAGTACCAGGAGTTTGATTCTCTGCACTGGTTCCAGTCTGTTAGAGAGAAGTATGTGAAGGAAATCAGAGCAGTAGCTAAGCAACAGAATGTGCAGTCCACAAATCAAGATGAAAAACTACTACAAACTATGAACCTTACCCACAAGCGACTGGAAGTTTGTTTACAGGTAGAGCATGGCTGTAGTTACCTGTTCAGTATTGAGTTCTGCACTTACCCATTACAATTCAGGCTTCTGATGGGGCTTATTAAGAGCAAAAACCATAGAGCATGGTCTTAGAGCAGTAATACAAAAAATGAGTGTAACGACTTGAGGTGTATGGTCTGGAGAGGATGTCGTGTTTATGATATTTGAGCGAGGCAGGAACTTGACCTGGTTGACTGGAAGTCTTTGTCCCATAGAGTTTGAAATCAAATATAATGCAACTAAAACCTAAATGCTTAAATAGGAGAGAATAACTTTTTTGGTTAAATTTCTTTTAACAAAGATTTTACGTAACACTGTGATCCCCTAAGAGTTTCTTAGAATCATAGAATGGTTTGGGTTGGAAAGGACCTTAAGATCATCTAGTTCCAACCACCACTGCTGCAGGGGATGCCTCACACTAGACCATGTTGCTTGGCTGTTAATTCTGAGCTGCTAAATTGAATGATGCACTAGCTGTTAAATAGAAGAAAGATACATTTGGATTCTGAAGCACAGCAGTTCAGGTTTCATCAGTGGTCTAAATGCTTTTCATCTCACTCTGCTTTTGATTTGAGGTGACTGTGGGACAAACATGTAGCTGGCTGTTTATAAATAACCTGTGATGATGATGTGTAAAAGCACATCTGTTGAAACAGATAAAGTCCTATGTGTACTCATGACTCCCGTGAGTGTGCACTGTTTGGTCTTCTGCCATTAAAAAACGCCACATTGCTGAGCCTTGTTCAGGAGCTGATCAAGCTTGTGGCTGTTTAAATTTTTGTCTGGCATGATTTTCCATGAGCAAATTGCTCCAAATTCTCACTGCTGTTACAGACCTCATTTTCAGCCTCAGTAGTGACAGATTTATTGCACTGATTCTGCTTTGCTTAAATTACCCTTTTAAGTTTTTGGCTGACGTCTTGCTTTGTAAAATGCATGGAACAAGGAATGAATGGAGGAAGGTTTTGTTTTTTGGTTTTTTTCAAGGGTGTTAAAGTCATTTAGAAGTCTAGTTGCCTTTAGATGCTTCTGAAAAATCCTATTATTATCTGCCTACAAATTCATTCTTGTGATATACACTGACACTCCTTTTCTGTATCTTTTCCCTTAGGAATTTGAACTCCTTTACTTCTCACTCAGTAGTGCAAGAATCTTTTTCAGAGCAGATAAAACTGCAGCAGAAGAAAACCAGGAAAAGAAAGAAAAAGAAGGTGAGTGAATGCTATACATAGAACATCTTGGCTCATGAGAGAGTGCCTTGGTAAGGATGGTGCTTTCTTGCTTTTCTTGCTCTTGATTCAGTATTCCAGAAGGAGTTTTACAGGGTTTAAGGGTGATTTGAGGAATAAAGAACAGCTCACAGAGGCTGCCTTTGGAATGGGTGCATTTCAAGCTGGATTTGGGGATGTGGAGGGGAGAACAACATGACCACAAAAGCCCCAAAAAACCCAACCAACCCCCAAAACTCTGGGACAGGGAGAATTACATACTTGGAGTTAATATTGAATTCAGTAATTTCAACATCATACTTAACCTCTTAATTACTGATTTTGACAGTGACAGCCTTTTCTGCACAACCTTAGCTGGTGTGAAATAAACTTCGTGGTTTATTTCACAATAAACCTGGTGTGAAATGAGGTGGTTTTCACCTCTTATCTACCAGCTGTTTCTCAGATTCTGTAGGCAGATGATGCAGATACTGTAAGTGACTTTCAGATGTTTATGGTATATTTTGGTCTGCTATTTTGTTGTATTCAAAGAGTAAGATCTTAATTTGTGGTATGGTCTCTCGACTAGATAAAATGAGTATTGGAATGATCAAGATACAGAGATGCAGTTCAGTCACAAGTGATTTATAAGCTGAGGTAGCAGTATATTAAAAATACAATTGGTGAATAATTTCCCACTGTAGTTCTGACAAAAGTGTAAGTGACCTGTGAGATTACAGTCACTGGAACCAGAGATCAGTTTTTTTCTGTACTGGGAAAACGGTTTGTAAAGAAAGAAGCCTTTCAGCATGAATTTCATTAGATCATATTCAGTGAAGTTGCTCAAATAGTGGTTCAACTCAAAAAGAAGTAAAACCCAACTGCAAACATTGTGGTGGGTAAGAGTAGACATATTACCCTGGCTTCTTAATGAGAGCATCATGTAGATCACCAATTACTTAATTTTAGGTTAAATATCCACTGCTGTGATATATATTCAGTTCCCTGAAAAATGTTTTGTGGTGAGAGAAGCTTGAAATGCATACCAGGGTGAAAAAATTTGAACATGGCAATATCTTTGCCTTCTACCATAATATTTGGGCTTGGACTCTGCAAGATATGTGAGCATGTGTACGTCTTCTTTACACAAGCTCTGCTGATGGAAGAAACCTTTCACCTCATGTGCTGACCGTGGTGTTATCAAGTGTGTTAGGACATCAGTGTAATACAGATAAGACTTTGTTTTTACTGCCTTGAATAAAATGATAAACATGATCCAGGGCTTCATTTTGGTTTCTTTTCTTAATTTGTAGAAGAATCTGTTAAAACCAGCAACGGCGAACTCCCCAACTCGATGCCTGCAGATCCTGTTGTGAAATGATGTGGCTGGTATGGGTGATGACTACTTACTCAAATAATTCATGTTCTCATCATCAGTAACACTGTAGGGGTTAAAAGCTCTAGGTTTGATTTATTTGCTCTGTTAAACCCAAGAGGAAACATGTAGTAGTATACTAGCATTCAGTGAGGCTAGGTCTGTGTTTGTCTGTATTTTCTAGAGGAACTCCTGTTTTCCAGGAGTTTCCATTATTTACAGCACTTTCTTTAGATGAAAATAATGATGTAAAATGTTGACCCTGGAGGTAGTTATTTTAAAGTACAGATTAAAAACTTACTCATTTTTAGATGCATTCTTGCATCTCTAACATAGTATTAAAAAAGAAAAAAAGACTCACAGGCCACTGGTCTGAAGTTTGAACTGGTGCATCTCTTCAACCAGGAAAAAACTGAACCAAGCTATTGTGCGTATCAGTTGTCCAAGAAAAGAATTCAGATGTATTTTTACACAGTCCTGTTGTATTTCATGCAGTCACAGATTACACTGTAGATGTAACAGTGTATGTTGTGAATGCATGTTAGCTATCACACAAAATGGAAGTCCTCCTTAATGTTTTATTCAACACACTCTTATTACTACCACAGAAAGTATTTGCACTGTGGGAACTGAGGATCCTGTCAGGCATTTATTTATCCCTGCTGGTTTTTAACTCTCAGATCAGAGAAAGGGGAAAACCAGAAAAGTTAATGTAATAAATTACTTCTCATTTCATACCCAAGGTCTGATTTGCATCCACAGAAGTAAGGAAATCCAGAGCCAAGACAGAACCACAATCAGCTCTTCCTTTTATGACCAGGCACTGTGTGATGGGTGTCTGTAACTATGAAGTGATCTTACAGTTCATGAATATGTTGTGCCTAATCGCAAGATTCAGCCTCAATGCTGTATTTCCTGGCCTGTGTAGGCTTGTTGTACCGTCCGTGTTGTTCATACAGTCTTACATGCCTGATTGTTAACAATAATTGCACTGCAGGCTTCAGAAGCTGCTGAACACTGTGAGAACTCTGTATAAACGTAACATCCATTAATGCCTGCAAGTAGAGGTTTTAGACTGTGCAAGAGTTACTCAGATTCCTGACTTCAGTAAGTAGCTAGACTTAGCTTAAAAATAAACCCCACTCTCATTAAAGATAGGGTTGTGTTTTGATCTCCCAGAACATAAAAAACTTCTAGGTCTTACTAACTAGAATACCTACTCCCATCAGTCCAACAGAGAATAACTTTTTGGGGGTTTTGTTGTTGGCACTCTTACTATAGTTTTAGACCATCCATGCCAGCTTCTTTCATCTCTTCACATCACAAAAAAGTGATGTTTTAGTGGTTCAAATCGTTCCCTCCACCCTTGGTCACTGGCCTGAGAGAGGCAATTCCTGTTGTAATTCTGATTTGCCCTTTTCTGCCATGCACTCCAATGATCAGAAAACTAGGACAGATGTTTTGTTGCAACTGGAAAGACCAGACTGATGCTAAAGTCCTTTTGGTCCTGGAAACATGACACAGAAGCTTCGTGGACTGTATAAATCAGCTGGACTCATCACAAGTTTTGTTTTTAATTCACTCTCAGTGCAGACTGCCCCAAAGAATGCTGCATCACTTGAGTTATAATTCGTGCTTTTTTTTATTTTGATACAGGTATTTTTTTTTGTAATTTGTGTACATTTCCTTTTTTGACCAAATTATGCCCACACTGAACACTCAGTAGCGCTGCAGAGATCAGCTGCTGCGCTGCTGTGCTGCTGCTCATTCCCATACTGTTGCAACTGCAGTGTCTCAGCTGAAGTCCCAGGAGTTCTTGGCTTGCAGTGGCCAAGCACTGCATTTCTTTCAGCAGCTGCAGAATCATGCATAAATGGTGTTCAGTCCCCGCTGGGTGCACTTGCTAGGTAGATATGCACATTCAAGACATTACCTGCACTCTAATACAATCTGTAGTTTTCCCTCCTTCTAGATAGGAGACTATCTTTTGGAAAGACACTGTCTCGGATAGGAAATACACTGCAGTTGAACGTGAAATGGACTGTACATTTTCTCAACAAACTGCTGTGGTTCTAGTGATGGCAGTTTTGCAGGCAAAACATAAGCCTATTTTTATAGACCCCTGTTTAATCTGGGAGACCTGAATGTATACTATATGTGGCAGAAATATATACATACACACATATGTACAGTGATAGCAGAGCTATTCTTGCTAATACAGGATTGTAGTTTATATTTCCTCCTTTCTTTCTGTCATGTAGCAGCATATACAATTTTCCTCATCTGAAATACAAAGTGGATCCTGGATTTGGATGTGTCACACACCCCTCTGTCAGCAAGAGGCACATTAAATCCTTTTTCCCTTCCACAAAGAGCTGGAAGGGGGTGCAAAGGTCTTGCTTGTGGTGCTACTACTATTCTTATTGCTTTTGTCCTCCTGTTCTGATTATGGGAACAAAAACAGATCCTGGGCTGGAGACTGTGGAGCTAAAACAAAAAAATCCCCCAAACTAAACTGAAGGCTCTCACTCAAAATTCCCGGAGGTGATAAAAGGAAAGTGAGGATGATGAGTCTGCTCCAGGGATGTAACGCAGGTCTCTAGGTGTTTTCCTTCAAGACAGGGCAGAACTAGGCTGAAGTGTGGCTGCCCTCATGCACTCAGTCTTGTGTCAAGTGGGAGCAGCTACTGTGCCAGAGGTATCGCAACCCATTTCTGGTATGGCCCTGTGCCCTTTTGTGCCAGAAGCCAGGGGGCTGCCTTGCTGGTCATTCTCCCAGCATGGTGGTAAGGGAGAGTGGAGCCAGCTGATGCTTCACTCAGCCCCAAAGTCAAAAGGCATTTGCAGCGAGTGGTCTCTAAGTGATGGTCCCAGTGGCACCCAACTGCTGTGACGTGCACGGTACTGGTGCTGAAGGCTAGATTCTGTAATTGGAAGTAAATCTGAGTTTTCATCTGACATCTATTAACAACAGCTGTTTTCAGCTTCTCAGGTACAAAGGACCAAATGTAACACTTAATGTTTCCTAACTCAGTGTACAAAAGGGTATTTTGTTACCTCGGTCTCTTTGGTTTGTGAGTAGAGAACATTATGTATATAAAACTGTGTTAATAAATGCAATTTTGAGAACCTCATTCTCAGTGTCTTCAGTAACATCAGTTCAGGAGGTGTTTATTTATTTTTAATAAGACAGCTTCAACTTTTATGAAGTTTTTGTCAGTTACCAACAGTTTTCTTCTATGGTTCTTTTAAACATTCAACAACTAGCTAAACCGAATTTATTCCATGTCAAACATTTGCAAACTTGGATCTTTCAGATTCTGCTTACAGAAAATCTAGTTTCTGATTAAGTGACTGAGTTAAGTTCAAGGAATTTCAGTCATTTGTTCTGGTTACCTTATCTCTTGATTAATACAGACTTCTGGCATAGATTATATCCCCCCCCAGTACCAAATGCTTGTTCTTGCAGAGTACCATTTCTCATGTTTTCAGGTTAAACAGGAAGGGGGGAATAAAGTGAACTTATTAGCCAAATCTAATTTCAAGACTAGAATAAACTCAAACAGACTATGAGACTAGTCAATATATTGTAGACTTACAATCTAGCATTTTATTACTCAGTTTCTTAAAACCAAATATTGCTGGTAGATTCAGCTGTTGCATATCACCATAATGTTAAAAATACAAAGAATTCTTCTTATAAAAGTACTTATTTGTCCTACAGTTACCACCTCTGGCAACTTTGAAGAAACCTAACCATAGAAACAACTGCAAGCAACTAACATGCCCCCTTCTCTGGCTACTCCTGCTGTTTGCATGTCAGTGGTATTTAGAACAATAAATCAAGGAGGTACATTCTGTCCATTATTTAATTACAGATGGTGTGAGTGTGGTCCCAAGGAAGGTACAAGTAGGCACTTAGATTTGTTTTGTAAGATTATTCTAGATGCAATATAAAAATAGATTATATTAATAGGAAAAATTTAGTGTTTAACAAATTGTTTTGTAAATAGGCTAGCACAAAAGAGAAATCTTGTTACACTTAAAACTAGACTAAAAATAACTTCATTTGAAAACAAACGTAAATAGTGCATGTTTAGCCTTCATTCAGATGCACATCATCATGCAAACTATAGAAACTGACTATGGTGGGGAATTTGAGGCTGGGTATTTGTTGAAGGAGCTGATGCTTGTACCGACTGCAGTGGAACTGTAGACTGCTGGCCAGGTCAAGGTGAAGAAGCGTTGATAACCCTTTGTGGCTGACAGCGGTGCTGTCCCAACTGCCAACAGCAAGGGGCTAATAGTGAAACATTCCCAAAGATTGTCTGCTTCCTGGGCACACCTCCACACTGCACATTCGCAGATGCACAAGTCCTGCTGCTGTTCCACTGCAAATCCTGAGGAATCTCCAGTGCAGATACCCCTCTCCCTCCAGCAGGAAGATGGGCACTGACCTCCTCTGTGCACGATGGCTGAAAACACTCCCTGCTGCTCCTGCTCCCAGGCTGCAGGAAACTACAAGAGTCTATTATGCTTCTGATTCCTCCCCTTCTTCACGTATGGCTCCGTTCTCTTCTGACTCATCATTCAGAAGAATGAACTTCCCATCATTTGTGAATGGCACAGACTTCATTAGCTGAGCTAGTGCTTCTGGATCCTGAAGGGAAGAAAACCAGAAGGCAGGTCAGCAGGCTGCAGCACTCCTTGAGGAGCACACACTTCTCACAGCATTTTGCAACTCTTATAACAGCCTTTAGACTAAAGATTTGAAACTTAAACAATCCTTTTAGGTTCAAGTAAACCCATCCCTTGAGTATGTGAGGTAAAATTCCTCTAGTTAAGTAATGTTGCCATTTATTTTTATTGAAAAACTTTTTACCTTACAGTGTTTGTGGTTTTTTGACAACTTTGCTCACAGCTTTCATTCCAACATGACCAACTGAATTTATATAGTTCTGAATCGGATTTAGGGTGGCAAAATTTTATCTCAAATCAAGCTATTGCAAAGTCAAACTGAATTTACCTTCGCATGAACTACCCAGGGGTTGGGTTAAATAGAGTGCTCAGAACTTTGGCATTAGGAGGAATTGCAGTTCTCCTTTCACAGGCACACCGGAGGTACTTAGAGGGTGCCACCAAAAGTACAATAGGATGTATCACAACACAGACATGGAAAGTGAAACAAACTTACCTTCTTTGCCTCAATGATTTCTTTTCCCAAGCTAATGGCATAGCAAATCTAAAACAAACAAAAAAAGGTATATATATGTAAAGTTCAGGGTTGGGGTTTTCTTTTGTTTCTTAATTGGGCCTGAAACATAGAAGTGTCAGTGCATACCCAGTCTTACATACAGCAGAGGTGTAATACCTCTTGACTATGCTAACTACATAAAACAATGTTGGGTTCTGCTTCAAAGGTCACTTAAGCTGGTAAATCACTGTACTCAGGTTTACTCACCAAACTTTATTTCCAAACCCAGGGCATCTTTCCAGTGCATGTAAGACTGATGTTGTTTTTTACGACAAAAATTCTCCAGCACATTCCTTATTTCTAATAGTCCGTTGTTACCCCATTGCAGTGTATTGTTTCACCATGCCTACTGGTGTTACCACAGAACGGCCACCCTGTCTTTTGAAAGCTTTACAGATGTGCATGTCTTAACATGAGCTGATGTTCACACTTGTTACTGCTCGTGCTTGGCACATGCTTCCCCCCCGGCCCCTTTCCTCCTTCTGGCACATGCTGCTGCAGCACCTGTAAGTGTGATCCTTTTCAGACCTAAGCTATCAAAGACTCACATTTTCTTGACAAGAAACTGAGCTGCTCTTACTTCTGTAGCACTGTTTCCCAGATGTGTAAGCCAAGAAGACCTCTTTTTCTAAATTAAGTATTTTATTAAATGTTGTGCAAACCTTTTCCCCTTCTGTGTTGCTCTCAAAAACATATGCACTCATGGATTCTTCTCCCAGTGGCTCACTGAGATGGACCACAAAGCCAATCAGTCGCCTGTTATCCTGATGAGCAGCAAACTGTGTCACAGTGGGGAGGTCAAACTGGAAAAGGGTCAAAAAGGATTTATTTTCTTTTAATCAGATATGGTTAGCTTGGTTGAGAGCTCAAGTTCATGTGACTTGAGTATTCAGTGCTGTGGCAGAAAAGCAGGTTCAAAACAGAAGTTACTTACACTTGTTCGTGTCACTTGGGTCTGAGGATCTATTAACCTGCAATTGTGTGTAGGGGACAAAAAAAATTACTTTAGAGTGACTGTTAGTCATTTCAAAGCGCTGTATAATAAAAAGGCAATTGCTGTAGCAGTTCTACAGATGTGGAAATGTGCACAGAGTCAAGTGCTTTATCAGTGATCCCAAGTTCGTTGATGGCAAGGTTCAGCTCTAGACCCTGCCTCTCATCTGCCTAACCTGTATAAGTCACAGGGTCTTTCTGAAGCACTCATGTGGTAAGCACCCTGACTGCAGGGGCTACCACACTGGATGTAAATGCACTCCAGCTAAAATAAGTATCTTGCTTCAGCACATTCTACAGTGACAAGACTGTCCACAAGACAGCGATGGCTCTCTTGCTGTTATTACATGTAAGGATCTTCAGTGCATCTTTTTTTTGCATCTTTATCTTTGTAGCCCTGCTGCATCCCCTAAGTTTTGGTAGGATGTTCTTACAACTTCCTAAATACTACAAAGTAAGAGAAAGACACATTTTTACAAAGTAAACTTAATACTGGTATCTTGCTGTCTTGAAGGGTGTATTTTTCTTGGGAAAACAAGCCCCAAAATACTTCACTCATCACAAGTTATATGAAGAGAAAAGAACATTGACAAGTTGAAGGTTTCACAGTACCTCAAGTTCTTGCTAGTGACCATGAGATGCGATTCAGTCATACGGAATATGTTGTGGATGGCACGAGCAGCTAACACTTGTCTCATTGCTTCATAAATCACCTCACTTGTGGCGTCTGACTGAACAGCCATAGAGCCTAAAAACCGAACTATGAACATCTGCTGCAAGAGTGAATCTGGAAGAGAAAAGGCGTGATTTCCTTTGCTGAGCTGCCTCAGTTTCCCAGTAGCTGAAGTTATCTATGAAATAATTTACTTTCACTTCAGAAATTCAATAGTAAACCCTGTGGGTGGTGACTGTTGCTAGCAGTGACTTCCTGCTGTGTGCCCGGCAGTGCTCTGACCCAGTTTTAAACAGTGCTTGAACTGGCAATGAGTGTGGTATGTGTGAAATCACAGTTGCTTGGAAACTCTCAAAATGTAACTGACCCTTTATGCCTTATTTGATTAGCTAGTAAAATTTACTTGCCTGTCTTATCAGGTACACGTAGACCATGCACATAACCTGTGATAAAGTTACGACTGTGCATAAGCCTTGGCTTCCATCAAATTAACCCTTTAAGCCTTCTTACATGTTCTTCTGACCTTCCATGCAGTTGGGTCTAATGAGGTTGTCATTAAATCCTTCCCGGACCATTGACTATCACCACAAGACTCCTAGCTGTAACTTGGTAGTCATTACGTGACAAAGCCACCATTTGATCAGCCTCCTGTTATGGTTGGTAGCAAGCAAGGTAAAGCAGGATGAGCCCTGCTGAATGTGACGGTTCAAAGGCTGCAAGAGCTGTGTCTCCATTGCCAAAGATACACAGCACCTTGAGCTAAGTGACACCATCCACATGTGCAGCACGAGATGCAGAGCAGTCACCTGAGCACTACACTCCAGCGTGCTGCAGCACAGCAGGGTCCTGTTGCGGTCAATGCAGAGGTGCTTGTCACAGCTACTCTGCTGCCAGGCACCTTGTAACCATCCTACCTTTCACTGGGACAGCACACGCAAGTGAGACTGTTAAGGCCTGACCAGCCTGGAGAAGAGAAGGCTCCAGGGAGACCTTAGAGCAGCTTCCAGTGCCTAAAGTGGAGCTACAGGAAATCTGGAGAAGGACTTTTTACAAGGGCAGGTAGTGACAGGACAAGGGAGAATGGTTTTAAACTGACAGAGGCCAAATCTAGATATTAGGAAGAAATTCTTTACTGTCAAAGTGGTGACACACAGGAACAAGCTGCCCAGGGAAGTTCAGCTGCCCCATCCCTGGAAGTGTTCAAGGCCAGGTTGGACTAATTTTGTTTGGAAAAATGAAGCACTCACCTTCCTCTTCATCTTTGCTGCTGTCTTCAGATTCCCCAAATGGGTTTGCACGCCTAAGAAGTAAGAATAAAAGCTGTAATTACAGATTCTGGTCAGCACACACATGCTGCAATGCCTAATTTTCTCCCCTGAAATCACTCTGTTAAGGTGATCAATCACTGTCTCTGGCCATACCTGCCACCTCTGTTCTGGTCCAGGAATTCCATGGCAGGCAGTACAATATCAAACTGAATTGGTGTTCCAGGAGCAATGAGTTGTGTGGAGTCTTGAATGCTGGCTGATTCACTGGGAATTATTTTATCATTTTCCATATTCTTTACATTCTGGCTGAAATAAAAACGGGGGGGAAAAAATATGTTTCAGTCAACCAGTGATGCCCCATCTTTGCTCAGGAAGGGAGGCAAGATTATTGATAGTGGTTCAGTCCTGCTTTGGATTTTTAATAAACTTAAATAAAGAGTATTTACCTATTTATCTGTTACTGAGGACTCTAAAATCCGTTTTACATTTTTTATACCTAAAATTGCTTAGGACAAATGTAAATGCTGGCATATTAAACCTGACTGCAGATCAAAGCTGAGTGCGGGCTGGCTTTCAGCAGTAGGCTGCTGTTGGCCTCCCTGCCCTTCAGTGGCCATATTCTTCGCAGCACTATCAGCTCAAACAGCAGAGACCTGGACTTGTGCCTGCAGTTGCAAACGGCAATCCTGACATCTTTTTAAGATCTTCCTTGGCCACAGGCTAGCCACAGAGCAATAGTTATGAAGTATTATTACACACTGATTTCTTCCGGCACCTTTTCACAAAGAGAATGAAATTCCAAGTTTCCCACCGTTACAGAAGGCTTACCTATACACATTGCTACAGTGGTGCTCTAGGTTTATCCTATTTCTAGAAAGTTTTCTGTTTCTTTCTGGTTGCATACAGATGTAAAAGTGACTCTGGAGATTAGCTGTCAATGAAACATCTATTTCCTTTTCCCAGTGAAATAGATGGCAACACTCCTCTATTTACAAATAGAGGAGCTGCACTGTGAATAAAATTAGAAAGAAATTGACTAGCATTCCCCTGGATACAGAGAATCTTTGGAATCTGTAAGCAATGATCATAAAGGGAATCATAAATCATAGCAAAGGCACTGGCCTGAGAGAGGCAAAAGAGCTGGAAAAGGTTTGAATTTCTTGAAGTAAATATCTAAAGTAAGAATTTACAATCTTCTACCAAAATTTGCAGAGACTTCTTTCCATGTTGAAGTCGGTGTAACACAAACTTGCCCTATTTGTCACATCGCTTTTGAAACCTGGATTTCAGTCTAGCGCTAGGATTTGAAAGCTATTTCTGATGATGAAGTCTGAAGATTTCCCACTGAACAAGATGCTATGATCACATGGACACAAAGAAATGACACATAAAATACATATTTTGAATATCCTAAAACATTATTAACAAGTTTTGAAGGAGGCGAGCTTTACTGGTTCCCCAGGGTTATTGCTGGGAGGATAATTGCTGAACGAGCAAAGAGAACAACAGGAACAGGTAACAGTGTAAGGCATATTCTTGTGACAGATTGACAGGAATTTCTTAAGGCACTACACAAGAATATACTTATACTGGGGACTGCTGCATTACCTGTATTACAAGTCATCCTCTTACAGCAAAGCACTTACAACTAAAGCATTGTGTTTGCTCCTGAAGAAACAGCAAAATCCCACTGGCAACTGCAAGGATCTTCAAAGCTGTGATGTAGAGCAATAAATGGTACCTTCAACATGTAGCATCTCTTAACATTTAGCTTTGGCAGTAAGGAAACATCAGAAGCAGAGGAATTTGCTGCACACACAGGCTTGTAAAGCCAGGGCCTACACAGGGCTTTCTACTGGGTGCCTTCTGTCCTGTAGAAAGGGCACTAATGAGTACACAGTCACTAGGCTGTGGAAGTGAGAATGTCACCTGGGGTGGCGAACTTCGTGTTTCTTCCCAAAGCTGGTAATGGGAGTCACTGCTTGTAGAGCTGTCTGATTTAACTTGATTGCAGCTGCCTATGGAAACAAGACAACAGCTCTTTGACACATCTACTTTACATTGCCACATAAAGAACAATGGGAAAGCATGTTGGAAGGAATGGACCAAAATACAGAAACAAGCTCCCACCTCTGGATTGTCAGTGAGACAGATCTGTCTGGAGATGTTGTTGATGGCACATATCCACTGGAAGAGAAAGATGACATTAAACTCTTCAAGCTCACTTGTATACAATAACAACAACATTAAGAAAATATTTTTACCTCCTCGTATTCTTTCTTGCTTTCTGCTTGAAGGGTTATACCCCTAAAATATAAACACAGTGTATCAGTGCTAACAGTGGACACAAGGACTGTTTGACTCCAGGTCTTACAATAATGTCACCAAGCTTTGAATCAACCATCAAAAGAACAAAAATCAGGAATAAGCTCCAGCTAAAGAATACTGCATATGCTATTTCAGGCAGTTGTGGGGGAGGATGGGAAGGAACATGCTTTTAATTTGGAAACACCCTTCTGGAAACCCAAAAAGGCTTACTATTATAGCAAGCATGTTTTATATGAAACAGCAGCTGAACGTGTAGGTGTGACTGGCTGTCCTCAAATAAAACCTGTCTCATACGCTTTGCCTGTAGGAGTGGTAATCTGAAAGCAGTATCTTCTGTCTTCGCAATCTACAGCCATAACAGAGCAGTTGTCCAGGTCCTGAATCAATCCTCCAGCTACTGCGCCCCTTGGCTGACACATCAAGTTGCCACCTTGAGTGAAGAAATACAGCCTTTCCCAAGTTGTAGTCACCAGACCTGTTTTACTAAAGAGAAGATGCAGTGATAAAGACTCATCATTATTTAGAAATCACTCCAAACATATGTGAAACCACAAACATATCCTGACATTAATCTGAACTCTATGTCCAACCCTAGGATTTTTTTTTTATGGTGAGTCTCTTAAGTAAAAGCAGCACCTCACCTATTCTTAGCAGAGACTAATCCTTAATGAAAGCTGAAAAAGTAAACTAATTCCTAACATCCAAAGTTAACAACATTCTCTGCAGTATCTCCTAGCTAAGGAGCAAAAGAATTGAGTAACTGACATGAAATAATATTAAGCTGGATAAGAAAAAATAATGAAGACTGAAGAGCAGCATGAGCAATTTCAGCACAAAAATCATCATTACTAGAAGTATCTTCTGCAAGTAGTATCTCCGAGTCCATCATCTTCCTACCTATGGAGCCCTATTATGCTGTACTCCAGCTCTTAGAATGCTGTGAGAAATTGGTAAATGTCTACTCACACACAAAAAAATAATTACTAGTAAAATAAAATAAACTGATATTTAATACATAAAGAGGGTTACTATATAGCACCAGTATACATAGCTCCTGAGGAAGCTGACGGAAGATCTGGAAAATCTGCAGAGGTAACTCCACGTATGGTATACATTCAAAGTTATGCATTTGCATTGTCAGTAAAGCTTTTATTTATGTAAAGGAGACTGTTTATGAACACGTGTATTAACTACAAAATATAGCTGTTTATTTCTGTAAACACTGTTTTCTTTAGCCCTAAGAACTGGGAACAATCTGAGCCCAGCCCCACCAGTTTTTATCCACTTCAATGCAGGGAATCACCCCTATAGGTGAATTCAACAAGAAATAAATGCTATTTTCAGGAAAACAGTCCCAAATGTCTATAATTTAGCTTCTAAATCCCATTGCCAAAGATGACAGAGATACTTAGGAGCCAAAGAGTACAACTACAATAATGATTCAGGACCTTTAAACATCATTACCTGAGGAGTCTTTATAACCAAAAAATGTAGCAGCCAGTTAGAAACTAAACAAACCAGTGAGTAGCAAGAATTCTTACTTTCTAAGATTAAGGTAGCCAGCCTTCTGGATCAGATTTCTGTTGATAGCAGGTGACGTTACATCAGAATCTGGGGTATAAACGGATTCATTAACTGCAATTAAATCCTGTTGGGATACCCTCATTTTTTCAGCTTCTGCTTCCAGCTCTCCCTGTATGCTGGAAAAAAACACCAAGAAACCCAAAGCCATCATTAGTCAATTAATACCAGGATATAGCTATATCTGTAAGTCAAAATGAACAAAAATACCAGTTGAGATACAGAACCTTTGGGAAGGCAACAGCCAGTGCAGATTTACTAAGTGCAAATCAAGCCTGACCATCCTGACTGCCATCTGTGATGCACTGACTAGCTTGGTGGATGGGAGAAGAGCAGTGGATGCCATTTCATTTGACTTCAGGAAGACCCTTCACACAGTCTCCCACAGTATCCTTATAGCCAAATTGGTGTACTACAAGATAGGTAGAAAACACATCTGGGCTATGGAGCTCATGGGGTTGTAATCAGTGAGATGAAGCCCAGCCAGTACCCAGCTATTAGTGATGTTCCTCATGGGTCAATACTGAGGCTTGCAGTCTTTAATAGGAGCTGGACAACCCACACAAGCAGATGACAACAAATTGGGAAGACTGACTGCTGATATGGTACAGTGAAAGGCTGCTGTTCAGAAAAACCTTGACATGCTGCAGAAAAGGGCAGGCAGGGGGCTCATGGAGTTCAGAAAGGGGTAAGGCCCTGCTAGGATGAAATAACCCCATGCAGCTGTAAAGGATGGGAGATATCGTCAGAAAATAACTTGCAGCAAAGGACCTGCGGGTCCCAGAGGACAAGATAAACATGAGCCAGCACCATGCCCTTGTGGCAAAACCACGATAGCCATATCTAGGGCTGCATGAGCAAGAGCATAGCCAGCAGGTCAAAGGAAGGAATTATTCCCTCCCATTCAGCACTGGTGAAACTCCAGCAGAAGCACTGTGTCTAGTTTTGGTGCCCCAGCACACAAAAGACAGAAACAAAAGTCAAGACCTACCAAGATGGCCAGGAGGCCAGAACACATGGACTGAGAAGAAGCTGCCAGAATTACTTTTCAGCCTCATGAAATCAAAGCTAAGGGAGGGGTGTGGGGAGTGTGTGTCTCACTGCTGGCTTAACCTGATAGGAATAGTAGGTAGACCCTTACTGGAATACACAGTGATAGGATGAGAGACAATGGGCGCTAGCTGTAGCCACATACTGTGTGCATTGTGCACAAGAGGGAGACAGAGAGTGATGCTCAGAATTTGACTGGACACTGTGCTGAGCACTCTGCTGTAGCTGACCCTGCTCTCGGCAGCAGAGTGGCCTTGAGTTCCACACTGCAGCAGCTGTTCTCTGACTTTCAGAGAAACAATACTAGCAAATATTTGATTTCTTTATTAACTTTTCCAAACTCGAGGAGTTATTAACTGTATCCAGGCTACTGGCAAAACTCATGGGGTGGGAACACAAGAATACTTGACATTGCATACCTCAGAAAGTCCCTAATACTTGCACCTATGCAATAAGCAATTTTCTCCCTACTTCCTACACAAGTGGTTAAACCTTTTGAAGAATACGAGCATATAACACAGGCTGTACACAGCAGGACCAGCAATGTAGTCCTGTCTCTAACAGTGGCAAAAAGCCTGTGCGAAAAGTACAAGACAAGTACATATATTTCTTCCCTGGTCTTCACCCCAGTATTTTGTAGAAGTTGGTGATATCCTGTAACTGTTGAAGTAACCTAGAGACATAGTGATGCATTTAAATCAGCACTAAGCAGTATCTGGCCAGGAGAAGGGGTTTTGCATCATGCTGTCTGTTTCACGTTAGCTGACTTCCAACTTTTCTGCATGTTCAGAAAGCTGAGACTTCCTAAGCTCCCACATCACCTCCAAAATGAGAACAGCTGTGTGCATCTAAGCCAAGTCATATGAGAGGCTGAGTTATAAAGGCTGAGTAGTATCATCAGATCTGAATTAAATTAGCCCATATTTTGCAAGCTAGTCCTTTTTAAACGTTATCATTAACTGTCAGAATAAGAATTATTTAAATTCCACTTTGAAATAAAATTGAACAGTGCTGGCAGTTTCTTACATAGGGGCAACTTCAATGAATCTTCCAATCAGACATTTTCGTTGCACCACAAACTGCTTCCAGTAAAACTGCCGTTAGCATCTTCATGGTTCCAAAGACTGGATTATTCTTCCTAAGGCATGTTTCTCCCATCTCTCCAAGAGGAGAGATATTCTCATCTCCAAGGTAGGAGAGAAAAAGTGATAATTCCAAAGTGCTATGCATTTGTGGCAATCAGACCACTTGGTTACTGAGAATATTGTAGTGATCTGTATTCTCTTATGTGCTTTTACACTGTTCGCAATACTCATGGCATAAATGAAAATACTGTTAAATATGAGACTCAGGTTTCAGTCAGCTTAAATACACGTAAGACTACATCGCTGCTGGAATTCTGTACCTGCACAATACGTCTCATCAGTTTGTAGTTCCAAGAAAACAAATCTGACAAATAAAACCCCTTTAGCCTGATTAGCAAGCAGATCTGACTCACTGAGGCCTTGTGATCCCCACCACTAAGGAAGTAGAAGAGTGGGCAGCATAGTTTTCAGTGGTTGCATAATCTTAAGTCATGAAGCCATGTCCTGTGTTAGTAACTGCCAAGCTACAGTGTCATTCAGAATTCTGCAAGCTTCTCTTCTGATTTTTCCACAGACATCACACTCCTGTACTAGTCACATTGGAGTCGTACTTTCAAGCTTTGCTGTATGGCAGACATAAAATACAGACTCAGAAAAACAACTCAGCAGCATATTTTTGCTTCCAGTTACTACCATGTACTATCTAGAATTCAAATCCTTTGGACTTCGGAAAATAAGGGCTCATTCTAAGGTGAGGATCCAGTGACAGGATCCTCACTGTGCCTGTAAGACACAAGCAAGATGCTCTAGCCTTACTAAATAAAGGGCACTTTTCAAGGGAGTTTAAATCTGTCCTCCAGCCTGTACAAATGCTGCAGAAGGATTTATTTCAGAAGTGAGGAGGGTGAAAAGATACATAAGTAAATATAAAGGTACAGGAAGTAAAGAATCATTTAGTGAAAGAATCTATTATGCAGGACAATTACTTATAACACTGTTCTCAAATTAACAAGTATGCATTATTCAAAATGCCACCACAGTCAAAATAAGTAATGATTTAGCTACAGTCCAATATGAAAGGAATGAAGTAATTATGTGAAGGACTCAGTCTAGTGTTCCAGCTGATTTAAAATAAATGATGAATGTTCTAATATGATTACACTTTAAATGTAAAGTTTACATTTACAGGGACTTAATCACAAAGCAAAGGTCAGTCTTCACTACAAGTAGAAGATAGGGGTAGGAGTAAGAAATTGGGAGTACAAAAGTGGGTCAGTTTATTGAAATAAGGACTTAGCCAGAGAAGGCTGAAATCAGTGGACTGGTACTGGATGCAATGAGTATGGCTCTCTAGGACAAGGAGTTTTGTTTGCCTTGTGCAGCTACAACATCAGACACTACGGGCTCTAAATCCTTATTTGAGATGCTAATGGATAATTGTTACAGTATTATTACAGAAGACCCAGCAAGTAACTCAGAATGCACTTCAGCTCTAATGTATTAATTCTGCTAACTCATTTCAAGCCCAAATTGGATGCTTTTGTGTCCATGTTGAGACACAGGGATGTAAGAAAGCATATGAACACTTTACAGTATATAGTTCCTGACTATACTGTACAAACACTCTCTGTAGTGCACTGACAGCATTTTCCTTTGCATGTACAAGCATACTTCCTTTCCACTTGCTGCTTCAGCAAAATATGCCCAACAGTGCAATGCAAACATGGTAGGAATCTCTTAAGGAAGGCACCCTGTTACATGCTGAAGGTTAGAGTGCTATTACTCAGAAATCAACAGAATGGCAAGAGGAAGCAAATGTACTGCGTTACCTTTGAACCATGTCCGAAACGGATGACAAAAAGCTGTCCATTCTTTTGGAAAACATCTCTGCTCCTTTCTTAAAAAAGTTGATCTGAGAAATACAACAAAAATGGACACTAGAAGTTATCTTGGCTTTGGCATACAAATACCAGATTGTGAGGACTGAGTTAACAATGATCCCATCATGACTGATGCTTTTGGCTGGTGCTCAAACACATGGTCAAAGCAGCTGCATTGCCTTTCTTTGCGTTTTTCACTTTTGCAACTTTCCACCCTCACACACACATAAGCTTCTGGCTGCTGACAGATATGTTTCTAACAAACTTGCTAAATATCTGCAACAAGGGAAGAGGCAGTCTTCTCCCACACCGGCACTGGGCAGAATTGGGTCCTGTGGTGTTGTAAGCCACCGCATGCAGTGCCACCATATCAAGCAGAATGAGGCACAAGCCATCCATTAGATTTATTTGTTCAATCCGGACTACCAGCTCCAACCTGGAAATTTTTTAAGTGCTATGGCAATTGTCAGCCAGGAAAGTGATAAATTGTAGCTGTGCTAGCAGAAGCCTCCAGGACAATCAGTTATGTCAACTAGAGATTTGCCATGGATTTTGTTCTACTGAAGGGACTAAAAAAAGCCACTAAGGCCAAAATGCACATTTTAGGACAGAAGATGAATTCACTTAGCTGGTATGGCTCTGCAGGCATGCAGCAGCAGCACTCAGTGTAGACCTGACCTTGGGTAACCTTCTGTGGGGCACACAGTCATCATTAGGGCCTACTGGCAACTGTGAAACATGGACATGGCTAATGCATGTTTGCAATTAATTAGCTTAAAACAATAAAATTAGTGAACTACTCTGGAAAGAGATATAAAAGCAAATTCTTGGCTGTTAAGCAGTATATTAGCCATTTCATTCAATTTTATTTGTGATTCTGCTCCTCTCCCCTAGCCTTGGGACGCTGGATTCCTTTTACCTGGAACTCAGATTCTGACAACCGCGTTATTGAGCAGACTCCCTTTACAGACAAAGGAGAGAAAGCATGCTCTCTTAAAGAATGGTTTACCTATTCTATTTCAGAAGTCTCCTTCAGGAGGGAAGAGCTCTAAATTCACTGATGATAGACTGACACGCCTACCTTAGATGTTGATGTCAGTTTTCAGTCAAATAAACCCTGTATTAGCTACTGCTTCTTCCAAAAATTCTTTATGATCTGCTTTCATTGGGAAGGTGAAATATTAGACATGTTTTGAATAATTAATAAAGAAAACATCTACTCAGCCTGAAGGGCAGTTCGTGGTATTTAAGCATCAGTATCAACCGGCTTCTGGCTACTCAGTCATTCCCATGATGACCCAAGAGCTTCCCATATAAAGCACTCAGATATGGCAGTTTTGCCTGGTAAGTTCTATTTGGCTTCCAGTAAAGGAAGCTAATGCAGTTGTTTCACTTAGCGTAATTACAGCAGAGAAGCAGCATGTACTCCTGTGATGGGGAAAGTGACCAAATTCTCATTTATTACCTATTTTATATGGGTCACATGATCTGCAAAAGACACAGGACAATGGAGATAATGACCCACACTACAATCTCAAACAGAGCACTGCATCCAGTTTTTGTTTTCATAGCCCAATTCTCATTTTCCCAACTTTCTTTCACCAATGTCGAAGCACAACACACCATTAAAATGGGTGGTAATTGGAATCAAGTGCTTTGAAAATACTAGGATGTCTCCTAACATCCTGGAGAACGACATTATTAGTATTATGCACTTTACAGAGCTGAGAAGCACTCTATGAAATTGCTGGCAGAATAAAGATTAGAAAGAGGATTTGCCAGCCTTATACTCAATCCACTCTACTGTTCTGTCGTTCCAGTTCTCCAGAGCATGCTCTGTTCCCTACCGTGCACACTCCTCATCAGTATGCTGAACATTACGTGCCAGGAAGGGAACTGCTACATAGGAGAGTTTGTGCAGACAGAGTAAACAGTGGAAGCAAATTGCTGCTGCACTGATAGCTTAGCTGTGAAAAAAATTAAGCCCAGGCTGATTTTGCATTTAAGTCTACTGGGGTTTTTTTTCATTGGTGTCTTTCCTGAATATCTAAGCATTCAGCTATCTCCCACAAACAAACTCAGTTGTTAGAATCCAGGCAAGCCAAATAAATGTTTTTCCCTCCCCTGGTACAGTGTGTAAATTCTCAAAAGAAGAAAAAACAAAATTCCAGGACTACAATGTTTTACCCTTCCCACGGAGGTGTCCAAGAGATACAGACACTTTCCTGTCCATACCTGTCCTCTAGTGTATCCTAGCATAGGTTCCATCATTGCCACTCTCTTCCTGTACTGCAGAGCATTCAGGGCACAGTAATATTGCAGAGATGAAAGGTGCTGCTTTCTTCTTGCATTTGCCACTTCTTTTGCCACTTCTGCCTTAAGCTGAATAAAAATTGATAATGAGGCTGACAGTGTTATTGTGCATATGGATACATTTACAGATTATTTTCAAACTGTCTTTAAACAACTCTTATTACAGAACTTCTCCACATTAAAATGATGGAGGAGAAACTAAAAGTAAATCCAAAACCCAAAGCAAGTACTTCAAGCCCTTCTCTGGCAAGATACTTAAGCATTTGGGGAGTTCCTGTGACTATAAACTACGTAACTACCACAACAAAAATTCTGCATCTGATCTCAGTGCAATAGATTCATTTGCAGGTGAGAACACAACACAAGCCTACAGGTGCAGAATTCAGGGATTAATAATTTGCAATATGATACATCACATTCTGTTTTGTAAATCACTTCCTTTAAAGGACCCCCATGCAGAACTGATGCTCTCTTAGGACAGAGCAAATCACACACGTTTTGGCATACAGGGATATATTTTGCAATGGTGGTCCAGTGGGCAAAGAAGAAGAAATGTAAAACAATGCCACCAACAGAATAATGCACTCTCAGTGGAATGACGATACAGAAAATTTTAGCAGGAAGGTAGATGGGAAAAAATTGAATGCTTTATAAGCAGCAGACACAAGGCTTCACTATAGTTCACAATGAATTGTACCCAGAGATTCAGCATCATCACATATGCTGTACAACAGTAGGCCTACACAAATCTATTTATAGCCATTTGGACTGCCTCTGTCTGAAGAGCTCCCCTGGATCTGAAGGGCTCTAGTTCAGCACAATACCTGATCATTGCCTAACTTGGAGAAAACAGGCATAACTTTGCTGAACTGCGGTTTAAAAACTTTGTGTCTGCTTGGGAACAAAATCACAAGTACTCTTGAACGACTGCGAATTTAACAGATGAACTCTCTGGAATGCCCAAGTGAACAATGATGCAGACAGAACGGCTGATGGAAACTTTTCCCTTTCACGTTCATTACCTTTTCATTTTCTTTCCTTTTCGGCAACCTGCTATACTTTGCCATGGACACGTCATGTTCTGTAGACAAGGAATATTATATTCTTTTAGAAATGTGATGTGTGTGTGCACAGTTTCATATGTTTTCTGTGATATAACAGGTACCCACCATTAGAAATAAACAAAACAGGGAAACATACCATTGCTAGCAAGGCCAAAAAGATCCTTCAACGTGCTTACTTCTGGAAAACAGAAATCAAATATTCAAAGTAAAACCAGCTGTAAAAACCTTGTTCCACTGAGACCATTTGTGGCACATTTAATGGCTAAATCACTCCAGTCCTTTCACAGCAGAGATGCACAGGTTGTTCCTGTCTTGGAAGTGATAAACCAATTCAGCTGCTAGAGAAATAAACAGGCAGATAGCAAAGCAAAAGCCAAGTTTACATGATTGAGCAAGTTATCTCTATGCAAAAGATTGTTTATCTGCCAGTGAAATGTACCCAAAGCAGCACCATTTCAGTATGCTTGTTATGACAAAAGGAACACCGCTATCATAAAGATTTCCAGTTCTGAGTATCTTCCTGATGATGCTTACGTGACACTGGGAAATCTATTGCCCCAGAGACACATGAACTAAGCAATTTTCCTGTACATCTTCATCAACATGGAACATTTTGTGCTAAATTCCTGTGTGGAAAGAAACATGTATCTAACACATCTGACTGCTGGCTATGATGCTTACATTGCAAACACGGAGTCTCTGACACAAGTTAACTCAACTTTCATGCATGTTGGGCACAAGCTCTCTCAGCACCCATATGTATGCTACAACTGGCAAAGCCCTTCTCAAAAAGCTACAAAGAAAGCACATGCACAAGAACAGACATTATGCAACTCTGAAAAGAAAAAGGGGAAACTGCAGGATGTCATCAGGGTCTCTGAATGTTTGCCACAACCTACTCATTATTCACCTTCGCTCCTCCCTTTTTCTCTCAGAACACTTCCTCATGACTGATGTGGAAAGACAAAAATTCTTCCCATGACTGACTAACTTGTACTGTTAATCCTCCTTGCTTCCTTGTTTAATCCGATGATGAAACTTTAATATGACCAGGCCTCTACTAAAAATGCTGTTCTACAGACTGTGTCAGAGAAAGGAGGTTATGATAGATGGATAGAACAAAAAAAGACCCGCCATCCAGGGAAGCTGAAGAAACTTTCATCTTTCGTCATGAAGCAGCTGAGGCTTTGGATGCAGGCTTCACTTGCATTTTCTTTTTATGTCTTCTTTTATTAACCGGGTGGCAGAATCCAGAAACATGGCAGCATAATCACTGTATCAGTGAAGCCACATTAAAGACGTGGGAAAGTGTTTACAGACCCAAGATCTTACCATCCAAATCCTGATTTGTATTTGACATTCTATGACAAACAAGATATCCATTAACAGAGACACCGTGATGTCTTCACAATTTCAAATGAGATGCTGTGATGCAAGGAACCTAAACCAGTCATTATTCTGCTGTAGTTGTTTTGTCTCCCATCAAAATGATGTCTTTAGTAAGTATATAAACAGGACTGAGATTAGCGAGATGAGAAGTGGGCTTAAAAAAAGGCAAACACAAAACAAAGCCAAAAAACTGCAGTTAAAATTTAAACCTCATGTTTCTGTTGCATGCATAGGTTAGAGTGTCCTTGACCTTGACTATGAACTTTTCTTTTCAAATGACACCACATGTTTGCATTATTGCTTTGCTATATGAATTTCCAAGTTTGTGCAATCAGGTTACATGGAATCACCCTCGGTTGGCAAGGATTTAAAGAGGACTGGTTCCTTAGAAGGACAGGAGTAGACTATACTCCCAAGTTAAAAAAAAACAAACATTCTTGTTTGTACTTTTCAAACAAACTCAAACTTTTGAAGCGAGACAAACACTGTTTGCAAGCCAGATGCCCTGCTGAATTTCCCTTCTTTAGGCAATTATAACACCAATGACTTCAGTGAAATTACACTAGTATAAAAGCAGAGTGACCCAGCAAAGAACAAAGCCGTGTATTTTCAACCTTGCACCATACGGCACCATACGGCACATAAAATGCGCTCACACTGTTTATGCCTGAGTAAAAGCACACACCCGTCAAAGAAATTCTGTAGCGGAAACTAAAAAGTAACACCACAACTTTTCTGTTCATCATAGAACAAATGATTACATAACATTATGTCTCAGGTTAGTATGCAATAAGCAAGAAGGAACACATGAGGAAAATTAAAGCTTAGAATAAAATTTACCTGTGAGATCCTTCTCCCGAAATTGTATTATTGGGAGAACCATTGTATCTGCAAGCTGTTTTGCCAGTTCAGAATGAAGAACATTGAGCTAAAACAGAGAATAGAGGAATGCCCTAAGACACAGTGTAAATAAATACGTAATTTTTAAAAAATAACTGCATTCTACAGCCTGCCATTTGTGCCCAGCATACAAAGAAAGGATACAGAATCACAGAATAGTTAGGGTCGGAAAGGACCTTAAGATCGTCTAGTTCCAATCCCCCCTGCCATGGGCAGGGATACCTGCCCATGTACTTCCAATGTAGTTCAGTGCTTAAAATACATCTCTCGAGATATCCAAGAGAAATGGGGATCTTCCCCTAAATGCTACCTGGCATTTTCCAAGGTTCCAAGAACTTTTCAGTTCTCACATACTGTATTAGAGCAGTTCACTTAGCCATTAATTCTAATGCTTAACCCAACAGGATTTAAACTTTAAGTAGCCTTTGTTAACCAGTTTTCGTTAGTCTTCACACACAGAGTTACAGTCCCACTGCCATGACTAGAATCTCTCTCCATTAATGAGAGTTACCCTGGACACAATCGCAACAAGGGGTAACCACAATGGAAGATCCCAAATATTTCACCTATTGAGCAGTTTCCTGTTCCTGTTTTCGTAAGTGTTGTTCTCTAAGCACATTGAGATATATTTTAAAGCACTCATATGATTCTGCTTAGTATGAAGGCACGCCTCTCACATCAGCAGCAGATTGCTAAGAATACCCGATGGGTTCAGGTAGGATAACTAACAGTCACACTGCTAGGGCACCTCATAATACAAACTAGGAGTGTGCCACAGGCTAACATTATATTCTACTGGGCCTCTAGGCAGGGTTATGCAGGTAAGGAAGAAGTCATTATTTCCCAGTAGATGCTACAAAACTAAATGAGGGCGATTCAATGCTTGTAGAACAGAAAACAGAGAAACTGGTATAGGGCAGCTAACACACAGAAAAGGAGGCTGAGGAATGGAGTACGTTCTTGTGAGGGAATATGTGACCAACAGAACTGAACAGAGAGGCTCTCAGCTTTCTGCTCCCAAATGGGATGGTTCTTTTGTGCCTGGGAAGGAGAAACTTCTTGTTTTGATGTATTCATAGTTCACACAGACAAGTAAAAGACCTGTGACAACAAATGCTCTTTCCAAGTATCCCCCAAGAGCCCATACGCACTTGGAGAAGCCTAAGGGATTCTTGTATCTTGTTGAGAATTATCCATGGGCTCTACAGTTTTTAACTTACTTTCTGCCCCACAACAGTATCGCCTCTCACGAACAGCAGATCTCAATACAGCCTTTTTGCCTTCTTAATGCAAACTGAAAGTAGACTAACAAGAACAACACTTTTCTGATGACACAGCCCTGCTCACAATACAGAGACTGATGTGAGAAATGATACTTAAGCAAAAAGGACCTAGATACTAAGATTATACTGAAATGTTATATGGGCAGGTCTAACAAAAGCATTTAGCAAGACTCCCAGTACTTGGCAGCAACCTACAGGGAGTAGAAGTGCTCAGTGCACACAGCTGTAGGACCTAACCTGCCTCCAGCAGGCATTCCTGCAGACTCCCCTAGATATCTCTGTGTTCTGCACTCACCGCAACTAAATTGCAACTCTACTAGCTCACTGCTGCTCTGCACCCATTCTTGTCAAGCTTTGTCTCAAACTGCAGTGTTTAAAACTTAAATATATAAATGTCATTTTAAAATAGAATTAAATAAAAAATGGCCCCAGACTAGATGACATGTCCTGTTTCAGCCTCTTTTCTAATTTCCCTATTTAGGAAGTTCACCTTTGCTCTGAGGACAGCATGTGGGACAAAGCCACAGAAACGCATCTTACCATTACAGAAGGGTGATATTAAACTTCTTTGCCCCCAGTTAGATGATTCTATAAAACTCAGGCACAATCTAGCCTTCAATGGAAAGGCTCAGAAGCAAAATGACAAAGATCAGAAGAAAAAACACTAGTATTCTATATTGTAGAAACAGAATATTGGCAATTCAAATTACCTCATCCACAACTTTTGAAAAGTAATGAAGGGTGGATATCACTTCTTCATCTCCTTTACCTAAGGCAAAATGCTGAAAATAGAAACAGACATTTGGTCAATAAATCAATAAAATGAGTATAAAATACAACACACATTTTACTACACATACTCCTACAAAATGCAATAAATGATAAAGCTATGCAGAAAACAGCAACTCAAATATTCCTTTACCCTGCTCCCCTTGTTTTAAATGAATGGATTTTGGACAGCATGTTTAATCCTTAATGTACTCATTTTAAAGTTACAGTCACAAAATAGGAACAAACTGGTTTGCAACTTTATAAATTTATTAATTCACATTTTGCACCTTTTTTTAAGATTCTCAGAGGTGCCATAACTCCCCTGAACATCCTAGGGAATTTTACAGCTGCCTTCACATGAAACCAAGTAAAGCAAAATGCCCTAAGCTCTTCCAGAAACCACACTATCTACACAGACTTCTTTGCAAGTGCTGAGGCAGAAAAGAAATCAAAGTCGTATGTTGAACATACCTGCTTTTCGTAGGCAAGGAGCTGCTTCGAAAGCTGTTGTGTGGCAAGACACATTTCATTCTGCAAACAGAAGTGACACGTTAGTAGAAATAATGAAAGGTCTACAGCTCTGCTGTAACTACCAACTTCTGAATGAATCTGCAACTACTTACACAAGGATTCAGCTGTATGAAACAACTAGTCCCAAAATACCTGCACAGAGAAGCAGTAGCAACAGGTATGTTATAAACCTAAACATGGGTTCAGTTCAACTACTTTATTTAGAGGTAGGATTTGGGATTTAGTTTTGGGTTTCCCCCCCATCTACCAAAATAACAAAACTGGAACAACCTCAAACATGTCAGCTGTCAGAGCTGCATAAAAGTGTTTCATGTTCGTTAACCAACTTTTCCCCAAATCTACAGCAATGAAGAGAACAAGCAGATGTGCCTTTATGTAATACATGCATACTCAGGGAAATCTACTGATGTAATGACAGTGTTTTATGTTGACACAGGACTATAGAACAGCACATAGTTCTGTATTTTCATGGCTAAACTTGCCAATGACAGTATACTCATGATGTGCTTATGCAAAGCAAGACTTATAGGGAGGGTATCTAATTTTGCTGGAGAGCTGGAAAAAACAGACAAGGACTTGGATATGTCACTCTTTAATCAGAGTATTCCTAACACCAGTATGTCAAGTGCTCTATCCCTGATTTGTCATCAATTACTTAAAACTGGAATAAAAGAAAAATGCAAAGGGGGAACTGGGATCTGTCTTAACCCCTGTCAGACCCTTTTCTTGCACAGTAATCCACGAAACTCATCACTTACAATTTAATTTTAAACCTTAACATGATCTGTTCCTCTGTCCAAATACATAAGGCCATTAGGAGTCTATATAACTCGGAGCAATCTCCGAGTTGCTTTTATAGCACCTTTTATGCTGGGGCTGGTACAGAAAACCATTAAAACTGGGACAGAGTTTATGTGTTCTCTTAATATCTCGTCGTCCTGAGCAAGTGGAGCATGGCAGTTAGTTATCTGGGCCAGAGATTCTGAAACACATTTTACTTTGGCCTGAAGCCACCTCTGACATACTGCATTACAGCCTGGTGCCTCTGCACCACCTTGGCATACCTGGAAGAAGGGTTAATATGGAGAGCAAGGTCTAAACATTTAGCCAGCATCTTAAGCGAACCCAAGGCCTCAGAAAGAACAGAGACATAGCCACAGCCTAGGTAACAGCAGCTGTATGTGAACACAGGGCAGGAAAAGATGAGTGAGCTCATTCTGACCATCTTAAAACACTATGGTGATAATACTCACAGGTGGCTGGAGATGGGAGAGCAGAGGCCTTCCAAGGTACAAACAAGGGCTCAGAACTGGGTTAATCTGGGTCCAAACTCAGATCATGTGCACCCCATGACTATTCTCACCTCACAGTGACAGATTAGTCTTGTTTCTTGTCTCAGATCAACTAGTAATGAGCATTAAATTTTCATAAAATAATAGTGCCAAGGTCTCATATGAGAGTTGCAAGTTTGTTATGCAAATTGTCTAGTTTTTCTTGTGAAAAAGCTTTATGCAAACACTTGGCATTTAAGTATTTCTCAAGCCCATGAATGGAAAAGGATGCTGTGCCTTATTATAAGGTAACAAACCTTGTTAATGGCTCAGGCAAGTACAGGAATGTGCCTTACCTATTTGTCTCCAGGCTGTAATAATACCCGAGAGACTTTGCCACCTTCAAAGTGGGAGGTAGCAAGCAATGATCTGATGATGGGAAGGATGAGACTCCTTGCATGTGGACAGTTGACATTCAAAGGGTTTATTTCTTTGTATGCCTGTGGGTGGAGTCCGAAGATGAATTTAAGATCACAAAAATAAGCAGAGGTTCTCAGACCTGGGATCTCTTTCCCAAACACAACCTCAAAGACAGAGCTGAGCAAGGCCTGAAAGAAGACCAAGTCTTCACACAACAATTGTGAAGCCACCTGTCAGTTGTGCAGCTGGGTCACGGCGAGAGAAATATTTTGAAATAAAGTGAGTATTAGAAACATGCCTCTTTTTTTCTCTTTTCGTCTCAGTTGACTTATTCCTGTAAAGTCTGCAACTGTGTGGTCTGTTCTGAATCTGCAAAAAAAGTGCTTCTGCTTTAAGCTTGCTAACAGTAAAAGAAGATTTAGAATAATGGGCTGACACCAAAGGCATCCTGTTCCTTTGTGTTAGCCATTCTCAAAGCCCATAACAATTTGTTTTTAAAGACTACCAGATACTCAATTTCCTCACCCAATATCAAAAGAGTAATAAAGAGTATCATTATTCATCCGCGTGGGACAGTTCAAAGATGGGCAATGCAAAGAGGCACAAGTTAACAACATCATATCAAGTGTACGATTAGGTAACAAGAGTCACACATAGACCCCAAGCAGGCATTCAAAGCATGCTACTCTGGGTAAGGAACAAAGTAATGGAAGGGCCTGACACAAAATTTACTTTGGGATTTTAGGACAACAGCTCCACACTTCACTGATATCCCATTGATGCCAACAGGTCACATTTTTCACATAAAGGCTTGGTTCTTTTTGACAGAACACCACAAACGAGCTTGTTACTCAATCCCTGCCAATATGGAAGAGTTAATCTGGTCCTTCATCCTCCCTCCCAACCTCTGCGAGACTTTTTTCCCATTAGAAGTACAAAATCATTCATTGTATCACTAGGAAAACACACAAAACAAAACAAGAACCAAGCACACATACTGACAGCTGTAAACAAATCAGATTAAGCTAGCAAACTGAAACACAGCCACATTGCATAAGGAACAGGAAGCAGGCAAAATGCTCTGCTGACCTAGTAGTAATGTTGCATTGCTAAGCACACTGGGAAATCTGGGAAAGTTTGGCTTAATCCTCCTCTCATTTCTTCCTAATCAGCTTTCTCCCCTCCCTCCCACTACTAATCAGTCCCAAGACTTAAAAGTTATTTGCATTGCTTCAGACAGAACCATTTAACCTAGGCAAATTATTTTAACAGGTTTTAATCTATTTACAAGCCATTTTCCCATGGAATACAGCAACATTCAATTCTCTTGTCCTAAAGTGACTGAAATTCAGTATACCACAACAAAAGAAAAACTACAATGCAATCCTGACTGCCTGCTCCACATCTCTTCCACATTACCTTAACACTTCAGAATTCATCAAGCATTTATGCAGCAGGAGAGCTTCTGAGGAGATGATGTATCAGGCAGAAACTCAGTAAAATCCTGAACAGAAATCCAAGTACTCCTTACAAAGCCAGAATTAACTAGTACTGGGCCTCACAAATACATTCATTTTCATTAGATGATTTTACCTAACTGGGAAAACACTGTTGCAGCATTACTGTAAAAAAGTGTACCAGAAGGAAGAAAGGAAGGAAGGAGTGTATGCAAACAAGTATCAAGCAATCAGTTATGATTACAGATGTGCTGGCTTTTCTTCTTTTTCTTTTTTAACCTAGCCTTAAGAATAGATTTTTATAAAGTTCACTAACACCAGTTCATATAGATAAGGTAATGGAAGTGATGTTTCGAATCTAGCATTAATCTGCAAGAAATTAAAACCCAACATATTAAAATACATTGCTTAAGTTCAGTACCTTACCCTGCCTCCACATCAGTCGGCAAGAAAATGTCCAACTGTTATTTTCTGATCTAGTGCCAGAGCAAAGGCATGTGATTTTTCTGGGCCAATTTCACCTTTTTCATTATGACCTTTATTCACCAAGCTGTTCATATCATCAGAAGAGAGTGTATTTTTTTCTGTAACCTGATTGTAATAAAATTTCCATGCTATTAATCATTTATCCATGAGGCAGTCCATCTCTTTTTAGGGTCTCTCTTTGTATTTTTCCAAAATAAACAGTGAGGGCTAGTACACTTAAGTCCAAAGATATTTCTGTAGACAGTCACCTAACAGAATCCAGATTTGAGGGCATGTAAAGGATTAAGTTGAGCCTATAAATTAACATCTAAAGACAGAGAACTATTCCAACATGCCCATTTCCAATCCCAATATAATGAAGCTTCCTGCAAAGCTACTTTCCTACTCTGGCTGAAGTTGGCATTTTAAAAACTCTGCTAGTAACCAGTGCACAGAACTGCCAAAGTTGTCTTCACATAAACAAGCAAGATACTGGCAAAGGTATTTATTCATGCACTGTACATGCAGAATGATATGTAGTAAAATTTCGCTTGCATCTGAGAAAGCTAAATGCCTCATAAATGAGAAAACAGCATGTGGTTGAAAGAGACAGTTGCAGCCTTCTCATCATTTCAGAACTAGGAAACACATTTACCTTCAAAACCAGGCATAGCACAGAAAGAACTGGGTCTTGATACAACAGTTTTATGAAGCTTATCTATTTTTATGAAGCTTGTCTACACATGCGTGTCATAGAATTCTCCAGCAACCCAGTAAATGTTACAGTCCTACAGGCTTAGGTTTGCATATTAAATGGCTTGGAAACATGAAACCAAGGTTGAGAGAAACTAAGCCTCACCAGGGTGCTCAGGCTGCCCAGCACTTTATAAGATGAAGCTAACATATGGCTTGCCCTGCTGCTGATTCACAGCATGGCATTCAGTCCTCACAAATGTGAACAGTTCAGCAAGGATCACCTACAAGCTTCAAGAAATAGAAGATACTAGTCAAAACTCTACTGTAAAACAGCCAAAGCAGCTGGTAGCATCCAGTAGGATGGTTATTTCAGTAGAGAAAGAATCTTTTCAGTTTCCTGCAAAACAATCACTAACAGCAGAGCATCCAAACATTTATGCCTCCTTGTAGTACTCAAATCTCCAGATCCTGCTAAGTGCAATATAAACTCACTTCCAGGCATGGTGACAACTTCATCACCAGTATTAAAAACAACTCCCATGGCTTTGTAAATACATTAGTTCTCATGTGATAATGCTCTGCTTACCTCTGTTAGCAACATATGGTGAATATGCCTATGCCTTGGGAAGTGCAAAGGTATAGGGTGCAAAATTACAACGAACATCTAACAGTAATATATACAGTATTTCAGAGAAGCCAGTGCTGACAACTGTAATTTATTGCAAGTGTTTTTTCTATATAATATTCTATTGAAATTTCTCTATGTGGAATTGAAAGTTTACAAAAATGCTAACTTAAAATGTATTGTTTCATAAGATTCTGGGAAAAATATCATTTGAAAAGGTAAAACAATTGTTCCCTCAGATGTGGAAAGAAAGCAATTAAAAACTCTTTAAGTGTTTACTTGCTAGTTCAGCAAGAACTAATTGAAGAATTCTGAACACTTGGGGTTAGCTATGCAACGTAATAATAAAATCCATGTGTGCCCTAGAGACCTTGACACCTAGCTACTGAGTTACAGCCTAGGGTTGTCAATACACAGGAAGATGAAACAAGCAGCACTGCAGAAAAAATGCAGTCATGAGGTATGAATTTGGGAAGAGAGGTAACACCGGTGTTAATCACCACCTAAAATAGTCCTGGACAGATTCAAGCTGTCCTGATACCAATGTAATATGGTGCATATTACCCAAGACTATTCCATAATTGTAAAGAGTTTCCTTGGAAGTCTGGACATAAAAAGGCAGTGAGCCCCAGAGGCTGTTGTTGCTTTGCTCCTGTGACTCTGGAATCACAAGACAACTGTTCACAGGGACAAATATGCTGAACAGAATTACACTTCACAATTCCCACGCTGTTCTCTCTCTGGATATACTGGTAAAGGTAACATAGATTTCTTTTTATTCCTCTTCTGCCATCACTGCTCCTAGTACCTAGACAGGTTTGTCAGGAATCATGAGATGAAACCTCTTTCCAATGACAAAATACTGCATCTCATTTTCCTCTAACCTACTTAACTGTTTATCCCTTGTAATAGTCAGTAGAGACACAACAGTCTCTCGAGTTTCCAAATGGCATTTTATTTCAAGTGGAGATCCCAGTCAAGCCAGTTCTGTAGTATGATGGAGAACTGGAGATGATGGCAAACTCTGAAAATAGTTTGCTATGGCAGTGGGAAGTCAGTAACGTGAACTGGGCACACTTTGCTTATACATCATTGCAAAGGCCTCAGCATGCAATTGAAGTAAATGAAATTTTCTACCAGTCTCTGCTTGCTGCATTGCATATTCTCAGGTAATAAAATGTCCAGACCAATGAATTCATCATTCACAGAATTCAGGCAGCAGTAATGCCAGATGCACCATCAGGGCTTGCTGGCAAGGAAGAATTATGGGAATAAACTCTGTAAGGCGGATTTCCTCTATAAGACCACTAAAGTGATAACTACCTCAGGAATCACAGAACAGATGGGAGAACTACTGGAGGAAGTACAATATGTACTCACACGGATGTGGTTTATTTGATGAAGACATATAAAAATGCTTCACTGTAATTACACACATAGGCTTGCCAGATCAATCAAACCTTACACCTCAAGCACAGCTCATACATTTGGTTCATGTGATTTCTCCTTAATTGCAGCATCATACGTTGCATCTGCCTTGTAGCACCGCAGTCACTTTTTCACTACAGAACTCCACGTGCAAAATAGTCACAACCCCATTACATCTGGCATGGGCCCCAGACTGGCGAGAGCACTATCCTGGTCCTGCACAGCAACCAGGGGCTTATCACACATTAAGGGCCTTGCACCTGAAGACAATCTGCTAGCAATGTATCACCCAGCTGCAGCCTAGTGTTACCAGCTCTTCCACATGAACTGGCTCCAGGTGCCTAGGCAGCATATCCACTGCTACGTGAAACCATGCTCAAGATCCCTCCTTCCACTCTTGGGACAAAAGCAGTTTCAAGTCATCCCAAAGTCATTCCATCCTCAAGTCCTTCCATCTACTTCCTTTTACTGAAGCCCATCCCAAAGAACACCCATCCGAACAATTGCCCTACTCTTATAAGAAAAGTTAGAGGCATGCAAAATGAAGCTATGCTTGAATACATGCAAGTGTGAAAAGTTAGGTCCCCAGCACCTAGCAGAAACCTGTAACTTAAAAAATGAAGGGGGGGAAGGAATGTTCAAAAATATTTCTACTTTCCCAAGCGTTTTAAAAAGCTCTGTGGAAATTTCTTTCTCACATTCCTTTCAAAGGCACTGATCCAAGTGTTTAGAGCAGCTTAAGCTCTCAACTTGCAAGCTTACTGCTGCACAGAAAGCAGTGTTTTGGGACAAATATATGCATATATCCACATGGATAATTAACAGCATGCAGTTGGTACTAATTGCTATTCCCCTGAGACTTTGCGCTGCATCTATTCAGAATCATCAACTATTGTTATTTCATCACAAGCTACAGTGGCTTCAATTACATGAAAATCTGAGTTTTCATCACAAGGAACACCAAACTTCTAGTAAACTACCCCAAAAATCTTTCCTTCATTACTGTGCTCTGGTATAACCCACTGGTGTTTTGTCTGACTGCCACAACTGTGATTCCAGTAATTTTTACAGTCATTGCTTCAAACTAGGTCAGTAACTGTATTTCCTATTTTATGGGCAAGGAAATTAGAGCAGGGGATGACAATGACTTTGCAAAGGCAAAATTTAAGTCAGGAAATTAAAAAGATTCAGAACCTGGTTTCTCAATATTCTCAACTTTTACACTCGCTCTATTAAATCTTGCCCTCTCTCAAAATGAAACAGGTTGGTAGCAAATACTTCCTAATATGCTGCTGTTGAGGCTAGAGAGCGTATCTCCTACCAACACATACAATCATCAGCAAAAGTCGATTTTCTTTCAGGTTGTGATTAGACAGCAAAGAAATATTACGTACAGATTTTTCTTAACTCTCCATTGATGTTCAGTGTGCAATTCACCATTACACTTCTCTTTCTACAGCAAGTGCAATCATATAGCATGTGCCCCTCAAAAATTAATTGTTAATTCAGTTGGAAAGTGTGTCTTCCTTGGAAATATTCATAAATGGCTCCTTGAAAGCATAGCTTGATAGTTGCAAAGCTCTGTAAAATTAGTCAGAAATCAATGTTAGCCTGTACAACACCACAATTCTCTTGGAAGTTAACCACCATATATGGCTGAATTAAATATTTACCTTAATTTTTATTTCTGAAAAAGCCATAATTTTTTCCCAACTTCAGTGTATTCTTTTAGGTCTATACAAAAATAAAGACTTTTTAAAGCATCACAAAAAGTTTCTGTTTTTTTTCTGCTTACACAATTAATATGACATACTTACGCTTTCTTCTTACTGCAATGACATTTTTGTGCCACTACAGGATTCTGAGAACACAAAGCCAAACTGAAGTCCCAAAGATTTAAATAGCAGAAGCAGCACTACAAAGAACACTAAATGTTGAGTGTCATTGGTAAAGTCCCCAACACTGGCCAGTAAATCAGTGGTAGTGCAGGGTGCCCTCTTCCACATCCTTACAAAGCTTGACTTCAAATAACTACTATGCACCTCCCATCTCAAAATGGCATCAAACTGTGATGATGTATTTCAAGGAACACATCCAATATTCACAAGTGACTGAATATTTGGATCAAACTAAAGCAGGAAATGTGCAGGAAGAAAGTGGCCAAGAAGTGCTGGGAATAAGAAGTAAACTCAGTAGGACTGCAAAGTACAGATGGGTAAACGCGCTGAGACACTGAGAAGAAAGAGGAAATGTCGTAACTGCAGGGCAACAGAAGCAGAGAAGGCTAAACACCAAGATGAAAAGGAAGAGGCAAACAGAAACAGACAAAGCATTTTTTCACAAATTACAGGCCAGAGGAACCACTTCCTAAAATGCCATCCTAAAAAGGCATCAACAGGGGAAAGGGGCATGTAGTCCACAAACTGGACACTTTGTAATCAAACCATATTTATCCTCCAACTTCCTTCTTTCGTCCATTTCAATCCTACCTGCTTTTTGGTCAGATTCCTACAATCCAACAGGCCCACACTCTTGCTACTCTTAAAGCTCAGTGACTCTACCAAAATGCACATCACTGATTTTCAGCGCTGATTCCATGTCACCTCTCCAGACGCTGGATGTGCACTGTATTGTCTTCTGAGTACCTAAGTTGTGTTGTAAGCCTCTGATTGCTCTGCATTTGCACACAACACAGGACATGAAAACTATGAAGCACTCCAAATCTGTCAGGTGTGGGTAGCTATATCCTGGACAGATGTCTCTTCCAAGTCATACTACCAGTGACCCAAAAGAGCAGTCCCACCAATGGACATACACTTGCAACGGTTTTATAGCTGAACTAATTCCTGATAGCCTAAGAATTGGGCACTGAAGACTTCCAATAAATTCAAAATACACTACTTCTCATCTCTCCTTGTCCTTTGATTTACTTGTTTAAGAATAAAAATGCTGTTGTTTCTAAGGAACTTAGGTACTTAACTTACATAAATACCTGCAAAAAATAAAGTCTGTGAGATAGTGTACATCTCTAAGGACCTAGATAGGGTATTTTGAAATACCTAATTCTTAGCTTCACTGAAAAATCACTCAGGTTTACAATATTTTTCAAAGCATTGGATATAATTTACCTTACAAGTTTTACTTTCAAAGGGATTTAGTTCTCTAGGTCATGTAAGTACTTCAGAAAGTGGTTTGGGTTTTTCTTTTACTCTGCTCCTGTATTTTTCACACCGACTACTTTAGGTACTCAGCTTCAGTACGACTTAGAGTGTACACATTCTTGCTAATCAACAGACACAGACAGCTCCTTCCAAATGGTGAGTCACAGCATCTAAGTTAGATGCCTGAAGTCAGTACGAATACTTATCTGTGTATTATGTCTACATTCAGACAAGCAATTTTGTCAAGCCTGGCCTTCCAGTGTATGGTAAGGTAAGGACATATCACAATTTTTCTTTCATTAATTGTTTGGAGACAGACAAAACAAGTAAGATTTTTTCCATGCATGACACTTCTGAATGTCAAGGCAGAAAGGGGCTGAGATATCAGATGGAAAACACCTGTGCAACTCAACCTAACCGCAAGAGGTACAGGTACTTGGCAACCTCCATGTAAATAGCAGTATCATAATAGCAATTTATCTTCTACTCCACATCGAACAAAAGAAATACAAATGACAAATTACCTGAGCACCATAGACTCGTTGCATTGCCTGAAGCAACTGGTTTGTATATTCAGTAAGGGTTCCTGCATCTTCTTCAAATACACTGAGCAAAGACCGAGTCTTCAACAAAAGAAAGAAAGCAAATGGTTTTAGTCCTGAGTGAAAATATTAAAAAGAATCATAAACAAATGTACATAGATGGTAGCAAAAAATACAAATCAAACAGAAAGTCTTTAAAACTTTGCATAATTCTGTTCATTCAGAATCTCAAAACACATAGAAATTATTCCTTCTATTATGGATAGATAAACTGAAGCATAAGGAAGCAAAGTGATAAAACGCTCCGGCCAAATCCTGACTCCCAGTTTGTTGCTCCAGTTAATAGCCATTCCTTCCAACAAAATTAGGAATGTAAAAAGTCCTAAATATCTACCTGCTGACTATAGAAATACAAACCACTTTAAGGACTCAGGGTCAAACACCACTGCTTGCTCACTTTACTTCTCTAATGTCAGAGTGCATTAAAAGCACCCCTTTCCATGAGATAATTTACACAGTATTATTCACTCTCAACTGTCTTGAGCAACTCTTAAAGGGACACTGCCAAACCTAGCTGATGTAATTGGCCCAAACAACTGCATGTTCATCTAAACAACAGGTGCAGAAGCATACACCCATTCAGTGATACCCCACACTTTCTCCATTCTGCTAGCTCAACCTTGTCAGCAAACAGCAGGGAAAAAGAGCATAATGACTTGTGTTATCTTCAAGACATGAATTCCCTTCATTTTTTTGGTGGAATCATCAGGAACAAAGAATTATGTTGGTGACACAGCTCCTGAGATAGGAAACAAATCAGAATAATGACAAGCTCCAGAATCTGCTCGATCATTACAATAATGAAAGGGCGAAGGCTGTCTCTTTAACAAAGTCATAATCCATCCTTAGTCTTAACTTCAGTTAATCCGATCTATTTGATGCTAACTAGCGATGTCTTTCCAGCTGTACAGCTAACTTGTACGACATTAATCAGTTTCATCTGCTTATGTGAGGGGCACACAAAATCCAGTACTTTCATAATCACATTAGTCCTGTCACAGAGCAAGTGCTTTATCTATCCTACTATTACAGGAATCTCTAATGTACTTGTAGCATCCAAGTTCAAATCTGGGAAATTTATTTCCAAGATTTAAGATAGTTTAAAATAGCAGGGGAACTTTAACAGAAGGCATATGTACTTCCCCAAGCCATTTATTCTTCCCTGCAAAACTCTGCCCAGACTTTATATTTGTCCTGAAAAATTTAAGCATTCTTCAAAAATCCTGGCCTATGATTAACTATCATTTTGTCTCTGCCAAGAAGGATCTAAGCTAAGAGATGAGTGTTGCTCAGCAGTTAAAGTCATGACTTGGGAGTCAGCCTTTGGGTTCTGTTCTAGACGCTGCACGTGAGTACTTCCATACTTTGCGCAAGTCTAAAGCTCTCAACATTTCAGTGCTAACATGTCAAGCTGCTACAATACTTCCTACCTTAGAAACACTGGCAGTCAGTGCATTTGGGAGACTAGTCTGAGATCTTAGCATGCAAGGAGATATGTAATATGAAGTACTGTCTTCAAATGAAGAGAATGTAAAGAATGAAGAATGGACAGAAGGCCAAGTCAATGAAATAGATACTAAGAACCCAAATTTACAAGGGACCTTTGTGCAGAACACACGGACAGTAGCATGATTTTGAGATGGTGGATGTCTAAATATGGATTAAGGTAGAAGAGCTCTGGGAAATAATTTCTGAAAGTCCTGGCCTCAGTTATTAGCACATTGATCAAAAATAATAAAAACAATTAATGATTCAAGTAGTTTGGAAGTTATTCTTGGAAACTTTTCCATTTAAGAACACTATTTTAAACTACTGCAAGAAAATACCAGCACATGTATATTTCAGTTGTTGCTGTTGCGACAAATTCTGGAATAGCAGCTAATGCTGCTGCAATAAACCAGTAGTCAAAATGTAAGGCTAACATTTAGGAGGCCTCATTAATAGCATCATCATCTCAGCTTCTTGCAGCATAGGAAAAATTTTCTGCTGTCACGGAAGTACTTCTCTTGGTTTTAGCATGACTGCTTACATAAATTTCTCTCCTATTTTGTGGCCAAACACTTCAAAATAAAGGCATTTCTTACGGCCTTTTTCAGACAGTGTTTGGAGATAAATCAAGACAAAAGTACTATGTTGTTAGGGAGAGAGAAATCAAGTTTCAGAGAGCTGATGAAGAAATAACTTTGGCCTAAATCTCTTCTGTTTTGCATGTAATTCACATACTTCACATTGTTTACACAAAGTGAGGTTATACCCTTGTTTTACCACCCCTTTGCAATCCTGTAAGTGACTGTACAGAGCAGAGGAGAATCAGGTCACTTCACATAGAAGTAATCCCACAAGCTGCTATGCTGTAATTTCTGTGGGACAGAGACTTCCTTTCTGCTTTCATTTCATAGCACCCAGCCCACAGAGGGGCCCTTTGCCTTGTGAATGCAAAGCTCTCCCCAATAAAAAAGTCATACAAATATAAAAGACCAAGGAAAATACTACCCTATAAAAAAAAATAGATTTTAGCAACACTAGGCCAGTATAAAAATTAAACAACACCCCACACTTCCAAAGTTGTAGGACTTAAACAAAAAGTAATGACCAAATGAAATCAAAACATCCTTCAAATATTTGGGTTTATGCACAGCCTGGTATTTTCAGCAATTGCAAAGGAGATGTTAACAACTTTCATTTCAGGTCAGAAGAAAGATGAAGACCTCCAGGTTCAATTCAGTGCATTGTTCAGCTGCTGTCAGCCAGTGTTACATTTTTAATCACTGAAGGGAGTGTTGACTGAAGAGGTGCAGGAGTTCACTTATTCTGTGTGTCAAGTTCTTCAGCTCCAGAATGCAGTGGAGAGGAGAGGTTATTAACTAAAAAAGTTAATAACTGCTCTTAATAATGTTATCTAGCACATTTTGGTAAGCTGGAACACAGAGCAATTCAGGCTGGCAGGGAACTCTGCAGGTCACCTTGTCCAAACCCCTGCTCAAAGCAGGGCTGTCTGACATTACATCAGGTTACTCACACTTTTTCTTTTTGAAAATCTCCAAGGACGATTCCACATACACAATAGCAAACATATGATGAAAACCATTCTTACAAGGATGGGATTTCACAGAATCATAGAAAATCAGGATAAGAAGAGGTGATCAAGATGAGCCCCAAGACTCATTAAGTCCTGACAGGTGCATGTCCAATGTTTCCTTCAAAATGACTCATGACAGACTTCATAACAACTTTCAGCAATCTGCTGTGCAGTTTACCTGTTCGTTCCTCCTCTTCATCCATCATCAAATGAGTTAGGATTACTATGCATGGCTACTTCAGAGCTACTACCCTGTCCTCCCTTCTTCCTTCCCTGTATCGCCCATTACTTTTGTATTTCTGTCCGCACTACGGTTTGTCTTCAAGTGTGCCTTTCCCATCCTTCTGTGCAATTTCCACTCTTGCCTTTTCCCCTTCCTTCTCTATTCCACCCCAACTTCCCTCCTTCCACACTCCTTTCTCAGCTCTTGAGGCCTCATACCTCACTGCCCCCTCAAAACGTCCTGATGCCAGGTTCTTCACTGCAGCTATGCGGCATCCTCTGTCCTCTTCTGGGGTCTCTGCAGCTGTGTCAGGTCATCATTCAAAGTGATGGGGAATGGGACACAACACTGGGCTGGGCGCAGGTGAGAAAGGTCCTCCCTGCCTGCAGCGGGGAAGGGAAGGCTGGCAACCGCCTGTCCTCGTTTCTCAGGCTCCTTCAGGCGGTCATCTTTGATGGGATCCACCTCATCTATCCTCATGGGAAGCCCCTGTATCTGAACTACCTCCCTTGGGAGCGAGGAGGAGTACACGCGCTGGCGGTGGCATTCCTTCAGCCCACGTTTGTCACCAAGGCCAGGTGACTCACAGAACAGATGCCTCCCTTTCCCTCAGGGACTTCTGAGGAAGCCAGGGCTGCGAGCCATGCCCACCTATCCTTCCCCAGCACACCTCACCTCTTCAAGGCAACTCTTACAGCTACCCAAGACAAGGGCGCATGAGGAAAAAGCCACAGGAGGAGTTTCTCTAAGAGAGGTGAGGCAAAGCGTGCTGTGCCCCGACCTCCTCACGCCATGCCCCTGCGCTGGAGTGCAGCCCTCTTCCCCGGAGGCCCCCAGCAGCAGACACAGCTTGTATTTCCCTGGGAGATGCTCAGTAGGAGAGGAAAGCCCTCCCCCGACGCCACACGGGTGCTGTTTACCTGCTCCACAGCATCCCGACAGGCGAAATCACCCTGACCCACTTCTCAGCCCGCCCTGCTGCCCCGCCGCCTTGCCCCGCTGCACCGCCTGTTGACACCCCTCTCCCCGCTCCCCGACCCTCCCGCGGTGTCACCCCTCGGATGCCCCGGCCGGCCCCAGCGGGCTGCGCCCCCCGCCCGGCCTCGCCCCTAGCAGCGGGCCGCTACCTGCGGGCTGTCCTGCAAAGCCTCCTCCAGGAGGAGTTTGTCGACGGCGGGCATGTTGTCGCTGCGGCGCGGCCGGGCGCGGCGAGCTGGCTGCGCGGCGGACGCCCTCTGGCACGCCCCGGCGGCGGGGCTCGGCGCCGTCCCTCCTCCGCGGGCAGCGGGGCTCGGCGGCGGGGTGGGGACAGCTCACTCCTCCCAGTTCCCGTCCGCCGGAGGAAGCGAGTCACCGGGAAGGCCAGCAGCGGGAGGGAGCGTGGCGGGCGGGGGAGGCTTCCTGCCGCCATTAGTGCCTCGGGCCTGGCCGGCTTCGCGGCGGCCTCACCATGGGGATGTAGGTCCCTTGCGGAGGCTGCACCAGCCGCTCCTTCTCAAGGGCTGGAACGACCTGCAGCAACCGCGCTCTTGCCTCCGCCCACGGGACAGCAGACTGATGGGAAGCGGGGTGCAGCGGGAGCTGTGGGATCCCCCCGCAGCTGAGGGAGATCTCCCCGGGTGTGGGGGTGTGGTGGAAATGAGGGGAAGATCACATCTTTCAGCCTAGGCTTGTGGGCGGCCTTCATTTGTGGCATCCGCATTCATTCTTTACTGACAACTCCGCAATGGGAACTGCGGGGCCGTAGAATGCCCCAGGCAGGTCAGTCCCCACTCAGCCATATCCCTACACTTGGGGGGCTAGGAGGGATGCGTTCTGAGTTACTGGTACTTCATGTACAAAGCCATGTTTTTATTACCGTCTCACTGGTGTCTTAATTGTGTCAGATAGCTTCAGCGTTTGGACATTAGTTCAGAGGCTTAGTTGGACGAAGTAATGTTTTCAAAGTAAGTGAGGCAGGAGTACTTCAGTATGTTCACGTCTTGGAAGGGTGGCCGCTGCTTTTGGATGCCTCAGTTTTCTCTAAAAGTCCGGATTTACTAATCTGCAGATCAGTTGCTCTGTGCTTGTTGGCTGTAGCTTTTGTTGTTCCAGTATGGCTAAAATGGAGATACTCAAAACTAGAATCCCATTTAAGAAAGAAAAACATTTCTGAAAAGTTTAGGAAGAATCCTGATAACTAAACAGAACAGGCAGAGAACAATATTAGGTGTAAAATGGTAAGGTGTTCCTGCCTTCAAAGAGATTTCAGTCTTCAGATACCTCAAGTTGCTGCCCTCTTTTAAAAGAAGAAAAGGTTTACAGCTTGGGTTGTAAAAGAACCCCAAACATTAACATTGGTCTGCTTTGCCATTATGGTAGGTGCCCGCTTTGTGCATCTAAATCCCAGTGGATTTTTCCACTTCTGATATTCTTCAGCATTAGTGAACATTCTGTATGGCAAGAAAGGTGATTGCTAATACAGATTTTATTTTTTTTTTTCTCTTTGGGAGGCCTTAGGAAAGTTTTTCAGATCAGCTGGATGATTATTTGCTTTAATTATGTGTAAAAAATGACCGCTGAACCCTGTAATTTGGGCTAAGATATTTCTGTGTGTCTGACATTGATTGGTATTGCTTCTGAAGCTCGTGAGAGGACCTTTAACCCAATGTGCCAAGCCTGCCTTGATATGATTCTGCTCCAGTGGTCCCAAAGCTGGACTCCCTGTTCCAGGCCCTTGAGTACGAACAGAGTTCTCACGTTCACTCCACTTTTCCTGCCTGAATAAAGACACTGAACCATAATAAAAATCACCAGCTAATACCAAAAATACCAAGTATGACAGTATATATTTATATAATGAGAAAACAAAAATAAATACGGCTTTTTCATAATAATGTTGTTTCAAAGAATTTTGGAGTGGTGGAAAGAGGTCAAGGATTTTTTTTTCCTACAAAATATGAAATAAGGCACTAGTTGGGCAATAGACTCCAGAATCCGTGACCGTTTCTGAGGCAGTTTTGTCAGTCTGTGTGAAAGTCTTATTTTTCTTTCTTCAGAGATTTTGAAAACATTATTTGAAATTCACTGTGGAAGAGAAGACCACACTTTGCCAGATTTCTGCTATCTGTTAAAGTAGCTTCAGGGCATTTTTGAATACTTCCCAAATACTTCTGTTCCAAGTCTACCCTTGTCTTTTCCCCCTCTAGTCCTGAAATAGTTCAGCAACAGCTCTTCCCCATTGGGTTGAAGTATTTCCTTCACCAAGAAAACATTGGTGGTTTGTGTTTTTATTTCACATTGTCATCCTTCCCAAGCGCTACAGCATTTAAGGTCTTATCTTGCTGACTTTTGATGACTTTGTTTAGTCTAAGGTTCAAGTGTGGAAGCCTGTTGTCATTCCAACTTGAGGATGGCTGTTTCCAGAACAGGTTCTACCAGTTCTACTTAAATAAAACAAAAAGCACTTCAGTAACTACCGAAGGGTGACACTGTCATTCTTTTATGTGTCATTTTTACAGAGCTATAAACTTGGTGGATTGTTTATTTGCAGTGGTCGAACATTTTTATTGAACTTTCCAAATACAACCCAAGTGGGTTTGAATGTAAAAAAAAAAAAATATTGCCTATTAGTATTTGAAATTACCTTTTCCTTGGATTATTGATAATTGCAGTTAATTTCCCGGTAACCTAGTTCTATTAGGTCTCAAGAATTATTCTTCTGTCTTGGTAACTCCAAATAGTATTTCTAAAATAATTAAAATCACAGAATCACGGAATGGTTTGGGTTGGAAGGGACCTTAAAGATCATCCAGTTCCAACCCCCTGCCATGGACAGGGACACCTTCCATTAGACCAGGTTGCTCCAAGCACCGTCCAGCCTGACTTTGAACACTGACAGATACGGGGCAGCCACAGCTTCTCTGGGCAACCTCTGCCAGTGTCTTCAGCTCCTGTCTTCTAAATCCAGGTATTGAATGCAATACTCTGTTACTACAAAAAGCCTTGCTAGTGAAAAACATTTTCATAGCTATTCTTCAAAGTCAAATCTAATGGGAACATTGTACATATGGAAAGAGAATGAGGGAACAGCAGGCACGGTTATCTAGAATCAGTCACCTGAATGTTCAAAACCCTTGTCATAGCAGTATGAACTGAGCTGAAGAATACTTCCAGTAAGCAGGCCAATTAATTTTTATGTGTGTTCTGTAACCTACAGATGATTATGTTAACATAAATGCCACTTAGAATGTGAAAATGTAAGGTAAAACCCCTGGAATGGCCAAAATGAAATTGATACATACTGCTTATAAAATTAATAAGAATTAATAGTGTCAAACAAAATTAATACATAATTGAGTGTTGAGTATGAGGTAATTCATTTTGTGAACTAATTGTACTGTTTCTAAGAAAATATGGTGCTTCCTTCCATCAAAAGCCTGAAGGTAGCCCAGAAATCTCATAGTGGAGAATGAACAATTTTAAAGGAAAGAAGAAGAAAGTTTGGATTGATCTGTAAACTCAAGATTTGTCTGTTGCATGAATCTCTTGGCAAAATGATGTAAAATCTTCCAGTACAACTGTAGTTTTGCAGAAATTGGTGCATCTTCAAACTTGAATTTGGGGTTTTATGTGCGACAGTCTTGTTCCTGTTCAAGGCTGGTCAGGAATATCCCTTGGTAACCAGCTGGTTGAGTATGGTCCTCCCCAGACTGCCTTTGCTTATGTGACAGAAGGGACCACAGCATGAAATAGCAGCTGGGGACTGTGCCTGCTGCAGGATGGGAGGTACTCAATGCCATTCTTCCAGGTTTGCCCAAGTGCTTTGTCACCCAACTGCCCAGCACTAGCTTGGGGCTGGAAGCAGCACTGCTGAATCTGGATGGTGCTGGGCGTGAGTGAATAAGCCCTGCCAGCTTTAATTGGCTTGTTTGGAAACAAGGCAGCTGTTGTGCATCCTTAGCATAATTCATTTCCAAATTTGATAATCCACCCAGTATTAATGGAGAGCTGACTGTAATTATTTTTTCTGGTTAGACTAGTTACAGAGTAAGTCATATTGCATTGTGTTTGCTTTCTCATATGTTCCATTATAACTTTAAAGAACATATTGCATTATACTTCCTTTTTGGCTTCATACCTTATACTTTACAAGAAATTTCTGAGCAGTGGTGTGCTAGTCACATGTTTGCTAAGTCAGCTGAGTCTGTTTATGCATTTAACACAGTGTCTAATATTCTTCTTTGTGCTCAGTAACAAAGAAACCCTTGAACTGCAGATGACTTTTAGAGGTATAATAATCTACCCTAAGTTATGTGGCCATCCTGCATAAATGTAGAGGGTGTATTAAATGATAGTAGCAATAAATTGAGTCAAATGAATTATTTACAAGTGAAAGATTTGAAAAAGGCTCTTGCTAATCTCAGCACCAGAATCATCCCAAAACAATTTTTTAATAGTATCTGAATGACTTACTGGCTAAATTAATAACAGTGCATCTAACGTACAGGAGAAGTCTCGGACACAAAAAGGAGTATCTTGTGATTTTGGGTATAACCCACAAGCTAATACTAGGCTGAAATAAAATTCCACTGAAATTATTAATTGCCCTGTAACCAAGATATCATGCTCTTTGTTTTAATGTAAAACACATGGCTTTGTTTATTTCCATTAAACACATTAGTAATATGCCAAAATGGATATGCACAGATATATTGTCTAGTGGGATGGATTGAATTAAAACCTCTTTGAAGGTGAAGAGTGTAACTGCTGTCTTTAATTTCAAGTAATTTAAGGACAATTAAGTTCCCTCATGTAACCAAGTAGAGCAGCAGCTTCCATCCAAATCCAGAATAAGAATCTGGTTTCAAAAGCTGGAGTTTCTGTTGACAGTACTGCTGGAGATATTGCCAGCACTTCCCCCAAGCCTGCCTCTGCCCTGTGTGTGGCCTTCAGTGGTGTTGGCATGACTCTTTGTTTGGGAGCCTGCCTGGTGAAGGGCATCTGATTTAACAGTTTGTATTTGCTTTTCAAGGAACAGGAGCTAGTATTATTACCTTTTGTCCAATGTTTTTGCAGTGCTTGTGCAAATATGAATATACAGGCTCCTTTCTCCTTTTAGCTGTGCTTCTTGAAATGTATGTTGCTCTCTAACCTAGCAGACACTTCTGTTTCAGGTGATGATCCGGTAGAGTTCAGGGATATCTGAAGTATATTGAAAAATCTTACTGTGAAATACAACAAGTGACAGAAACAAGTGGTTTGTCAAAGAAATGCGTATGTGGTATGATTCTGTAGATTGAAATGAGACATCTAATGCCTGGCATATAATTGTTTTATGAAATGCTGATAAGTAACCTGTTCTGTACAAAGGTTACCAAAGGTCAGAATAACATATTGCAAGTGCAGGTTGGCTCTGCAGGTGGACTCTCATTTTAGTGTCAGAGGGAACACTGACTCAGAGCCCTTCTTTCATAGGCTTTAAAATACATTAGTACAAATATCAGAAGCAAATGCACTTAATGTCACTTTGTCTAAAGCCAGCTTTTAGCATAATTTTTATGTTATGAGATCACCTGAACCAACCTGCACTCTTGTGTTTCCTTCTGAACAACAGAATTGAAAAGTTCATGTTGTCTTAACTCTGATCACTGCCTTTGATTCACCTTCCGTTGGCATCTTTCTGTGCCTGCTTAGGCCAAAAAAAAGCTGAACGATAAATTTTTAACATTTATGTATAGCAGAACATATCCTAAGACCTGTTAGAAGTCCACAAAAGTCTGCTAGCACTATTAATATCCCTTTTTGCCTTCCTGCTTGCTGTTTGGGGTCTTTTTGTTCTGTTTCCATAGTCTAGCACAAGCGATTCCTTGTTCATAATGGAGGCTGTGTAGTCTACAGAGGCCCAAAACATCTCTCTTGGTTGCTTCTCCGTTGGGCGGAGCCTGCCTGTATTGGCGAAGGCAAAGGCAGAGCAGGACATTGTGGTGCAACAGGGTGTGTTTTTGTATTTTTTTAGAGAAACAGCAGAAAAACCAGAAGATGTTAGAGAAAGTAATAAGGAAACTCTAGGCAGCACCCAAATGGGTACTGATACTGCAATCTGTTTCCTGGAGGAGAGTGACTCCTCCAGGCTGGCTGCCAAGGCAGTGTCATGAACACACGGACACAAGCAAGTGCTGATGTACCAGGAAAATACTCTGCTGCACTGCTGTCTGGGCAGAAGGTTTGGACACCCCCAGTCAAGCTCAGCAAGAACCATCTTACCAAGCTCTGTGTTCCTCCACAGTGCTGGGACTCTTCCAGCTTTGCAAGATCAGACATTTCCAATTTTTCTTTCCATAGTGGCCACTTTAAAGTTCTGCTGTCTAGAGAAAGCCAAATACTGGAAATCCTTTCCTGTCATATGACCGGACCTACTGTTGCAAATGCAGGGCTTGCCAGAAAGCCAGATTTGTGCAGTGTGTGCATTGAGACGCTCCATCCAGCATTGTTGCTGGTGGCAGGATCATCACCCTGGCACACTGGTAGCTTGCTTTCATGGGAGCCAGCGAGGACTACAAGGGAAGGAGAGTTAAATGATTATAGTAGAGGTTGCAATCCATGTTTTGTTGTTACCTTTCATAGCGTTGTAGCTCTTTGAGTGTCTTTTCAGAGATGTGCTGGTCTTGGAACATGAGGACAAGCCCTGCCCCTAGGAAGGCTGGTAGCAGGGCCAGGCTGCTGCTGTTAGCAAAATAATTCTTCCAGCTGGCAAAGCTCTCTCAGTATTTTCCTAGGGTAAAGGCTACTGTGAGCAAGGTACAAGCAGGATGAATTATCTCACCAAGCTGTGCGCAGCTTGCTGGCTCTAAACTGCCCACCATATGTGACTGTTCTAACACCTCACATCAACTCCTGCAGAATTTGTCATGCAGCAGAGAAGCTGCCCTGCCCTTTTGCTTTCCACTGTGTGCTTTGTGATAACAGGTAGATGTTTTGTAACCTCTGTAATGATGCCGTATGTTACCTGTGCATTTGACTGACTGGCTCCAGTCATTCAAACATAGAAACTTGCATTTAGTCTGTCAAATTCCTGGAGATTAATCAGGCATGTAAAAGTTGGCTGGATCAGAAAATAGTTTTCTAGTTCTTTCAAATTCATTTATGGTAACACATTGCTTTTCATTGTTTTTCTTTCTCTTTTTAAAAACAGAACATTTAGTTCCAGGGTCACATACAGTCATTATCTTTAAATACTCTGTACACATGAATACTGACAAGATCCTAAGTCAGCAAGCATCTCTCTTTGCGAAAACCATGGAGCATGCAGACAACATGTGCAGCAGACAGAGTCGATAGGACCTAATAGCAGACGCGAGTTTTTCTTAGGGGGAATCAGTGGTTCCTAATTCGTTTTTCACCTTCTCAAATCAAACCTGCATGAAATAGCAATAAGAAAAAAGCCCCAAGCAAAGAGCAATGCATTTCCGTGACTGAGAGAGCATGAATAATAATGCAACAGAAAATGTTCTCGTCAGCATTTGAACTTAATTGCTTTGAAAGAAATCTATAACAAAAGAAAAGTCTTCAGTTTTTCAGCCCTTTCCTGAACAGAACTGCTTGTGCATACAGTACTTTGGAGGTTTTGTTACATTTGATTTACACTGCATTCTAGCGTAGCATTGCCAAATGGAGCAATGATCAGTACTTTGAAAACTGAATCAAGAATGGTTTGGTTTCAAATAAGTGCTTTGGTTATTAGATTTGAGTCCAGATCTCTTCTTGTTTACATTGGTTTACATTTGGATTGGTGCTGCCAGCATGTGTTGTTTCACTTTGGTGCTACCTTCTAGGGCAGGTTTGCTGTCAGGGGCTACCAGGGCTGTCAGCTCCCCATCAGCACTTCCTTGAGTGACATGTGCTTCTTGTTATGTGACAAGAGAGATTTTGGTTTAGCTGGAAAAGGACTTGTCCTTCTCATTGTGGCGGAAAGAGCAAATGCAAATCCTCAAAACCTAAATGTAAATGCTCACTATAATCAGAAATCAAAGCAGTAAATCTCCACAACACTTACTTTAAACTAAATTCATAATTTTTACACAATCCCATGCATATTCAGAGCCCCAAGTCATGATTTTTGGGCACATTTATAGGTGCAAATACTAGTAAACAAAATGGTAGTGTTTTGGGAGTGGCTCCAGGGCTATATTGAGGAACAGCTGGTCTTGGGTTTTGGTGTGTTGCCTGCATTATATTGTTAAACCTGGAATGAATGAAACTAGATAAAGTGTTTAATGCAGCAGTTCCCAAACTCTGCCTGTTTCTGTGTCTCTCTTCCCTCATTGCCTTTATTTGTGGATCCAGAAGCTGGCTCCATGTTAGAACAAGGGTGAATGGGTTAATTGTTATTCATATAAGTGAGATGAGATTGTCATTTTATTTAGGTTCTAAAAGGATGCCTCCTATAAGAACATTGTGTAACTACACCTACTGATCACTTACAATTTGGTTTATTTGATGTGTACAGATGTGCTGCTCTTACAAATATTTCAAGTTATGTATACAAAAGCCTTCTCCAAGGGCTTAAAAATTACTGATATTTTATCCGTCAAAAATCACATTCTGATTAAAATTCAGTGTTAAAAACATACTTTTGCTCTTTGTCAGTCAATGCAAAATAATATAATTGTCACACGTGGGTGTCTTTTTTGAATAAGCTAACACACTCTACTTCCATATTGCTAACTGTATGAACCACTGCTGCTTACTGTATGCCTAATGTGACAGAAGTTCCAGTTAATCAAAATTATTAGCATCCTCTGGTATTAAATGCAGATTTAGACAAAGAGGTGCTGTTTTGATGGACATAGAGTTTTTCTCTTTTTTTTAACCTGGCTGGTGTTTGCTGAAGCAGAATTCCATATTTTCCATAAAATGGCATATACAAGTTACGAAAGTCCTACCCAGTGTGAATTACATATATCCTCTCTAAATACTGGCAAATTTTAGCCGAAGTTTTCAAAAGATAACGTGTTAATTAGGTAGACGTGTATAAATATGTGGATTTGATAAAGACATTTTTCATCATGAGGATGTATGCTCTGTTTCTACATCTGCAGGCACACTGCATACAAAGATGAGGCAGTGACTGTACTATTTGGCTTCATTACCAATATAAGGCAAAAGCAATTACTGTGTGTGGAAAACTGTAATGAAAATCTATATCAACAGCAGAGGATGAATTTACATTTGAAAAAAGTGTATGAAAATGAAAAGAATAAAGCAGGGATACCATCTTCCCACGATACTGAGCAAATAAAAGCTTTGTGTGCTGAAGGGCCTCTCTTGGAATAGAAGTGTGGGACTTCTTATAACAGGCCAGTATAATATGTAAAGAAGCATCCCCTGAGACTTTTTCCTTTTATCATATACAGTTTTGAGGCAAGGAGAATTCTCTCTCAGGGATCTAGATCAGGTTGTCTTACAATGAGTACTTGTTTGCTTACTACTTGACTACTAGTTTAGGTTTATCAGATGCTGTGAGTGTGTGTTAAGTACATATCAGTTGAGTTAAGCATATGCCTGAAGTGAAGCACATGGGGTTTTTTTCCTAAGGGGATGCCCTGCTGAACTGGCATCTCAGTGACATCTCAGTATAAAGATCGTTTCTCCAGCATTTTGCCATTTATTTTCTCTTTTCATTTTCGTGATCCCTTCTTTGTTTGTGCAAGATGGTTTAGCAGCATCTTGCAAATTAATTTATGTAGTGAGAGACAGGGGAAAGAGATTACTCTGTCTGCATAGCATATTAAAAGAAGAGAGTAAGACGCTTTTCTGCTCCAGAATAGAGCTTCGAGAGACTGTTATCAGCAATAGTAATAAAATGAAGGTTGAGTGACCTTAGAGATAGGAAGAGCTGTTACATCTCTCCTGTATTTTTATAAGACCTCTAATAGAAGGATCTAATGCAGCATATATATAATCAACATTTCAGGCACAGGAAGGATTCCAAACTGTTTCTGAATATACAATGTAAGCATCTGCCCATTTGTTATTTTCAAGGGCACCTGCCTTGGATTGTAGCACCAAATGCACCAACACTGAGCTAAACAACTTTTTCAAATGAAGGGAGGGGAATTAAGGAAGTGTGGCCACGAATTTGCAATGTTATTAATTAAAAGCACTGAGATCCTCTATTTGTATGTGGAAAGGGAAAAGACAGGGTAGTTACCTAACTGATTCTGCAGAAATAAGACGTGGAAGGTCAGAATTTGCATACAGGTACAGATTTCCAGGATGGTTTTCCTTGTTTCTCTCTGTCTTTCACAGGGAAGATTCTGATGTCTCAGATGTAACAGTTTCTTGAAAGCTGATAATTTGCATTCCCAGGCCTGATCATGGTGCAGATGTTTGAACTGTATTTCACTGCCACTGAATGCAGCTGTTTAAGGAGACTTACAAAATATTCCTTCGAAATCAGCCCTGAGGTTGATACAGTGATCCTCACTCAGACAGGGATCCCTGAGCTCAGAGAATGCTTGGTTAAATGACCCAAAACTGAATCATCCTTATACCTCTGAAAGAAAAATCTGGCAGGCAGTGGGCAGTAGCTGAGCTCAGGATCAGATTCTTCAAAAGCTCTGGGCAGATCTGCATGCTAAAATCTAGGCTTTTTAGGAACAGACATGACACTGATGTGAACATACTGGTATTGAATTATCACCTATTTCTTCCCCATGAAATCGCCTTTAAAAGTTTTACTCCTGAACTCTGTTTCTGCCTTGTGAATCAGCTACAAATCATATGCCCTGGACTGTTAACTTGTAAAAACAAAGGGGATTTCACGACTATGCTCAATAAACATGTTCAGAAAGAATTATTACACAATTAATTACTTTTTATCCTGACAGAGATTGGGGGGATTTTTTGTAAAGCTGACATATCCACTAACAGATTATTCACCTTTCTTTGGCACCTACTGGCCCTCTACTTAGCGATCTACCTCACTTGTGTTTCTCCCTGGCTAACCAGTGGATTCCTTGTTCATTTCTCTCCAGGTGTTTTAGGAGATGCTACAATTTCACGAGTGTCATTGATTTTGTCTCATTCCATGTTTTCTTTGGCCCAATAATGGAATTTTATTTGTGACTTCCAAGACAGCAGGAACAGATAGACCCATGAAAATCTTCTTGCCCTAGGAAGAAAAAAACCCTTGCTCTTGGCAAATACTCTTTTTTTCTTTAAACTGAGGAGTTTGAATGATATTTTTTTCAGTCAGCTTCCATGGACTATTATAAACCAAAACATTCTACTGGATTTTGTTTTTAAATAGAAGGAGTCATCAGTTTGATTTAAGGGAAACCCACAAGTCAAATCACTGCAAGGAGGAGGAGAAATTGTTTTTCCTCTTAAGTTCTTGCAGTTTGATTCTTTTCTTCAATGTGTTGATGTGATAATGTTGCATGGATGATTCAAGGCTTGCTGGTAGCTGGCCCGTCTGTGGGCTTCTCACTACAGCGGTGGGCTCAATGTGAGACGAGAACAGCTCGGGGCTCAGAGGACTGTGGGGCTGGTGCTGAAAAGCTCCCATGGCAAGTGTGAGGCCCCCAGGCAGCCAGGAAAAAGAAGAGAGTGGGATGGTGTGGAAAGATTTTTATTGTTCACATTTTCTCAGTGCTAACACACACTGCATGGATTACAGTAAGTCTGCGATGGGTAAAGAAGTTTGGCTCCCTCCTTACAGAGTCACTGCACAGCTGCTTTTATAAGCTTGGTATTACTAGCAGAATTTAGTCTGTAGAATAGGGTTTTTAAGTCCTTTCACATCAAATCCCTTTCAAAGTATTTTAACTACCTGTTGGTACAGCTGCCAGGAAATGACAGCTTACCATCACTGATCCTAACCAAAGATTAAGATAGGGGATGAGGGGGATGTGGCATATTGATTCTTTGATTCTATGGTGTTTATTCTACTGTGAAAAAAAAATCATAAATGACATGAAGTGGGTGATTGATTCTTTACTCTTTATCCTGATACAAGGAACAAACTATCGACAGCTGGGAGTTGGCAGGAGCCAGGCTCAAAGTAAACAAAAGGAGGTTCTTCAAATCACATGTGGCTGAGAAGTAGAACACAGGAATGTTTGGGTCCAGGGTCTTATGTGGGTTCAAGGGTGGGTGGGGCAGGCTCATAGAGAGAAATGTCTTAAGGGTTACCAAATATATAGCAACCATGTCTGTTTTGAGCAGACTGTGATCTGCGAAGGCTGGAAGATGGGAGAGTTTTGGGGGAGGCATCCCACATGGGTGTCCTGTGTTCTTTCAGAGCTGTCAGAGACAGGATCCTGAGCAAGCTGGATCTTTGCTTTGACCTGATACAGCTTTTTTTTCATTTATGTTCTTTTTAGGTGCATCCTTTTTTTAAATGGTAATCCTACCCCACTGCTTCCTACTTTGACTTCTCTGTTATCTCATCCGTCAGCCGTTTCTTGTCTCTCTGACTGCCAGCAAAGATGAAAATTCAGTATATGTCCAGGTGGTACCCTGTACAGTTGAAATCAGCCTGGTGTGATCATCAGATGTTATCACAATATGAGTGTTATATTAAGAAATGCAGTAGAAACATGGGGTGGGGGTGGGGGTGTATAGTAATGATAAGGGAAATAACAAGGGGAAAGAATATAAAAGGGAAAAAGGAAAACTATAAACACAGGTGATGCACAATACAATTGCTCACCACCTGCCAACCAATACCCAGCCCAAACCATGCAGCAATCTGGGTCTTCTGGGTGACTCCCCCAGTCTGTATATTGGGCACGACGTGCTGTGGTATGGAATACCCCTTTGGTTAGTTTGGGTCAGGTGTCCTGTCTCTCAGCTTCCCGACTTCCCCTCCTCCCTGGCAGAGCATGAGACTGAAAAGTCCTTGATCATGGTAAACGTTACTTAACAACTAAAAACATCAATGTTATCAGCATTGTTCTGAGACTAAAGCCAAATCACAGCACTGCACCAGCTACTAGGAAGAAGAAAAATAACTGTTACATCTGAACCCGGGACACTGTATATAAAATTCCGAAGCATGGCCACTGCCATGTAGTATGTACCTTGATGGTTGTGGAATCATGATGGCTTTTACTAAGTTCTTGATCTTTAATTTTTTTTTATGGTTTATATCAATGAAGATAATTCACTGTCTTGATTCCTTGGGCTTTGCTTACTGCCATATAAAAGCAAACAACCCCCAGCTGACCCAAGAGAGCTTTTCTGGGTGGTAGACTGAGGCTTAGACTACTGAATTTTTCAAGCAGAATCATCCTTGCAGGTTTACTGGGAAATTTGCGGTGTAAGCCTCTGACCTCTGGTGGTTAAGTGATCACAACCATGCAGCACTGCGATATTTGAACAAGTCAGTGAAAGCTACTAGCTCGGGTTGCTAGCTATAAAACAACAGTGCTGTAGCAAGAGTGTAAAACTGTCCAGGGAGAAACATAATACATGGTAGCCTGAAAACACAGGAATTCGACAATGAATTTGTAGTGCAAATCTTAAAGTGGGAAAGTTTGGTCTAAATTGAATTCCTGTTGTAAACTTGACGAGGAAAAAGTTAATCTTAGGATGCTGAGTACTGATGAAGAACTGACAGCATTTTCAGGACACTTGTGATTTTGAGAACATCCATGTCTAAAAGACGTTCTTCAAAAGAAAACACCCAGAAGATGGTCATTAGCACTACATGTTTTCTATACTTGCATGAGCTGAGATACAAGCTTTTAGAAGTAAGTCTTTTGTAAGTAAAAGTCACGGGTGAATAAAGTTTCTATATGGTTGCTTAGATAAGAAAGAATTCGGGAAAGTATACATTCCTGCACAAATAATGGCTGTTCTCTAATACCCATAAGTAACTATGGGATTTAAAAATCCTTCTCCATAGACCTGCGTATCAGCTTGACAAGCAGATTGTTTGGATTTCAAACAGTCAAACTGGCAAAAATGTCCAAAAAGAGAAAATCACCAGAGTTTCAGATTTGGGTAATCCTGTTAGCCAACCTGTTTTCCTAACTGAGTAAATTTTAGGTTGATTTAGGGTACTAATAGCAAAGTCCCTTCTCACTACACCTGAAATAATTCCAGAAGCTCACATCCATGCATCTCCCAATCTTCCTCAGAGGAGATGAAGTACACAGGGTGCGTGATGGCAGACACTGAGAGTTTACTGATGCAGGGAACACACCACTCCTTTCCTTTAATGTAAAGTGTTCACTTAATTAACTTGCTTATGCAACTGTACTTTAAGAATGGTTATTTTCAGTAATAAAGTGAAATGATTACAGGTAAAACTGAAACTGAAGTGTGTCTCCTTATTTGAAACAGGAAGCACCTAAAATACACCTGCCAAGAGAAAGTTCAGGAGGGGCTGCCTCATTATGAGCTGGTATGTTGAGGAATATATACAGAAAGGTATACAGAGGAATATATCACATGCTTTTTGTCTTGAGTCCCCTGGAAACGCTACTAGCTTCAGCTTTGGTTGGGTGCTCAGAGGGCTGGAGCACCTCTCCTGTGAAGACAGGCTGAGAGAGCTGGGCTTGTTCAGCCTGGAGAAGAGAAGGCTCTGGGGAGATCTGAGAACAGTGTTCTAGTACCTAAAGGGTGCCTTCCAGGAAAGCTGGAGAGGGTCTTTTTACAAGGACATGTAGTGACAGGACAAGGGGGAGTGGGTTCAAACTGAAAGAGGGTAGATTTAGATTAGATATTAAGAAGGAATTCTTGCCTGTGAGAGTGGTGTAACACTGGCACAGGTTGCCCAGAGATGTGAATGCCCCATCAATGGAAGTGTTCAAGGAGAGATTGGATGGGTCTTTGAGCAACCTGGTCTAGTGGAATGTGTCACTGCCCATGGCAGGGAGGTTGAACTAGATTATCTTTAAGGTCCCTTCCAACCCAAACCGTTATATGATTCTATGATTCAATGCAGCTCTTAGTTTATACACATAGGGTGCTCAGTTTGTGTACAATACAGCGAACTTTTAAGAAGAGTGTGAGCATTTAGAAGGAAGCTACAGCATCTTTCTGACATCCTTAATAGTACTGCAGGTTTCTGAACCAGTCTCATATTTTTCTCCTTGTGGCCAGGGCAGTGGCTCGGTGTGAAACATCTCCAGGGGATATTTTTGCTTCCCCAGCTGCCTCTTCTAATATGTGGAGAGATGGCTCGGTTTCTGTGCTCACCACAACTGCTTCCTCCCAGGTAAATTATATATTAAAACCATGTTCCTAGATTATTCCGCAGTGTGCCAAGTCTGTGGTCAGCATGGGTTGCTGGGTTTTTTTGTTTGGTTTTGTATTAGAAAACCATATGGGATCTTAAGCAGCAGCATGTCTTTCAGCCCTGCACTCAGAGCGCTCTTTTAAGCTTCTTAACTCTGCCATTAACTTTTCCCTTCGGGCTGATGCTTGGCACTTGAAAGCTCAGCCTGAGGATATATTTTTCTATATGCAGTTTTCAGAAAATCGGCCATCAGAAAGAGGTGGCTGTAAACCTTTGTGAGATGTTTTTTTCTGGAGCAAGACACACACAATGGTGCCGCCTGTCTGCTTGGGGGCTGCTGGTGGTGAAGGAGTTGTGTGGCCATGCCGATGCGCCCATTAGCCCTGCCTAATTGTTAAATTGTGAACTGATTGTTCAGGTTCAGGCAGTTTGTCAGGGAGGTGTAGGCAAAGACCTGTTGACTTCCTACAAATGTCATGGCCAGCCAGAGGAGGGAGATCCCACAAATGCCCACCTTTTTCTAAGGTATGCTCAGTGCTAGCTGGACATCAGTGGGCCCATGCAGGTGTGCCTTCCCAAGGCAAAGATCTGTAGAGAGCTGAACATTATTGACTCTGCCGTTTATGGAGTTGCTTGTTTTTAATATGTGCACGTGGGGAAGTCTGTAAAAGGACTGAGGTATCTTTGTTTCTCTTCTCTGAATAGACTGAACAGTCAGGTAGCAGCATTTTTTATCTGGCCTCTTTGCCATAAAACAGTTATCAGTCACATGTATATGCGATGCTTGTACTGGTGTTTATGTGACACCCCAAAAACATCTTTCTGAGACCTTAAACTGATTTGTTGTAGCAGCAACATAGAATCATAGAATAGTTTGGGCTAGAAGGGACTTCCAAAGATCATCTAGTCCACCCCCCACCCTGCACTGGGCAGAGACATATCTATCTATCTAATTTAATGTTTTTGTGTTTCCATCTGGCTGTATCTTTGGGGTTTTTCCGCTCCCTGATCATTTGAGAGGACTGAGCAAGAGTCAGTCATCAAAGTTTGGAAGTATTTTACTTCTCTGTGTGGAAGAAAGGTTTGGGTTAGCAGAAAATAAGTAAAACCCAGTTGGGGGAATGATACAAATTTTGAATTAGAAAAAAAAAAATCACTTTGTAAACTCATCTTGTACATTTCTTAGTGCTGTTGATATTCATTTGGAATAGGGAATCTGTAGCTCTTACCAACCCAGTGGGTCGGCAGTTTCACCATCATGTTTCTATAAGAAGAGAAATACTGAAAGCGACCAATAAATAGTTGTTTAAGATAGTGACTGGATGTTACTGATAGCAGCAGCCGTAGGCTTGCAGCATGGATCTGGGGTTTCACCGGTTTCCCCCGCGGGGAACGACGGTTGTCCCGAAGCAGCCCTGAGAGGCAAGGAGCACCTCCACTGCCAGTGGGCGCTCCGAGCATCCCTGTGGGGATCCTTCGGGGTCCGGCAGGGTTATCCCTGTGTCGAGCCTTATCGCCGGCTTAGCAGCTCCAGCCTCGGGAAAGCGGAGGAGGCGGGGGGGCGACTTTCCTCGGGGATGGACGCGGGGCGCAGTGCGGGGCCGGGCGGCGGCGCTCGGGGCCACCGGTTTCTCCGGCAATGGGTGGGGAGAAGACGACGAGGAGGAGGAGGAGGAAGAGGAGGAGGGGTCCCCGCGGCTTTATCTCCCACCCGGCTCCGCCCGCCTCCGGCTGCCTCCCGTCGCCGCTCCGTGCCGTACCGCTCCGCGCAGCCGGGCGCAGCGCCGGGCAGGGCAGCGCCCATGGGCTGCGGCAACTCCACGGCCGGCGGCGCGGGCGGGCGAGGTAGGGCGGCGGCGGTACGGTGCGGTGAGGGCAGTGCGGGGCCGGGCCGGGCTGGGCTGGGCTGGGCTGGGGGAGCGGCGGCGTGAGGAACCCCCGGGCGCCCCTACACCCGCGATCCCCGTTGGGGCTGCATCCCCCTCCGCCGGTTTGGGGGATGCTCGTCCGAGCCGCAGGGGTCTCTGCCCGCGACTCTTTCTTTTCTTCCCCGAGCATCTTCCTTTCCCGAGGCTGATGCACTTGCCCAAGGGATAGAGGGTGATGTGGCCCGCCTGGCGGCACTGAGGCTTCCTGGCACTGAGGTGCTCGGGTTGTCTTTAGGATCGCTGTTACGATCGTTGCCTCCAACAGTAGCTGTCCTGGGCACAGCCAGCCCAGGCCGGGAACTGGACATAAGGATCCTGCCGGGGATGTACGTTCCATCCCCTTTGCTTCCGTATAAGGCCACGAATGCCACTTCTGAAATGAATTTGTTCCACTTCTCCTCCTCTGCTTGCTGGAGAAGTTGGAGGATATTCTATGGTTGAGGCTTCCTGCATGCTGATGTGTACCGCTGGCTGGTGTGTCCATCTGGCTCCCTTATTTGTTCATTGTTATTTTCAAAAGAGATAAGATCTGGGAAGATGGTGCTGTTGTGTTCTCCTCCTCCCCAGCCCTTGCAAAAGTGGAAAATATATGGAAATAGATAAGTGGACCTTCACCATGTGCTTGTAAATATGAGCATTTCTCAATCATTTTTCATCCTAACTGCACTCGGCAAACACTGCCACCTGTTTCAGTACCTGTATTCAGTCTTTCAGATGCACTTGTTAGCTTCGGAACCTCTTAGAAATTGCCAGCAAAATAGTGGCTGGACCAGTTAGAGTTATTTGGTCTCCGTCTCTTACTGTTTTGATTTACTTTATCCAGAGCTTCAGTGGTGCCTCAGCTGGTGCTAGTCCTGCTTTGAAGAACTGGGCATATCTTTGAGTGTGAATAATCATGTGTGTGAATAATCAGAGGCCTCTCTCATCCGTAAAGAATGCACTGTATGAATTTGCTTGTACTTCCAGCACTCTTATTAGACCTGTCCTGTTTGCACACTGTAGTTCACTCCTGTTGGTTGATTCCTGTCTTGCTGTGGCTGGAAGTTGTTTCAGTATATGACCAATGTTTATGACCAGCTTCATGCTGCTGGGATGCTGCTTGTTCTCATCCTATTTCTATTTGCTGGGTAAAAGCACCAGAGCTAGCATCAGCGAAGTTCAGAGGAAAATTCTGATTTCATTATTAGTCCCTTTGTGGTAGCTTCTTGGTTAATGTAGGTCTGGCCACCCTGTGGAACTTGTAACAGGCCACAAATGTGTAAATGTCAGATAGGCTTAACTCTGACAGCAGTTATTATTTAGTGGATTATATTGAACTATAGGTGTTTGTTTAAATATGTCAGTGGTTGAATAAAAAACAGTTATCTTCAACAGGTTTTGCCTTGCAGGTTCATAAAATGTTTCCACTGAAGGTACGACCCCTTTGGTAGTTCAGCTTTCGTGTACATTTACTCATAAAATATTTCAGTGTGTGTTTTGTGGCAACCTTTCGCATACTCCTTAGAAATAGCCCACGGATCTCCACTGGCTTAGTGCAGGTGAAAAACAGCTTCATGGAAAACATGTAATTAGTATTATTGCACTGGTAGACCTTTCCAAAGCAAATACAGCTTTGAAAGGTCCGGTTTTCTTCTCACTTTCACTGCTGTCAGACAAGAATAACTCTATGCAATCTATCATCTTAAAATAACAAACAACTGGTAATAAAAGTAAAAAGTCAGATATCTACTATTTGTTTTTTCCATTTAGCATTCCTTAAAAAGTGTATCTGATAAAAATAAAGTTGGTTTATGCAGAGGAAGAAGACGTACCATTTTTAATCAGAATCCTAGGGCTTTTAAGGAAAGTGCAACTCAGTATTTTACCAAAATACATGAATACTGTGTAAATACAAATTAAGTGTGTGGTTCGCACAGTATGACTAGATCTTTAGCACCAAAGTTATGACTATTCTACAGTCAGTAATGTCAAAGCTAAAGGTACGTAACGTATAATTAACCTGTAACACTCTGTCATATTATATGACTAAGGATAATATTGTACCATACTTCACAGAAGACATTAAATGTGTTACGGTAGTCCCCATTTTCTTACTCTGGTGAAATTTCTATTGTAGCGTAACTTGCTTTTTGCTAAGCAGATGTATATGTAATGATAGTTCAGCTAATGATATTATCTTTAGTTGCATGGCTAGAATGACATCAGAGGAGCTATCAGCCTTATGGTCTGCAAGATCTAAACTAATAGGCATAATCTAGAATAACATTTCTGTCTGTGGCGCGGTACTCCAGAACACCAATATAAATCACAGTGTTTCAATCTTCCTTCCAGAACATCAGACACTGGCAAAAGCCTCTTCAGTTGAGAAATGGCAACTTCTGTTATCCAAGTAAACTTGCTACCCCTTCCCTTCAAGTGTTCAAGGCTAGGCTGAATGGGGCTTGGAGCAACCTGACCTAGTGTGAGCAGCCCTTGCCCATGGCAGGGGGTTGGAATTAGATGATCTCAAGCTCCTTCCCAACCCAAACCATTCCATGATTCCATGGTTCCATGTATATGCGTCCTTCTTAAATCACCTATTTGATGTGTTATATGTGGATTATACTTTAAAAATTTCCCATTACCCATAGAGAGTTTCATCAAGAAATTGCTATTTTCCTCATTTTTTTTAACCTTGCTTTACATATCCTTCTTTCATTTTATTTCCTGGTATTTTAGAAGCTCCAAAATAGCTCTTCTTTTTTTTTTTTTTTTTTGTCTTTTAAAAATTAATATACTTTTTTTTTTTTCTGAGTTAAGGTAAGGTTGCCCTCCATTCAAATGCTGCTTCACTATCAATTTTAACTGCCTTGTCCTTTCTATATGAATTGTAGTAGCAATGACAGCACCTTAAGTTATGGTACTCAGTAAAGGCTGGCAGTGTAGTTGAATATACAGAGGAGCTGATAGTCTGTGGAAAGCTTCAAATACAGCCAAATTATGATGAAGGAGAACTTTCACACAAAGTTTAAACAGATTCATTAAGTTTGGTGGAATGGCCAGGAACCCATCCTGCCATTCTATTTAAAATCCAACTAATTTTTAATATTAATGGTTGGTCAGGTCAAATATAAGTGCAGGACTGCCACCTCATGAGTCGAAGAAGTAATCAATTTGAAGTAAATCAATATCATTCTGTCCTTCACTGATGGTAGTGGTTGGTTCCATATTGCTGTCTTTTGGAGCAAATCAGAAAGGAGTCTACAATAGAAAACTTGCTCTTAATCATGACTGTTGCATGCATGTATGTGTAATTTTGAGCAGTTTATTTGCTTTTTGTAATTTGAAGTATTTGCAAGAAAATATTGTAGGAAATTGTCCATTAAGAATTAATGGGAAAATATTTCACAGTCTGCTCTAAGGTCAAATACTGGCATTTTTTGTATCCATGTTGTTATACATGTAGATGATTGACTCTCATCCTTTTTATGTTTTTCTGAAGTTTTTGTGTTCCATGTTAACTCATGTTGCATTTCTCAGCACAGAGGAATATCATCTGGGGCCAACAGTTTCTTTCAACCATCTTTTGTATTTGTCCTGCATTTACTGAAATCCTGCAGGGTCGCCAGTAACAAGCTCCTGTTGTTTTGAAAGTGTAAATCCCCCTCTCACCGAGCGGAAGATGCTTTGGGATACGTTCTCATCCTTCTTCATTTGTAATTGTTTAAATGCTATGGGGATTCTTGAGGGATCACAGCTCCACTCCTTTGGACAGAATGTTTTTCTGTATTTACTTGAGCTCAGAGCGATGTATGGCTAAACAGGCCTTGTTTAGTCTGCAGGCTGTACTATTCCTTCTCCTCCTGCAGCTCTAAAATGCTCATGTTCCTACTACATAGATGGTGTGAGCAGAGAGGTTATTGAGGACAATTCACCACTGCCCATTTTTTGTGGATGTATCTTCTTGGCTACCCCTCAGTCTGTTGCTGAGGTTAGGCAGGTTTTGGAAAACCAAATCAACATGAGCCGATCAAGACAAGGTTTGTAGGGTCAAGTGCAGCCATTTTTTAGGCCAAGCTGATACAGCGGGAAAAAATGGACAAGCTTTCAAATACGTGAGGCTTTTCGCAAGTCATCTATCTAAAACATCATGGCTATGAAAGCATTGCGCCTTGCTGCCGTGGAACAGCTCTGCACTGCGTGTGAGTCAGTAGTAAATAAGATTCTTTGGCTGAACTTCTGGCAGGATGAACTTGAGTGGCTGTAAAATAATGTGTCACTCACTAAACATGGAAGAGTTAGAGAAATATGTCAGTGAAGTAACGGGTGAGAGTGAGTGTATTGGACTTTAAAAACAAACATGTCTGTACAAACTGAGGTGTTACTGGGTTCCTTGTGAAATAAAATCTATCCCTAATGAAGAAAATCTTACGAGTTTTTACACAGAGATACTTACAGGCCACCTTACTGAAATGGTGTTCATTTGCAAGCTCAGAACTCTTCCGGGAAGAAAACTGCTTTGTGAACTGAAAATACTTTCAGGTACATATTCAGGTACTGTTGTGGTACCAAGTGAATTTGGACCAAACTGTTGTTTCACTTTTGCTAGTGAAAATCAGAAATAACATCACTGAAATCAATGGAATCCCACTGCTGGAAGTGAGGACAACCTGGTTCTTTTTGCTTATAAAAACAATAGATAACAAACTATTTGTTTACTCTATATTTTTAACTATTATTAGTAGTAAAAGTTATCTCTTAAGAGGTGAATTTGTTTTCATCATACTTAGTTCTCAGTTTTTTTTGTTTGAGGTGCATTTCAAAATGCTGCAGTGATTTTTCAGCAGTGGTACCCTCTTTATTATTCAAAGAAAACAAGTGCTGCCAGGTCTGAATGCTAGTGGCACATCTCTGTTCTCAAATGCAGGTTCATAGCTCTACACAAAGCCCAAGTTGATGAGTCTGAGCGACAGCTGCTGTCCCCAGAGTGCAAATGTACATGTGCATTGAAGACAGGTGTGGTGTTGCAAGTGCGCACGGCATTGATTAGAACTTGAGCATCTCCAGTGGGGAGTATAGCAGTACTGTAGGTACACAGTTCTTGCTCGGCTGAAGTTTCATCATGTGTGTTAACACTTCTTACTTTTGCTATACTTCCTGCAGGAAAAGTATTAGCTTTGCAAATGAGGATCCAAAGTGCTGAGACCTCAGCTCAGACTCGGAAAAGGCTTGGTAAAGGCCTCACAAAGGACTGTGAATCTTTTTGAAGAAACTGAGTTTGTTTGCAGTGAGCTTAGGTTGAGAAAAATGAGAAGGTTGCTGCTCTGTTATTCAGCACAGGAATAGTTTCTTCTGGGGAAAAAAAAAGTAAGAAATCCTATTAGCTACAGCCATGGATCTAGTCTTGTCTGAGGTGTTGCTGTTGCCTAGGCTCTGTGTAGGTGCGCAGGGTGATGATGCCCTGGAGGTACATAGCTGAACTGACTCTGGATGAACTAGCTCTGCTAGCAGAAAGCATCTCCCTACACCATCCAAGATTGAGCTTGCATGCAGCACTGCGATACCAACCTTCCACCTGCACACAATTAATTTGGAGGGTTTATATGTAGTACTATGTAGACGTGCCTGTAAAGCAAAAATGTCTTTGAAAGCTGCCTGACAGAATAAAGTTTTAAAGCAAGAACCTGAGCTTATTGTGCATAGAGGTACTCCCTCCAGCTTAATTGAGAGTTTCTGCTCATACATATAGCTGTACATAGATTTTGCTGACTCTTGAAGCAATATTAACAAAAGAAATGTCTCCTACAAGTCTACTCTGCTGGGACAAGGAGGGATAGTCAAGTCATAGGAATTGGGAGTGATATTATGTTCAAGCGTTAGCTGTAAAGGGAGAAGTTTTCTTCCAACCAAGCCATCCATTCAGTGCTTGAAGGCCTTGCAGGGCTGTTTCTTCCTGTCTACATTTAAAATAATGATGCAGAAGGCATATTCTTGCACATCAGAGAGGGCCAAAAGATATTTGATATTTATGGATATTTCTCAACAGCAAAAATAAAGTTTTCAGGAAATGAAGTGCCATAGCTGAAAAACCCCAACATTCTTCCAGACCCCTAAAATCTTTTGGAATGACAACTGTAGTTTTTTCAGAGTGAGCTTGGATAACTTCTTCCACCTAAGTACTGAGAGGAAGAGGAAAAGGAGAAGTGAACGGTTCTCTAATGTCTACCTTGTGTAATTAATATCAGGGGTAATTTGCTGGTTACTCAGCTGAATGATATACTAGCAAGAGCAATATGGCATTAGTAACTTGGGAGGAACAGGAAAGAGTTTGTACTTGAGTGAGTGTTCCTCTCCCAGCAAGAAGCATCTGAGTCACCAAAACCCCAAAATCAATTGCCGATCAGGAAGCCCAGTGGTAGCTGTTGTCTTTTTGCTTTTTGGTTAAATTGCAAGATGAATTAAGGTTTGGTTGATCCCTTTAGAGGTTTGGGGCTTTGGATGGATCGTGTTCCAGTGTTTATATTAGGTCTGTCTAGTTGTTTTATGAAACTTTGTTTATTTGGCAGGAAGAATGGAGCAGTAGTTTACACATGTAGTGCCAAGTCTACAGCTGAATCAACCAGCAAAATAAGCAGGCATTCAGGAATAACTGCTTGGTTAGTTGTGGTGACTTTGTAGCAGACAAAACCATCAGAAGACTGAGCAATGGGAAGTGTATAAAATTCAGAAAGATAAATTTTATCTTATGTTGCTCTCATCCTGAGTGACTGAGCACTGGTCCACAGTAGCATCATTTTCACCCACTGAGAATCTGGCCCAGACCTAAGCATGATACACTCAAGGGATGATATACACAGTCATTAAGGATAAACTAGACAATCATGAGAAACCTGTTTTCTGACAACAGAAAATTCCTGTTGCTATTTCTGCATCGTTTAGGACAGAAAGGCATAAAAATGCTTACCGCACTATTAGTTGGTTTAGAGGATTATTGTCTATTGTCTTGTAAACATGTACTATTTTCTTTTCATCCTAGGTGCCACGGGGACCACTAAAGATGTGTAAGTACTCACTCTACTCTTTTAAATATGTAACCCTGGACTGAGCTTCAGTCCTACAAGCCTTATACTAGATATAGTCATACATGATTCATCTGGCTCCTAACATATAATCAGCACCACCAGATGTTTATTGTCTTTAGTGACAGCTTCCATCTCCACAAAACAACTTAACGTCTTGTTTATTTTTTTACAGATTCCTTCCCTTATTATTTCTCCAGCAGAAATGCCTTTTTTCTGCTTCTGTTGAGAGAATTGTCTCCCAGAGGGGGCCGTGTTGCTTCAGACTACTCTTCCCTGTCACATACCAGTATGCCTTTTTCCAAAGGCTGTGTCATTGTATGAAGCGACCACATAAATTTCCACCAAGGCCTGTGAGAGATTTAAAGAGTCATTGAGGCAAATTTCCCCTCTTTGCAGGAGACCCATTAACTCATCCAGACTTCCTTTTCAAAGCACTCATCTTCTCTAGATGTTCTCTGCATTGAAGATAGTATCTATTGGCTCCTCTTTCTCTCCCTCATCTTTGACACTTGGTAGCAGAGGGCAGCCCTACCCATCCTGTTTTTGTCTAAATGTGGAAGGTCTTAACCTCTGTTGTCCTGTTGCCTCTTGCCAGCTTCTGGTTTTCAGAAAAGCAGCAGCAAAAGATCAGCCTTTCTCAGCCCATTTTTCATTTGCTGATGCAGAAATGTGCAGGAACAGCTTTATTCAGCCATAAATTTGTTTTGCTATCAACGGAAACATTATAGAGGTCCTCTTGAGGTCTTGCTTCTTCTATTTCGTGTAATTGGTATTTGCCACCAGAGTTTAAGACTGGGGGATCTGGGAGAGATTTTCATGTTATGCAATAGGAACATTCTTCTGTTTACTTCATTTAGAATAACTGCTCTAATTAGACAGAGGAATCCTGGTGTAGGAATGAGGGCTGTCAAGTCAGATAAACAAGTGGGGAGAAGAGCTTAACAACAGGCTTGTCCTGGCTATTACAGAGCACAGCTGAGAGCTAACGACAGGTCTCACTTGGCAGATAAACACTGTTGTCACACATACTCTTGAGGTCTGTGTTACCCGTGTAGTCTGTTTCCTGTGTTTGCGGTGTCAGTCAATAAATAAATGACAGAAGGCAAGCTTACGGGGAACCTCACCTTCATACAGCCTGCAGCATCCATGCCCTCCGCACTTCTGTGTATACAAACCCACTGTTTTTAATTTATATTAGGGCTTTCTTTTGTTGCTCAATTTAGATAACCTAAGTGACTGGCTTAGGACAACATGTCTCTCTTTGATCCTCAATAGTTACTGCAAGAACTGTTAAACTATGAATTTAGTAGGCATGTTTCTGAGCTTAAAGGTATGAGCACATGTAGGACTACTTATGTGTGTGTAAGCATTTGTAGAGCCAGGGTTTAGGAGTTGAGAACTTCTTACTTATTAGTGTTAGATCATCTGTCATGTTTCAAAAAAGTATTGGGGTAACTTAGAAAAGACTAATTACTAAAGTAGACTTAAACAAAGTGAAAGGGTCAATCCTGGAACCCTTACTCATTCAGATAGGTATAGTGGAGCCAGCCAAACAACCTGTGTGAATAATAGCATGGTTGAGCCTTCTTGTCAGATATTAGAAGCATGGATCTGTTAATGAGGAACGGCACTGATGACCTGAAAAGTCCTAAATCTATTGTCCTAGTATTTAACAGCAGATTTTTCATGACAGAGGTACAATACCAGAAAAAAAACTGTCTTTGTTCATGGAAATGAACAAAACAAACTTATAATAACTAACAGTATGGATCCATAAAAGCTTTTATTTCATACCACTGCACTTTTACCAGCTAAAGGTTAAAAAATTCTCTTCAGAAAACTCAGATTCTTTTTGGCTGTCAGATTTCAGTCATATCAATTCTGGTGCAGAAAAGCATTTAGGTGTGTCCTTACGTACAGCATACTGTTTGATACAGAATCTGGTTATTCTAACTCGAGGTTTCTCATTTCTTGACTGTGACTCATTGCCAAGGCACCATTGTCTCCTGGAGTGAGCAGCTCTGTAGAGGGAGGGAGTGCTCTGAGCCCTCCCAGGTGACTGCAGGGAAGCTGCTTTGCCCTCTGGGCCTTGAGTGTTTCCAGGCATCAGTTAGCTAGGGATGATGATATGATCTTCCTACACAAAGTGCTCTGAGATTGAGGGCTGTGTGGTCATAAGAAGGCTGTATGGTCTGGAAAAGTGATGTCTCCTTGTGTACTCAAATCCTCAAATCAGTGGTGAATCTGTTGGCCACCCTCTGCCCCACTAATATAGAGAAGTACATCACTGCTACCTGGAAAAACTTAGATACAAGAGGGCTAAAGTGTATGCTAGAAAAAAAATGCAATGCTTGTGATATTCACAATGTGGCTAAGTTCAGAGGAACATTAGTAACAGTAGGAAAGAAAGGACAAAGCAGTTCAAGCCTGTTTCAAAATATGGTGGAGAAATCCAGCAAATACAAATGACAGGCCCTTGTTCCCAAGAAATGCTGAGAAATTGAGGCAAAGTAGTCTATCACTTGTGCAAAGTTTAGTGGATCATTTCTAATGGGACTACTGAGCACAGCTAGAAAGAGTTCCTATAATGCTCTGCACGAACAGGGTCATAAAAGCCAAGGTAAGAAAAATGTGGATTGAATGAATTAATGTGAATGCCTGTCATTTGATATTTGAAATATGTGGAAAATGGCAGCTTCTTTTACCATCAAATGGACATAGGACTGATGGATGTAAGAACTGACAGCTGAACTGAGTACATTTTTCAGACTTAGGAGGATGACAAGAAGCCTGTAGCGATGGACAAATCCTTACCAAAGAAACATTTATTCTACCCGAAAACAGAATGCTGTTACATGGATTTGCTGTTAAATTTGGCTACAGGACTCCACCTATGCTACCTGCTGAAAATGTGCTCTCGGTTCCTCTGCAGTAGATGTCAGCAACATCTGAGGGAAGATGCAGCAGATTAGTACAGAACACATCGAAGTGCTAAGTTCCTTTTGATGTCTATTCCTGTTGTGCAGAAAAGCTTATCCTAGCTTCTTCCTGGAGGACTGTGTAAATGGAAATATTTAAAGATATTTTTTATGCTAGATTCTTGCTTTATCCCTGACATGAGAAGAAGCTAGAGGCACATTGGAGTTAGAGAGAAAGGATGTGCTGGACTCCCCTATCTCCATACCCCCTCTGTGAGTCTGGAAGATGTGTCAATGGGAGCACTGCCAAAACCAAAGAAATTTCTTTCCATTCTTGTTTCCATGCAGGCGAGTGTTGCTGTTGTAGCTCTGCTCCTTGGAGTCACCCGTGTTCACCCAGCACCTTGCACATTTCAACATGTGAAATTAGTAGTACCTTCCAAAATGGGGCCTTCAGCTAGCATGTGTAAAGGGAAGAGGTGTGTGAATATGCAAAGTGCATAAACATATCCCATGCTGCATAGAAAGGAGTCCCCAGAAAGGGGTGGAATGTATGTACTGGTCACCACATGCTTCCATGTTCCTCCTGTCTCTCCTTACCTCCTCTTTTCTAGTACAACAGATTTCACCCAGTCATCACCCATCCCAAAAGCTGTGGCCCGTACAATCCCACATTATATTTGCTGTTGCACATTTAAGGGAAAAGGTATTGCAAAATTGGACTTTGATTTGTAGCTATTCAGAGGAAAGGAAGAAAGCAGAATATTTAAGAAAACCTCTAGTCTGCTTAACCATAGACTTAGATAATTTGTTTTGGTGAGAGAATGACACTAATAGTCCAGTGATGCCCCATTGCAAAACATTTCTAGAACAAAAGAGAACAGCCCTGTTGCTTAGCAGAGTCTTTTTTAACAAAACATTGACATTAATTTCTTGTCGGACAATATTGATTATTATTCTTACAACTCCTTTTTAGAAGCTTTGCTCTGTGTATGCAGTTGCCAGTGCCTTTAAAGGATTCTTTTATCTGGATAATGGTTAATCTGGATAATAGAAAATGTTTCCAGTTGTATGAGAAAATCAGTCCTGTGACACATTCAGTTGGTTCAGCAGAAATGATTGTGATCTTTTGGCACCCAAAATCCTATTCTTAAAGTGTGGTCATTTTTTTCTGCTAAAAATACAAGCTTTTTTCTACTCACTGATACACACAGGTTTTCCACTTTCTTCGGCTGGAATTGGCCCACATTAGGACAGAGCAGCTTCACAGTCCCAAGGAAAGCTGCTTCTGCATTTTTTCTGGCTGCACACATGAGGACTGAAAGGAGGCTTAGGCTACGTGAGGTCAGAAGAGGTGGGAAATACCTTCTGAAATGGCACCAGCTCCTCCAGGGAGAAGCAGAGAATGAGGAGTTTATACCCAGTCTCTCTTGAGTGGCAACACTCAGGCAAAGGCAGCAGACCAGGGAGCTTGCCCCACTCAGTGCTATGCCCTGCTTGAATACCATTTAGCAGAACTGCGGCATACTCAAGTTTACCCTAATCCTCCACTATCATAAGGACCTGTGTACCCTTGTTCACTGAGGTGACACAGAAAGGATAGTTGGTAATGTTTTGCCACTTAGAAAGTTAGTAAGTGTAAGAAAGATAATTTCTAGCATGTAGCAGTATTTTAAGGCATTTGCTACCCTCCCAGGAGAGTGCTGACTGCTGCTTAAAGGGTGTTTTCTTGCATTTGAGGCTGCATCTTGCTATGAGGTCTCTGCACTTCAGGCCAAAATCCCATTGACTCTGGGGATCAATAATACCATACAGCCCTTATGATTAAACATGAGGCACATCTACCTTTTAGAATAAATTGATTATGGTAAGAAATGTCATATATTACTGTTTGAGATCATAGTTCAGAAATGCCTTTCAAGGATACAGTATGGATTTAGCCATAATACTGTATGAAGTCTATCTCTCAGTTTTATTGCCTGGGGAGCAGATCCGAAATTCATGAATCAGCTCATGATGGGGAACATCTTTGTGTTGTCCCCATAGTCCAAGCAGTTGGTTCTTCAGTGGGAATATTCAGGTGAGGACATCTACGTGAACAGCCTGTGCATTAGCATTTCCACAGCAGAGCCTTTCCCTGTCATGGTGCCTCCTTTGCTGTTTGCAGCTGTCCCCTGGCACCCGTCTCTCCTGGCTCCCTGTGCAGCTGCAGTGTGGGACCCTTGCTCAGGCAGTTGTAGGGAAGGAGTAAAGGATGTCTGTGGATTTAACAGCAATCAAGTTATCTTACCTCTGTTAATATTGCTAGGTTTGTAGGTTGCAGACCAAGCTAAAGTTCAGCTGCTGCCCCAGTCCATATCCAGCCAAAGCGGAGCTCAAAGTCCAAATGTTTAATCAAAGGTGGGTGAGTGATTTATGTGAAAACTGATGCTGTGGAACAAAGACTACACCACAGGCACTATACGTTCTGGGAGTAAGAATAAATTCTCTATCTTTTCCACACTACATTTGCCTTCACATTGACACTGATTATTTTACCCCCTACTCTGGTTCAGCCACACTGGACTGTAGTAGGGGGGAGTCAAACCTCAGTGACTGCCCATTTGTAAAGAATTAGTAACAATTATTTGGTTTGCAAATGACTCTGGCTTCAGGAATTGCAGTACCTCATTCTACGGAAAGGCTCTGTAATACCTTCTGGCATGGTTGCTGTGAAAGTTTAACTTTGTTCATCATTAATCCCATGCCAGCACGCATGCCCAGTCCCTTCCAGTCCTCTTTTGGTGGAAGGGCAGCTCAGACTCATTCCGGTCATGTGCAGAATCTTTGTGTTCCTGTGGAGTGTGAGGCAGTGTGGGCCCTCACTTAGGGAAAGTGTCAATTCAGCTGTTTCAGCTCCCAAATCCACTTTCAGGCATCACTGGCAGGGGCCATGAAAAGTGAACTGCATCTGGTTTCAATCCTTTTCTTTCTTCTGCACATTAGATTGGAAAATTGTCACTCTTTTTGTGCCTGTTGTGAGCACTTTATTGAATGGCAGATGACCTGAACTGAACTGGGATCAGTGACAATCCCCTTGTTCCCTTGTTCCTGAATGTAGCCAGATGGTCATGAAGTACTTGAAAGAAACAATCTGCTAATGTGCTTTATATCTTTTGATGTTACAGAGCAGAAGAATCTGTATCAGATGATGACAAAAGGAGGTAGGTGCTGTATCAAGGCTGGCTTTATTTACAATTGGCTGCAGTGAGTTCTTTCTCCTTCTTTCCCTCCTCCTAATTCTCACCAACACCAGCAAACCAGAGAAAAAGAAGAGAGAGGAGGTGATCTCACACAGAGCCCAGTATTGATGAGTGCCACCAGCCTGTTAGTGAGTTGGGGAGGGTGGAACTTTCCAGCAAGAAGAGCATATTATCTCACAGTTGTAGGTGATGTGCTCAGTAAGGCCAGTGATCTCTGCCTTCACACCAGCCCTGCCACAGAGGATGGCATTAACACTTGTGGGAGATCTCCGCTGGGCTGGAAATGGAAGGAAGTATAGAAGTATATCATCAAACAAACCAGAAACAAACAACCAACTCTGAGCCACAGGGGCTGGAGGACGTGTAAATAATGTGGCACCTGACGGGGCAGAACAGTATAATGGAAGTCTCTGCAAGTAGCTCCAGGCTTGGCAGAGGCTCTTAAGGACCCAGTTTTTCACCTCCCTGCTTTTTATACAGGCCTCGGAGCCAGAAAGCATGCTTTGCAAGGCCATGAAGGGCCTTAAACATGGGGATGCAAGTCCTATTTATTAATGAGGAGAGGTCAAAGCTTCTTAACTGCTGTGCATTGTTTGATGTGAGGTGCTTCAGTGGTTGCGGTGTCAAACATTGCTATCAGATTGGCTCTCATCAGTTGGATATATTCGGTGCCTAGACGAAGCTGGGCAGGTGGGGTTTGTTGTCACAAGATAGTTTTAATGGGATTTAATGAAAAATATTATGAAATTGAGTGAAAAATAGCTCCTTTCACAGACTTCAGTCCTCCTTTAAGGGTAACATCTAGCCTCAAGGTTGTTTTGCCTGGCACCATATTAGCAAGCACATGGACCTTAGTGGCACTTTCCCCATAGAGATGGGAAAGGAGGGCTTCTCTGTGCATACTTGTACAGAGGTGCCCTCTCTGACCGTCCATGGTCTTTGTAATGCTGCTGCGGGATGTTGACATTGTACAATGAAGCTCTGATGTCTCTATGTTTCCTTAAATCAGGAACTACGGTGGCGTGTATGTTGGTCTGCCATCGGATGCGGCTCCCATGGTTTCCAGTCAGACAAAAGCTGCACCGAAAGGTATTGGAAGGATGTGTATTGCATTTCTCCTGCTTTTTCAGTTTAGTTTTAATCGAGTAGGATGCATTTCCTTTAAAAATCAATTATTATTTCAGACAGGCTGGCTAGCCTTGGAGCCTCTTTAGGCAGTGGGGCTATTTATAACCGTTAAAGTGATTGTGCCCATTTATTTAAAATCTAACACACTTTTGCAGAAGGATCCTAGAACAGATGCTGACAATGTGGTACATTGTCTTCTGAGCTGCTTCTCCATGCTCTGAGTGCTTTGTGAATTCAAAGAAAACAAAATCCTGTTAGGACTAAGAGGCTGTGCTAGATGCACTTGCAGAGCCATCGTGCTATTTTTAGTTTTGAAGGTGTTTACTTGCATCGTGGTGAATTCCAGTAATAACAGTTAGTAAGTGCTTGCTTTCAGATTTATTTCTGTTCTTATAAGAAACCCAGTGGAAACTGTTTCTTTTCCATGTGATATTTTCAAACAGTGCAAAAAATCATAAGGATTATAGGTACTTAATACACAAGTCATAAACATATAACTATGAAGTCATGTAATATTGTTTAGATTTAATACAGCAAAATGCTGTTGTCAGATACATCCAGCACAGAGATGAGTTACTGTGTGGTGCTTCCAAAATTTGCTGCAAAACAAAAAAATGAAGAGCGATAATAGTATACACCAAAATAATAGTGGCTGCTTTTGAAACAGTAGTACCTGTGTTGCATGGGTTTCATTGAAATGGTGCTCTGAATTAGTGATACGCTACAATGTTTTAACCACCTTTATCTTTTGTATTTTAATTAAGATTAGAAGGAAATAAACACATCGAGATGCAGACAGCCGGAGGTACAGTATATCTTCATTCATGTTATGTGCTTGGCATGCATTTGTTGAATGGAATAAGGTGGCAGTGCTCCCTGTGCTGCTCTTAGATGGTTTGGAATCATCCAGTTGCTTCTCCAGCTACAGCGTAGCTCTTCTAAAGGCTGGACCAGGGGCCAGTTCTCAGTTGTACAGACATAAACTGGAGAGTAGGTAAAGTCGCCTTGTTGCTGAGAAGTAAGAAGCAAGGGAACTCTGTATTGCTCTGTTTGGAAATGATTAAAAAACAAATGTCCTTGTATTCACCTTCAACCGCACCACAGCTAATCCTGCAGCAGCACTAAGACCTCCCATGAAAGGTGAGGTGCGTCAGCACTGCATAGACCAGCATCTGTAGGCACAAAGCTTTTCCCTGGAATGAGTAGCTTACAGTTAGAGAATATCTCCATTTTGTGGAGGACCTTAAGGACCAAAGGGAGGCATCCACTAAGTAGCGTACTGGAGCTTTCCTCTTGCTATGGGAGAATCTGTGGGGCTTTGTTCTCCTGGCTTGCACTGGTCAGAATAAGGCAGAGAAAATTTATAGGCTCTATTCCTGACTTAAGAGTGTCAACTAATTGACTAAAAAAAAAAGTCCTTTACAAGTTTGTGTCTGAAGAAAAATGAAACAATTGAAGTTTCCATTCAGAATTTGAACTCAATAAACACTGACAAATTTCAAAAGGGAACTGTTCTGATGCCCAGCCAGTGAGGAGAGGGAAATTATAAAACTGCCAACAATTTCCATAGAAAGCAGAATGCTTTCCTAATTTGTTGGTGACATGGACAATGGGATTGAGTGCACCCCCAGCAAGTTTGCTGATGACACCAAGCTGTGTGGTCCGGTTGATACGCTGGAGGGAAGGGATGCCATCCAGAGGGACCTTGACACGCTTTTGAGGTGGGCCAATGCCAACCTTACGAAGTTCAACTATGACAAGTGCAAGGTCCTACACCTGGGTCGGAGCAATCCCAGGCACAGCTACAGACTGGGCAAAGAAGAGATTCAGAGTGGCCCTGCAGAGAAGGACTTGGGGGTGCTGGTCGATGAGAAAATGAACATGAGCCGGCTTCAGTGTGCGCTCGCAGCCCAGAAAGCCAACCGTATCCTGGGCTGCATCAAAAGGAGCATGACCAACAGGTCGAAGGAGGTGATCCTGCCCCTCTACTCTGCTCTTGTGAGACCTCACCTGGAGTATTGTGCGCAGTTCTGGTGTCCTCAATGTAAAAAGGACATGGAACTGCTGGAACAAGTCCAGAGGAGGGCCACGAGGATGATTAGGGGACTGGAGCACCTCCCGTATGGAGACAGGCTGAGAAAGTTGGGGCTGTTCAGCCTGGAGAAGAGAAGGCTGCGTGGAGACCTCATAGCAGCCTTCCAGTATCTGAAGGGGGCCTGTAGGGATGCTGGGGAGGGACTCTTCATCAGGGACTGTAGTGACAGGACAAGGGGTAACGGGTTCAAACTTAAACAGGGGAAGTTTAGATTGGATATAAGGAGGAAGTTCTTTACTGTGAGGGTGGTGAGGCACTGGAATGGGTTGCCCAAGGAAGTTGTGAATGCTCCATCCCTGGGTGTGTTCAAGGCTGGGTTGAACAGAGCCTTGGGTGACATGGTTTAGTGTGAGGTGTCCCTGCCCATGCTAGGGGGGTTTTAACTAGATGATCTTAAGATCCTTTCCAACCCTAGCTATTCTATGATTCTATGATTCTAATTTAGGTGAAGAGCCAGAAATAGTTCTGGCCTGTCCCAGTGCTGGAAACAGGCCTACTAGAGCAGAACACACATATATTGATTATCTTTAATAATGTGAATGGTTAAAGCTCTATGGACTTTGCTAGAAGCACTCTTCTACAGGGAGACCGTCAGCTGGTCGTCACCCCTAATTTCAGTAACCTGGCTGAGATCTGAGCTAGGAACATCATCACCCTTTACCTTGGCAACAGTGAACCATCTTGAAGCTGCAGCTTTCCATCTGTGGTTGATGTACAGAGCCTAGGTCAATTAGGTCTTTGTCTAGGTGCTTCAGCTAAATGCCTGAGGTTGGATAGAATCAGTCTCTTGATGTTTTTTGCTATTCAGTGTAGTTGAAAGTGCACTTTGCCTTCACTGGTGCAAGAGCTTGGCTACTGGCTCAAGCTAAAAAAGACTTACACAGAGGAACACCTTTAGATCTGCAAAGAGTCCTCTGAGCTCCACAAGTTTATGTGCATGTGTGTCTGCAAGTCATAGGCTACAAATATCTCAGCTTCTAATGACAGCCTAGTTCTCTGTTTTGTGTAGTGTTACTGTATTGCTTTACTGATGTGGTTTTACCAGACTATCTAAATTTGTCCCTTTCTTTTGTTTTGAACAGTCTTCTACTAAGACAAGTTGCCAGTGCTTTAGGGAGAGCTGTCTTTGTGGTGAAGAATTTTATATTTACGTAGCCTTCTCAAGAGCAAGAGAGACCACAGCACCAAAAAATCTAAACTCTTGCAAGTTCCAACTACGGGTAAAGCTTAAAGTACAGTGTTGAATCAGTTTCCTATGATGGTTGCATTCTGGAAACATCCTGCTCTTCTCCAGTGAAAAATGAAATTAGTGAACTCATAGTGGATGTTTCTGCACAAGAGCTAACTTTGATGATCTGCAACTTATTTCTCTGTGGCCATACTGCAGATTGCATCAGCTATCAGCTACGCTTCGTATATTTTCTCCAACAATTTTTGATAGATTTTGTATAGAAAACCATTACTACTATCCACTTATAGGAACCTACCATAAGAGCTATTAAATTAATTGTTAATTTACTTCAGAGTAATATATTTGACAGGTTTGCATCTTTTTGGTAATATTGTAAATTTTAATATTTTTGCTGTGAAAACTTAAGAATAGGAGAAAATAATCATAGGACCATCAGGTTCTTTATAATTACTACTGTCACTTTTATACAGTGAGACAAATACTAGTGGTTAATTTTCACATCTTAAGAAGATATTCCTCGAGGAAATTTATTTGAATAAGAACAATGTACTTCATCATAATATATACATGTCTGGGTTGGTTTTTTTTTTTCACTTTATCTCTTTTATAAAGCATTACATGGAAAAAAAATAGTAACGAACCAAGCTATTATGTTATGTCTTCTGTTCTGTGTAATATTTTAATGACATTTCCTCACATAAGGATGAAGTGATTGTATTTTTAGATAGCAGCACTAAACTCCAGTGCCGCATCCTCCTCAACTCTAGAGGAATTTTGATCACTATTAGAGTTTTGTATCCCTGACTCATCTCTAAGCATCTCAAGTATGACAAATTGTAACAGAATGAGTGTTAGTATTACTTTAGCAAATTATTGTGTTTAATAACGTATGTAAGGTTTCGTCAAGTTTATAGCAACTGTTGGCTTTCCACAGAACATAAATCAGATTGTACATTTCCATATGCCTGAACAAGTATTTAAATTATTAAAGCCTTTTCCATAATTCTTTAGTCAAACTTTTGTTAACGGGACATGCTATGCCATACACTTTAAACAAACAAATAAACAAAGAAAAGCCAATCCACACTACATTAACTTATTACTGTAGATTAATAAACACTTTTAAATTTAAAGGAAAAAAGCAAAACAGAAAAACTGGACACGAAGAAGTGAAACACTGCGAACTGTGAGATTCCTGCCCATTTAACTGACATCTGTTAAGACCAAGGAACAATCACTGACTATGGTTTCCAGTAATGCAGCTCTGGCTTTAAACTAAGTGGTAGTTTGTTTGATGTGAGGCCTGTAAAAAGAAGTATTTAAAAATATTTCTTGCTTGTCCTCTTTTAAGTATTTGTGACATTTACTGCTATTCTCTAGAAATATGACGCTTGGGTTATCAGCTCTTTCAGGCTTCCAGCTCCTGAAGACAAATACGCATCTCTTTCATGACCCCTTCAGAAGTGAACCAAGATGAAATCAGATTGAAGAGTAAGAGGTGTTAAAATGTCTCAGTGTGAATTAATTTCTGTTGATTACATCTGTTGAGTCTTGTTCTTGCAAGGCAAACTGATGAGAACTCAAATAGTGCTGAGTAATAAACATGGAGGTTTGCTTCGCGCCTGCTTACCATAGCATAACAGTATAGCTTCCACATCACATGTTCTACATCTGGTCTAAATGGTTTGCACAGCGCAAGTTTATTTAGTACAAAGCAATTAGGTCCATGCCTCACCTGATCACGATTGCCTTTCCCAAAGCAGAAAAACCACCTAGGATACATCGTAGTTCAGCTAGCCAACAACAAAACAAAGAGCCAACAACCAAACAGAACAAAGAGCCAACAAGATGCCAGTAATCTTCCCAGTTATTTGTCCCCTTGTATCCTCCAGTTGCTGAGAAGAATAATCAAAAGGTGGACAGGCCTAAATTTGAACACCACTTTTCTGCTGCTGACATCTGAATCCTCATGTGTGGGCTGAGGAAAGAAAGAGAAATAGCTCCTAGCAATTGGTGGTGGGACAGTTGCAAAGGGTACTTTTTCTTGGTTTATGTCGCTGCTTCGTTTTTCCTGTGCAGAGCTGCAGAGAAGCGTGGAGCACTTTGCAGAATTGGCCTCTTAATGACTCATCCTCTGAATGTGTGGGAGGTATGGTGGTTTCTTAATATTTTTGTTGCTCTGCATCTTTTCATCTCAAAAGCTTACCGATCAACTGACAAATGTTTCAGTTTTATGGACTGGAATCTCTGCGGTAGATAATACATTCATTTATGCCACATGGGCCTGTACCCATCAAACTGAAGAGCTAAGGCCATGCCTTTGTCTTGGATTAGCAGACTCTTGTCTGTTGTATTCCCGAGGATCCACAGATCTAGAAACAGCATGACAGGATGCTATATTCTGTCCTGGCCAAATTGTGCTTAAGGAACTGATTTTCTGCTCATCAAAATTCCTCTATGCTGAGCAGAATTTCTTAAGCCTTTGTTAATAAAAACACATGGCATTTCATGGAGAAGTAAGTATATCTGCTCTTTCAGAGCAATCTATGGATGTTTCTGTTAGGAGGAGGAACACAAAAGAAACCCTATATACCAGCTGCCAGCTGTGCATTTGATGGCATCCTTGGAGAATATTTAGGCACTCAAATGATGGTTCAGTGTGAGAGTTGAGAGTAGAACACAAGGAGGCATCAAATGGCAGAATTATTTTTAAGGAATGTAGTTTGGTTTTGTCAAAATATCTTGAATTACCATTTGTAAAGAAGAAACATTTAAATTTTTGGGCTGTAATACCAGTTCCTTTGCAGTTGTCGCTCTTTCTCCAGCCAGAGCTGTTGAGCCAGTGGAAATAGTTTAGCAAAGACAGTGGCTTCAGGATTTATAATCTCAGACTCTCCAATCTGAGGTCCCTTGACAACCCTGAAATATTATGCTTGAATTCATGTCACTTGGACAACTGAATCTTGAAGAAGTCTGGAGTATCAAAGCATAGGATTGAAACTACAGTTTGTGGTTATAGCTGAAAAACAATCCAATTATCTTGTTGGATTGGAAAGTTTGGTGTAGTAGTACGAACTATTTCACCTTGAAGACAACTGATCCTTTGCTTACACTGATGAGGCAGTGCATTTATTTTGCTTTCTTCTTAATGTAGAACCTGGAGCTTAAGGACTCAACTCAGTATCTGGGTAGTCCAGCCAAAGATACTGCTCATCTTTTTTGTGCCATCCACATCACAGTGTAGCTCAGAGGAAGTGACATAGCTTTACATGTCTGTGTCACTCAAGGGTAAAATCTGTCACTAAGAGGGTTGCAGAAGAACTGGTAAAGCCCAGTTTAAACCCAGTTATGACTTTATTCACTAAAAGTGAAATCCTCTTATAGCAAAGAGTCTACACAAGACTGGAGCTGCAGAAAAAAACTAAAGGTGAAATTTGTCTCTAATGAACACAAAGGCAAAGTACTAATTTACTTGATTTCATCCTGCATGTCTAACAGAGGAGTCTGCTCTGTTGGACTATAGTTGAAATGGCATCACTAGCATATTGTTCCTTGTCACCCACACAAGTCTAGTGATTCTCAATAATCATGCTTCCCAAGCAGTCGGTGAGTCACTGCTGATCTGTTTTCTGCAAAGTAGACCTCTGTTTGGTTCCCATGGTGATCAGAAGTGACAGTTATTACAGACTGCTACTACAGTTCCTCAGTTGCGTCTACCCACTAAAAGAAGCTCTTATCTGGTTATAGTTGCTGGTTATAGTTCCTTGGAGTTTTGCAGTTCACCGTCATCACTTCCTATTGACAGCAATTTGAGCACTCCAGGTGAATTGGCTTTGTGAAGAACGTGCTGGAAGAGGGTAATTTATGGAGTATTTTTGTTTTGCAAAGTATTTAGAAAAAGACCAAGAAAATAATGGCTCTGTAAACTTTCCATAGAGCAATAGTTTCCTGCCATTATTGCAGGAAATCTTTTGAGGCTGGGCTAAATAATTCAACCCTTGTTTTAACAACAAATGTGCACAGAACTTGCATTAAATTTTGCTTGATCTGGCAATTTTTGCTGTAACCCTAGGGTTTTCAAACATAGGAGTATTTCCCAGACAGCAAAAACCTGCTTGTAGGTGCTTAGAACATCTGCCACAGATGTTATAGAACTTCTGTTCACTGAGCACTTACCTAGTCATTATTGAAATACCTATATATATAGCTGAAGACGGAACCCTACTTGTGAAACAGATCATTCCATAAAGTGCAGTTAAGCTCTCATTAGCTTAACTGTATTGAGGAAAGAATTAGAAAGATACCATGGAATGGAGGGATGGAGCCTGGATGAAAGGAACTTCATGTGCCAGAAAGGAGGAAGTACATAGGAGAATGAAGATTAAAATATTATGCAGTGAAGACAGATACAGAAGGAGGTTAGGAACAGAAAATGACATAAAGAAGGAAATAGTTTAATTAAATATCTGCTCCATTTCCCTGTGATTCTAATCTCTTGAAAGCAGAGCAAAAAGTAGATCACAGCCAGATTGTTCTAAGACTGAAGAGAAATGGGGATAGGCTTATTGGTTCATTCCAACCCTCAGATATCTGAGACTGCAAACCTTTTGGGTTATCTGATTTTCATTTGCTTAATGTCCAGTGTAATGAGCCCATTGAACCTCACATGTCTTTTTTTGGGTGTTACCAGGGTATATGAATATGCTGCCTTCTCTTTCAACTGTGTGTTGGTGTTCCCTTTGTTTATGTCTCTCTATGCAGACAGAAATGTCTAATGACTTTGGAAGTTTGCATCATGCTTGAAAAACAATTTAGTAGTCTGAGAAAATATACAAGATGTATGAATAATTAACAGGCATAGTACAACGAAATATACTGGAACCTGTGAAAAGGAAGCAAGAGTTTAATCTGAAAAACAGGGTAGAGTTAGAAATAGAGCTTTGGTTTAGTTATGCCATGTGCTTTATATTTCTCATATAACTAGTGAATCCTGGTGCAAGTGCTTAGTTTGGATCACAGGACTCTTATCAATATTCTGGGAATCAGCAGTCCACTCACAGAGTTTTGTTTTTGGTCTTTGGTTCTTGTGCTATAGAAGATGGCAGTAATGTGAAATAATAAATTCCACCCTTAGCCTTCCTTGACCGCTTTTACTTTTTATGTTGGCCAAAGCTCAGTGTTGTCTGTGGGATGGCTTCAGCTCCATAAAACCTGGGCTTATTGGCTTCATACTGTGAGGCTGTGATTCAGAGCGACATGTTAATTTGAGGCAGGTCATGTTCAATAAGTGTTTTGTGGGGGATACCAGACTGTAGGAAAATGTAAGCCTGTTTATTGGTGTTAGGGAGGTGTTCAGGCTTTGGAGGCAGTCCACATTGCGTCACTACCAAACTCCACAGGACAGAATGCAAACATAACACGACGTGTATAAATAAGTAAAAGCAGGGAGGTAATGCACACCTTTCAGCTTGTATCTAATACCATATTTATGGTTATATATTACTGGACACTGACTGTAACTTTGAGCTGTGAATATTTTCCTACATCTAGGTTTGCATTCCCCAGATGATACTGTTGTAAGGAAAAAATCTTGGAAGGATTCCCACTACCTGGTTTGTCCATAGCAGCCTTACATACTTTTGGGAAAACAGCCAACAGATTTTCTTTCAAATTAAAATATTTAATTAGATCTTAATGTTTAAATAGTATCAACTTGAGCAAACTCCAAGTATCTGGTTATTATAACAACATACTTCACCTCTGAAATATCACAAGGATGCCTACTTCTTTTTCCTCTTCCAAATTGCGGATTACTTTAATAAATAAATGATTAAATTCTTTTACCGTTCTATCAAAGGCACTGCTTTGGATCATCAGATAAAAACAAAACCATTTTTGGCAGGGAATTAATTTGTAATAAGAAAACTGTGCCAGCCAGGGGAGATGGAGCTTCTATAAATTCCAAATTCTTTCTCATAGAATAAATAATAGTTGGAGAACTTACATAGCACTGTTAAAGAGTCTTTGTTCAAGACATCATTGCTTGTATAAGCATTGCTTTTTGAGAAACCCAAGATTTCCAGTGAAAAGAACTCTGAAAATCACTGCTTGGAAAATATTTTTTGATTCCTGATAATAATTTGCCAAGAGCAGCATTATATATTTCCTTTTGAATTTCAAGAGGAAGCCAAATTCTCATCTGAGCCAGTGAGGTAAACAATCTATCCCTTCTTGCCCGCAAACAATTGCAGAGAATTCCCATCCAGAGGTACAAGAAAAAAGATAAATGGTATTGACTAGCTCTGTCATAGGGACATATATATTTGTACACTTGAAACTAATCCCAGTCTTTAACAAATTAGGCTAGATTAGACTAGGTTTCATGTTTCCTTCTTTCTGGTATTCTCATTAAAACGTTATATGGAACATGGAACTGCTGGAACAAGTCCAGAGAAGGGCCACGAGGATGATCAGGGGACTGGAGCACCTCCCGTATGAAGACAGGCTGAGGAAGTTGGGGCTGTTCAGCCTGGAGAAGAGAAGGCTGCGTGGAGACCTCATAGCAGCCTTCCAGTACCTGAAGGGGGCCTACAAGGATGCTGGGGAGGGACTCTTCATCAGGGACTGTAGTGATAGGATAAGGGGTAATGGGTTCAAATTTAAACAGGGGAAGTTTAGATTGGATATAAGGAGGAAATTCTTTCCTGTTAGGGTGGTGAGGCACTGGAATGGGTTGCCCAGGGAGGTTGTGAATGCTCCATCCCTGGCGGTGTTCAAGGCCAGGTTGAACAGAGCCTTGGGTGGGATAGTTTAGTGTGAGGTGTCCCTGCCTATGGCAGGGGGGTTGGAACTGGATGATCTTAGGGTCCTTTCCAACCCTGACTATTCTATGATTCTATGATTTCTTCATCTTTTTCCTGTTGGCTGAAATAATCCCTGGCAAAAATATTTCTTCTATATTTGTTGTAAGTATGTGTAATTCATTATAAGTTTCACAACTGCTTGCATTATTTCCCGTTTTTGTCTTGAATACACCCTGTGGCATCCATGTCTGCCACAGACTAGGTTTTTCCCAAAGGATTAGGCTCTCACCTTTGCTCAGGTGAGCATTCCAAGTAGGTGCCATTGAGGAACATTTTATCCTGAACACTTCAGTACTCAGCTGTTTTTAAAGCTTCAGTTGAAAACATGGATAACGTTGTGTTATTGTTCGCTAGGAGGAGCATTTACTGCACATATGACTGTATCATTTTGGGATTTGGATTGGCATGGTTTCAGGAGCCTTTCATTCCTCAGTGAAAGGTCTTGTAACCTTGTCCACATTCTGCCAGCTTTATATGCTGAGCACAATGTCATATGGTGTGGAGTATCACTTTGATCAGCTGTGGTCAGGTGTGCCGGCTGTGTCCGCTCCCAAGTTCTTGTGCACCCCCAGCCTGCTCACTGGTGGGGTGGTGTGAGGAGCAGAAAAGGCCTTGATCTGTGTAAGCACTGCCCAGCAGTAACTAAAACCTCCCTATGCTGTCAACACTGCTTCCAGCACAAATCCCAGGCATAACCCCACGCTAGCTACTGTGAAGAAAATTAACTGTATCTCAGCCGAACCCAGCACACTCTTTGAAATACGTCTGTGGACAAGCAGCCTTGTGCTACAAAGTTGGATGCCACAAAGTGGTGGCAGAGTGTCTCCATCGCGTTCCAGTTTGAGCAATGATGTGCAAAACAAGAGCAAACATTACTCCAAATTAGTTTGAGAGATGACTTTGCACCATTGCACTGTCTCTTTGGAGCAGCTTGAAATAGTAACAAAAGGAGCAAGATGATAAGGAATCAGATCCTGTGATGCAATATCTTAGATGTCTGTATTAGCCATTTCAAATTATAGCAATATCCCTTGTACTGTCACTGCGGTTGCCACAAAGTAGTTGCAGTCCTGCAATAATTTCACCTGCATGCCTCTGCAGATAGTAAATGAAATTACTTCCAGTTGACAGTGGCTGACCATTTGACCCACAGGATTTCTTGCCTAGGCCATGGGGTCTGACTGGTGTGCACAGAGGGTAGCTCATCATCTGAAAAGTCCCATTTGCAAGCTGCTGGTTTTGCCATGTGGCTCTTCAAGGTGTCTGCCAGTGTAAATAGTCAAAGTGGTTTGAAGAACCAGTTGGTTGACTGGTGGGGTAGAAGGACACCTCCATGACACACTCCTGATGTTGATCCCACTGTCTTTTAGGTGGTCTGGGTGAGATATGGTGGCTTCACACCCATTGAAGGACCAGCCACATATTATCAGTGATCCTCCCCAGGCCAGTTGTACCACGCCACACTCACCCAGTGACAACACACCAATACAAACAACACTGCTGTGCTGGAGGGGCTCGGCTAGCTGAAGTCTTAAATAGTGCTGGGGTTTGTTTTTCTGCTTCCCTCGCTCTCTTAGCAGCAAAGCCCAAGTGACTGCATGGAGTTTCCTTTTATGTGCCTCCTGAACAAGCCTGATGTTCAGATCTGTGCTGGTGACAATCAGATTAATCACTGTCCCATAAGCAGCTGCACGTTGGGCTCTCCTGGCAGCCTCACAGGGGCGGGCTGTAGCCTGGGATGTCAGGATAAATCCTCGTCCAAAGTAGGTCAGCAAAACGTGCCTGGCCTCAAGAAGCAGCTTTGATCAGAGACAGCACATTCCTCACTATTGCTGGGAATCATTTCCTTCAAATGTCTTTCGTGGGAAAGAATCCTGCAGACCCAGATGGCAACGCCGGTTCTCTGAAGCCTGAACCCTCAGGCAGAACTTAACAGAAAAGATGATCTGAAGGGAGAGAATCCCAAAGGATTGTTAAAAAAAACCTAAGAATGTGTAAGGAATCCTTCATAAGGAAGCTTCATATACCTCTGCTGCTGTTACTTCTATGTAACTTCTATGTTACTTGTATCGATGGCTCCTTACAAGCCACAAATGTCTCGAGTTTTGATTTCATAGTATCTATACATACCATTTTAGCAGTTAAAAATTTACCTTTTTAGAAAACACTTATTTCAGATTTGGAAAACAGTTGCTCTACATCCATTATCCCGATTTCCAGGAAATTGCCTGAACTAATAAATCAATCACTTCAAAGCTGGTGGTTATTTATTTTTCACCCTAGGGTTTAGTTGTAACAGATGCACTGAAGTGCTGGTGTTAAAATGAGGAGCTATCTCATTTTACAAGATATTTTGCAATGAGAGTGCTAACAGTACAGCTTGTTACTTTACCTCTGCCTACGATGAAGTTATAGTTTATAGACATAACTTAAAAATCATATTATTTTAAATAACTTTGCTTCTTATGGAGCTTTTAGGTCAAGTCTGGAGGATAATAGGGTCTATATAAATGCTGACTCTGGGCTACTTCAGATTGTCCTCTAAGCCATAAAAATATGTCCTGAGGTTTTTTCTACAATGAAATCCATGCTGTTGTCCGGTTTCAAGATGATTCATTATAGTTCTGTTCTAGCCTCTCTACAGATGCTCCTATTATTCTGCGATGAAAAAAGACAACCCACCATTTCTATGTGCTCTGTAAAGTCCTAAAAGCAAGATAGCTTAAAATAAATGTTTGCATCCTGCTGTGTTTTTATGACCTCCAATGCACTTTGGGCACTACTAAACTATAAATAAAATCAAAAGGTTCACTCTCTCATGCTCAAAACTCTAAACTAATTGAACATTTAAAAAAAAAGAGAATGCTCAAATTAAGCTTCTGGACACATTTGTATTACAAAACATTTTTTGGCAATGTGATCAAATATTATTTTTTTCACATGACACATGACATTGACCAACCAAATTGAGCTCTCATGAGACTTCACTTGGAGTATTGTGTACAGTTCTGGTGTCCTCAACATAAAAAGGACATGGAACTGTTGCAGCAAGTCCAAAGGAGGTCCACAAGGATGATCAGGGGACTGGAGCACCTCCTGTATGAAGACAGCCTGAGAATGTTGGGGCTGTTCAGCCTGGAGAAGAGAAGGCTGCGTGGGGACCTCATAGCAGCCTTCCAGTATCTGAAGGGGGCCTATAGGGATGCTGGGGAGGGACTCTTCATTAGGGACTGTAGTGACAGGACAAGGGGTAATGGGTTAAAGCTTAAACAGATTGGATAACAGATTTAGATTGGATATAAGGAGGAAGTTCTTTACTGTGAGGGTGGTGAGGCACTGGAATGGGTTGCCCAGGGAAGTTGTGAGTGCTCCATCCCTGGGTGTGTTCAAGGCCAGGTTGGACGAAGCCTTGGGTGACATGGTTTAGTGTGAGGTGTCCCTGCCCATGGCAGGGGGGTTGGAACTAGATGATATTAAGGTCCTTTCCAACCCTAACTATTCTATGATTCTATGAAATATGTATGAAAAAATATATTTTCCCTTGAATTTTGTGAGCATTCATTTATTCATTTTATTATTGTTTTACTGTTGCTTTGGGCTAATGTGATGCCTGGGAATATGCTTTCTTTTGCTGCCTGTGCAAGTTCAACAATAAAAATGTATTATTTTCTCTCTTTCTCTTATTTTTGAACTACTGAAAGCTGGTTCTTGGTTACCCAAAGATGTTCTTTTTCCTGAGGATCTTACTTACAGCATTTTACTGAGGATCTTACAGCATCTACTAATGATCGTAAGTTGTTGTCTAAAATTCAGAACAAAAATATCTGCTTGATGAATCTCGAATTATTTTGTTTTGCCTTTACTGCAATTTACTGGGAACTCAAGAGTTTTCATCATGCTGCTGAACGGGTTAAAATAAACTGAAAACAAACAAGGAGGCTGGTACCCTTACTGCTTCATGAAAACTGGTATAGGTACATCAAGGGATGAGAGGTATCTGATAAGGAAGCCCAGCACCTGCCTTTGGATGGACAGTCTTTCTTTGGGACTGTGATGTGAAAATATGGAGTTTTCCTAATGTTCCAGATGACAAGCCTGTAAAAACAGTTAATCAGTCTTTTATTGTCTCTGTGTCTTTTAATTTGG